>NC_133332.1:184875620-185512287 GCF_042186555.1 Aquarana catesbeiana
CCTGTGAGGAGATGCTGGTGTCATCAACTCCAACTACCTGTGTTTATGTTAATTGAGTGAGCTGATCACATTAGCCACCAGCACTGGCTAGGAGATGAACTGTTGATGACTAGGCTGAGGAGGGGGGAGATTGTTGTTTGTATTGTTAATTGTAATTAGCTCCAGCTATTGTGTTTATACTACTTTGTGAAGCTCGGTGCCCACAAGTCTGTCATCTGGTCTGGGTAAATGTTTTAGTAAATTAGCTCACGTTAATTAGGTTAGCTTTGAGTCAGCCTGCTGTATAAATGTGTGTGATATCTCAAATAAAGAGTTAGTCCTGATGTACTCCAAGACTGGTGTTGTCTAGTTCTTGGGGGTTCCTATAGCCTGATCCATTGGACTCGTGTTCCAGAACTTAGGAAGCGGTATACTGACGGAAGCACTCAAGCGGAGTGTGGGACGTTCCGTGACAGTACTAAAATGGCAGGGCAGTACAAAACCCCCCTAAATGACCCCATTTTGGAAAGTAGACACCCCAAGGAAATTGCTGAGAGGCTTGTTGAGCCCATTGAATATTTATTTTTTTGTCCCAAGTGATTGAATAATGACAAAAAAAAAAAAAATTACAAAAAGTTGTCACAAAATGATATATTGCTCACACAGGCCATGGGCATATGTGGAATTGCACCCCAAAAAACATTCAGCTGCTTTCTCCTGAGTACTGGGATACTACATGTGTGGGACTGTTTGGGAGCCTAGCTGCGTACGGGGCCCCGAAAACCAATCACTGCCTTCAGGATTTCTAAGGGCGTAAATTTTTGATTTCACTCCTCACTACCTATCACAGTTTTGAAGGCCATAAAATGCCCAGATGGCACAAACCCCCCCCAAATGACCCAATTTTGGAAAGTAGACACCCCAAGCTATTTGCTGAGAGGCATGTTGAGTCCATGGAATATTTTATTTTTTGACACAAGTTGCGGGAAAGTGACAAATTTTTTTTTTTTTGCACAAAGTTGTCACTAAATGATATATTGCTCACACAGGCCATGGGCATATGTGGAATTGCACCCCAAAATACATTTAGCTGCTTCTCCTGAGTACGGGGATACCACATGTGTGGGACTTTTTGGGAGCCTATCCGCGTACGGGGCCCGAAAACCAAGCACCACCTTCAGGATTTCTAAGGGCATACATTTTTGATTTCACTCCTCACTACCTATCACAGTTTTGAAGGCCATAAAATACCCAGATGGCACAAACCCCCCCAAATGACCCCATTTTGGAAAGTAGACACCCCAAGCTATTTGCTGAGAGGCATATTGAGTCCATGGAATATTTTATATTTTGACACAAGTTGCGGGAAAGTGACACTTTTTTTTTTTTTTTTTTGCACAAAGTTGTCACTAAATGATATATTGCTCAAACATGCCATGGGCATATGTGGAATTACACCCCAAAATACATTCTGCTGCTTCTCCTGAGTATGGGGATACCACATGTGTGGCACTTTTTGGGAGCCTAGCCGCGTACGGGGCCCCGAAAACCAAGCACCGCCTTCAGGATTTCTAAGGGCATACATTTTTGATTTCACTCCTCACTACCTATCACAGTTTTGAAGGCCATAAAATGCCAATATAGCACAAAACCCCCCAAAATGGCCCCATTTTGGAAAGTAGACACCCCAAGCTATTTGCTGAGAGGCATGGTGAGTATTTTGCAGCTCTCATTTGTTTTTGAAAATGAAGAAAGACAAGAAAAATGTATTTTTTTTTCTTTTTTCAATTTTCAAAAGTTTGTGACAAAAAGTGAGGTCTGCACAATACTCACTGTACCTCTCAGCAAATAGCTTTGGGTGTCTATTTTCCAAAATGGGGTCATTTGGGGGGGGGTTGTGCCATCTGGGCATTGCATGGCCTCTGAAACTGTGATAGGCAGTGAAGAGTGAAATCAAAAATTTACGCCCTTAGAAAGCCTGAAGGCGGTGCTTGGTTTTCGGGGTCCCGTACGCGGCTAGGCTCCCAAAAAGTCTCACACATGTGGCATCCCCGTACTCAGGAGAAGCAACAGAATTTATTTTGGGGTGTAATTTCACATATTCCCATGGCATGTTTGAGCAATATATCATTAAGTGACAACTTTGTGCAAAAAAAAAAATTGTCTTTTTCCCGCAACTTGTGTCACAACATAAAATATTCCATGGACTCAACATGCCTCTCAGCAAATAGCTTGGGGTGTCTACTTTCCAAAATGGGGTCATTTGGGGGGGTTTTGAACTGTCCTGGCATTTTATGCACAACATTTAGAAGCTTATGTCACACATCACCCACTCTTCTAACCACTTAAAGACAAAGCCCTTTCTGACACTTTTTGTTTACATGAAAAAATTAATTTTTTTTGCAAGAAAATAACTTTGAACCTCCAAACATTATATATTTTTTTAAAGCAAATGCCCTACAGATTAAAATGGTGGGTGTTTCATTTTTTTTCACACAGTATTTGCGCAGCGATTTTTCAAACGCATTTTTTGGGGAAAAAAACACACTTTTTAAAATTTTAATGCACTAAAACACACTATATTGCCCAAATGTTTGATGAAATAAAAAAGATGATCTTAGGCCGAGTACATGGATACCAAACATGACATGTTTTAAAATTGCACACAAACATGCAGTGGTAACAAACTAAATACATTTTTAAAAGCCTTTAAAAGCCTTTACAGGTTACCACTTTAGATTTACAGAGGAGGTCTACTGCTAAAATTACTGCCCTCGATCTGACCTTCGCGGTGATACCTCACATGCATGGTGCAATTGCTGTTTACATTTGACGCCAGACCGACGCTTGCGTTCGCCTTTGCGCGAAAGCAGGGGGGGACAGGGGTGCTTTTTTTTTCTTTATTATTTTTTTGATTTTTTATCTTATTTTTAAACTGTTCCTTTCATTTTTATTTTTTTTAATCATTTTTATTGTTATCTCAGGGAATGTAAATATCCCCTACGATAGCAATAGGTAGTGACAGGTACTCTTTTTTGAAAAAATTGGGGTCTATTAGACCCTAGATCTCTCCTCTGCCCTCAAAGCATCTGACCACACCAAGATCGGTGTGATAAAATGCTTTCCCAATTTCCCAATGGCGCTGTTTACATCCGGCGAAATCTAAGTCATTAAATGCTTGTAACTTCCGGTTTCTTAGGCCATAGAGATGTTTGGAGCCATTCTGGTCTCTTATCAGCTCTATGGTCAGCTGGCCGAATCACCAGCTGCATTCTCAGGTTCCCTGTTGGGACAGGAGAGCCAGAGAAAAACATGGAAGATGGTGGGTGGGGGGGCATTCCCTCCCACTGCTTGTAAAAGTCTAGAGGCTAATTAGCCGCTAGGATTGCTTTTACATGAAAGCCAACCGCTGGCTGAAAAGAATGATACCAAGATGATACCTAAACCTGCAGGCATCATTCTGGTATAACCACTCAAAGTCCAGCAACATACCAATACGTTGCTGGTCCTTGTTGGGCATATATTGTAAACTTTTTTTTCATGCAGCCTGTGGGCTGAACGAAAAAAAGATATTGATCGGTGGGTATGCCCAGCATTAGAATACCTCCCTTCATCCACCCACTTCTAATGATGGGCATACATGCACCGTATATATATGCCGAAGCATGGGGGCATCCTCCCGCAAAAGTTAGGAGCAAATCGCTCCTCCGCCCTCTGCTGCCCCCACACTTCGGCATATATGCAGAAGTATGTAACTGTGATGGTGAAATCACCTCCGACAGCGCTGGAGTCACGGCTTTATGTATCATGGGAGAAAACGCTGTTGCTGTCAAGATAAATAAATCCGCGCTGCAACTGAATGGCGTACCTGCTAAGCAAATGATGGTTAACAAAAAACAAAATAACATTACAGTATAACAGTAATACTTACTATACCTGTAAAGCAAATACAAAACAAAAAACATAGTAAAAAATAAAACATTTAACGCAACCTGTGCCTACCTAAAATATATATATGCCAAAGCATGGGGGCATCCTCCCGCAAAAGGCAGGAGCAAATCGCTCCTCCACCCACTGCTGCCCCCACGCTTCGGCATATATGCTGAAGTATGTAACTGTGGTCGTGAAATCACCTCCGACAGCGCTGGTCATGACTTTATGTATCGTGGGAGCAAACGCTGTTGCTGTCAAGATAAATAAATCCGCTCTGCAGCTGAATGGCGTACCTGAAAACAAAAAAGTGGTTAACAATAAAAAAAAAGTATAAAAAAATTGCATACCTATAAAGCACATAAACATAACAATAAAACATTGCAGTATAGAATGCAGAACAATAGAGAGAGAATAGAGAGAGAACAAGAAAATGACAACTATTTTTGTTTTTTTTATTTTATATATTTTTTGTGTTTTTTTCTTCTTTTTTCCTTTTTTTGTTTTTTTACACTTTTTTTTGTAACTTTAACTTCTTTAACTGGTACCAGGTTTGGGTCTCTCAAAATGCGATGGCATCTTGGGAGACCCTGTGAAAGTGTGTCCTAGTCTGTGCAGTGCTGTACCCTATGCTAATACTCAACTAGTGTATGGTAGCGTTCAAAACATTCACCCATGCAAAGACCAGGATTGTCAGGAAAGAAGGGACAATAATACCGGGTGTCATGCCTAAATCCGCGCTTGCTGCAGACATGACATCTTTTTTGGGGGGCTCGTTGGGTAGGGGTACTCGGGAGGACATATTGAAAATGCCTCTCATGCAGCCGGCTTACTGCATTTGGTTGGGGAAGGTGAAGTGGAGCACCGTCTGGAAACAGAATGGCTCTGACGATCTCTTCCTGGAATTTAAGGAAGGATCCAGTCCATCCTGAAGCTCTGTATAGCACATGAGCGTTCAGCAAAGCCAATTGAAATAAATAAACAGACACTTTTTTGTACCAGCGTCTGGCCTTACGGGCAATTAGGTACGGCGCCAACAACTGGTCGTTGAGGTCCACCCCTCCCATATTAAGGTTATATTCGTGGACACAGAGGGGTTTCTCCACAACACCAGTCGCCGTAGGAATTTGGACCGTCGTGTCTGCATGAAGGGAGGTAAGAACGAAAACATTCTTATTGTCCCTCCGCTTCATAGCGAGCAAGTTATTACACTTCAAGCAGGCTCTCTCCCCCAGCCTAAGATGGGAATCTACAAGCCGCTGGGGAAAGCCCCGGCGATTAGGTCGCACGGTGCCACATGCTCCAATCTGATGATCAAAAAGGTGGCTAAAAAGTGGCACGCTCGTGTAATAATTGTCCACGTACAAGTGGTACCCCTTTCCGAATAAGGGTGACACCAAGTCCCACACTATCTTGCCAGCGCTTCCTATGTAGTCAGGGCAGTTTGTCGGCTCTACGTGACTATCTTTGCCCTCGTAAACCATAAAACTACATGTATAGCCTGTGGCCCTGTCACAGAGCTTATACATCTTGACCCCGTATCTGGCACGCTTGCTGGGAAGGTACTGTTTGAATGACAAGCGGCCAGAAAATTTAATCAGGGACTCATCAACACAGACAACTTGATGGGGGTAAACAAGTCTGCAAAACGTTGGTTGAAGTGGTTTACGAGGGGCCCAATTTTGTAGAGCCGATCGTATTCAGGGTCTCCACGAGGACGACAGAGTTCATTGTCGTTGAAGTGCATGAACCGCAAAATCTGCTCATATAGTGCCCTGGCCATGGAGGCAGAGAACACGGGCATATGGTAAATTGGGTCAGTGGACCAGTATGACCGCAACTCACTCTTTTTATTTATGCCCATGTTGAGGGAAAGGCCCAGAAAGATCTTAAATTCGGAAACCGTAATTGGTTTCCAATCTCTGGCAAGGGAGGACTGGGGAATAGTGGCCATGTGTTGACCAGCGTACAAATTGCTTTGGTCCACAATAGATCTAAAGAGATCTTCGGTGAAAAACAGCGAATAAAAATCCAGTGGCGTAAAATCAACTGTTTCCACCTGAATTCTGGGTTGGCCAGTGAATGGGGGAAGTACGGGTGCTGCAGAAGCGGTGGGTACCCAATTCGGATTGGCAAATGCAGCAGGAAGGGCACTATGGGCACGACGGGTCTGTGTTCGTCTTCTTGGTGGCAGTGGGACACTACTTGTGCTTGCCACCTCGCCAGCTTGAACTGCACTTATGGGACTCGCCACGTCACCAAGTGTTACTGCAGTGCTGGATGTACGACCAGGGTGTACTAGGCTGCTAGTGCTTGCCAGTTCACCAGAAGAAATAGCGGCACTAGTACTTCTCTGCTTCATACGAGAGCCCTGTGGTTCTTGCACTTCAAGGACAGAAGAAGTTTGGGGTCTGGTACGCCTGACCTTAGCAGGGACCACAACTCCGTCTTCAGAGCTATCTGTCATGGAGCCGCTGTCCTCTACAGGATCATATTCTGAGCCTGAATCTGACAGATGAGTGACTTCCTCTTCACTATCTGTCATGCTCAGAAACGTGTAGGCCTCTTCACTAGTGTACCTTCAATTTGCCATTTTGGGCTCTAAATTTAGGGGTACACTAGTGAGACTCACAGGCAAAAAAGCTCCTCACTGTTAGCGACTGATTCAAACCGCTACCAAAAAACTGTTAGCGATCGCAGGGATCAGGCCTGACTCTGCGAACGCTGCAGTTATGTGTGCTTAGTGTTTTGTAAGTGACAGTTATCGATCGATACTGCATTTGGGTAGGCTGGGCTGGGCCGAGGAGCAAAACGCAGGTGCTAGCAGGTATCTGGGCTGATCCCGCTAACAGTGCGTTTTGGGAACCCTAAACTGCTGGGGAGTATAGATGTGATCGGATCAGATATCGATCCGTTCAGATACTATAGCACTAAGGGAGGTGTATGCTGCGTGCGTGGGTGTTAGCGGTACTGGCGCTAACCTGACGCTGCCTGGGGCGATGCAGACCTTATCTGATCCTAAAAACGTAACTTATATCACCGCCGGGCAATTAGGGGGTTAAACCTTTATAAGGTAATAAACGGCGGGTGCCCTAAAACTATAATAAACTATAAAAAACAAACTAACTAACCAGCGTCACCCGTAACACTTATATGGTGATCGCTGGTGAAAGGGTTAACTAGGGGGCAATCAAGGGGTTAAAACCTTTAGTAGGTAGTATATGGGGGTCCCTGTCGCTATAAAACACTGACAGCGAACCTATATACTTCCCTCCCTAACTAGCGTCACCTGTGTCACTAATACAGCGATCAGAAAAACGATCGCTTAGCGACACTGGCGACGGGGGGTGATCACGGGGTTAACCTTTATTAGGGGGGGTTAGGGGGGTACCCTGGACCTAAAGGGGGGTACCCCAGACCTAAAGGGGGCTAACCTAACTGCCCTAACACTTATAACTGTCACAAACTGACACCAATGCAAAAAAAAAAAAAACTGCTATTGGTGTCAGTGTGACAGGGGGTACAGGGGGGTGATCGGGGGGTGAAGGGGGGTGAAAAGTGTGCCTGGCGTGTTCTACTGAAAGTGTAGTGTTGTGCAGACTTACTTGATGTCTTCTCTCCTCGGCGCTGGATCGAAAAGACCGGCTCGAGGAGGGATGACATCACTTCCTCTCCCTCTGTTTACATTACAGAGGGAGAGGAAGCATTTTCATTCGCCGGGAGCGATCGGGAGGGGGTGGCCAACAATGGATGGCCTCCCCCTCACCTCTCATCGCCCGCGAACTCGAGCCGACTGCCTCTGGCACCGGGGGGGTCTGATCGGACCCCCCGCCCGCGGGAAGGCAATCACGTACCAGGTATGTGATTTTTCCTGCCCGTGCCATTCTGTCGCAGTATATCTGCGTTAGGCGGTTGGCAAGTGGTTAAAGGATAGAATCACCACCAGTGAATACAAGGGGAAATCGAACAAATCTTACTGCAAATACAAGGGAACTTTCAAATGTGGAGCTACTGTAACTACTGTCAATACATGCTCACACAAAAAAATCCTACTCTCCCTAACGGCCAGACTTTTTACCCTAAACATTTTGCCAACTGTAGAACCCATGGGGTGATATACATGCTTTTTTGTGAATGCACATGCTTCTATATTGGCAAAACAAAAGTGGAATTTTGGAGAGTATGGAAAGTTTCCAATGATAAGATTCCTCATTCTGGACCGTGTGCATCAGAATCCCAGAGGGGGAGACTGGAACAAAAGCCTACTACAGATGGAATCGCGATGGATATATAGACTAAAGGCCACTCAACCTCCGGGCTTGAATGAAACAATTTGGTTCAAGCCATTCCTTGAGGGTTTCTCTTTAGGGGGTAGAGAACAATAATATTAAAATTTGTCCTTTCCTCCATGTTGATCTCCCCTTCTCTGGGATTCAGATGCGAGTGGTTTATTTACATCTATCCGTATTTAGATTTCAAGGTTGGAACAAATAGGATAATGATGAATTTTTTCTGTATACTACTGCTCTAGCAGATTACTATATCATCATTATATCATCCTTCTATTGTATTTTCATATGGCACGGTAACCACATGTATGATATGTCATATTTAATATATATATATTTTCTTGAATGTATATGGATATAAAAGCACAGACTATTATGTGTATACAGATATGACACCTCATCTTGGTACTATGAAATATGTATCACTTGATGCGATTTACGTTTGTCTGCATTTCCATTGTGTTACTTTAACTTAAACATTTAAAAAAAACATGTGTGATTCTGTGCCAAACTGGTAAATGCCCCTAAGGAGTTCCCCTATCTAATAAAAGATGTTGTCATTATTGTTCTCCAGTGAAAGAGACTTTTGTTGATCCTGTCATTAACCTCCTCTTCTTGTATATATTACATAAATTAGTCTTATGATTTGGATCTTTTGCCTATATACATTTTCTGATATGTAAACTTATATATTTTTTTAATATGTAAATCTGTATCCCAAAATGCCATTTATACCTGTGAGACCTTGCCTGTCACCAGTACTCTCTTGCTTCCAGAAAATTACAAAACTGCCATTCTATTTGTATTTTCATTTTTTTATTTTTTACAATTTATCTCTAAGTGGATGTTTTTATAACATCACACTACCACCTAAAACTTGACGCTCGCCCGGCACAAAAAGCCGCCCGGCCTATGTGAGGCTACAGTCTGCATCCATTCTCGACTGGCCTCCATCTTGCGACCCTGGTGGACATGCGCAGTCCACCAGGGAAGCATTCTGTGTCGGTGGGTGGAGTGGGCGTGTTAATGTCCCATAGGCTCACACATGCGCGCCGCGGACTGGACGTCGCTCACTCCTCCCAGGGGCCATACATGGCTCGCACCTGCCTCCTCTCCCTCCCATTACATCAGCTGTTGTATTAGACATCAACAGCTGATTGGGGGAGAAAGGCTTTATAATGCAGCTGATTCCTATGCCGGTCATCCTCCACATACTGCGGGATGACACCGGCCTGAATAGCTGCATGATCTGACCTACTCCTTTGCCATGTAAATTAATAACCTCTGTTCAAGAACTATGATACTAGCTTAGGCTGGTCAACTTTACTCCTATAACTGAGGCTGTGCCCGGGACTTTTTTTGTTTGATTAATTCAATATCAGACGGATTATATATAGACATTTTTTAACATCCTATATACCATAACTAATTCCCAACCAAAGGTCACCAGCTCCATTCAGAGGTTACAGGATTATAACAACCCCTTCACCTCTCTACCCATTTCCTGCTTGGAGAAACTAGTACTTGAATCTGTACCTCTATACCATATAAATGAACAGCTACCATTTAATGGCTATTTGTTTTCAGCTTAAACTCGTCAATTATATTTATAATTGGGTTGTACCTGGGATGCCCCTGGCTAGTCTCATCTGGGTTTTACAGTATTACAGTATCTATATTATCCCTTTATATAACTCTCTAGTGTGAGGACATAATATTTGAAAGTAATATCTGAAATTTAAATAGTTAACTAATTGAACACCTTATTTTTTTTACCATCTTTTTAGCTATCAAACATACATCTATAAACATCAACTGTTGAGCCACCTCCAGGTATAAGGTTAACCTTGTGAATTAGCTTCATTATTGTATTTAATACTTAATAAATAAATAGGATCCCTTACTATACACTTATGTTATCACAGGAGTTGCCTTTCGGCCTCAGTGGAGCCTCAAGTATTTATTTTACGCCCATTTTTTGGGCTTTCTTTTCTCCTTGAAGAGAATACTATGTATATATTTTTGTGGAGTAAACTCCATTTCCACCTACATCCAGATCTATACCACCCTTAATACATAGATGTCTGTTTGTGTCGGAGTCAAGAGCATACTGGGTAGACAGACTATGTCACTGTCGCTGTTTTTAACCAAAAACTGTATGGAATGTCAAGTCAGCCAACACAGTGTTTAATGTAAGTGTATCAGACATGAAAAATATATTATGAAATGCTTTATTAATGGATACTCATATGTTGATTATCATATTCTCATTATATTTTCTCTAATATAGAACTATCTCAAATGTACACCACCCCTGAGGAAGGAGTTTAATTGACTCCGAAATGCATCGGGTGCAAGAGTACTGCCTCAGACACTGTATACGCATTATTGCAACACTGCTTGATCCACATTCCTAACAATAGATGCTATAATTTTGTTATATTTTTATTGTGTCAATTTAATAAATTATATTTGTACTAAGTATACCTTTCTATGGTTTTTACATGTGCCTAAAAAGTCCACCAATAGGGGACCCTCTTTGTTGTTGTTCAGTGTAAGAAATAGGCGGAAACGGCTGGCCATTATTCCAAACGTGTTCTCCACCACTCTTCTGGCTCTGGCCAGCCGGTAATTAAAAACCCTCTGGTCCGGGGTGAGGGTCCTCATAGGGAATGGCCGCATAAGGTGGTCCCCTAGCGCAAACGCTTCATCCACAATGAAGACGAATAGGAGTCCTTCCGCATTGTCTTCTGGGGGTGGCAAGCCCAAGCTGCCATTCTGGAGACGCCTGTAGAACTCCGTGTGGGCGATGACTCCACCATCTGACATCCGGCCATTCTTCCCCACATCCACATACAGGAACTCGTAAGTAGCCGACACCACCGCCAACATCACAATACTACTGAACCCCTTTTAATTGTAATAGTATGACCCTGAGTTGGGTGGTGAGACAATGTGGAC
The DNA here is from genome assembly GCF_042186555.1 of Aquarana catesbeiana. Taxonomy (NCBI): domain Eukaryota; kingdom Metazoa; phylum Chordata; class Amphibia; order Anura; family Ranidae; genus Aquarana; species Aquarana catesbeiana. The sequence goes on from NC_133332.1 coordinate 184,886,780, forward strand.
GTGTTTCCCATCAATTGCCCCTCCGCAGTTAGGAAAGTCCCACCGCTGGGCAAAGTGGGAGGCCACAGTCTGCCATTCCTGTGGCATGGAAGGAAACTGTGGAGTCAAAACAAACAAAAAAATTAGTCATTTTGCACATAAACATGGAAAGCAGATTACACACAAACATTCTTGGCCAACATCAGTATAACATGGGGTACACATTTTCAACTTGGCTCTTTCTCAAAGTGGCGATTTCTATAAGTGAAATGCACTTCTGACTCTGCACTTATCACTCATCATCTGACTGTCTGATCTGAAAATATCATCTTTGTCCTCCCACAGGTATGCTTCTACTGCTGCAACTCCAGCCAGAATCGCATTAGTGAAAACTGTCTCCTATGTCTCTTAACTCTGGTATGCTTCTACTGCTGCAACTCCAGCCAGAATCGCATTAGTGAAAACTGTCTCCTATATCTCTTAACTCTGGTATGCTTCTACTGCTGCAACTCCAGCCAAAAACTGAAACACTGCTATCTTTTTTCTTATGTGTCTCTAATAATGCTGGTATGTTATTTTTACTTAACTGTCTGTAGACCTGTCCACATTACAATGCTTTATTATCTCCCTTGTCTTACCCAAAATTATGGCCCTCTTAACTTTAGTGCCCTCTTGCTAGTCTGTTTGTGACTTAAGAATTTGCCCTATTAACCAGCCAAGCTTTATAACCTCTTGATTGCTAATTGAAATCCACCCACACCCTACCCCTATCAGTATATATATATAAGCTTCTCTTGGGGGAAGCATTTGCTGGGGGTACACATTTGCAACTTGGCTCTTTCTCAAAGTGGCGATTTCTATAAGTGAAATGCACTTCTGACTCTGCACTTCAGCGAAGGCACAAAGCGAAAGGACACAAGATAAACACTTTGAAAAACAGTACACAGACATCAGGTGAACTTGTTTACTCCTTTAGCTCTTTTCCTCTGTAACATGCTTTCTCTACCACTGCTTTTGACAACTCTGTCCTCCATCCTCAAACTATCTCTCCTTCACCCCTCTTCTCCCCCCCCACAGCATATATATATCACCCTCACTTCTGTCCTGTCCTTATTACTGCACCCACCAACTCCTGCTAATTCAAAATCCACATACACTAAAAATCTCTAAGACCCTGGGGCATGTCCCTTCATATAAATCCCACTCCCGTATTACCTCCCTCACCCTCTTGCTTCTCCTAACCTCTGGAGATATATCCCCAAACCCTGGGCCTCCATCATTTAACTGTACCCCATGCACCCATCACCCTGCACCCTCTGGCAGCAGCCGCAATCAACACAATTTAGTTCCCATTTTTATTCTTCCCAAAACCAGATTTCCTTTCTCTTGTGCCCTTTGGAACTCCCGCTCTGTCTGCAACAAGCTCACCTCTCTCCATGACCTCTTTATTGCCAACTCATTTAACCTACTCGCCATTACCGAAACCTGGCTCCACGAATCCGACACTGCATCTTCTGCTGCCCTATCCCATTATCTTCTCTGGACTCACTCCCCCAGATCCAGCGGATGTAAGGGAGGAGGTGTTGGAATCCTTCTAGCCCCACATAGCACCTTTCAGGTACTTCAGCCACCTCCATCTCTGTCACTCTCCTCTTTCAAAACACACTGTATTCGTCTTTTCACTCCAATTTCTCTAAGGATAGCTGTGATCTACAGGCCCCCTGGACCAGTATCAACCTTTCTTGAAGACTTCTCTGCCTGGCTACCCTACTTTCTTTCTTCTGAAATCCCCACTATCATTCTCAGGGACTTCAACATCCCTATTAATACTAACACTCCTTCCACTTCCAAACTTCTTAGCCTAACATCCTCCTTTGACCTGAAGCAGTGGATCCATGCTCCAACTCACTCAGAAGGCAATATCCTTGACCTCGTGTTCTCTCACCTTTGCATTCCATGCAACCTCTCTAACTATCCACTGCCTCTCTCTGATCACCACCTTATTAGTTTCACTCTCTCCCTTTCCTTCACCTCCTCTCCCTCCAACCACCTTAAAGTTACCCGCAGAAACCTACGTCATCTCAACCCTTCTCTTCTCTACTCTGCTATCAACAACCTCTATGACAAAATCTCACCCCTATCCTGCACCAACCTAGCCACGTCTGTGTACAATGCTTCACTTCTAGCCTCACTGAACTCCCTTGCCCCCCTCACTACACACAGAATCAAGCCCAGACCCCTTCAACCTTGGCAAACAGATGATACTAGAAGTCTGAAAAAACGTAGTCGTGCTCTTGAGCGCCTGTGGCGTAAGACTAAGTCCCAGAGAGATTTCAAACAATATAAATCTGCCCTCCAAAAATACAACTCCAGCCTCCTCTCTGCCAAGCAGACCTATTTTACCACTCTCATTAGCAACTTATCATCCTGTCCCCGTCAACTCTTCTCCACCTTCAACTCTCTACTTCGTCCTCCACCGCCTCCACCCGCCAACTCACTCACTGCACAAGAGATCGCCAATCACTTCAAACAGAAGATTGATACTCTTCGCGCTGAGATCTCTACTGTGCCGACACCCTCCACACTTTACACTTCATGCCCACAGGCACAATCATTATTTCCCTCTTTCAACCCCACTACTACAGACGAAGTTGCTAAACTACTTGCTAATGTCCACCTAACCACCTGCCCTCTGGATCCTGTTCCCTCACAAATGCTACGTTCACCCTCTGGCCCTATACTACACTCTCTAACCCACATCTTCAATCTCTCCCTCTCCTCTGGCATCTTCCCCAACTCTCTAAAACATGCACTTGTCAGACCCATACTTAAAAAGCCCTCACTGGACCCATCCAATCTTAACAACCTACGCCCCATCTCCTTGCTCCCCTTCTTATCCAAACTCCTCGAACGTCTGGTCTACAACCGACTAAGCGTCCACCTCACTGATAATGGCCTTCTTGATCCCCTTCAGTCTGGATTTCGTCCTTAACACTCCACAGAAACTAAAACTGCTCTCCTAAAACTAACAAACGATCTACTAACGGCCAAAACCAATCGACACTATTCTGTACTCCTACTCCTGGACCTCTCTGCTGCCTTTGATACGGTTGACCACCCCCTCCTCCTCAAAAAACTACACGCCTTTGGTCTCCGTAACTGTACACTTCGCTGGTTCTCTTCCTACTTATCCAACCGCACCTTTAGCGTTTCTTATAACTCTACTTCCTCCTCTCCTCTTCCTTTCTCTGTTGGGGTCCCTCAGGGTTAGGTTCTTGGACCTCTACTATTTTCAATCTACACCTCCTCCCTGGGTCAACTGATAGCCTCCCACGCTGACGACACCCAAATCTATTTCTCTACCCCTCAGCTCATTCCCTCTGTCTCCTCACGTATCAGTAATTTACTCTCAGATATATCAGTCTGGATGTCACACCACTTCCTTAAACTCAATCTAGCCAAAACTGAACTTATAATTTTTCCTCCCCCATATGCCTCTTCCCCTGATCTCTGTGTCAAAATCGATGGCACAACTATAAGCCCATCCCCACATGCCAAGGTTCTAGGTGTAATCCTAGACTCTGAACTCTCCTTCAAGCAACACATCCAATCGCTGTCCAAATCCTGCCGCCTCAACCTCCGCAACATCTCCAAAATACGCCCCTTTCTTACCAATGACACAACAAAGCTCTTAATTCACTCGCTGGTCATCCCTCGCCTAGACTACTGCAACTCCCTTCTCATTGGCTTACCTCTACATAGTCTATCACCTCTTCAATCCATTATGAATACCGCTGCCAGACTCATCCACCTTACCAATCGCTCTGTGTCTGCCACTCCTCTCTGTCAATCCCTCCACTGGCTTCCGCTCGGCCAAAGAATTAAATTCAAAATTCTAACTACGTACATAGCCATTCACAATTTCACCCCCAGCTACATCACTAGCTTAGTCTCTAAATACCAACCTACTCGCTCTCTTCGGTCCTCTCAAGACCTCCTGCTCTCTAGTTCCCTTGTCACCTCCTCCTTTGCTCACCTCCAGGCCTTTTCCAAAGCCTCTCCAATCCTATGGAATGCCCTACCCCAATCTGTCCGCTTATCTCCTACTTTATTAGCTTTCAGAAGATCCCTGAAAACCCTTCTCTTCAGAGAAGCCTATCCTACCCACACCTAACAACTATATTTTCATTTTTTCCATCAGCTCACCCCCCACAGTTATTACCTTTTGTTTCCACTTGACCCTCCCTTCTAGATTGTAAGCTCTAATGAGCAGGGCCCCCTGATCCCTCCTGTATTGATTTGTATTGTAAGTGTACTGTCTGCCCCATGTTGTAAAGCATTGTGCAAACTGTTGGCGCTATATAAATCCTGTATAATAATAATAATAATAATAATAATTTTAGGGAGTATTTAAAGACAAAGGTATAAGGTCCACCTACCAAATTCGTCCCCCCTCTCATGGGCCATTTTATAAATTTTAGGGGGGGAGATGTTTTGGCCAGGTAACCCTCTCCACTTCATTGAGAGATGCATGCCTAAATAATGTGTATTACTTTGGCCAGCCCCTCCTTACTTACACTATTGGCAGCCCACTGGACAGGTAAGAAGTGTCCTAATACAATGATATAAATACACACTGTACACATTTTAGCACATTTTTACATTCTGATATTACCTATCAAGATAATAATAGGATACAAAAATTTTGAACATTACCATTTGAAAGTATTCAGGCAGGCCCTTGCACTACATGCTTTGGGAAATTCATCCATAAATATACCACATACCACAAAAGAGGTGGGTATAGTGTGTATGGGTTTGGCAAAGTCAGCAGATAGAGGATTGAGGATAGATAGAGGATTGGTATCAGCTAAATTAGCAGTTGGGGGGAGGGAGGGTTCCAAAAGATTTTGGGTCCCAAAAAAAAAACCTCTGGCACTCTGCCAGAATTTCAAGCACAAATCACATTTTTACACATTTTAGAGGGTGTTTAGAGTAAAGCACTACTATGGAGCTGAAAAAATACATTTAATTGAGTAGACAAGGTGGATATAGGCCCAAGAGAGCATGCTGGGGAGGTAAGTGAAGGCAAATATGCATGAAGGACCAAAAAAAAAAAAAATTCCAAAAAAATACAGCATGCATGTGGACAAAGGGGACATTCTCAGCATATTACAATCATTGTAATTAGGAAATGAGGAAAGAAATACAATATATTAGCAAACATTAAATACATATAATTAGATGTTAAAGAATAAATCTAACCTTAATATAGTCCTTCTGACCTGGATGATAGCAGAACAGGTCTCTGGGATAATGATCCCCAGAGCCTGGGGGGAGATGCCTGTCGAGAACTTGAGGTCCTGCAGGCTTCTCTCCATCACCAAGTACCACAGGGTGGCGACTAGCCTATGCTCCGGAGTGATGGCTTGCCTCATGCAGGTATCCTGCCTGCTAATATAAGGGGTCAGCAAAGCCAACAAATGGTGAAATACGGGTCCGTCATCCGGAGAAAGTTCCTGAAATCATCAGGATTATTCTCACGGATCTCACAGAGCAAAGGCATGTGACAGAATTGGTCACGCTGGAGCAAACAATTCTTGGTCCATGAACTCCTCCTCGCCCTGTTCATGGACTGGGCTTGTGTCAAAGTAAGGACCCCAACACCAAGCCCCCGCACAGCACGAACTCTACGATGAGTACGTACACGCAACATGGCTAGAAAATGGTCGGCTGCTCAGAACGAAGTAACAGAACGCACTGAAGAACAGCAAGGCCTGTGAAGAGCGACCTGAAAATCAGTAACGAATGGACAAGAACACAATGATAAATCAATGGTACTCACTGCACGCACTGAAGACCAGATACAAACCCACAAGAACAAACTGAACAGCAGAAATATGATCTGAAAACCACGAGTCTGAAAAAACGCGAATCGTCTCTCACCAAACTTTTTCTAACACGAGATTAGCAAAAGGAGCCCAAAGGGTGCCGCGCTTGGTACTGAACTGCCTTTTTAGAGTCTCACCGTATGTGGTGTACGTCACCGCGTTCTTGGTGTTTGGAAATTCCGATAACTTTGTGCGACCGTGTGTATGCAAAACAAGTTTGTGCCAACATCCATCGGAAAAAATCCATGGATTTTGTTGTTGGAATGTCCGATCAATGTCCGACCATGTGTACAGGGCATTAACCTTCAAATGCTTTCTTGCCTGGTGAAAACTCAGTATGGAGTGATATCTTGGACTCTCATTCTCTCTGACCTGGATCCAAAGTTCAAAACAGCAAAATGGACATGCTTCCCACTATTGGACCCTGTAGTTTGAACATAGGATGGCAGTATGCAGTGGGCCCAAGAGAGAACAACTATGTTTTCCTGAGTAATGGTTGAGCCAGATTTCAACATGACATCTGTGTTTGATGCCTTGATTGGATACTTGAATCTGTATCTCAGTTTGATACTGAAGGTTTTTTTTCACATGGAAAACACATGTTACTCTGTACTGTGCTGACTTGTTTTATTTTTGTTGTATTCCTTTTTAAAAGCTCTTTTGAATTGACTTGAAATGACACATACAGCATTTTCAAATTACAAATACAATGTATTATACTACGGCAATTGATAGGTTGAAATAAATTCAAAACACATTTTAAATTTTTTTGGCATGACAGAAAATAATGAATGTAAATGTTTAAACCTCATGTAAATGTTTAAACCTCATTATTTGAGGAACCAAAGGTTCACCCGGAAGCACATATTTCCTATTTTTCAGTGTGTGTATCACTAAACAGAATACATTTTGTGGTGTTGCAGAGGGCACAGGGATTGTTAGATAGTACCCCAACCTCTGTATTGTGGAGGTCCATGGTTTAAGTATGAAAATCTCACTTTCATTTTCAGCATTGGCTTCTGGTAAACAACACATGTGCACTACTTGTGAGTAGTAACTTGCTGCAATTCATCAGCAATCTGCCTCCAAGAACATTTCTGCTTGAGGCCAACAGGAATCTAATATCAAGTACAATTTAAAACAAATCTGTATTTTTTCAACAAAGTAGAAGAGAAAGTATGTTAATGTATATGAAAACATATACAGTATATATCATATATACACAAGTTCCCCATGCAAGGATTCTTTCACATCAATATGAATAAGCAAAAATACCGAGCCACCTGGCTCCCAGCCTTGTTTGCAGTAGCACTGATTTTATTACCAGTCCCTCCGCTGTGTTGTCCAGCTCTACTGGTTTCCTTTCTTAGCCTTTAGTCACAGCACCATACTGCACAGCCCAATCCTAACCTCTAGACAGGAGTTCTTCTGACACCTCGATTAGAGCCCACCTGACTCCTGGAATGAGACCACCTGTCTCCGGGCTTTTCACTGGGGCACCTCTGACCCCTGGGTGAGACCTCCTTTCTCTTGACTCCTGGCTGGGGCTCCTCTGATCCCTGGGTGAGACCTCCTGTCTCCCAGTGGGAGCTGTCTCTAAACTGGAAGCTTTGAGCTATCCTCAGGTTTTAGTATATAACACCCTGCACACCTGTGTACTCAGACAGGCTGCAGGCACCTAGTAAAATGTGAACACAGGATTAAAAAAATTCTGATCCATAACTACAGATTCAGACTGTCCAATATAAAGTTTACACACAGGGGTCTTCTCCAGCTACAATAGATTAAAAACACTGGAAGATGCCGAGCCCCCTGGCTCATAAGCTCACTCAGCTTCAACTGCAGTACCATGCTGCATCTCTTGCAAGTCTCTCTGACTGTGTTGTCCAGCTCTCCTGGATACTTGGCTCTCTAGCCTTTAGTCACAGCGCCCCAATGCACAGCCCACCTCTGGCCTATGGATTGGGGTTCTCCTAAAACCTCAATAGGAGTTGCTCTGACTCCTGGAACTGAGACCCTTTGTCTCTTGGCTTCTAACTGGGCCCTCTGACTCCTTGATGAGACCTTTTGTCTTCCCCACTGAGATCAGTCTCCAAATTGGGAGCTCTGAACTATCCTCAGACCTGAGTATATAATGACCCTGCACTCCTGTTTACTCAGCCAGGTTGCAGATGTCTAGCAAAACCAGTACACAGGATCGAATGCTCAAATCCAAAACTGCAGGATCCAGATAACGCCAAAGACCCAACTTTATTTGCCCAGAAACACTAGTCTGGAACGTTGTATTTACCTTAAATGCAAATCCTGTGTCATATTTCCTATATTCTCACAGCGACAGAGCCTCGTTCTGTCACTATATATATATATATATATATATATATATATATATATATATATACACAGTATCACACACAAGTGAGTACACCCCTCACATTTTTGTAAATATTTTATTATATCTTTTCATGTGACAGCACTGAAGAAATTACACTTTGCTACAATGCTTGTATAACAGAGTATATTTGACATTTGCTATCCCCTCAAAATAACTCAAAACACAGCCAATAATGTCTAAACTGCTGGTAACAAAAGTGAGTACACCCCTAAGTGAAAATGTCCAAATCGGGCCCAATTAGCCATTTTCCCTCCCCGGTGTCATGTGTCAGGGCTGGGCTCAGCCCTTCCATCTCTGAGCTGGCCACTCAGCTGTCGGCTAATTGCCAGCTCCTTTCTCTCCACGGTGACTCAGCTGTTGATGATCTGTTCATCAGTTCTGCCTACTTAAAGCCGTCCAGCTCACTTCATCTCTTCCTCCACCTTTGGTCACATCTCAGAGTCTTTCCTCCTGCGTTCCTGTTGAAAATTGCTCGGCTGACATCCCTTCTGGCTCCTGATCCTGCTTGCTGTACTACTACGTTGATCTCTGGCTCTCTGATATTGGCATTGGCTGACTACCCGATCTGGTTACTGAACTCTGGCTTGTATTGAATACGCTTACTCTGTTTACCTTTTTATTATTATTAAACAAGTGTGATTAACTGTACTTCTGTCTCAGTCTGATTCATGGTTTCTGACAGTAGGTGAAGGCCATGGAGGAGTATGTTGCAGACACACTTTCTCGTGGTTTCATCCGCAAAGCCTCGTCTCCTGCTGGTGCTGGTTTCTTTTTTGTGAAGAAGAAGAGTGGTGAACTGAGACCTTGTATTGATTATAGGGGTCTCAATCGTTTCACGATTAAGAATGCCTATCCCATTCCATTTATTACGGCATTATTTGACCGCCTCAAGGGAGCAACGGTTTTCACAAAGCTTTATTTGAGAGGGGCATACAATCTCGTCAGGATTAAGGAGGGCAACGAGTGGAAAACTGCGTTTAATACCAGATCAGGTCATTATGAGTATCTCATAATGCCTTTTGGCCTTTGTAACACTCCAGCAGTTTTCCAGGAGTTCATTAACGATGTCCTCCGAGATTTGTTGCAGTTATGTGTGGTGGTTTGTCTCGACGATATCCTCATATTTTCCAAGTCCCTGGAGAGCCACCACACAGATGTCTGTCGCGTGCTTCAGAAACTATGAGAGAACAATCTCTATTATAATTTGGAAAAGAGCGAATTCCATTGTGAACAAGTAAAGTTCCTGGGCTGTCATTTCCACTGCTGGTTTTTTGATGGACCCAGAGAAGCTTTCAGCTGTCCTACAGTGGACTCGACCCATGGGTTTACATCCTCTGCAGCGTTTTCTTGGCTTTGTCAACTATTATCGGAAGTTTATTCGTAACTTCTCATCTTTGGTCAAGCCCCTGACTGATATGACCAGGAAAGACGGCAACCCACAGACTTGGTCTCCGGAGTCCATTAAGGCCTTTGAAAGTCTCAAGGTTGCCTTTGTTTCTGCTCCTGTGTTGGCACACCCTGATCCTATGTTGCCTTTTATCCTAGAAGTTGATGCTTCCAAGACTGGAGTTGGTGCCCTTCTGTCTCAACGTCCTCTGAGTGCGCTATGCATCCATGTGGCTACTTTTCCAAGAAATTGTCACCGGCAGAGTACAATTACGAAATTGGTGACAGAGAGCTGTTGGCGATCATTTTAGCCCTGAAAGAATAGAGACATCTCCTTGAAGGTACCACTGTGCCTGTTCTCATTCTTACTGACCATAAGAATCTCACTTTCTTGTCTGAGGCTAAGCGCCTCTCTCCCAGAAGGGTGAGATGGCCTCTTTTCTTGTCGAGTTTTAATGACATTGTCTTATTCTTATCCAGTATTAAGAATGTATGGGCTGACGCCTTGTCACAACAATTTTCCTCCACTTCCAAGATGGAGTCGTTTCCTGTTCTTGTGATTCCTCCTGATCATATTCTGGCTATGGTTCAAACTAGTCTTACTTCTCCTTTGGGTGACAAAATTCTTGCTGCTCAGGTCGATACTCCTCCTGAGAAACCTTGTGACTGCTGCTTTGTTCCTGGGAGTCTCCGTACTGTCGTGCTCCAGACTTACCATTCTCCCAAGGCTGCTGGCCACCCTGGGAAGAATCAACTCTTTTGGGTCATTTCCCAACAATTCTGGTGGCCTAGTCTACGTGCTGATGTAACCGCCTTCGTAGCTGCCTGTTCTGTGTGTGTATGCTCAGAGTAAGACTCCACGACACCTTCCAGTGGGCCTCCTACAACCCATACCCAATGGAGAGAGGCCCTGGACCCACCTGTCTATGGATTTCATTGTGGAGTTACCCAACTCCCAGGGCAACACAGTTATGCTTATGGTGGTTGACCGGTTCTCAAAAAAGTTGCATTGTATTCCACTCAAAAAGTTGCCTACTTCTAAGGAACTGGCTTCTATTTTTGCTCGGGAGATCTTCTGCTTACATGGGTTACCCAAGGTGATTGTCTCAGACAGGGGTAGTGAGTTTGTGTCCCAGTTCTGGCGAGCCTTTTGTGCACAGTTGGGTATTCAGCTTGCTTTCTCCTCTGTGTATCACCCGCAGTCTAATGGGGCCACAGAACGACCAATCAGCCCTTGGAGCAATTCCTGTGTTGCTATATTTCTGACCATCATAACAACTGGTCAGACCTCTTACCATGGGCGGAGTTTTCTCACAATAGTGCCTTGAATTCAGCTTCCCGTTTGTCCCCGTTTATGGCGAACTATGGTTTCCAACCTTCCGTGTTGCCTGCCTCATTCCTGCGTTAGAGGAGCATCTCCGTGGATTTAGTTCAACTTGGGCACAAGTCCAGGAGGCTTTGCAACATGCTAACGATAGGTGCAGACTCCATGCTGACCGCAGATGCCTGCCTGTGCCTTCCAACCAGGTTGGGTACAGAGTCTGGCTGTCGTCACGCAACCTCCGACTTCGTGTTCTTTCTTTGAAGTTCACACCTCGGTTTATTGGGCCTTTCCATATCCTTTGCAGGATTAACCCAGTGGCTTACGCGTTGGACCTTCCTCCTAGTATGCGCATCTCTAATGTGTTTCATGTCTCCTTATTGAAACCTTTTGTCTGCAACCACTTTAACACCTCGGTGCCACGTCCTCACCCTATACAGGTTGAGAACCATGAGGAGTATGAAGTACAATCCATTGTTGACTCCTATAGGTTCTGTGGGCACATACAGTACCTGATGCATTGGAAGGGGTACAGAGGAACACTCTTGGGTCTCATCCTCGGATGTACATGCCCCTGTCCTCCTCCGTGATTTCCATAGACATTTTCCGCTCAAGCCCGGTGGTCCTCCGGGAGAGGGGTCGTTGAGGAGGGGGTACTGTCAGAGCTGGGCTCAGCCCTTCCTTCTCTGAGCTGGCCACTCAGCTGTTGGCTAATTGCCAGCTCCTTTCTCTCCACAGTGACTCAACTGTTGATGATCTACTCGTCAGTCCTGCCTACTTAAAGCCATCCAGCTCACTTCATCTCTGCCTTCACCTTTGGTCACATCTCAAAATCTTTCTCCTACTGTTGAAAACTTGCTCGGCTGACGTCCCTTCTGGCTCCTGATCCTGCTTGCTGTACTATTACATTGATCTCCGGCTCTCTGACATTGGCATTTGCTGACTACCCGATCTGGTTACTGAACTCTGGCTATGTATTGACTACGCTTACTCTGTTTATCTTTTTATTATTATTAAACAAGTGTGATTAACTGTACTTCTGTCTCGGTGTGATTCACGCTTTCTGACACATGTGACTCGTTAGTATTACAAGGTCTCAGGTGTGAATGGGGAGCAGGTGTGTTAAATTTGGTGTTATCGCTCTTACTCTCTCATGCTGGTCACTGGAAGTTCAACATGGCACCTCATGGCAAAGAACTCTCTGAGGATCTGAAAAATAAAAATGTTGCTCTACATAAAGATGGCCTAGATTATACGAAGATTGCAAAGACCCTGAAACTGAGCTGCAGCACGGTGGCCAAGACCATACAGCAGTTTAACAGGACAGGTTCCACTCAAGACAAGACATGTCATGGACGATCAAAGAAGTTGAGTGCACATGCTCAGCATCATATCCAGAGGTTGTCTTTGGGAAATAGAGGTATGAGTGCTGCCAGGATGGCTGCAGAGGTTGAAGGGGTGGGGGCCGCAGAGCAGTATACCAACATGATAATGACCCCAAACACACCTCCAAGATGACCACTGCCTTACTAAAGAAGCTGAGGGTAAAGGTGATGGACTGGCCAAGCATGTTTTCAGACCTAAACCCTATTGAGCATTTGTGGGGCATCCTCAAATGGAAGGTGGAGGAGCGCAAGGTCTCTACATCCACCAGCTCCATGATGTCGTCATGGAGGAGTGGAAGAGGACTCCAGTGACAGCCTGTGAACTCCATGGCCAAGAGGGTTAAGGCAGTGCTGGAAAATAATGGTGGTCACACAAAATATTGACACTTTGGGCCCAATTTGGACATTTTCACTTAGGGGTGCACTCACTTTTGTTGCCAGGGGTTCAGACATTAATGGCTGTGTGTTGAGTTATTTTGAGGGGACATCAAATTTACACTGTTATACAAGCTGTACACTCACTACATTTCACTGTAGCAAAGTGTCATTTCCTCAGTGTTGTCACATGAAAAGGTATAATAAAATATTTACAAAAATGTGAGGGGTGTACTCACTTTTGTAATATACTGTATATATACTCTGCATTCAGTGTAGCCTATATATACAGTGCATTCGGTGGTGTATAGTTTCTAATACACTTCAGGCGGTGTACACAGTATATAGTACAGTGTAGTGTGGTGTTGCAAAACAAAAAATACATCATGTCCAGAAGGCCACCAAGGAGAGGCAGACGCTCACAGGCCACTAAAAAAGGGGCAAGCAGCCTCTGTGTCTACAGTCAACAGTGGTGGTCGTGGACATGGTACATCCTCTGCAGGTGGCCGTGGGACACGCTTGTCCATTTTCTGCTGCTGGCCGTGTTATTGAGCCACAACATGCAGAAGAGTTGGTGGAGTGGATAACAAAGCTGTCCTCATCTTCCTCATCCTCTGTCACCTAGGCTCAGAGTAGTTTGTCTGCCAATGCAGCTGCCAAAGCGGCCTATTCCACCGGTTCCTTGTCCACAGTCACTCCTTCCATAGCCCCACCATCATGCATAGAGGAGTCCCCAGAATTATTTGAACACAGTGTAAGTTATATGCTGCTGGAGTATACACAGCGATTTGAAGGCTCCGATGTTGGCTCACAGGTTGAGGAAGGGAGTAACCTGAGCCTAGAGGGGGGTGCCACAGAAGGACAAGAAACTGGCAGTCATGTTCCCCCAGCTACAGCATGCTGCCAAGGTTGCTCCAGTGATGAGGAGGGAGGGGATGACGAGGTCACTGCCTGTACTTGGGTGCCTGAGAGAATAGAGGAGGAGGAAGAGGAGGCACAACTCCAATGAGGCAGGATGTCCTCTAGGGGGCAGCTTAAGGGCAGCCACCCTTTTCATCACACTGCAGAGCTCCGCAGGTGCAGGGTGCTGCTGACTCTCCACAGACTTTTAAAAGTTCCTTGGTGTGGGCCTTTTTTCGATACGTGTGCAGCAGATCGCACCATTGCTGTTTGCAACCTATGTCTGAAGCGGATCAAGCATGTCCAGAACAGCAGCCGCTTGGGCACCACATGCTTGGCCAGACATATGACGACCTGCCATGCAGTCCATTGGCAACAGCACTTGAAAGACCCACATCATAGAAAAAGGTGGACTTTTCCTTGCTCCTCTTCTGGAATCTCCAACCCTACTATACCTCCAGTCCTCTCAAAAACCTGCACTGAGCTGAATGAAGGTATAGCAATAGGTGTCCAAAGTACTTGAAGCCAATCTGCTAGCAGTATACCACCAATTGATTTTAGCAGGCAAATTTTCTTACCAAAGTTGCTGAACTGTAAAAAGAAATTTGGTCCCAGCCATCCACATGCTCAGCGTCTAAATGCTAGCTTGGCCAAATTGCTAGCACTGCAACTGCTGCCTTTTCAGCTCTTCCCCTTACAGCTGGTAGACTCTGCCCCCTTTCGTGAATTTGTGAAATGTGCTGTACCTCAGTGGCAGGTTCCAAAATGCCATTTCTTTCTACTGGCATGTGGAAGGAAATGTTTTGGCATTGTTGGACAGGGCGGTCAGCAGTAAGGCTCATATCACCAATGACTAGGGATGAGCCGAACACCCCCCGTTTTGGTTCGCACCAGAACATACAGAACAGGCAAAAAATTTGGCAGAACACACGAACACCATTAAAGTCTATGGGACACCAACATGAATAATCAAAAGTGCTCATTTTAAAGGCTTATATGCAAATTATTGTCATAAAAAGTTTTGGGGGACCCGGGTCCTGCTCCAGGGGACATGTATCAATGCAAATTTTTTTTAAAAAAAAGCCCATTTTTTCAGGAGCAGTAATTTTTTTTTAATGCTTAAAGTGAAACAATAAAAATTAAATATTCCTTTAAATATGGTGCCTGGGCGGTGTCTATAGTATGCCTGTAAAGTGGCGCATTTTTCCCGTGTTTAGAACAGTACCATAGCAAAATGACATTTCTAAAAATTGTCATTTTAAAACTGATCGCTAGGGATGAACCGAACACCCCCCTGTTCGGTTCGCACCAGAACATGCGAACAGGAAAAAAGTTTGTTTGAACGCGTGAACACCGTTAACCACTTGCCGACCGCCGCACGACTATATACGTCGACAGAGCGGCACGGGCAGGCAAAAGGACTTACAGGTACGTCCTTGCCTGCTTGCGGGTGGGGGGTCCGATCGGACCCCCCCCGGTGCCTGCGGCGGTCGGCAAAATCTCCCCCGGCGATCGGTGGTGAGGGGGAGGCCATCCATTCGTGGCCCCCCCCTCGCGATCGCTCCCAGCCAATGGGATAATTTCCCTGCCTCTGTATTGTACACAGAGGCAGAGGAAATGATGTCATCTCTCCTCGGCTCGGTATTTTCCGTTCCGGGCCGAGGAGAGAAGACTGCAATGTGAGTGCACAACACACACACACACAGTAGAACATGCCAGGCACACAAAACACCCCGATCCCCCCCCGATCGCCCCCGATCCCCCCTCCAATCACCCCCCCCCTGTCACAAACTGACACCAAGCAGGTTTTTTTTTTTTTTCTGATTACTGTATTGGTGTCAGTTTGTGACAGTTACAGTGTTAGGGCAGTGAGTGTTAGGCCCCCTTTAGGTCTAGGATACCCCCCTAACCCCCCCTAATAAAGTTTTAACCCCTTGATCACCCCCCGTCACCAGTGTCGCTAAGCGATCATTTTTCTGATCGCTGTATTAGTGTCGCTGGTGACGCTAGTTAGTGAGGTAAATATTTAGGTTCGCCGTCAGCGTTTTATAGCGACAGGGACCCCCATATACTACCTAATAAATGTTTTAACCCCTTGATTGCCCCCTAGTTAACCCTTTCACCACTGATCACTGTATAACCGTTACGGGTGACGCTGGTTAGTTTGTTTATTTTTTATAGTGTCAGGGCACCCGCCGTTTATTACCAAATAAAGATTTAGCCCCCTGATCGCCCGGCGGTGATATGCGTCGCCCCAGGCAGCGTCAGATTAGCGCCAGTACTGCTAACACCCACGCACGCAGCATACGCCTCACTTAGTGGTATAGTATCTGTACGGATCAATATCTGATCCGATCAGATCTATACTAGCATCCCCAGCAGTTTAGGGTTCCCAAAAACACAGTGTTAGCGGGATCAGCCCAGATACCTGCTAGCACCTGTGTTTTGCCCCTCCGCCCGGCTCGGCCCAGCCCACCCAAGTGCAGTATCGATCGATCACGGTCACTTACAAAACACTAAACGCATAACTGCAGCGTTCGCAGAGTCAGGCCTGATCCCTGCGATCGCTAACAGTTTTTTTGGTAGCGTTTTGGTGAAATGGCAAGCACCAGCCCCAGGCAGCGTCAGGTTAGTGCCAGTAGCGCTAACACCCACGCACCGTACACCTCCCTTAGTGGTATAGTATCTGAACGCATCAATATCTGATCCGATCAGATCTATACTAGCGTCCCCAGCAGTTTAGGATTCCCAAAAACGCAGTGTTAGTGGGATCAGCCCAGATACCTGCTAGCACCTGCGTTTTGCCCCTCCGCCCGGCCCAGCCCAGCCCACCCAAGTGCAGTATCGATCGATCACTGTCACTTACAAAACACTAAACGCATAACTGCAGCGTTCGCAGAGTCAGGCCTGATCCCTGCGATCGCTAACAGTTTTTTTGGTAGCGTTTTGGTGAACTGGCAAGCACCAGCCCCAGGCAGCGTCAGGTTAGTGCCAGTAGCGCTAACACCCACGCACGCACCGTACACCTCCCTTAGTGGTATAGTATCTGAACTGATCAATATCTGATCTGATCCGATCAGATCTATACTGGCATCCCCAGCAGTTTAGGGTTCCCAAAAACGCAGTGTTAGTGGGATCAGCCCAGATACCTGCTAGCACCTGCGTTTTGCCCCTCCGCCCGGCCCAGCCCAGCCCACCCAAGTGCAGTATCGATCGATCACTGTCACTTACAAAACACTAAACGCATAACTGCAGCGTTCGCAGAGTCAGGCCTGATCCCTGCGATCGTTAACAGTTTTTTTGGTAGCGTTTTGGTGAACTGGCAAGCGCCAGCGGCCTAGTACACCCCGATTGTAGTCAAACCAGCACTGCAGTAACACTTGGTGACGTGGCGAGTCCCATAAGTGCAGTTCAAGCTGGTGAGGTGGCAAGCACAAATAGTGTCCCGCTGCCACCAAGAAGACAAACACAGGCCCGTCGTGCCCATAATGCCCTTCTTGCTGCATTCGCCAATCCTAATTGGGAACCCACCACTTCTGCAGCGCCCGTACTTCCCCCATTCACATCCCCAACCAAATGCAGTCGGCTGCATGAGAGGCATTTTCTTTATGTCCTCCCGAGTACCCCTACCCAACGAACCCCCCCAAAAAAGATGTCGTGTCTGCAGCAAGCGCGAATATAGGCGTGACACCCGCTATTATTGTCCCTCCTGTGCTGACAATCCTGGTCTTTGCATTGGTGAATGTTTTGAACGCTACCATTCACTAGCTGAGTATTAGCGTAGGGTACAGCATTGCACAGACTAGGACACACTTTCACAGGGTCTCCCAAGATGCCATCGCATTTTGAGAGACCCGAACCTGGAACCGGTTACAGTTATAAAAGTTACAGTTACAAAAAAAGTGTAAAAAAAAAAAAAAAAAACACAAACAAAAATATAAAATAAAAAATAATAGTTGTCGTTTTATTGTTCTCTCTCTATTCTCTCTCTCTCTATTCTCTCTATTGTTCTGCTCTTTTTTACTGTATTCTATTCTGCAATGTTTTATTGTTATTATGTTTTATCATGTTTGCTTTTCAGGTATGCAATTTTTTATACTTTACCGTTTACTGTGCTTTATTGTTAACCATTTTTTTGTCTTCAGGTACAGCATTCACGACTTTGAGTGGTTATACCAGAATGATGCTTGCAGGTTTAGGTATCATCTTGGTATCATTCTTTTCAGCCAGCGGTCGGCTTTCATGTAAAAGCAATCCTAGCGGCTAATTAGCCTCTAGACTGCTTTTACAAGCAGTGGGAGAGAATGCCCCCCCCATCGTCTTCCGTGTTTTTCTCTGGCTCTCCTGTCTCAACAGGGAACCTGAGAATGCAGCCGGTGATTCAGCCAGCTGACCATAGAGCTGATCAGAGACCAGAGTGGCTCCAAACATCTCTATGGCCTAAGAAACCGGAAGCTACGAGCATTTTATGACTTAGATTTCGCCGGATGTAAATAGCGCCATTGGGAAATTGGGGAAGCATTTTATCACACCGATCTTGGTGTGGTCAGATGCTTTGAGGGCAGAGGAGAAATCTAGGGTCTAATAGACCCCAATTTTTTCAAAAAAGAGTACCTGTCACTACCTATTGCTATCATAGGGGATATTTCCTGAGATAACAGTAAAAATGATTAAAAAAAAAAAAAAAATGAAAGGAACAGTTTTAAAATAAGATAAAAAAGCAAAAAAAATAATAAAGAAAAAAAAAAAAAAAAAGCACCCCTGTCCCCCCTGCTCTCGCGCTAAGGCGAACGCAAGCGTAGGTCTGGCGTCAAATGTAAACAGCAATTGCACCATGCATGTGAGGTATCACCGCGACGGTCAGATCGAGGGCAGTAATTTTAGCAGTAGACCTCCTCTGTAAATCTAAAGTGGTAACCTGTAAAGGCTTTTAAAGGCTTTTAAAAATGTATTTATTTTGTTGCCACTGCACGTTTGTGCGCAATTGTAAAGCATGTCATGTTTGGTATCCATGTACTCGGCCTAAGATCATCTTTTTTATTTCATCAAACATTTGGGCAATATAGTGTGTTTTAGTGCATTAAAATGTAAAAAAGTGTGTTTTTTCCCCAAAAAATGCGTTTGAAAAATCGCTGCGCAAATACTGTGTGAAAAAAAAAAAATGAAACACCCACCATTTTAATCTGTAGGGCATTTGCTTTAAAAAAATATATAATGTGTGGGGGTTCAAAGTAATTTTCTTGCAAAAAAAAATAATTTTTTCATGTAATCAAAAAGTGTCAGAAAGGGCTTTGTCTTCAAGTGGTTAGAAGAGTGGGTGATGTGTGACATAAGCTTCTAAATGTTGTGCATAAAATGCCAGGACAGTTCAAACCCCCCCCCAAATGACCCCATTTTGGAAAGTAGACACCCCAAGCTATTTGCTGAGAGGCATGTCGAGTCCATGGAATATTTTATATTGTGACACAAGTTGCGGGAAAGAGACAAATTTTTTTTTTTTTTTTTTTTTTTTTTTTGCACAAAGTTGTCACTAAATTATATATTGCTCAAACATGCCATGGGAATATGTGAAATTACACCCCAAAATACATTCTGTTGCTTCTCCTGAGTACGGGGATACCACATGTGTGAGACTTTTTGGGAGCCTAGCCGCGTATGGGACCCCGAAAACCAAGCACCGCCTTCAGGCTTTCTAAGGGCGTAAATTTTTGATTTCACTCTTCACTGCCTATCACAGTCTCGGAGGCCATGGAATGCCCAGGTGGCACAACCCCCCCCCAAATGACCCCATTTTGGAAAGTAGACACCCAAAGCTCTTTGCTGAGTGGTATAGTGAGTATTTTGCAGACCTCACTTTTTGTCACAAAGTTTTGAAAATTAAAAAAAGAAAAAAAAAATTTTTTTTTTTGTCTTTCTTCATTTTCAAAAAGAAATGAGAGCTGCAAAATACTCACCATGCCTCTCAGCAAATAGCTTGGGGTGTCTACTTTCCAAAATGGGGTCATTTGGGGGGGGGGTTTGTGCCACCTGGGCATTCCATGACCTCCGAAACTGTGATAGGCAGTGAAGAGTGAAATCAAAAATGTACACCCTTAGAAATCCTGAAGGCGGTGATTGGTTTTCGGGGTCCCGTACGCGGCTAGGCTCCTAAAAAGTCCCACACATGTGGTATCCCCGTACTCAAGAGAAGCAGCAGAATGTATTTTGGGGTGCAATTCCACATATGCCCATGACCTGTGTGAGCAATATATCATTTAGTGACAACTTTGTGCAAAAAAAAAAAAAAAAAAATAATAAATTGTCACTTTCCCGCAACTTGTGTCAAAATATAAAATATTCCATGGACTCAACATGCCTCTCAGCAAATAGCTTGGGATGTCTACTTTCCAAAATGGGGTCATTTGGGGGGGGGGTTGTGCCATCTGGGCATTTTATGGCCTTCAAAACTGTGATAGGTAGTGAGGAGTAAAATCAAAAATGTACGCCCTTAGAAATCCTGAAGGCAGTGATTGGTTTTCGGGGCCCCGTATGCGGCTAGGCTCCCAAAAAGTCCCACACATGTGGTATCCCCATACTCAGGAGAAGCAGCTAAATGTATTTTGGGGTGCAATTCCACATATGCCCATGGCCTGTGTGAGCAATATATCATTTAGTGACAACTTTTTGTAATTTTTTTTTTTTTTTTGTCATTATTCAATCACTTAGGACAAAAAAAATGAATATTCAATGGGCTCAACATGCCTCTCAGCAATTTCCTTGAGGTGTCTACTTTCCAAAATGGGGTCATTTGTGGGGGTTTTGTACTGCCCTGCCATTTTAGCACCTCAAGAAACAACATAGGCAGTCATAAATTAAAGGCTGTGTAAATTCCAGAAAATGTACCCTAGATTGTAGGCGCTATAACTTTTGCGCAAACCAATAAATATACACTTATTGACATTTTTTTTACCAAAGACATGTGGCCAAATACATTTTGGCCTAAATGTATGACTAAAATTGAGTTTATTGGATTTTTTTTAGAACAAAAAGTAGAAAATATCATTTTTTTTCAAAATTTTCGGTCTTTTTCCGTGTATAGCGCAAAAAATAAAAACGGCAGAGGTGATCAAATACCATCAAAAGAAAGCTCTATTTGTGGGAAGAAAAGGACGCAAATTTCGTTTGGTTACAGCATTGCATGACCGCGCAATTAGCAGTTAAAGCGACGCAGTGCCAAATTGTAAAAAGTGCTCTGGTCAGGAAGGGGGTAAATCCTTCCGGGGCTGAAGTGGTTAAAGTCTTTGGGACACGGACATGAATAATCAAAAGTGCTAATTTTAAAGGCTTATATGCAAGTTATTGTCATAAAAAGTGTTTGGGGACCTGGGTCCTGCTCCAGGGGACATGGATCAATGCAAAAAAAGTTTTAAAAACGGCCGTTTTTTCAGGAGCAGTGATTTTAATAATGCTTAAAGTCAAACAATAAAAGTGTAATATCCCTTTAAATTTCGTAGCTGGGGGGTCTATAGTATGCCTGTAAAGGGGCGCATGTTTCCCGTGTTTAGAACAGTCTGACAGCAAAATGACATTTCGAAGGAAAAAACCCATTTAAAACTACTTGCGGCTATTGCATTGCCGACAATACACATAGAAGTTCATTGATAAAAACGGCATGGGAATTCCCCACAGGGGAACCCCGAACCAAAATAAAAAAAAAAAAAAAAAAAATGACGTGGGGGTCCCCCTAAATTCCATACCAGGCCCTTTAGGTCTGGTATGGATATTAAGGGGAACCCCGGCCAAAATTTAAAAAAAAATGACGTGGGGTTCCCCCTAAATTCCATACCAGACCCTTCAGGTCTGGTATGGATTTTAAGGGGAACCCCGTGCCAAAAAAAAAGGCGTGGGGTCCCCCCAAAAATCCATACCAGACCCTTATCCGAGTACGCAACCTGGCAGGCCGCAGGAAAAGAGGGGGGGACGAGAGTGCGCCCCCCTCCTGAACCGTACCAGGCCACATGCCCTCAACATTGGGAGGGTGCTTTGGGATAGCCCCCCAAAACACCTTGTCCCCATGTTGATGAGGACAAGGGCCTCATCCCCACAACCCTGGCCGGTGGTTGTGGGGGTCTGCGGGCAGGAGGCTTATCGGAATCTGGAAGCCCCCTTTAACAAGGGGACCTCCAGATCCCGCCCCCCCGTGTGAAATGGTAGTTACCCCTACCATTTCACTAAAAAACTGTCAAAAATGTTAAAAATGACAAGAGACAGTTTTTGACAATTCCTTTATTTAAATGCTTCTTCTTTCTTCTATCTTCCTTCATCTTCTGGTTCTTCTGGCACTTCTGGTTCTTCCTCCGGCATTCTCGTCCAGCATCTCCTCCGCGGCATCTTCTTCTCCTCGGGCCGCTCCGCACCCATGGCATGGGGGGAGGCTCCCGCTCTTCTCTTCGTTTTCTTCTCTTCTTCCTTCTTCTCTTCTTCTCTTCTTCTCTTCTTCATTTTCTTCTCTGGGCCGCTCCGCATCCATGCTGGCATGGAGGGAGGCTCCCGCTGTGTGACGGCGTCTCCTCGTCTGACGGTTCTTAAATAACGGGGAGCGGGGCCACCCGGTTACCCCGCCCCCCTCTGACGCACGGTGACTTGACGGGACTTCCCTGTGACTTTACGGGGAATGCCACAGGGAAGTCCCGTCATGTCCCATGCGTCAGAGGGGGGCGGGGTCACCGAATGGCCCCGCCCCCGTTATTTAAGAACCGTCAGACGAGGAGACGCCGTCACACAGCGGGAGCCTCCCTCCATGCCAGCATGGATGCGGAGCGGCTCGGAGAAGAAAATGAAGAAGAGAAGAAGAGAAGAAGGAAGAAGAGAAGAAAACGAAGAGAAGAGCGGGAGCCTCCCCCCATGCCATGGGTGCAGAGCGGCCCGAGGAGAAGAAGATAGAAGACGCCGCGGAGGAGATGCTGAAGGAGAACGCCGGAGGAAGAACCAGAAGAACCAGAAGAAGAAGAAGATGAAGGAAGATAGAAGAAAGAAGAAGCATTTAAATAAAGGAATTGTCAAAAACTGTCTCTTGTCATTTTGAACATTTTTGACAGTTTTTTAGTGAAATGGTAGGGGTAAGTACCCCTTACCATTTCACACAGGGGGGGCGGGATCTGGGGGTCCCCTTGTTAAAGGGGCTTCCAGATTCCGATAAGCCCCCCACCCGCAGACATCCACAACCACCGGCCAGGGTTGTGGGGATGAGGCCCTTGTCCTCATCAACATGGGGACAAGGTGTTTTGGGGGGCTACCCCAAAGCACCCTCCCAATGTTGAGGGCATGTGGCCTGGTACTGTTCAGGAGGGGGGGCCGTACTCTCGTCCCCCCCTCTTTTCCTGCGGCCTGCCAGGTTGCGTGCTCAGATAAGGGTCTGGTATGGATTTTTGGGGGGACCCCACGCCATTTTTTTTTTTTGGCGCAGGGTTCCCCTTAAAATCCATACCAGACCCTTCAGGTCTGGTATGGAATTTAGGGGGAACCCCACGTCATTTTTTTTTTTATTTTGGCCGGGGTTCCCCTTAATATCCATATCAGACCTGAAGGGCCTGGTATGGAATTTAGGGGGACCCCCCACGTCATTTTTTTTTTAAATTTTGGTTCGGGGTTCCCCTTTGGGGAATTCCCATGCCGTTTTTATCAATGAACTTCTATGTGTATTGTCGGCAATGCAATAGCCGCGAGTAGTTTAAATGGGTTTTTTCCTTCGAAATGTCATTTTGCTGTCAGACTGTTCTAAACACGGGAAACATGCGCCCCTTTACAGGCACCAAACACTTTTTATGACAATAACTTGCATATAAGCCTTTAAAATTAGCACTTTTGATTTCTCCCATAAACTTTTAAAGGGTGTTCCGCGGCATTCGAATTTGCCGCGAACACCCCAAATTGTTCGCTGTTCGGCGAACTTGCAAACAGCCAATGTTCGAGTCGAACATGAGTTCGACTCGAACTCGAAGCTCATCCCTACTGATCGCGGCTGTAATGAATTGTCAGGTCTCGGCAATATAGATAAAACTCATTGAAAAAAAGAGCATGGGATCCCCCCAGTGCATTACCAGGCCCTTTGGGTCTGGTATGAATATTAAGGGGAACCCCGAACCACAATTTAAAAAAAAATTGCGCGGGGGGGTCCCCCTAAAATCCATACCAGACCCTTCGGGTCTGATATGGAAATTAAGGGGAACCCTGCTCCAAACAATTTTAAAAAATGGCATAGGGGTCCCCCAAATCCATACCAGATCCTTATGTGAGCATGCAACCTGGTAGGCCGCAGGAAGCTTTGAGGTAGCACCTTGTCCCCATGTTGACGGGGACACGGGCCTCATCCTCACAACCCTTGCCCGGTGGTTATGGGGGTCTGCGGGTGGGGGGGCTTATCGGATCTGGAAGCCCCCTTTAACAAGGGGACACCCAGGTCCCTGCCTCCCCCCTGTGTGAAATGGTAATGGAGTACAAATGTACCCCTACCATTTCACAAAAACGTGTCAAAATGTTAAAAATGACAAGACACAGCTTGGGGACAAGTCCTTTATTAAAAAAAAAAATGTCCCACGATGTCCATTCATCTTCTTCTATCTCCCCGCGACCGACCAAAAAAGAAAAAAAAAGCTGAGACCGATCTGCCTCAATAGGAGGCTCCCACCGTGTGATGCTTCAGTGCCTTTGACAGTTCTTATATAACGGGCCACCTGTTTACGTAACTGGGTGGCCCCGCCCCTTCTGATGCCAGGGGGAAAGCCGTGGGAAAGTCCTTGTGGCATCAGAGGGGGCAGGGTCACCTAGGGACGTCACCGGGTGGCCCCGCCCTCAGTTATAGAAGAACTGTCAAAGGCGCTGAAGCGTCACATGGCGGGAGCCTCCCATTGAAGCGGTTCGGTCTCGGCTTTTTTTTTCTTTTTCGGTCTGTCGCGGCGTGAAGAAGAAGATGAATGGACATCGTGGGACTTTTTTTATTTTTATTTTTATTTTTTAATAAAGGTTAAAAAGGTTCTTGAGTGGGTACCCAGGCTTACAAGACCTCCTGAGGCAGGCCAGAAAAGTCTGTGGTCATTTTTGCCGGTCACGCCAGTGGCTATTGATCGAGCATGCATGCACTGTCCTGTCACCATTTGAGGAGGCCACAAGGATGGTGAGTATCGACAATGCATGCATCAGTGACACTGTCCCTCTAGACTTCCTGCTTGAGCACACACTTTGTGGAATCATAAACAGGGCACTTGAGGCAGAACAGCGGGAGGAAGAGGAGGACTTCCTTTCCTCTCAAGGCCCCCTTTATCCAGTATTCCTGCGAGCCCACCAAACACACAGGAAGAAAAGGACGAGGAGGAGGAGGATTGTGTCAGCATGGATGTAGAGGATAACACTCTGCAGCAGTCTTCAAGGGATGGTTTTCTGTCCCCAGAAACTCAAGGAGTTGTACGTGGCTGGGAGGACGTAGTTACGATAATGTGATCCTCAGAGACCCAAGGGACTCAGAATCTAATGCCTCGGCAAACTTACGCTGCATGGCCTCCCTGATTCTGCAAAGCCTGCAAAAGGACCCTAGGATTCGTGGTATCAAGGAGAGGGAACATTACTAGCTGGCAACCCTTCTTGATCCATGTTACAAGGGTAAAGTTACAGAACTCATCCTGCCTTCACAGAGGGAGCAGAGGATGAAACATCTGCAGGAGGCCTCGAAGAAAGGTTTGTGTAATGCATTTCCAGACCCTGGGAGGTTACCATTTCCTGGTGCTGGACAGCGTGTTGCTGATGCTTCGTACAGTCAGAGGAAGAGCGGTGGAGAAGGTGACCGGCTGACCGATGCCCATAAACAATTTTTCAGTCCTCAATGCCAAGGTCAAGCAAGCATTGCCAGTGTCTGCAATATATGGTGCAGAAATATCTAGGGGCAAGAGCAGACTTGGAGACCTTTCCAACAGATCATCCACTGGGTTACTGGGTCTTGAGGATGGAGTGCTGGCCCTAACTTGCTCAATATGCAATTAAGGTACTGGCCTGTCCTGCATCCAGCGTGCTTTCTGAACGCACATTCAGTGCTGCTGGAGGGTTTGTAACGGATCAAAGAGTGCGCCAAAGAGTGCGCCAAAGAGTGCAACTGTCCAGAGACTCCATTGATAGGCTCAGGTTCATAAATATGAATCAGTCTTTGATCAGCAGCTATCAAGCACCTGATGCTGATGTAACTGATTGAATTTGCTATGGATCTGTGATCCCTTGAAACCTGCCTATGCTGGCTATCCTATTCCTACTCAATATTTTTGGTTTAGAGCACCACCACCACTACCCAAGGCCCGATTTTTCTGCCCCTGTTTAACAGGGGCATGTAATTACAATTTTTGATATAATATTTCAATGCAGGGCCCGTTCCTGCACCCAACAAGAGCAACTGTGAGGGCTTACAGTGTAGTGGCACCACCACCACCACCCAAGGCCCAATTTTTCTGCCCCTGTTTAACAGGGGCATGTAATTACAATTTTTGATACAATATTTCAATGCAGTGCCCGTTCCTGCGCCCAACAAGAGTAACTGTGTGGGCTTACAGTGTTCTAGCACCACCAAAACCAAAGGCCCAATTTTTATAACCCTCTTTAACAGGGGTATGTAATTATAATTTTTGATATATTGCACAGCAGGGCCCATTTTCTTGCGCCGAACAAAAGTATCGGTGAAGGGTTACAGTGTTGTGGCACCACCACTACCACCCAAGGCCCTATTTTTTGCCTCTGTTTAACAGGGGCATGTAATTACAATTTTTGATATAATATTTCAACGCAGGGCCCGTTCCTGCACCCAACAAGAGTAACTCTGAGGGCTTACAGTGTTCTAGCACCATCAAAACCAAAGGCCCAATTTTTCTAATCCTGTTTAACAGGGTCATGTACATACAGTTTTTGATATAATATTTCAATGCAGGGCCCATTCCTGCACCCAACAAGAGTAACTCTGAGGGCTTACAGTGTTCTGGAACCACCAAAACCAAAGGCCCAGTTTTTCTAACCCTGTTTAACAGGGGTATGTAATTACAATATTTGATATAATATTTCACAGCAGGGCCCGTTCTTTGCACCCAACAAGAGTATCGGTGAAGGGTTACAGTGTTGTGCAACCACCACCACCACCCAAGGCCCTATTTTTTGCCTCTGTTTAACAGGGGCATGTAATTACAATTTTTGATGCAGGGCCCGTTCCT
Organism: Aquarana catesbeiana; assembly: GCF_042186555.1. Taxonomy (NCBI): domain Eukaryota; kingdom Metazoa; phylum Chordata; class Amphibia; order Anura; family Ranidae; genus Aquarana; species Aquarana catesbeiana. Next base: position 184,913,626 of record NC_133332.1, read on the forward strand.
GCTTCCAACAAGAGTAACTGTGAGGGCTTATGCCGGATACACACGATCGGACGTTCCGAGAACAAAATCCTGGATTTCTTTCTTTTTTTTTTTCTTTTTTTCCACTTCAGCGAAAATTTTTCTGAGAGACATTATTTCAACTTTATATGTCAAACTTTATCTCTTCTCATTTTTCACATCATTGTGGATTGTTTCCGTCTCATCTTTATTATTTTTTCCCTTCAAGGGTATTATTTATTAATTTTAAAAACCAACAACGGAACGCCTCCTATAAATAAGAACCCACTGTTATCTCCCAATCCCTCTTATTTCCCCCCTCCCCCCCACCCCCTCCCCCTGTCCTGTGTCTGGTCCATTCTTTTATATTATTTATTTATCCACTTGGCTCTGCACCTATTCTTTCTTTCATCTTGTCTAAATAAATGTCTGAGACTTTGTATTGTTTCCAACTTTCCCATCTACTATTATCCCTTTTCTCCCCTCCTTCCATTTTGTAGTAATAATCTATTTCCTCTAGCCAATTTCTTATCTCTAGTTTTCCACATTTTAGCCAATTCTTGGGAATCAAGGCCTTAGCCGCATTCAGGAGGTTAGGTACTATTGATTTCTGGATACTGGTACTGGATTTATTTCTGATAAATGTTGGCTCAAACTTGTCTTGCATACACACGGTCGCACAAATGTTGTCGCAAATTCCAAACGCCAAGAATGCGGTGACGTATAACACGTACAATGAGCCGAGAAAAATGAAGTTCAATAGCCAGTGCGGCTCTTCTGCTTGATTCCGAGCATGCGTGAAATTTTGTGTGTTGGAATTGTGTACACACGATTGGAATTTCCGACAACGGATTTTGTTGTCGGGAAATTTGAGAACCAGCTCTCAAATTTTTGTTGTTGGAAATTTCGACAACAAATGTCCGATGGTGCCTACACACGATCGGAATTTCCAACAACGAGCTCACATCGAACATTTGTTGTCGGAAATTCCGACTGGGTGTACGGGGCATTATTTTTTTGCCCCTGTTTAACATGTACAATTTTTGATATAATATTTCAATGCAGGGCCCATTCCTGCACCCAACAAGAGTATCTGTGAGGGTTTACAGTGTTGTGGAACCACCACCACCCAAGGCTCAATTTTTCTGCCCCTGTTTAACAGGGGCTTGTAATAACAATTTTTGATCTAATATTTTAATTCAGGGCCTGTTCCTGTGCCCAACAAGAGTAACTGTGAGGGGTTACAGTGTTGTGGCACCACCACCACCACCCAAGGCCTAATTTTTCTTCCCCTGTTCAACAGAGGCATGTGATTACAATTTTTTATATAATATTTTACAGCACTGCCCATTCCTGCACCCAGCAAGAGTTATGCCCCGTACACACGGTTGGATTTTCCGACGGAAAATGTGTGATAGGACCGTGTGTAGGCTCCATCACACATTTTCCATTGGATTTTCCGACACACAAAGTTTGAGAGCAGGATATAAAATTTTCCGACAACAAAATCCGTTGTCGGAAATTCCGATCGTGTGTACACAAATCTGACAGACAAAGTGCCACGCATGCTCAGAATAAATAAAGAGCTGAAAGCTTTTGGCCACTGCCCCGTTTATAGTCCCGACGTACGTGTTTTACGTCACCACGTTTAGAACGATCGGATTTTCCGACAACTTTGTGTGACCGTGTGTATGCAAGACAGGTTTGAGCCAACATCCTTCGGAAAAAATCCTAGGATTTTGTTGTCGGAATGTCCGAACAAAGTCCGACCGTGTGTACGGGGCATAACTCTGATGGGTTACAGTGTTCTGGTGCTACCAAAACTAAAGGCCCATTTTTTATGTCCCTGTTTAACAGGGCCATGTAATTACAATTTTTGATATAATATTTCACAGCAGGGCCAGTTTCTGCGCCCAACAAGAGTAACTGAGGGGTTACAGTGTTCTGGCACCAACAACATCAACAAGACCCAATTTTAATGCAGAGTATATAGGGAAGGCCGTATAGTATATATACTGCTGTTCAGCGTATGTAGTGCCTGGGGCCTGGGGGACACCCACGCCAGTTTTTTTTTAAATTTTGGTGCAGGGTTCCTCTTAATATCCATACCAGACCTGAAGGGCCTGTTATGGATTTTGTGGGTGACATCCATGTCATTTTTTTGGGTATTTTTGGCCTGGGGTTCCCCTTAATATTCATACTATACCCAAAGGGCCTGGTAATGGACTGGGGGGGAGCCACGCCGTTTTTTTCAATGATTTTTTTCTTTAGAAATATAATTTTGCTGTGATACTGTTATAAACATGGGAAAGATGTGCTATTTTACAGGCAGGCTAAGGAGGCCCCCCAGGCACGATATTTAACCACTTCACATGCTGGCTTTAGTCAAATGATGTCCGCAGATGGGATCTCACATCCTGGGCGGGCGTCATATGACATCCTCAGCTTTGCACCGGTGTAGGGGGCGCACGCGCCCGACGCATCCACCGGACACCCACGATCGCTCATGACAGAGCAGGAACGTGGATCTGTGTGTGAAAACACACAGATCTGGGAGGTGGGGCGTGTCTGCACATGGACAGGTGAGGGAGTGAGAGACAAAAGCTCCCGGCCCCAGCCTGCTCTGTAAGAGGCTGATTAACTGGTTGACATGCTATCAGTGTTTCAGGATTAGTCTGGTGGGACCTCAAGGCTATCTCTTGGTGAGACTACAGCCGTATGAACTCGGGGAGACAGAGGGAGATGAGAACCGCACGCAAAGCAGCCCAGCTGGTCCGGCTTCCCAGAGAGGGGGAGTTGCAGTCAGAGATCCACCGCTACTTCCCCACGGTACAGGGTGCGGGACTTGAACCCGGAAGTGAGAGAGGGAAGGCAGACGTGCTGCTGCAGACTAGGGATAGTACACCTATGCAGCCAGTCCAAGGACAGATGGCGGTGAGTAGGGATGAGCTTCATGTTTGAGTCGAACCCATGAACGATATGGGCCGTTCGCGCCAAATTCGAGTGGCACATCACGGCCCATAATTCACTGCGGCATCACAGTGCATTGCTGGCTGATGATTGGCCAAGCATGCACTATGACCCGCATGCTTGGCTAATCACAGTGCCGTCTGTACAGAGAGTTGTAATTGGCCAAAGCTAGGGTGGCTTTGGCCAACTATGGCTCAGGGGGTTTAGTACGCGCCCCACACTATATAAGGCCGCCTGCACGTCGGCCCTGTGTAGTGTGTTCCGGTGTTGAGAGACAGAGACAGAGAGACAGTGTCATTTGATTTAAGTTAGATAGATTAGGCAGGACAGTCAATCAGTTAGCTGCACTTACAGTGTATTGTGTGTATATATATGCATCCCAGGTGTTGTATATATATATATATATATATATATATATACACACACTGTATTCAGTTTAGCTAGATCCATTCCTGTTATTATCTTCCTACTGACAGGCAGGCGTTGTTACAGTATTTGAAGGAAATTGCTGGTGTTCTTCTGATTCTATTAGCTACAGTATTTACAGTTAATGTAGTGCGTCCTCTGCACAGTGTGCACCTAAAGCTACCTGTAGAAGATTGGTGGTGTTTTTCTGATCCTATCACTACCGCAGGCAGCTACATTTTTTAGTGTAGTGTGACCTCTGCACAGTGTTCAGCTAAAGATACAAGTTAGTGTAGTGCAACCTCTGCACAGTGTTTAGCTAAAGCTACAAGTTAGTGTAGTGCTACCTCTGCACAGTGTTCAGCTAAAGCTTCAAGTTAGTGTAGTGCGACCTCTGCACAGTGTTCAGCTAAAGCTCCAAGTTAGTGTAGTGCGACCTCTGCACAGTGTGCAGCTAAAGCTACAAATTAGTATAGTGCGACATCTGCACAGTGTTCAGCTAAAGCTCCAAGTTAGTGTAGTGTGACCTCTGCACAGTGTTCAGCTAAAGCTACAAGTTAGTGTAGTGCGACCTCTGCACAGTGTTCAGCTAAATCTACCTGTAGAAGGTTGGTGTTGCTTTCCTGATCCTATCACTACCGCAGGCAGCTACATTATTTACACATTAGTGTAGTGCGACCTCTCCACAGTGTTCAGCTAAAGCTACCTGTAGAAGGTTGGTGTTGTTTCCCTGATCCTATCACTACCGCAGGAAGCTACATTATTTACACGTTAGTGTAGTGCGACCTCTGCACAGTGTTCTACCTGTAGAAGGTTGGTATTGTTTTCCTGATCCTATCACTACCGCAGGCAGCTACATTATTTACATGTTAGTGTAGTGCGACCTCTGCACAGTGTTTAGCTAAAGCTACCTGTAGAAGGTTGGTGTTGTTTTCCTGATGCTATCACTACCGCAGGCAGCTACATTATTTACATGTTAGTGTATTGCGACCTTTGTACAGTTTTCAACTAAAGCTACCTGTAGAAGGTTGGTGTTTTTTTCCTGATCCTATCACTACCGCAGGCAGCTACATTATTTACACGTTAGTGTAGTGCGACCTCTGCATAGTGTTCAGCTAAAGCTACCTGTAGAAGGTGGTGGTGTTTTCCTGATCCTATCACTACCGCAGGCAGCTACATTATTTACACGTTAGTGTAGTGCGACCTCTGCAAAGTGTTAAGCTAAAGCTACCTGTAGAAGGTTGGTGGTGTTTTCCTGATCCTATCACTACTGCAGGCAGCTACTTTATTTAAACGTTAGTGTAGTGTATCTTCTGCACAGTGTTCAGCTAAAGCTACAAGTTAGTTTAGTGCGACCTCTGCACAGTGTTCAGCTAAAGCTACATGTTAGTGTAGTGCGACCTCTGCACAGTATTCAGCTAAAGCTGCCTGTAGAAGGTTGGTGGTGTTTTCCTGATCCTATCACTACCGCAGGCAGCTACATTATTTACACGTTAGTGTAGTGCGACCTCTGCACAGTGTTCAGCTAAAGCTACCTGTAGAAGGTTGGTGGTGTTTTCCTGATCCTATCACTACCGCAGGCAGCTACATTATTTAAACGTTAGTGTAGTGCATCTTCTGCACAGTGTTTAGCTAAAGCTACAAGTTAGTTTAGTGCGACCTCTGCACAGTGTTCAGCTAAAGCTACAAGTTAGTGTAGTGTGACCTCTGCACAGTGTTCAGCTAAAGCTACCTGTAGAAGGTTGGTGGTGTTTTCCTGATCCTATCACTACCGCAGGCAGCTACATTATTTAAACGTTAGTGTAGTGCATCTTCTGCACAGTGTTTAGCTAAAGCTACAAGTTAGTTTAGTGCGACCTCTGCACAGTGTTCAGCTAAAGCTACAAGTTAGTGTAGTGTGACCTCTGCACAGTGTTCAGCTAAAGCTACCTGTAGAAGATTGGTGGTGTTCTCATACTAATAATACTACAGGCAGACAGTTGATTTTGCTAGCTGCAGTATCAATATATATATATATATATATATATATCCCAGCTTAGTGCAGCTACATCTCACTACAGGCCATTAGTTTGTCTGGAAGGCCAACAAGGAGAGGCAGACAGTCACAAGCCAATAAAAGAGGGCAAGCAGGCTCTGTGTCTAGAGGCAACAGTGCTGGTCGAGAACACGGTGCATCCTCATCAGCACATGGCCGTGGGACACGCTTGGCCTTTTTTTCGGCAGCTGGCCATGTTGAGCCGCAACATGCAGAAGACTTGGTCGAGTGGATGACCAAGCCGTCATCATCCTCCTCATTGTGAGGCTGTTGGAACTCTGTGTAAGTGGAACTGGTCTAAGTGGTGAGTTAAAAACCAGAGGGAGAGTGAACAAGTCTTACTTTTTGTTTGCTGGGTTGTATTTTTGGGGCTTTTCCTTTTAGCTTTTCAATCACCTTTTTCTGTCATTTTTTAAATAGCTTTTTTTTTTTTTTTTTTTTCTTCTTTGGTTTTAGACTAACAATTAAGGGCAGTGATTAATTGCTCACAGGTGCTTGAGGCCTATATAACTCTGTGTAGGACTCATAAGTGAGCCTGCTCATTGTGAGACTGTTGGAACTCTGTCCAAGTGGAACTGGTCTAAGTGGTGAGTTAAAAAACAGAATTTAAAACAGGAGATTATAACAGGGGTCATAGTACCTGTGTAGTGTAAGTACCTGAGTGTTGTTTGAGTAGTGTGTGTGGATTGTTAGTACTTTTGTATTGTGTACTGTATACTTGTGTATTGCGAGTGCACGTAGGTCTGTGAGTACCTGTGTATTTTGTTGTGTACCTGTGTACCTGTGTATTGTCTTGAGTACCTGTGTATTGTCTTGAGTATTAGTGCCAGGAAGCTAGCTGTTAGGTAATTTGAACAGGGTAAAATCCCCAATCCTCACTAAATTTAATGGGTACGATGCCCGGTGGGTGTGGAGAGGCGACTCTTTGTACATCTTGCTGCATGTATGCGTTCCTTGATCATCCGATCGAGGGCGAATACTGCTGTGCAAAATGTAAGCACATTGTTTCCCTGGAAGCCCAGGTTCTGAATCTGGGGAAGAAACTGTCAGCACTGAGAAGTCCCTCCATATTAAAGGAGAGCCAGGAACGTACATGGCAGGGGCCAGCACAGAGGCGGGTGGAGACAAAGAGGTACAGGTACTAGCAAAGAGTAGATGGGTAACAGTCATGAAGGGTAGAGGGGGAAGTGCCAGGGAGGCCGATCCAGGACTGGAGCATCCCAATAAGTACGCTCCATTGGTGAAACCGGTCAGGGACCAGCACTGCTGGAGCTGAGGGACTCTCCTAGCTGCCGGGGGAAGAACTCCTCCAGTGAGAGTGGGGGGCCAGCGAAGGGAAAGGAAAGACAGATTCTGGTGGTAGGGGACTCAATTCTTAGAAGGACAGAGAGGGCAATCTGTAACCAAGACCTGAAGAGCCGAACAGTATGTTGTCTACCGGGCACTCAGGTTCGGCACATCACGGATCTTGTGGACAGATTACTGGGAGGGGCTGGGGAAGACCCGGCTGTCATGGTGCACATTGGCACCAATGACAAAGTCAGAGGCAGATGGAGTGTCCTAAAGAATTATTTTAGGGACTTAGGAGCTAAATTGAGGAAAAGGACCTCCAAGGTAGTATTCTCAGGAATACTAGCGGTACATCGAGCCACACCAGAAAGGCAGAGGGATATTAGGGAAGTAAACAAGTGGCTGAAGAGCGGGTGTAGTAAGGAGGGGTTTGGGTTCCTGGAGGACTGGGCCGACTTCTCAGTCGATAACCGGTACTATAGAAGGGACGGACTGCACCTAAATGAGGAGGGTGCAGATCTGCTGGGAATGAAGATGGCCAAAAAGTTAGAGGGGTTTTTAAACTAGGCAATGGGTGGAGGGTCCAGAGGTAGAGATAGCCAGTGCGGAAGATATTCCAGAGGGTAGTATTGGGGGCATTAATGGTAGGTTAACCAAAGCACAAAAACACAAGGTAAGTATAGTAGCAAGTCCTAGTTGCAATCTCAAAACACCCAATACGAGGACAATATGCGACCGGTCTAAACTATGTGGCATGTTCACCAATGCCAGGAGCATGGCGGACAAGATGGGTGAATACCTTGTACCATCTACCCTATACCGCAAGGATAGAGAGGGTAAAAAAGGGGGAGGGGTATGCTTATATATAAAGAATAACGTACAAGTAAATGTGAGAGATGACATCGCTGAGGGAGCTAGGGAGGAGGTGGAATCCTTATGGGTAGAGCTCCAAAGGGATGAAGCTAAGGGGAAAATAATACTGGGAGTATGCTATAGGCCCCCTAACCTGAGGGAGGAACTGGAGACAGATCTCCTATCACAATTTGGATTAGCAGCAAGGATGGGAAGTGTTATCATAATGGGGGATTTTAATTATCCAGACATAGACTGGGCGGAGGGAACCGCACATTCTTTTAAGGCTCGCCAGTTCCTTAATGTCTTGCAGGACAATTTTATGGGTCAAATGGTAGACGCACCAACTAGAAATAAAACATTACTCGATCTACTGATTACCAACAATACAGACCTGATCACAGATGTGGAAATACGGGGCAATTTAGGTAACAGCGATCACAGGTCAATTAGTTTCAGTATAAATCACACAAATAGGAAACCTAAAGGGAATACAAAGACACTGAATTTAAAAAGAGCCAACTTCCCTAAACTACAAACCTTGCTAAAAAGCATAAATTGGGAAAAAATATTAGGAACAAAGAATACGGAGGAGAGATGGGTTTGCTTTAAGAGCATATTAAATAAGGGCATTAGCCAATGTATCCCATTGGGTAATAAATTTAAAAGAGCGAACAAAAGTCCTGGATGGCTTAACTCCAATGTAAAAATGCATATAAAAGCAAAGGAGAAGGCCTTCAAAAAATACAAGGTTGAGGGATCATCCTCAGCATTCAGACTTTATAAAGAATGCAACAAGAAATGTAAGGGTGCAATTAGGACGGCTAAGATCGAACATGAAAGACACATACACTAAAATATAAAACAGAGAAAATCGGATGTCATATAGTTCATAAAAGTAAAAGCAGTCCATATATCATCCTTATGTGCGATGAAACAGCATGCTTGTAGGAAGGTGATAATCAGGGAGCCCACCACCAAGGTACAGATTGGTTTCTCACCTGATGGAATGGACCCTTTAATTACAGAGGGTCACAAAGCGCATTCCTATAAGAACATATGAAGTGCAGCATACACAGGCATCCGTCAGGGACCCGAGTTGGGATACTCCGATGTTGCAGTAATATGAAATAAAGATGGCAGAAGATAGTGCTCTCTGTATGTACAACTATTTATTGAAAATGCTAAAATAAAACACTCACATAAATGGCACTTGACCAGTGCAAGTGAAACAAGCTTGAGCGGCGAAATCCAAGAAGCAATGCGGATGCGCGATGGCCGCGGGTGACGTCACGGCATATCCTCGTTCTGGAAGCGTTGCATCCCAGTGGGCGGGGACTTCATCAGCAGATGAGGATACGATGTGGGCACCCGCGCTATATCCTAGGTAAGTAACCATGACAATGGTAAACAAAGCATGGTCGGCATCACACAGACTCGGAAACCAATCCAGAAGTGACCCCTTGCCTTACAATGTGCGATGAACGGAAACGTATGATCCGACACAGATAAAGCAAAAACTTACAAAAAGTAAAAATGGACTTATGGCATAAGTATATATATATATAATATATATAAAATACATCAATCCTCATAGGAAAGTCATATTATAAGAACGATAAATGTTAATAAAATATCTTTTAATATCTTTTATTAAAAAATGTGTGAGTCATCCTCGGCCATCGTCACCCCCATAAAACACTTCCATCAACAATCAGATATAAAACAATTGGTATCAAAATCCACGTTTAACCCTTCAGGGCAAAGAACCCTAGTTTCAAAAATCCAATATGATTCCCTTTTGCTTAGTTGTCTTATAAAATTGCCTCCCCTCCAATGCTTAGTAACCCTTTCTATGCCCCAGAACTTCAAACTTTTGGGATTCTGTTGGTGATGAAGCTTGAAATGTCTAGAGACATTGTGGGATTTAAGGCCTTTTTTAATGTTATTAACCACTTGCCGACCGCTGCACGACGATGTACGTCGACAGAGCGGCACGGGCAGGCAAAAGGACTTACAGGTACGTCCTTGCCTGCCCGCGGGTGGGGGGTCCGATCGGACCCCCCCTCCCGGTGCCTGCGGCGGTCGGCAAATCTCCCCCGGCGATCGGTGGTGAGGGGGAGGCCATCCATTCGTGGCCCCCCCCTCGTGATCGCTCCCAGCCAATGGGATCATTTCCCTACCTCTGTAGTGTACACAGAGGCAGAGGAAATTATGTCATCTCTCCTCGGCTCGGTAATTTCCGTTCCGGCCCGAGGAGAGAAGACAGGTATGTGAGTGCACCAACACTACACACACAGTAGAACACCCCCCCCCCCCCGATCGCCCCCCGATCCCCCCCCAATCACCTCCCCCCCGTCACAAACTGACACCAAGCAGTTTTTTGTTTTTTTTTTTTTATTTTCTGATTACTGTATTGGTGTCAGTTTGTGACAGTTACAGTGTTAGGGCAGTGAGTGTTAGGCCCCCTTTAGGTCTAGGATACCCCCCTAACCCCCCCTAATAAAGTTTTAACCCCTTGATCACCCCCCGTCACCAGTGTCGCTAAGCGATCATTTTTCTGATCGCTGTATTAGTGTCGCTGGTGACGCTAGTTAGGGACCTAAATATTTAGGTTCGCCGTCAGTGTTTTATAGCGACATGGACCCCCATATACTATCTAATAAATGTTTTAACCCCTTGATTGCCCCCTAGTTAACCCTTTCACCACTGATCACCGTATAACCGTTACGGGTGACGCTGGTTAGTTCGTTTATTTTTTATAGTGTCAGGGCACCCGCCGTTTATTACCGAATAAAGGTTTAGCCCCCTGATCGCCCGGCAGTGATATGCATCGCCCCAGGCAGCGTCAGATTAGCGCCAGTACTGCTAACACCCACGCACGCAGCATACGCCTCCCTTAGTGGTATAGTATCTGATCGCATCAATATCTGATCCGTTCAGATCTATACTAGCTTCCCCAGCAGTTTAGGGTTCCCAAAAACGCAGTGTTAGCGGGATCAGCCCACATACCTGCTAGCACCAGCGTTTTGCCCCTCCGCCCGGCCCAGCCCAGCCCACCCAAGTGCAGTATCGATCGATCACTGTCACTTACAAAACACTAAACGCATAACTGCAGCGTTCGCAGAGTCAGGCCTGATCCCTGCGATCGCTAACAGTTTTTTTGGTAGCGTATTGGTGAACCGGAAAGCACCAGCCCCAGGCAGCGTCAGGTTAGCGCCGGTCGCGCTAACACCCAAGCACGCACCGTACACCTCCCTTAGTGGTATAGTATCTGAACTGATCAATATCTGATCCGATCAGATCTATACTGGCATCCCCAGCAGTTTAGGGTTCCCAAAAACGCAGTATTAGTGGGATCAGCCCAGATACCTGCTAGCACCTGCGTTTTGCCCCTCCGCCCGGCCCAGCCCAGCCCACCCAAGTGCAGTATCGATCGATCACTGTCACTTACAAAACACTAAACGCATAACTGCAGCGTTCGCAGAGTCAGGCCTGATCCCTGCGATCGCTAACAGTTTTTTTGGTAGCGTATTGGTGAACTGGCAAGCACCAGCCCCAGGCAGCGTCAGGTTAGCGCCGGTCACGCTAACACCCAAGCACGCACCGTACACCTCCCTTAGTGGTATAGTATCTGAACTGATCAATATCTGATCCGATCAGATCTATACTGGCATCCCCAGCAGTTTAGGGTTCCCAAAAACGCAGTGTTAGTGGGATCAGCCCAGATACCTGCTAGCACCTGCGTTTTGCCCCTCCGCCCGGCCCAGCCCAGCCCAGCCCACCCAAGTGCAGTATCGATCGATCACTGTCACTTACAAAACACTAAACGCATAACTGCAGCGTTCGCAGAGTCAGGCCTGATCCCTGCGATCGCTAACAGTTTTTTTGGTAGCGTTTTGGTGAACTGGCAAGCGCCAGCGGCCTAGTACACCCCGGTCGTAGTCAAACCAGCACTGCAGTAACACTTGGTGACGTGGCGAGTCCCATAAGTGCAGTTCAAGCTGGTGAGGTGGCAAGCACAAATAGTGTCCCGCTGCCACCAAAAAGACAAACACAGGCCCGTCGTGCCCATAATGCCCTTCCTGCTGCATTCGCCAATCCTAATTGGGAACCCACCACTTCTGCAGCGCCCGTACTTCCCCCATTCACATCCCCAACCAAATGCAGTCGGCTGCATGAGAGGCATTTTTATGTCCTCCCGAGTACCCCTACCCAACGAACCCCCCCAAAAAAGATGTTGTGTCTGCAGCAAACGCGGATATAGGCGTGACACCCGCTATTATTGTCCCTCCTGTCAATCCTGGTCTTTGCATTGGTGAATGTTTTGAACGCTACCATTCACTAGTTGAGTATTAGCGTAGGGTACAGCATTGCACAGACTAGGACACACTTTCACAGGGTCTCCCAAGATGCCATCGCATTTTGAGAGACCCGAACCTGGAACCGGTTACAGTTATAAAAGTTACAGTTACAAAAAAAGTGTAAAAAAAAAAAAAAAAACACAAACAAAAATATAAAATAAAAAATAATAGTTGTCATTTTATTGTTCTCTCTCTATTCTCTCTCTCTCTATTCTCTCTATTGTTCTGCTCTTTTTTACTGTATTCTATTCTGCAATGTTTTATTGTTATTATGTTTTATCATGTTTGCTTTTCAGGTATGCAATTTTTTTATACTTTACCGTTTACTGTGCTTTATTGTTAACCATTTTTTTGTCTTCAGGTACACCATTCACGACTTTGAGTGGTTATACCAGAATAATGCTTGCAGGTTTAGGTATCATCTTGGTATCATTCTTTTCAGCCAGCGGTCGGCTTTCATGTAAAAGCAATCCTAGCGGCTAATTAGCCTCTAGACTGCTTTTACAAGCAGTGGGAGAGAATCCCCCCCCCACACCGTCTTCCGTGTTTTTCTCTGGTTCTCCTGTCTCAACAGGGAACCTGAGAATGCAGCCGGTGATTCAGCCAGCTGACCATAGAGCTGATCAGAGACCAGAGTGGCTCCAAACATCTCTATGGCCTAAGAAACCGGAAGCTACGAGCATTTTATGACTTAGATTTCGCCGGATGTAAATAGCGCCATTGGGAAATTGGGGAAGCATTTTATCACACCGATCTTGGTGTGGTCAGATGCTTTGAGGGCAGAGGAGAAATCTAGGGTCTAATAGACCCCAATTTTTTCAAAAAAGAGTACCTGTCACTACCTATTGCTATCATAGGGGATATTTACATTCCCTGAGATAACAATAAAAATGATTAAAAAAAAAAAAAAATTAAAGGAACAGTTTTAAAATAAGATAAAAAAGCAAAAAAAGGCGAACGCAAGCATCGGTCTGGCGTCAAATGTAAACAGCAATTGCACCATGCATGTGAGGTATCACCGCGACGGTCAGATCAAGGGCAGTAATTGTAGCAGTAGACCTCCTCTGTAAATCTAAAGTGGTAACCTGTAAAGGCTTTTAAATGCTTTTAAAAATGTATTTATTTTGTTGCCACTGCACGTTTGTGCGCAATTGTAAAGCTTGTCATGTTTGGTATCCATGTACTCGGCCTAAGATCATCTTTTTTATTTCAACAAACATTTGGGCAATATAGTGTGTTTTAGTGCATTAAAATGTAAAAAAGTGTGTTTTTTCCCCAAAAAATGCATTTGAAAAATCGCTGCGCAAATACTGTGTGAAAAAAAAAAATGAAACACCCACCATTTTAATCTGTAGGACATTTGCTTTAAAAAAATATATAATGTGTGGGGGTTCAAAGTAATTTTCTTGCAAAAAAAAATAATTTTTTCATGTAATCAAAAAGTGTCAGAAAGGGCTTTGTCTTCAAGTGGTTAGAAGAGTGGGTAATGTGTGACATAAGCTTCTAAATGTTGTGCATAAACTGCCAGGACAGTTCAAACCCCCCCAAATGACCCCATTTTGGAAAGTAGACACCCCAAGCTATTTGCTGAGAGGCATGTCGAGTCCATGGAATATTTTATATTGTGACACAAGTTGCGGGAAAGAGACACATTTTTTTTTTTTTTTTTGCACAAAGTTGTCACTAAATGATATATTGCTCAAACATGCCATGGGAATATGTGAAATTACACCCCAAAATACATTCTGCTGCTTCTCCTGAGTACGGGGATACCACATGTGTGAGACTTTTTGGGAGCCTAGCCGCGTATGGGACCCCGAAAACCAAGCACCGCCTTCAGGCTTTCTAAGGGCGTAAATTTTTGATTTCACTCTTCACTGCCTATCACAGTCTCGGAGGCCATGGAATGCCCAGGTGGCACAAAACCCCCCCAAATGACCCCATTTTGGAAAGTAGACACCCAAAGCTATTTGCTGAGCGGTATAGTGAGTATTTTGCAGACCTCACTTTTTGTCACAATGTTTTGAAAATTAAAAAAAGAAAAAAAAAATTTTTTTTTTTGTCTTTCTTCATTTTCAAAAACAAATGAGAGCTGCAAAATACTCACCATGCCTCTCAGCAAATAGCTTGGGGTGTCTACTTTCCAAAATGGGGTCATTTGGGGGGGGGGGTTTGTGCCACCTGGGCATTCCATGACCTCCGAAACTGTGATAGGCAGTGAAGAGTGAAATCAAAAATGTACACCCTTAGAAATCCTGAAGGCGGTGATTGGTTTTCGGGGGCCCGTACGCGGCTAGGCTCCTAAAAAGTCCCACACATGTGGTATCCCCGTACTCAAGAGAAGCAGCAGAATGTATTTTGGGGTGCAATTCCACATATGCCCATGACCTGTGTGAGCAATATATCATTTAGTGACAACTTTGTGCAAAAAATAAATAAATAAATAAATAAATAAATAAATAAATAAATTGTCACTTTCCCGCAACTTGTGTCAAAATATAAAATATTCCATGGACTCAACATGCCTCTCAGCAAATAGCTTGGGGTGTCTACTTTCCAAAATGGGGTCATTTGGGGGGGGTTTGTGCCATCTGGGCATTTTATGGCCTTCAAAACTGTGATAGGTAGTGAGGAGTAAAATCAAAAATGTACGCCCTTAGAAATCCTGAAGGCAGTGATTGGTTTTAGGGGCCCCGTATGCGGCTAGGCTCCCAAAAAGTCCCACACATGTGGTATCCCCATACTTAGGAGAAGCAGCTAAATGTATTTTGGGGTGCAATTCCACATATGCCCATGGCCTGTGTGAGCAATATATCATTTAGTGACAACTTTTTGTAATTTTTTTTTTTTTTTTGTCATTATTCAGTCACTTGGGACAAAAAAAATGAATATTCAATGGGCTCAACATGCCTCTCAGCAATTTCCTTGGGGTGTTTACTTTCCAAAATGGGGTCATTTGGGGGGGTTTTGTACTGCCCTGCCATTTTAGCACCTCAAGAAACGACATAGGCAGTCATAAATTAAAGGCTGTGTAAATTCCAGAAAATGTACCCTAGTTTGTAGGCGCTATAACTTTTGCGCAAACCAATAAATATACACTTATTGACATTTTTTTTACCAAAGACATGTGGCCAAATACATTTTGGCCTAAATGTATGACTAAAATTGAGTTTATTGGATTTTTTTTAGAACAAAAAGTAGAAAATATCATTTTTTTTCAAAATTTTCGGTCTTTTTCCGTGTATAGCGCAAAAAATAAAAATGGCAGAGGTGATCAAATACCATCAAAAGAAAGCTCTATTTGTGGGAAGAAAAGGACGCAAATTTCGTTTGGGTACAGCATTGCATGACCGCGCAATTAGCAGTTAAAGCGACGCAGTGCCAAATTGGAAAAAGTGCTCTGGTCAGGAAGGGGGTAAATCCTTCCGGGGCTGAAGTGGTTAACATGCTCAGCAAGCTTCACATGTAGGGGTCTAGATGTTCTACCAATATACTGGAGCCCGCACCCGCACTCCAGCATATACACGACTCCTACCGTATCTCAAGTAATTAACTGTTTGATCTCATATTCCTTATTGGTGGCAGATGCCAGAATTTTTTTCCTTTTCTTTATATTCCCCTTAGCATGCTTGCAAGGGATGCATTTACCACATGCATAAAAACCACCCAAAAAAGATAACAGCCTATCAGAAGTGGGAACAGGGGGGTTTAGAACGCTAGGAGCCAAACGGTCCCTTAGTGAGGGGGCTTTTTTATAAATAAATTGAGGACGGTCTGGTAGAACAGGGCCTAAGATTTTATCCTGCTTTAAGATGGGCCAGTTCTTTTGTACAATTTTCTCAAACATATGGTATTGTGTGTTATAATAAAGCACCATTTTGAAGTTGTGACTATCTTCTACAGAGTCTCTGACAGTGTTGGAAACCAATGTACTCCTATCCAGAGTTCTAACTCTAGTCATTTCCTCCTCCAGCTTGGAATGATCGTACCCTTTTTGTTCAAACCTGGATGTAAGAATTTGGGACTGCATAACAAAGTCCTCCTCTGAGGTACAAATCCTTCGCAACCTAATATACTGACCCCTGGGTATGTTACACAACCAGGAGCGATGATGACAACTACCCAGGGGAATGTATGAGTTGCGATCAGTAGGTTTGAAGTAATTGGTCATTGTAAAGTGGTCCTGTGTAACACTAATGGTCAAATCCAAGAACACAACCTTTTCAGGGTCGATCGTCCAAGTCAAGGATATGTTCTTTTGATTGTTATTGAGAGTTTCAATAAACGTATCAAGTTTACCTCTATCCCCCCTCTACACGAGGATGAGATCGTCAATAAATCTCCGATAGCAGATAAGTTCTGGGGGTCAGTTAAGAAATACAGCTTCTTCCTCCCAGTGGGCCATAAAAATATTAGCCACACTGGGAGCAAAGCGAGCCCCCATAGCAACTCCCCTTGTTTGTAAATAGAAATCCCTATTATACCAAAAATAGTTCCTAGTTAGACAAAAATTAAGACAGCTCAAAAGAAATTCCTGATGTCTCCCCGACAGTGATGAAGAGGATAAGGCCCATTCAACAGATGACAAAGCATCCTTATGACCAATAATGGTATACAGTGAACTAACGTCCGCTGTTACCAAAAAAGTGGGAGGTGAACATTCAAGAGATTCCACGATCTGGATTACATGTTTGGTATCTTTTAAGAATGCAGGGGTTTTTGTCACAAGCGGTTGCAAAAAGAAATCAATATATTGTCCAAGCCTCGCAGACACTGAGTCGATCCCATTAACAATGGGTCGACCGGGGGGATTGGTGGTGTCTTTATGGATCTTGGGTAAAAAGTAAATAATAGGAGTTCTGCAAAACAAAGGATCCAGGTACATGGCTTCTTTCTTATTAAGGATTTTTTGATCTTTACCATCCTCTATAATAGAATGTAATTCATCCTTAAATACCAACATAGGATCTTTGCTAAGAATGCTGTAAGTTTCCTGATCTGAGAGTAGACGACTCATTTCTGATTGATAGTATTCCTTACTTAAAATAACCAGACCACCCCCCTTATCGGCGGGGCGAATTACAATGTCTCTCCGTTCCGCAAGCGATTGAATCCCACGCTTAATGCACAATGGGTCAAAGATTTTCTTGACCTGAAGCTGGTTCAAATCGTGGGATACCATATTCTTAAACACTTCTAGATACTTATTGTCAGTATTCTGCGTATTAAACGTGGATTTATTCCGTAGGGAAGAATGTTGAGAAATAAAAGATCTAGTTCCCTGGTGTGGCTGAGCTAAAAAGTATTTTTTCATGTTCAGGGTTCTAACATATTTCTGAATGTTGACATAGGTTTCAAATTTATTAAGGTTTTTGATGGGCGCAAATTTCAAACCTCGATCCAAAACCTTAATTTCATCTTCATTGAGCGTGACTTGGCTAAGATTATATATACCCACCCCTAGCGTGGTTTGGGCCTTTTGTGTTCTCCTACCCCCTCTCCTTCCTCTCTTTCTTTTCGCTTGCAAGGACCAACATTTGGAGGGGTATAGGGTGCCGGCTGTTTCCATGGCTCTCCTCGGTAAGGTTGGTAAGATGGCGGGGGGTATCTCTGTTCCCCCCGCTGGCCTAAAAAACCTTTGTCATTATAAGGAGTGTGATCAGCTAATGGAGCAAACCGGTTAGATATAGGGATAGGCTTATTATAGGGGGGGTCAGGACCTCCTCTTTCGAAATGATCCCTACTATCTTCATACACTGAGTAACCATTCTGGCGATAAGGTGTCTCATAATGGTTATGAGGCCTATTATTGCCTCTGCCCCTCCCTCTAAAATTACCTCTCTTATTACTCTTTTTCTTATGGCCATAGGTGTTCTGATAAGGTGCAGACACTACAGGATATGGATGATCATATTCATGAATGGGATTATTTCTAGGGGCATCGGTTCCAGTGTCACCTGTGTTAACTTGAGGGCGCA
Organism: Aquarana catesbeiana; assembly: GCF_042186555.1. NCBI lineage: Eukaryota > Metazoa > Chordata > Amphibia > Anura > Ranidae > Aquarana > Aquarana catesbeiana. Next base: position 184,931,517 of record NC_133332.1, read on the forward strand.
CAGTTGCTGGAGCGGGGTCCTCAAGAACTGGGGTGTTTTGCCATTTGAAAATGATCCCCCCATTTTTTTATTTTGTGTTTCCAAATCCCATTTGGTGAATTTATTTTTGAGTTCCCTTGATAGTCTAATGAACTCTTCACTATCTTTAAGAGTTTCAACCTTCTTGGTAATCTCTCCAATCTGAGAGTCAAGAGTGGCAATTCTCTTCCTCTTACAAATTAGGAGAAACTCCAACAATTCAAAACCTCTTTTAATGAAAAAATCACTCCATTCTGACATAGATTGAACATCAGTCAGACCATCATTGGGGGTTAAATCCCACCGCAAACGCCTGGGTATAAGTCTAGCAGCAAGATACTGCTCAAATGATGTGATATCCCACTAGGTTTTGATCTTTTTTTCGTAAATATAACCTAATTTTCTAAAGGATTGTGGCAAATCATTAATAGGTTCTAAGGTGGGATTCCTAGAAAATACCTCATTAATCTTGATATCCCGTTTCTCAAAATAATTGAAAACTTCCATAACGCCGCTAGATTAAAGAAAATTGCACAGATAACTATAAAATGAGATAAAATCAGCGTGAAATGGTATATAAAATGCAGCTGCTGAACACCAGGGTCAAAATTCAAATCCCTAAGCATAAATCAAAAACAGATGGTGCAGCGCTAAAACCAAACCAATACACTAAAATATAAAACAGAGAAAATCAGATGTCATATAGTCCATAAAAGTAAAAGCAGTCCATATATCATCCTTATGTGCGATCAAACAGCATGCTTGTAGGAAGGTGATAATTCAGGGAGCCCACCACCAAGGTACAGATTGGCCTCTCACCTGATGGAATGGACCCTTTAATTACAGAGGGTCACAAAGCGCATTCCTATAAGGACATATGAAGTGCAGCATACACAGGCATCCATCAGGGACCCGAGTCAAGGTACTCCGATGTTGCAGTAATATGAAATAAAGATGGCAGAAGATAGTGCTCTCTGTATGTACAACTATTTATTGAAAATGCTAAAATAAAAATTATCACCTGAATTTCAATTATTTTGAGAAACGGATATCAAGATTAATGAGGTATTTTCTAGGAATCCCACCTTAGAACCTATTAATGATTTGCCACAATCCTTTAGAAAATCAGGTTATATTTACGAAAAAAAGATCAAAACCTGGTGGGATATCACATCATTTGAGCAGTATCTTGCTGCTAGACTTATCCCCAGGCGTTTGCGGTGGGATTTAACCCCCAATGATGGTCTGACTGATGTTCAATCTATGTCAGAATGGAGTGATTTTTTCATTAAAAGAGGTTTTGAATTGTTGGAGTTTCTCCTAATTTGTAAGAGGAAGAGAATGGCCACTCTTGACTCTCAGATTGGAGGGATTACCAAGAATGTTGAAACTCTTAAAGATAGTGAAGAGTTCATTAGACTATCAGGGGAACTCAAAAATAAACTCACCAAATGGGATTTGGAAACACAAAATAAAAAAAGGAAAAAATTAATTAGGGATTTTGATGATTTTAATGGGGGGATCATTTTCAAATGGCAAAACACCCCAGTTCTTGAGGACCCCGCTCCAGCAACTGTGCGCCCTCAAGTTAACACAGGTGACACTGGAACCGATGCCCCTAGAAATAATCCCATTCATGAATATGATCATCCATATCCTGTAGTGTCTGCACCTTATCAGAACACCTATGGCCATAAGAAAAAGAGTAATAAGAGAGGTAATTTTAGAGGGAGGGGCAGAGGCAATAATAGGCCTCATAACCATTATGAGGCACCTTATCGCCAGAATGGTTACTCAGTGTATGAAGATAGTAGGGATCATTTCGAAAGAGGAGGTCCTGACCCCCCCTATAATAAGCCTATCCCTACATCTAACCAGTTTGCTCCATTGGCTGATCACACTCCTTATAATGACAAAGGTTTTTTAGGCCAGCGGGGGGAACAGAGATACCCCCCGCCGTCTTACCAACCTTACCGAGGAGAACCATGGAAACAGCCGGCACCCTATACCCCTCCAAATGTTGGTCCTCGCAAGCGAAAAGAAAGAGAGGAAGGAGAGGGGGTAGGAGAACACAAAAGGCCCAAACCGCGCTAGGGGTGGGTATATATAATCTTAGCCAAGTCACGCTCAATGAAGATGAAATTAAGGTTTTGGATCGAGGTTTGAAATTTGCGCCCATCAAAAACCTTAATAAATTTGAAACCTATGTCAACATTCAGAAATATGTTAGAACCCTGAACATGAAAAAATACTTTTTAGCTCAGCCACACCAGGGAACTAGATCTTTTATTTCTCAACATTTTTCCCTACGGAATAAATCCACGTTTAATACGCAGAACACTGACAACAAGTATCTAGAGGTGTTTAAGAATAAGGTATCCCACGACTTGAACCAGCTTCAATGCAAGAAAATCTTTGACCCATTGTGCATTAAGCGTGGGATTCAATCGCTTGCGGAATGGAGAGACATTGTAATTCGCCCGCCAATAAGGGGGGTGGTCTGGTTATTTTAAGTAAGGAATACTATCAAGCAGAAATGAGTCGTCTACTTTCAGATCAGGAAACTTACAGCATTCTTAGCAAAGATCTTATGTTGGTATTTAAGGATGAATTACATTCTATTATAGAGGATGGTAAAGATCAAAAAATCCTTAATAAGAAAGAAGCCATGTACCTGGATCCTTTGTTTTGCAGAACTCCTATTATTTACTTTTTACCCAAGATCCATAAAGACACCACCAATCCCCCCGGTCGACCCATTGTTAATGGGATCGACTCAGTGTCTGCGAGGCTTGGACAATATATTGATTTCTTTTTGCAACCGCTTGTGACAAAAACCCCTGCATTCTTAAAAGATACCAAACATATAATCCAGATCCTGGAAACTCTTGAATGTTCACCTCCCACATTTTTGGTAACAGCGGACGTTAGTTCACTGTATACCATTATTGGTCATAAGGATGCTTTGTCATCTGTTGAATGGGCCTTATCCTCTTCATCACTGTCGGGGAGACATCAGGAATTTCTTTTGAGCTGTCTTAATTTTTGTCTAACTAGGAACTATTTTTGGTATAATAGGGATTTCTATTTACAAACAAGGGGAGTTGCTATGGGGGCTCGCTTTGCTCCCAGTGTGGCTAATATTTTTATGGCCCACTGGGAGGAAGAAGCTGTATTTCCGAACCGACCCCCAGAACTTATCTGCTATCGGAGATTTATTGACGATCTCATCCTCGCGTGGAGGGGGATAGAGGTAAACTTGATACGTTTATTGAAACTCTCAATAACAATCAAAAGAACATATCCTTGACTTGGACGATCGACCCTGAAAAGGTTGTGTTCTTGGATTTGACCATTAGTGTTACACAGGACCACTTTACAATGACCAATTACTTCAAACCTACCGATCACAACTCATACATTCCCCTGGGTAGTTGTCATCATCACTCCTGATTGTGTAACATACCCAGGGGTCAGTATATTAGGTTGCAAAGGATTTGTACCTCAGAGGAGGACTTTGTTATGCAGTCCCAAATTCTTACATCCAGGTTTGAACAAAAAGGGTACGATCGTTCCAAGCTGGAGGAGGAAATGACTAGAGTTAGAACTCTGGATAGGAGTACATTGGTTTCCAACACTGTCAGAGACTCTGTAGAAGATAGTCACACCTTCAAAATGGTGCTTGATTATAACGCACAATACCGTATGTTTGAGAAAGTTGTACAAAAGAACTGGCCCATCTTAAAGCAGGATAAAATCTTAGGCCCTGTTCTACCAGACCGTCCTCAATTTATCTATAAAAAAAGCCCCCTCACTAAGGGACCGTTTGGCTCCTAGCATTCTAAACCCCCCTGTTCCCACTTCTGATAGGCTGTTCTCTTTGAGCATGTTAATAACATTAAAAAAGGCCTTAAATCCCACAATGTCTCTAGACATTTCAAGCTTCATCACCAACAGAATCCGAAAAATTTAAAGTTCTGGAGCATAGAAAGGGTTACTAAGCATTGGAGGGGAGGCAATTTTATAAGACAACTAAGCAAAAGGGAATCATATTAGATTTTTTAAACTAGGGTTCTTTGCCCTGAAGGGTTAAATGTGGATTTCGATACCAATTGTTTTATATCTGATTGTTGATGGAAGTGTTTTATGGGGTGACGATGGCGGCGGTGGACTCACACATTTTTTATTAAAAGATATTAAAAGACATTTTATGTATTTTATATATATTATATATATATATATACTTATGCCATAAGTCCATTTTTACTTTTTGTAAGTTTTTGCTTTATCTGTGTCAGATCATACGTTTCCGTTCATCGCACATTGTAAGGCAAAGGGTCACTTCCGGATTGGTTTCCGGGTCTGTGTGATGCCGACCATGCTTTGTTTACCATTGTCATGGTTACTTACCTAGGATATAGCACGGGTGCCCACGTCGTATCCTCATCTGCTGATGAAGTCCCCGCCCACTGGGACGCAACACGTCCAGAACGAGGATACACCGTGACGTCACCCGCGGCCATCGCGCATCCGCATTGCTTCTTGGATTTCGCTGCTCGAGCTTGTTTCACTTGCACTGGTCAAGTGCCATTTATGTGAGTGTTTTATTTTAGCATTTTCAATAAATAGTTGTACATACAGAGAGCACTATCTTCTGCTATCTTTATTTCATATTACTGCAACATCGGAGTATCCTGACTTGGGTCCCTGACGGATGTCTGTGTATGCTGCACTTCATATGTCCTTATAGGAATGCGCTTTGTGACCCTCTGTAATTAAAGGGTCCATTCCATCAGGTGAGAGGCCAATCTGTACCTTGGTGGTGGGCTCCCTGAATTATCACCTTCCTACAAGCATGCTGTTTGATCGCACATAAGGATGATATATGGACTGCTTTTATTTTTATGGACTATATGACATCTGATTTTCTCTGTTTTATATTTTAGTGTATTGGTTGGTTTTAGCGCTGCACAATCTGTTTTTGATTTATGCTTAGGGATTTGAATTTTGACCCTGGTGTTCAGCAGCTGCATTTTATATACCATTTCGCACTGATTTTATGTATGAAGGACAAAAAAAATAATTACATTAAAATCCAGCATGCATGAGAACAAAGGGGACATTCCCAGCATATTACAATCATGGTAATTAGGGAATGAGGAAAGAAATTCAATATATTATGAAACATTTGTGCGACCGTGTGTACGCAAAACAAGTTTGAGCCAACATCCGTCGGAAAAAATCCTAGGATTTTGTTGTCGGAATGTCCGATCAATGTCCGACCGCGTGTACGGGGCATAAGAGCGACAAGGATGTGGAATTCCCTTCCACCGGTGGTGGTCTCAGCGGGGAGCATTGATAGCTTCAAGAAACTATTAGATAAGCACCTGAATGACCGCAACATACAGGGATATATAATGTAATACTGACACATAATCACACACATAGGTTGGACTTGATGGACCTGTGTCTTTTTTCATCCTCACCTACTATGTAACTATGTAAGTTCGCTCCCAGCCACCCACATGCCCAGCGGTTGAATGCTAGCTTGGCAAAATTTCTAGCACTTTAACTGCTACCTTTTCAGCTGGTAGACTCTGCCCCCTTCAGTGAGTTTGTGGAATGTGCGGTTCCTCAGTTGCAGGTTCCCAAACGCCAATTTTTTCTCATGGAAGGCGATTCCGGGCTCTCTATCGGCATGTGGAAGGCAATTTCTTGGCCTCGCTGGACAGGGTGGTCAGCGGTAAGGTGCATATTACCGCTCACTCATGGTCCAGCAGGCATGGACAGGGATGTTACCGAAGTTTCACGGCGCATTGGGTGACTCTTCTGGCAGCTGGGAAGGATGCAGGACAGGGTGCAGTAGTGTTGGAGGTTGTTCCGCCCCCACGCCTCCAAAATGCCACTACTAGTGATTCTGACACACCTCTCTCCTCCACCCCCTCCTCTTCTTCTTCCTCCATGGCCTCTTCCTGTGCTTTGTCCTCAGAACCAGCGGTGCTCCGTAGGCGTTCAAGGGGCTACGCAAGTACGCAGGCCAAAAGATGCCATGCAGTGCTTGAGCTGGTGTGCTTGGGGGACAGGAGCCACACTGGGGAAGAGGTTCTGTCAGCTCTGCGGGGCAGGTTCAGAGGTGGTCGATGCCACGCCAACTTAAGGCAGGAATGGTGATTTGCGACAATGGCACCAACCTCCTCTCTGCCCTCCGACAAGGACAAATGACCCATGTGCCCTGTTTAGCTCACGTCCTTAACTTGGTGGTGCAGCGGTTCTTGGGCAGGTACCCAGGGCTTACAGGATGTCCTGAGGCAGGCCAGGAAAGTCTGTGTGCATTTCCGCCGGTCATATAATGCCAGTGCTTGGCTGGCAGACCTCCAAAAAGAAATTTAACCTGTCCAGGAACCGCCTAATCTGTGACATGCCCACCAGGTGGAACTCAACATTGGCCATGCTGCAGCGGCTGCACACGCAGCAGAGGGCCATCAATGAGTACCTTTGCGTCTATGGTACCAGGACAGGGTCAGGGGAGCTTGTTTTTTTTCCCCCACGCCAGAGGGCCATGTTCAGGGATGCATGCATTGTCCTGTCACCATTTGAGGAGGCCATAAAGATGATGAGCAGTGACAGTGCATGCATCAGTGACACTGTCCCCTTTGTCCACCTGCTGGAGCACACTCTGCGTGGAATAATGGACAGGGCACTTGAGGCAGAACAGAGGCAGGAAGAGGAGGACTTCCTTAGCTCTCAAGGCCCCCTTTATCCAGACAGTGTTCCTGCGTGCCTGCCAATCACACAGGAAGAAGACGAGGAGGAGGAGGATTGTGTCAATATGGAGGTGGAGCCTGGCACTCAGCATCAGCAGCAGTCTTTAAGGGATCATTTACAGTCCCAAGAAACACATGGACTTGTACGTGGCTGGGAGGAGGTGGCTGCGGATCATGTCATCCTTAGTGACCCAGAGGACTCCAGACCGAATGCCTCAGCAAACCTACACTGCATGGCCTCCCTGATCCTGCAAAGCCTGCGGAAGGATCCTCATATTCGTGGTATCAAGGAGAAGGAACAATACTGGCTGGCAACCCTCCTTGATCCACGTTACAAGGGTAAGGTTGCGGACCTTATCTTGCCATCGCAGAGGGAGCAGAGAATGAAACATCTTTGAGAGGCCTTGCAGAAAGGTCTGTGCAACACGTTCCCAGAGACCGGGAGGTTACAAAATCCTGTTTCGTGTTGCTGAGGCTTCGGTCAGTCAAAGAAGGAGCGGTGGAGAAGGTGGCCGTCTGACCGATGAGTTCAGACAATTTTTGCCCCAAGGTATGATCGGTTCCAGCAACCATCGCCAGCGTCTGTTTTACATGGTGCAGGAATACCTAGGGGCAAGATCTGACTTGGACACCTTTCCCACCAAAAATCCTCTGGGTTACTGGGTCTTGAGGATGGATCACTGGCCAGAGCTTGCACAGTATGCAATTGAGCTACTGGCCTGTCCTGCATCCAGCGTTCTTTTGGAACGCATATTCAGTGCTGCTGGAGCTTTTGTAATCAATCACAGGGTGCGTCTGTCCACCAACTCGGTCGATCGACTGACCTTCATAAAAATGAATCAGTCTTGGATCACCACCAGCTACCAAGCACCTGATGCTGATGTAACCGAATAATTTTTTTTGAAATGTCAGATCCCTTCAAAGACTGCCTATGCTGATGCTGAGTGACCATCCTGTTATGCTGAGTAATTATCCTCTTCCTCCTCAATGATCATGCTGATAGCTTGTAAGAACATTTTTGGTTCTGGGCGCTGCCACCAGTGCCTAAGGCCCAATTATTTAGCCCCTGTTTAACAGGGGCGTGTAATTACAATTTTTGATGCAATTCTTTGCAGTAGGGCTAGTTTCTGCGCTCCAACTAGAGTATTTGTGAGGGGGTTGCAGTGTTGTGGCACCAGCACCAGTGCCTAAGGCCCAATTTTTCAGCCCCTGTTTAACAGGGACATGTAATTACAATTTTTGATGCAATTCTTTGCAGCCGGGCTAGTTCCTTTGCTCCAACTAGAGTATCTGTGAGGGGTTGCAGTGTTGTGGCACCAGCACCAGTGCATAAGGCCCAATTTTTCAGCCTCTGTTTAACAGGGGCGTTTAATTTCAATTTTTGATGCAATTCTCTGCAGCAGGGCTAGTTCCTGCGCTCCAACTAGAGTATCTGTGAGGGGTTGCAGTGTTGTGGCACCAGTGCCTAAGGCCCAACTTTTCAGCCCCTGTTTAACTGTGAGGACTTACAGTGTTGTGGCACCAGCACCACCAACCCCGACCACCACCAAAGGCCCAATTTTTCTGCCCCTGTTCAACAAGGGCATGTAATTACAATTCTTGATCTAATATTTCACAGCAGGGCCCTGTGAGGGCTTACAGTGTTGTGGCCACAACAACATCTTAGGCCCAAATTTCTGCTGAGTATAAGGGCAGGCCCCTACTTTCAAACATCCAACTTACAAACGACTCCTACTTGCAAACGGAAGGAGACAACAGGAAGTGAGATGAAATCTACCCCTAGGAAGGGAAATTCTCTCCTGTAAGAGTTAATATGAGATAAAACTTTTCTCCTTTACACTGATGCTTTATCACTAATCTTTGTTTCACTAAAAACCCCAAATTTTCAAAAAACATTTGTCATTGGGACAAAAAGTGAGGTAAAATCTTCTGAAGAGGAGCACAGACAGCAAAACAAATGTCACAGGGGTGATAACCCTTCCCTATGTTTTCCAAAAAGCTTAAAATAGATTTTTTGGCTGGAGCTAAACACGTTAAAAATGTACCAGTTCAAAATTACAAACAGATTTTACTTAACAACAAACCTACAGTCCCTGTCTTGTTTGCACTGCCTGTATACTGCTGTTCAGAGTATATAGGGCTTGGGGGCCCCACACCTTTCCTTTTTTAATTTGGGTGCGGGGTTCCCCTTAATATCCATACAAGACCCAAAGGGCCTGGTAATGAACTGGGGTGTACCCATGCCGTTTGTCTCCCTGATTTTCATCCATATTGCCAGGACCCGTCATTACATTAAAGCCGCAAGCAGTTTTAAATGACTTTTATTCCTTTACATAGTTACATAGTTACATAGTAGGTGAGGTTGAAAAAAGACACAAGTCCATCAAGTCCAACCTATGTGTGTGATTATGTGTCAGTATTTCATTACATATCCCTGTATGTTGCGGTCATTCGGGTGATTATCTAATAGTTTCTTGAAGCTATCAATGCTCCCCGCTGAGACCACCGCCTGTGGAAGGGAATTCCACATCCTTGCCGCTCTTACAGTAAAGAACCCTCTACGTAGTTTAAGGTTAAACCTCTTTTCTTCTAATTGTAATGAGTGGCCACGAGTCTTATTAAACTCTCTTCTGCGAAAAAGTTTTATCCCTATTGTGGGGTCACCAGTACAGTATTTGTAAATTGAAATCATATCCCCTCTCAAGCGTCTCTTCTCTAGAGAGAATAAGTTCAGTGCTCACAACCTTTCCTCATAACTAAGATCCTCCAGACCCTTTATTAGTTTTGTTGCCCTTCTTTGTACTCGCTCCATTTCCAGTACATCCCTCCTGAGGACTGGTGCCCAGAACTGGACAGCATACTCCAGGTGCGGCCGGACCAGAGTCTTGTAGAGCGGGATAATTATCGTTTTATCTCTGGAGTTGATCCCCTTTTTAATGCATGCCAATATTCTGTTTGCTTTATTAGCAGCAGCTTGGCATTGCATGCCATTGCTGAGCCTATCATCTACTAGGACCCCCAGAGGTTCTCCCCCCAGTGTATAGATTGCAGTCATATTTTTGCCACCCAAATGCATTATTTTACATTTTTCTACATTGAACCTCATTTGCCATGTAGTCGCCCACCCCATTAATTTGTTCAGGTCTTTTTGCAAGGTTTCCACATCCTGCGGAGAAGTTTTTGCCCTGCTTAGCTTAGTATCGTCTGCAAATACAGAGATTGAACTGTTTATCCCATCCTCCAGGTCGTTTATAAACAAATTAAATAGGATTGGTCCCAGCACAGAACCCTGGGGAACCCCACTACCCACCCCTGACCATTCTGAGTACTCCCCATTTATCACCACCCTCTGAACACGCCCTTGTAGCCAGTTTTCAATCCATGTACTCATCCTATGGTCCATGCCAACGGACCTTATTTTGTACAGTAAACGTTTATGGGGAACTGTGTCAAATGCTTTTGCAAAATCCAGATACACCACGTCTACGGGCCTTCCTTTATCTAGATGGCAACTCACCTCCTCATAGAAGGTTAATAGATTGGTTTGGCAAGAACGATTCTTCATGAATCCATGCTGATTACTGCTAATGATATCATTCTTATTACTAAAATCTTGTATATAGTCCCTTATCATCCCCTCCAAGGGTTTACATACTATTGATGTTAGGCTAACTGGTCTGTAGTTCCCAGGGATGTTTTTTGGGCCCTTTTTAAATATTGGTGCTACATTGGCTTTTCTCCAATCAGCTGGTACCATTCCAGTCAATAGACTGTCTGTAAAAATTAGGAACAACGGTCTGGCAATCACCTGACTGAGTTCCCTAAGTACCCTCGGATGCAAGCCATCTGGTCCCGGTGATTTATTAATGTTAAGTTTCTCAAGTCTAATTTTAATTCCGTCCTCTGTTAACCATGTAGGTGCTTCCTGTGTTGTGTCATGAGGATAAACACTGCAGTTTTGGTTACTGAAGCCCCCCGATTCACTTGTGAATACTGAGGAGAAGAATAAATTCAATACCTTTGCCATCTCTCCATCCTTTGTAACCAGATGTCCTTCCTCATTCTTTATGGGGCCAATATGGTCTGTCCTCCCTTTTTTACTGTTTACATACTTAAAGAATTTCTTGGGATTTTTTTTGCTCTCCTCCGCTATGTGTCTTTCATGTTCTATCTTAGCCGTCCTAATTGCACCCTTACATTTCTTATTGCATTCTTTATAAAGTCTGAATGCTGAGGATGATCCCTCAACCTTGTATTTTTTGAAGGCCTTCTCCTTTGCTTTTATATGCATTTTTACATTGGAGTTAAGCCATCCAGGATTTTTGTTCGCTCTTTTAAATTTATTACCCAATGGGATACATTGGCTAATGCCCTTATTTAATATGCTCTTAAAGCAAACCCATCTCTCCTTCGTATTCTTTGTTCCTAATATTTTATCCCAATTTAAAAATGTCATTTTCTGCAGGGACTGCTCTAAGCACGGGAAACACGCGCCACTTTACAGGCATACTATAGACACCCCCCAGGTACGATATTTAAAGGAATATTTCACTTTTTTTTTTACTTTAAGCATCATTAAAATCACTGCTCCCAAAAAAAACGGCCATTTTTAAAACTTTTTTTTGCATTGATACATATCCCCTGGGGCAGGACCCGGGTCCCCAAACCCTTTTTAGGGTTAGCCTTTAAAATGAGCACTTTTGATTTCGAACGTTCGAGTACCATAGACGTCAATGGGGTTCTAACGTTCGTGCAAATTTGAACTACAAATACTATCTGAGCACGTGATGGATGGGGAGAGTCTATATCAAAGCCTGGAACATACTGGAGAGAGATAGTTACACCCAAAAAGAGACCTCAGTGGCGCTACAGCTACAGTTGGAGGACCTCGAAGATCGGCGTAGACGCAACGATGTGCACCTGCGAGGAATCCCAGAGGCATCAGGCCAGGAAAACCTGCAGGACATGGTAAAATCTATTTTTGAAAATATACTAAAAGACGCTATGCCTTTAAATTTGGAACTTGATAGAGTTCATAGAGCATTAGGCCCAAAGCCCAAGGACATTAATCGCCCCCCGTGACGGTGGTGTGTCGTTTGCATTATTTCGCACATTGGGAAGCCATTTTGCGGAAAGCCTGGAAGACAGGAACAATAGACTTTAAGGGAGGCCAGGTGAAAATTATACCAGACCTAGCAAAAGCTACATTGCAGCGCAGAGCCCTACTACGCCCAGTATTAGAACGGGTAGGAGATTGGGGTGGGACATATCGGTGGAGGTTGCCAATTTCAGTGCTGATAAAAAAGGGCATTTTTCTGGTTGCGTTCCAGAGCAGACTTATCAGACCTTTTTTAGTTTCTGCGTGTTTATCCATTTGAGGTTCCAGACTGGTTGCAGTTGGTCCCAAGAGTGCCCAGAAAATAGGGAGAACATAGTATCATAAACAGGAAAGTGGAACTGTGAATATAACAGAGGGGAGATTCGGAGGAGAAGCTGGAAGAATTAAACCAGGGGGGCTGTTTTTTTTTTTTTTGCACTAGACCCCCATGGGGTTTTTTTTGTTTGTCTGTTTTGGGGGGTACTGAGTGGTCCCATCTCTCTCACCATTCCCTTTTCTGCCCAGTGGGGGACCTCCCTCCCCCTCCCCCTTCTTGACGACGGAGGGGGAGGGAGTCATACGGATGCTTGTTTTTTTTTTTTTATTTATTTTATATAAGTATACACATAAGTATATGCCAATTCCTTCTTTTCTCCAGCAGATGTATTGAACTGAACTTTGGGACTTGTGAGAATTATAAGTCAGGCTGAAAATGTTTTTGTTTTGAATTGTTATTACTTTATTATTCTAATGTATTGATGACAAGAAAGGTGATATGGTGGATCTATAGAGGATCTGGGATGTGCTGGGGGGGGGGGGGGGGGGTAGAGGTTAGGGGGTAAGAGGGATTGCACGAGATAGCATAAGGATCACCACACCTTCCCTGGAAGGGAAGAGGAAGGGGATATATAGATCCTCATTTTATTAATATATAAGTATATGCCACTCCCTTCTTTCTTTCCTCTAACAGGGGTATTGAACTGAATATTTGTATTTATGTTATAAACCTAGATAAAAATGTTTTTTGTTTGAATTTTTATCCAACTTCTCTTTTGTTAATAAGAAAGGTGTTATGATGGTTGAATATAGGATCTGGGGTGCACTAGAGGGAAGGGGGGCGGAGTAGAGGGGGGTAAAGGGGTAGGGAGTAGAGGGGACTGCGCGAGACAGCACAAGGAAAACTACACCTAATATATGAAAAAGGAAGGCCATACAACATACCTCTATCCATGCACCCTTTTTTTTTTTCTTTTTTTTTTTCACTAGACCCCCTGTGGGGTTTTATTTTTTTTTGTTTGTGTTTTTTTTTGCTTTGTACTAGACCCCCTGTGTTTTTTTTTGCACTAGACCCCCTGTGAGTTTTTTTTCACTTTTTTTTCTTTTTCTTTTTTTGCATTTGACCCCCTGTGGGTTTTTTCACTAGACCCCCTGTGGGGTTTTTTGTACGTGACCCCCTGTGGTTTTTTTCCTCACTTTTTTCTTTTTCATTTTTTTTGCACTAGACCCCCTGTGGGTTTTTTCACTAGACCCCTGTGGGTTTTTTTTGTGCGTGACCCCCTGTGTTTTTTTTTTCTCCCTTTTTTTATCTTTTCTTTTTCTTTTTTTTTGCACTAGACCCCCTGTGGGTTTTTTCACTAGATCCCCTGTGGGGTTTTTTTTTGCACTAGACCCCCTGTGGGTATTTTTCACTTTTTTTTCTCTTTTTCTTTTTTCTTTTTTTGCACTAGACCCCCTGTGGGTTTTTTAACTTTTTTTTTCTCTTTTTTCTTTTTTTGCACTAGACCCCTTGTGGTTTTTTTTTTACTAGACCGCCTGTGGGGTTTTTTTTGTACTTGACCCCCCTGCGTGTTATTTTTTTCCTTTCTTTTTTTCATTTTTTTTTCTTGCACTAGACCCCCCGTGGGTTTGTTTTATTTTTTCAGTTTTGGTGCTTGAAGATTAGATAAAAGGGAATTAGTAACACAGACTTGGTAGAGCCGACACTGTTTAACACTAAGACACAAAGGAACACAACACATATGTACAAGAGAACAATAATAAAGATAATCACTAAAGGAGAGGTTTTTATTTCATAGTCACCTACTTAATTTAATTTTTATAGATTTATAAATAGACACAAAGGGGAGGTTGCATGGAATTGGCAGGGGGAAGGCTAAAAGAGCAGAAGCTAGCAAATAATGGAGTAGGCTAACAGAAGAAGGGCCTGAGAAGTGACATTAGAGTGCAGCAGGAATGTGTTAGGGAGAGGGATAGGCTGAAGGGGTATAGGATGGGGGAGTGGGAGTGGGGGGAGGGGGGGTTGGTGTGCCTTTTATTTATTTATTTGTTTATTTATTTTTTAGGGGGGAGGGTTATTATGTAGTTGACATATTTCCCTGCAGAAGTAGACAGGGAGGGGTAGGGAGATGGGGAAAGGGGAGACAAGGGTGGGGGACACTATAGGGCACTATACCCCATGACATATTGCAGCGATGGAGGGGAAAGCTTCTCCCCGGACCCTCTTCCTTTGAGGGTGGTATGTTGATATAAGTTTTACTTTCATGAAGATCATATGAAATAGAGCAATGGGCAAAAAATTGATAATATAGAATGGTTGAGAATATAAATGTACAGAGAATAAATGAATAGGTGTTGATTTAGAGATATAAACACATATGATATAAGGAGCAGGAGCGGGAGGGAGGTCCGGGAGCTCCCCTCCCGGGTTCATGCGCAATCAATCCCCCATAGTAGGTTAGTACTCACTTAAGGTAGGGTGAGTTGAGTGTGTTAAGAAAGATAATCTTTTATCCCTTCATCTGTCGGAGGGCGATATGGGGGGGAGTAAACCCCACATAACACATTAGGGTTATTAGAACCCTTTTTGTTCTTTTTTTCTTATTGTTCCTTTTTCTTTCTCTCTTTCTTTTTTTTTTTTTTTGTTTCTTTTTGGTAGGGGGGATGGAGGCTTTAAAGGTCACTATTAATGTACCGGAGAAAAGGAAGATTTTAATGCAAGATTTGAAACGCTCATACCCGGATGTGGCGTACATTCAGGAAACCCATTTCAGAGAGGGTAAGGTACCAATTCTTAAGAACAACTTCTACCCCTATGCATATCATGCATTTAATAGGGCAGCTAAATCAAGAGTGGTCTCTATATTGGTTTCAAGATGAATTTCCTGGACATAATAGACAAAAAAACAGATATAGAGGGCAGATTTCTGTTCCTCAAAGGGACGATGGGTGGCATAAAAGTGACTTTGGCCACGATATATGCCCTCAATAATAATCAAGATCAATTTATCTGCGCTACTATTAATAAGCTGATGAAATTTACTGATGGTAAACTTATCTTGGGGGTTGATTTCACTCTTCCCCTAGACCCGAAGATGGATATATCAGGGGAAACTCCTCGGTAGCTACAGGTCTAAGTAAACGAGTGTAGCACTAACTCATGGTGGAGCTGCTGGTTTAAATGGGTCTGTTACCTTCACTTTGCTTCCCTCTGTTTCACCGGCACCGGGTCTAGGGGTTCCGTTGAGTTTACTGCTGGATGACAAATGCACAAACACTGGAGTACGTTTTCAATGCTTTATTGAACAGTCAAACTTTAGGGAAAAGGAAACCTTCAGGAGAAACTCAAATATCTTCTTACAAAATCTTTGCAACAAATGTCCCGGTAGAATTCAGATAATTATGTGGAATGTGTTCCCCTCATGAGATGCACTCTTTGCTCGTCTGGATAGGCCTCTCTCACTGGTCTAGCAGCCAGTACACAGCACGAATCTAAAGTCTCTGCCACAGACTTATTTGAGAGGGTAAATCTGCACGATCCTCTGCCACAGAATGTATCAGATCTTCTGCAGTGAACAGTCAGTCACAGTGCCTGAACCTTTAAGCCAAACCGGCGACACTATGCTGTATAATTACTTCTTTTGGATACGTCCTGCAACCGAGTCACCAGGCCCCTCTATAGACCAGCACGCTGCGTGATCTCTCCAAGACGGGTCCTCCCCTGGGATCTCCTCGGCTGCCCAGCTTCGTCACACAGGACCGACAGCTCAGGACCATTCCTCAGCCGCGGTGGTAGGCCCCAGACAAGCCTCCGGACCCACCCCTGCACCGTAGCATCGTGGGCCTCCCGATCGGAGGACCACGAGGTAGCTCCTCAACGCATACCTGTCGCCCAGGAGGGCCAGCAGGTGGCTGCAAAACAACCTTAGAACATGGCGTCTGTCCCATAAATACCCCCTTCCCAGAATGCAACTCGGAGGACCACCTCCACCGAGCTTGTCTCCGAGACAGAAGAGCATCTATACCCTTCGACACGTTGCCCTTCCAATACTGACTAATGGTAACAGCGACACCCGCCGGTCAACACAGAAGCACACACAACATCAGCCAAGCTGGAACAGAGGCGAACTTTTAACCTTCCTAACACACAATTTACTAAATTTACCTAATCTGCGGTAGATTTTAAATCTACCAGCGCTACATGAGTCTTACAAATATTGCATAATTACCAACTTACTGACGCGTGGAGAGCGTATCACCCTGACGAAAGAGACTACACCTTCTATTCAGTGCCACATAAAGCATATTCTAGAATTGACTTATTTTTCACTCCACAGAGTATGTTAACGGCGTTAAAGAGGTGGCTATAGGGGCTATTACATGGTCAGACCATGCCCCAGTCTCACTGACATTAACTATGAATGAGTATTTCTCTGGCAAGAGGAGACAGTGGTGATTGAATGAGAGTTTGATGGAAGATAAGATGATGGTTGAGGACATTATTAAGGAATTGCAGTATTATTTTCAATATAATACTGTAGAGGAGACAGATGCAGGGATAATTTGGGAAGCGCACAAAACGGTAATAAGAGGGGTACTCATTGAGCATGGTTCCAAAATAAAAAAGGAAAGGGAGGCCCAATTGACCCAATTACTGACAGATATACAGATGTTAGAGTCCCAACATAAACAGAACACGAGGTGTACGGGGGAGACAGAACTCCTTAAATTGCGTAGACAAGTGACAGAGTTACTCCAACATAGAGCTAAGGCAGCACTTCAGAGATGCCGGAAATATTATTATGAAACAGGAGACAAATGCGGCCGGTCACTGGCTAGAGCTTTACAGGAACAAAGGACTCAATCCTATGTCCCCCACTTAGTGGACCCCGAAGGTAGAAAAGTACACCTTCCTTCCCAGATTGTCTCGACCTTCCGTAGATTTTACCAATCTTTATATAATTTGCCTACCAGATCACAACCTCAAAATATCATGGAGGAATATATTTTCTCTTCAGGTATTTCTCAATTGACAGAACAGATTCGAGAAGAGTTGGACGTTGCTATTACCTTAGAGGAATTGCAAGAGGCCATCAGGACATCCAAACCCAGGAAAGCTCTGGGTCCAGATGGCTTTACACATAAATACTACATTTTTCCCTCAGTTGGGTAAGCAGATGGTACAAACATTTAATGCAATGGGACACGGGTCAGGATTTACTCCAGAAACCCTGAAAGCACATATCACCGTTATTCTGAAGGAGGATAAGGATCCATCAATATGTGGCAGCAATCGCCCCATTTCATTATTGAATGTAGATCTTAAGTTATTTACAAAAATATTAGCCTCACGTATACAACCACATTTGACTGCATTAGTACACGCAGACCAGGTAGGCTTCATTCCAACGCGGGAGGCCCGTGATAATACCATTAAAGTTTTGAATCTAGTCCACGTATTCTAAAACATCCACTGCGTTCCTGGGAACGGATGCCGAAAAGGCATTCGACCGGGTCAATTGGTCTTTTATGTTCTCAGTCCTATGATATGTGGGTGTAGGGGAGAGGATGGTAGGGTGGATCTCGCGCATACACACAAGGCCGGAGGCACAAATAAAAGCAAATGGAGTTCTATCTGATCCTCTTTCTATCTCTAATGGCACCCGCCAAGGGTACCCTTTATCAACACTCCTTTTTGCTATCACCTTAGAGCCATTTCTTTGTAAGGTCAGGCAAAAGCCAGATATTAGGGGGTTAATAACTGGAGATTTACATCATAAAGTATCCGCATATGCGGATGATCTCTTATTCTGCCTTACTAATCCTGTTATATCTATGCTGAACCTACTAAGAGAATTGGACCAATATGGTGCACTGTCCAATTTAAAATTTTATACGTCCAAGTCAGAGGCAATGGGTGTATCTATGATTATGACTCAAATTAATGCTTTAAAAATTAATTTTAAGTTTATATGGACCTATACGAGCATCAAATACCTGGGCACGTTGATTCCACCTAAAATGGACCAAACCTTTGAGTTGAATTTCCCACCTCTACTGAGTAGAGTGAAAGTCTTACTCTCTAAATGGCATCAGGGCCTTTTCTCTTGGCTCGGTAGATGTAACATAAAAAAAATGTCAGTATTGGCTAAATTTTCCTATCTTTTTCAAACTCTACCCATTCATATACCCCAAGAATTCTTTAAACAGACTAATAAGATGATAACTGAATTCATTTGGGCCCATAAAAGGCCCAGAATTCAACGCCGTTTAATGACAATGCCTAAACAATATGGGGGGGTAGCGGTACCCGATATGCAGAAATATTATCAGGTGGCTCATATGGCGCGACTAGTAGACTGGTGTAGGCATGCAAGCTTTAAAGTATGGCCAAAAATCGAGCAATCACAGTGTGAGGTCCCATTGCGCTGTGCGGTTTGGTGCTTTGGAGACCTGAGTTCAGCTCTCAAAAAGCACCCAACCTTGGGCCCTACCCTACGTATTTGCTCCCGAATATGTTCCACCACTTTATTATCATCTGTCAACTCCCCCCTGTACCCTATTGTAGGGAATCCTCATTTCCCTTCGGGACTACAGGAGGGACCCTTCAGGAAACTTTCAGACTCACAGTGTTTTCAGGCCTCGCATTTTTTAACAAATAGCAACTGGGACATGGCACTCATTACCTGAACTAACCTCATCCAACGTCCGTGTCTGTCTTGATTTCTGGAGTGGAGCCCAGTTGTGACATTTCCTTAACACTCTCCCACCTCCAGACAGATTTCAACGAACATTGACACCCTTAGAACAACTATGTGAGGGGACAGGGCCTTGCTCTCATTTAATCTCGCAAATGTATGCACTACTGGTTGCCCCCCCAAGATGATTATGTCTCTCCATATATAAGGAAGTGGGAAATTACAATAGACAGGACGTTCACCCACAACAGAGGCAGATATAGGTGTTCGGCTCATCCCTACTTTTCAGTATATTCACCATAAACAGCATATGACAAGAAACAATAAAGTAGAAAAATGACAAAAGGACAAGGGCAAAAAGCACAGGGAAAAAGAACTTGGGTACATCTCACGGAATTTAATAAAATGTAATCAGTACATCATGTATCAAACACAGAGAACATGGCAGTTCAGAGCAATATTTATAAATTGAAAAAGGCAGGATTATTTATACATTCTGATCAGGGAAACCAAGTGGCAGTATGAGAGTTAAATCTTGTATTGTATCTGGCCAAGACATGCTTTATCGTCATTTATTTGGCACAAACAGGGATAAGTTGGTTTCCAAAACAAGTATTTCAGCAGTGCCATGGGTTTTCAGATGGAATGCTGGAATGTCAGAATGATGATAATGTAAGAACATCATGAAAGGGAATTTAAATAACTTGGATGCTTTCCTTCTCTGATCTCAGACTGACTGACTGAAATTTAAAGTGGAAGAAAACGCTAACTATAACTATTCCCAAAAATGTTCCATCCCCCCTCCTCCTACCTATCCTGCCTATTCTGTAAAAAAAAGATGTGTGCACTTACCTATTTTCAATCCGCTCAGTTCCAGTCACGTAAACTTGCACCTCTGTGTAATGGAGCACTTGACAGTGGAGGTGAATTTTGGATGTGTGCTCCCTTCTTTTCCCTGCAGCAGCTGCTCACTGACATGGGAAAGCTGGAGCTGTGGTATCACATGACAGGACCAGCCTGGATTAGAATAGGTAAGTACACACTTTTTTTTTATACAGGTTAGGCAGAAAAGGAAGGGGACATTTTTAAAAATAGTTATAGTCGGGCTTTTTTCCACTTTAAAGTCCTGTTCTGAGCAAAATATGTACGCATATGTTGTATTAAGGTGCCTATAGACGCAGACAGTGGTGGCTGATGCTCAAAATTATTTGGGGGGTGCAAACAAACTGAAAAAAAAAACATCAATTGCTTTCAAATGCAGCCACTGTGCCCATCAAATGCTGACACTGTGCCCATCAAAGGCTGCCACTGTGCCATCAAACACTGCCACTGTGCCCATCAAATGCTGCCACTGTGCCATCAAATGCTGCCACTGTGCCCATCAAATGCTGCCACTGTGCCTATCAAATGCTGCCACTGTGCCCATCAAACACTGACACCTTGCCCATCAAATGCTGCCACTGTGCCCATCAAATGCAGCCACTGTGCCCATCAAACACTGACACCTTGCCCATCAAATGCTGCCACTGTGCCCACACCCCCTGGTGCTGTAATTTAGGCGCCTGGTGCCCAAAAAGGGGCCTGGCATCTGAATAGGAGGTGGCATGAATCTATCCATTGGTCATAGAAGGGGTGGCAGGAGAGAGGGGGCCCTTATGGATGCACTGCCACTGGACGCAGACATGATGTATTGGAGTAGTCAATAAGTTAAAACTTTTACATTTCCAATGCTGTGAAATGTGAAATATGTTCATAGCTATTATAATCTCCGAGAGATTTTAGGAATGACAGCTGAAAATTCACTACCCATCTTTCCTACCCATACAGTGATGGCCTATATACTTTGGATGTTTTAAATACATTTTTCATTAAAACATTTTTGTGCAGCAATCCCTTTCTGTCGTTTCCTATATATATAGTTATATATATATAGATCTATCTATCTATCTATCTATCTATCTATCTATCTATCTATCTATCTATCTATCTATCTATCTATCTATCTATCTATCTATCTATCTATCTATCTATCTAAAATAACTCAACACACAGCCATTAATGTCTAAACCGCTGGCAACAAAAGTGAGTACACCCCTAAGTGAAAATGTCCAAATGGGGCCCAAAGTGTCAATAGTTTGTGTGGCCATCATTATTTTCCAGCACTGCCTTAAGCCTCTAGGGCATGGAGTTCAACAGAGCTTCACAGGTTGCCACTGGAGTCCTCTTCCACTCCTCCATGACGACATCACGGAGCTGGTGGATGTTAGAGACCTTGCGGGCCTCCACCTTCCATTTCAGGATGCCCCACAGATGCTCAATAGGGTTTTGGAGACATGCTTGGCCAGTCCATCACCTTTACCCTCAGCTTCTTTAGCAAGGCAGTGGTCGTCTTGGAGGTGTGTTTTGGGTCGTTATCATGTTGGAATACTGCCCTGTGGCCCAGTCTCTAAAGGGAAGGGATCATGCTTTGCTTCAGTATGTCACAGTACATGTTGGAATTCATGGTTCCCTCAATGAACTGTAGCTCCCCAGTGCCGGCAGCACTCATGCAGCCCCAGACCATGACATTCCCATCACCATGCTTGACTGTAGGCAAGACACACTTGTCTTTGTACTCCTCACTAGGGATGAGCTGAACACCCCCTTGGTTCGGTTCGCACCAGAACCTGCGAACGGACCGAAAGTTTGAGTGAACTTTAGAACCCCATTAAAGTCTATGGGACTCAAACGTTCGAAATCAAAAGTGCTAATTTTAAAGGCTAATATGCAAGTTATTGTCCTAAAAAGGGTTTGGGGACCCCAGGGGACATGTATCAATGCAAACAAATTTTTTAAAAACGGTCGTTTTTTCGGGAACAGTGATTTTAATGATGCTTAAAGTGAAATAAAAGTGAAATATTCCTTTAAATATCGTACCTGAGGGGTGTATCTAGTATGCCTTTAAAGTGGCGCGTGTTTCCCATGCTTAGAACAGTCCCTGCACAAAATGACATTTTTAAAGGAATAAAAGTCATTTAAAACTGCTTGCGGCTTTAATGTAATGTTGGGGCCCGGCAATATGGATGAAAATCAGTGAGACAAACGGCATGGGTACCCCCTCCCAGTCCATTACCAGGCCCTTTGGGGCTTGTATGGATATTAAGGGGAAGCCCGCACCCAAATTAAAAAAATGAAAGGCGTGGGGCCCCCAGGCCCTATATACTCTGAACAGCAGTAATACAGGTGGTGCAAACAAGACAGGAACTGTAGGTTTGTTGTTAAGTAGAATCTGTTTGTAATTTTGAACTGGTACATTTTTAAAGTGTAGCTCCAGCCAAAAAATCTATTTTTAAGCTTTTTGGAAAACATAGGGAAGGGTTATCACCCCTGTAACATTTGTTTTGCTGTCTGTGCACCTCTTCAGAAGATTTCACTTCACTTTCTGTCCCAATGACAAATGTTTTTTGAAAATTTGGGTTTTTTAGTGAAACAAGGATTGGTGATAAAGCATCAGTGAAGAGGAGACATCTTTTTCCCATATTAACTCTTACAGGAGAGAATTTCCTTTCCTAGTGGTAGATTTCATATCACTTCCTGTTGTCTCCTTCCATTTGCAAGTAGAAGTCGTTTGTAAGCTGGATGTTTGAAAGTAGGGGCCTGCCCTATATACTCTGCAGAAATTGGGGCCTTAGGTGTTGCCACAACACTGTAAGCCCTCACAGTTACTCTTGGTGGGCACAGGAACAGGCCCTGCTGTGAAATATTGGATCAAGAATTGTAATTACATGCCCCTGTTGAACAGGGTCAGAAAAATTGGGCCTTTGGTGGTGGTGGTGCTGGTGCCACAACACTGTAAGTCCTCACTGTTACTTTTGGTGGGCGCAGAAACGGCCCTGCTGTGAAATATTAGATCAAGAATTGTAATTACATGCACCTGTTGAACAGGGGCAGAAAAATTGGGCCTTTGGTGGTGGTGGTGGTGTTGCCAGAAGACTGTAAGTCCTCACAGTTACTCTTGGTGGGCACTGGAAAGGGCCCTGCTGTGAAATATTAGATCAAGAATTGTAATTACATGCCATTGTTGAACAGTGGTAGAAATATTGGGCCTTTGGTGGTGGTGGTGGTGTTGCCACAACACTGTAAGCCCTCACAGTTACTCTTGCTGGTCGCAGGAATGGGCCCTGATGTGAAATATTAGATCAAGAATTGTAATTACATGTCCCTGTTAAACAGGGGCAGAAAAATTGGCCATTAGGCACTGGTGCCACAACACTGACCCCTCACAGATGCTATAATTGGAGCGCAGGAATGAGCCATGCTGCAAAGTATTGCATCAAAAATTGTAATTACGTGCCCCTGTTAAACAGGGTCTGAAAAATTGGGACTTGAGCACTGGTGCTGGTGCTGGTGCCACAACATTGCAACCCCTCACAGATACTATAGTTGAAGTGCAGGAATGAGCCCTGCTGCAAAGTATTGCATCAAAAATTGTTAAACAGTCTTAGTCTTGGGCTGGATGCTGGAGCGAGCGGTCACAGGATCTCATCAGGGTCTTTTCCTGCTTTTCAGCCCCAGTGGTTCCTCTGGTTTCCCTTCCTTTGGGTTGGTGTTGTGTGGGTGGAGGGGAGCTGGACCAGCACTTATGGGCCAGTTATTTCCTTGTCCTGAGGTATGCCTTTAAGTTGACCTCTCTGGCTCAAGCAATTAGGAAACAACCTTTCTTGGCACCTCCATGTTTTTAATCAGCAATAGGGATGAGCTTCGAGTTCGAGTCAAACTCATGTTCGACTCGAACATCGGCTGTTCGCCAGTTCGCCGAACAGCGAACAATTTGAGGTGTACGCGGCAAATTCAAAAGCCGCAGAACATCCTTTAAAAGTCTATGGGAGAAATCAAAAGTGCTAATTTTAAAGGCTTATATGCATGGTATTGTCATAAAAAGTGTTTGGGGACCTGGGTCCTGCCACAGGGGACATGGATCAATGCAAAAAAAAGTTTTAAAAACGTACATTTTTTCGGGAGCAGTGATTTTAATAATGCTTATAATGCAATAAAAGTGTAATATTCCTTTAAATTTCGTACCTGAGGGGTGTCTATAGTATGCCTGAAAAGGGGTACATGTTTCCCGTGTTTAGAACAGTCTGACAGCAAAATGACATTTCAAGGGAAAAAAAGTCATTTAAAACTACTCGCGGCTATTAATGAATTGCCGGTCCGACAATACACATAAAAGTTCATTGATAAAAATGGCATGGGAATTCCCCACAGGGGAACCTCAAACCAAAACTAAAAAAAAAAAAATGATGTGGGGGCCCCCCTAAATTCCATACCAGGCCCTTCAGGTCTGGTATGGATATTAAGGGGAACCCCGGCCAAAATGTTTTAAAAAAATGGCGTGGAGCATTGAGGAGAGTGCGCTGTGTGTGGCATGTAGGGTTGAGGGGGTGCGCTGTGTGCATCATGCAGGGTTGAGGGGGTGCACTGTGTGCGGCATGCAGGGTTTAGCGGGGCGCTGTGTGCTGCTTGCAGGGTTGAGGGGGTGCGCTGTGTGCGGCTTGCAGGGTTGAGGGGGGTGCACTGTGTGTGGCGTGCAGGGTTGAGGGGGTGCACTGTGTGCGGTGTGCAGGGTTGAGGGGGTGCTCTGTGTACAGCATGCAGGGTTGAGGGGGATGCGCTGTGTACAGCATGCAGGGTTAAGGAGAGTGCGCTGTGTGCAGAGTACAGAGTTGAGGGAGTGCGCTGTGTGCAGCGTGCAGGGTTGAGGCGGGTGCACTGTGTGCAGCATGCAGGGTTGAGGGGGTGCGCTGTGTGCGGCATGCAGCATTTAGCAGGTGCGCTGTGTGCTGCTTGCAGGGTTGAGGGGGTGCGCTGTGTGCAGCTTGCAGGGTTGAGGGGGGTGCACTGTGCGTGGCGTGCAGGGTTGAGGGGATGCACTATGTGTGGCATGTAGGGTTGAGGGGGGTGCGCTATGTACAGCGTGCAGCGTGGAGGAGAGTGCACTGTGTGTGGCATGTAGGGTTTAGGGGTGCGCTGTGTGCATCATGCAGGGTTGAGGGGGTGCACTGTGTGCGGCATGCAGGGTTTAGCGGGTGTGCTGTGTGCTGCTTGCAGGGTCGAGGGGATGTGCTGTGTGCGGCTTGCAGGGTTGAGGGGGGTGCACAGTGTGTGGCGTGCAGGGTTGAGGGGGTGCACTGTGTGCGGCGTGCAGGGTTGAGGGGGTGCTCTGTGTACAGCATGCAGGGTTTAGGGGGATGCGCTGTGTACAGCATGCAGGGTTGAGGAGAGTGCGCTGTGTGCAGAGTGCAGAGTTAAGGGGGTGCGCTGTGTGCGGCGTGCAGGGTTGAAGCGGGTGCACTGTGTGCAGGGTTGAGGGGATGCGCTGTGTGCGGCTTGCAGGGTTGAGGGGGGTGCACTGTGTGTGGCGTGCAGGGTTGAGGGGGTGCGCTGTGTGCTGCATGCGGGGTTGGGGGGGTGCTCTGTGTACAGCATGCAGAGTTGAGGAGGGGGTGCGCTGTGTGTGGCGTGCAGAATTGAGCGGGGTGCACTCTGTACAGCGTGCAGGGTTGAGGAGAGTGCACTGTGTGTGGTGTGCAGGGTTGAGGGGGTGCACTGTTTGTGGCGTGCAGGGTTGAGGGGGTGCACTGTTTGTGGCATACCGGGTTGAGGGGGTGCACTGTTTGTGGCATGCAGGGTTGAGGGGGTGCGCTGTGTGTGGCGTGCAGGGTTGAGCGGGGTGCACTCTGTACAGCGTGCAGGGTTGAGGGGGTGCACTGTTTGTGGCGTGCAGGGTTGAGGGGGTGCACTGTGTGCGGCATGCAGGGTTGAGTGGGTGCGCTGTGTGCGAGGGTTGAGGAGTTACATCTGTGTACATCTCCCCCCTCAAATACAAAGCTCTCTTCCCCTCAGCTCAGCCCCCCTCCTTGGCTCGGCTGCCACCATGCAATACAGAGCGAGTACTCACAGTGTCCGTGCAGGCTGCGTGGAGGGGGCCAGGGCTTCTATCTATGTGGATGCCGCATCCTCTTCCTCCTGGCCTGGGTTTTCTCCAGACAGTCCTGGGGTGGTCGGTGCAGGGTCAGAGTGCCGTGGCTGAGTAGCAGCTCACTCAGTGACAAGCAGGAGTCAGACTCAGGAGAGCGGCGGAAGTCCGGGCTGCGAGGCAGGTTAAGAGAACGGGCAGAGCGAGTGGGGATCCTGGACCCGGTGTGTTGGCAGTGACGTGTAATGGAGAGCCTCGCCTGCCCTAAGTTCCCCCCACTCTCCGCACGCCACACGGTCACAATCCCTGGCATCATCATCGTCTTCACTGTTCAGTCACTCACTCTCTGCGGTGTCAGTGTTTCCGCTGGACCCTAAGCCGCACCGCAACTTCTTCTTCATCATAGCGGAGAGCTCACAGTCTCCTAGACTGCACAGTGCAGGAGAAGAGCTACTGGTAATCTGCCGCCTGTCACTGCGCCCCTCCAAATGTTGCGCCCAGGGCAACGGCCCCCCTGGCCCCTCCCATGCTACGCCACTGCATATAAGCATTTAAAATTAGCACTTTTGATTATTCATGTTCGTGTCCCATAGACTTTAACGGTGTTTGCTTGTTCGAACAAATATTTTGCCTGTTCGCAAGTTCTGGTGCTGTATTGGATGTGATCATGGTGAACTGTCTATTACAATACCTGCTTTTATACCTAACATATATAAACTCAACTTCTATGCTTATTAAGCCTTAAGGCATTTACAGATATTCTGCAAAGCTCAAAGCTTGCTTAGGAACTGGACTGACTGCAAAGAGTTAATCAAAAAGTTTGCGCCTGCTTCCCAGAATACATTAAGAATCTACCAGCATAATACAATGGAGTAAGAGCACAAGAATGCTGCAAAAACAATTATTCACTTCTGCAAATGTGCATCAGCTAAAAGCCAAAACTTTGTCACATATGTGTATTTTTATATTTGTGGTTTGTATGCGCCAGTCTTGTTGACGTATCTCAATCTTCAATGGAATTGTACAAAAGTCTTGAGAAGCGGAAATATTAAATAAAAAATAATTTGACTCTGAACTAAGCTGTCTCAGTGTGAGCTTACTTGAAGCATGCATGCTTTTGTATTCAACAATCTGATCAGGAGTAGATATAATATTGGAACTTTTGTTCTGAATCCAAAACAGTGCGAACTGAACAGGGGGGTGTTCGGCTCATCCCTAATCAGCAATAATTGCCATTCCAGTCTATCATACTGATTTTCTTGTTTATCCCTTTCATGACTAATGCCGCGTACACACGAGCGGACATTACGGCGGACTTTGCCCGGCGGACTTTTCGATGTACTTTCCGACGGACTTTCTGAATGAACGGACTTGCCTACACACAATCCACCAAAGTCCGTCGAATTCGTACGTGATGACGTACGACCGGACTAAAACAGGGAAGTTCATAGCCAGTAGCCAATAGCTGCCCTAGCATGGCTTTTTGTCCGTCGAACTAGCATACAGACGGCGGACTTTTCGACCGGACTCGATTTCAACGGATAAATTTTAAACAAGTTTCAAATCTAAGTCCGTCCAACTTTTGAGAAAACAAAGTCCGCTGGAGCCCACACACATCGAATTGTCCGACGAAATCCAGTCCGCCGGGCAAAGTCCGCCGTAATGTCCGCTCGTGTGTACGCGGCATAAGCCTATTTTTGAAATTTGGTGTTTTCAAGTTAAAATCCATATTTTTTTGCTAGAAAATTACTTAGAACCCCCAAACATTATATATATATTTTTTAGCAGAGAATCTAGAGAATAAAATGACGATTGTTGCAATATTTTATATAACACGGTATTTGTGCAGCGGTGTTTTAAACGCAAATTTTTGGGAAAAGGGACACTTTCATAAATTTAAAAAAATCCAAACAGTAAAGTTACCCCAATTTATTTGCATAATGTAAAAGATGATGTTACGCCGAGTAAATAGATACCAAACATGTCACGCTTTATAATTGCACGCACTCGTGGAATGGCGACAAACTACGGTACCTAAGAATTTCCATAGGCGATGCTTTAAAATTTTTTTACGGTTACCAGCTTAGAGGTACAGAGGAGGTCTGGAGCTAGAATTATTGCTCTCGCTCTAATGACCACGGTGATACCTCACATGTGTGATTTGAACACCGTTTACATATGCGGGCGCGACTTCTGTATGCATTTTCTTTGCTGCGCGAACTCGCGGGGATGGGGGCGCTTTAAGAAAAATGTTTTCTTATTTATTTTTATTTTTATAAATTGTGTTTAAAAAAAAAAATTTTGATCACTTTTATTGCTGTCACAAGGAATGTAAACATCCCTTGTGACAGTAATAGGTGGTGACAGGTACTCTTTATGGAGGGATCGGGGGTCTAAAATACTGTGTATCTTTTTAAAACCGGTGCCATTGGCAGCCGAGTAAATGGGAAGCGACGTCATGACGTCGCTTCCGCGTTTACAATTAGAAGGCTGGAACGAAGCCACCCACAGCTTCGTTCCAGCCCGCCCCCAGCCGCCGGAGGCAGCCGCCAGAGGCCCGGTAAGAGCGGTGGGAGACGGCGGGAGGGGGGACGTCCCCTCACGCTCCTCCAGTATAACAGCCGAGCGGTTTTTAGCCGCATCAGTTGTTATACTTGGATAGCCGATCGCCTGCTGTAAACAATGGAACCGGGATGATGCCTGCAGCACCCCGGAAAGCCGAGTACGCATATCTGCATACGCTCGGCGGGAAGGGGTTAAACTATACGTCTGAAGAAGGAGAACTATACTCTCACTCCGAAACACGTTGGGTACAAGAAATATTAGCTCGCTATATTTATTCTGTTTTGCATGACAACACTGGAATGTCCACTTTAAATATGTTTTTTATTAAATGTTTTGTATTTTTCATATTTAAAAAAATATTTTTCATATTAGAATATTCTTTACTATCTTTGTGCCTCAAAAGTCCGCCACCAGGGGATCTTGTTTCATCCCCTGTTAAACAGAGGCTGAAAAATTGGGCCTTGGCCACTGGTACCAGTGCCCAGAACTAAAAATGTTCTTACAAGCTATCAGCATGAAAATTGAGGAGGAAGAGGATTGTCACTCAGCATAACAGGATAGTCACTCAGCATCAGCATAGGCAGTCTTGAAGGGATCATAAACAATAGAAATGAACTCAGCGCTGACTCATTAATGGACAATGCAATGAGTAAATGCAAGCAAGCACAAAGGTAAATTCAACAAAGACCTCAAAAGACATATATATAAAGTGCTGCGCAAATAAATTGTCCTTAAATGATATAACAAGATTAAGCAGACGTAGACAGGAGATGGGGACACCAGTGGATAGTCAAAACGCCAGGGGTTGAATCAAAGGTGACTAGAATCCCTTCACCATACATAGATGGCCCCTCACCTGCAACCTTCGACCTGAAACAGGTCACACAGCATAAGCAGACAAGCTGATCCAGGCAATAATGACTCCGTTCTTAGAATCCAACTCCCCCTCACGTCAGATAACTCAGGTGTTGTATATGCAAATAAAACATGCAGAATATAGTGCTCTCTGTACAAACTTTATTCATAAAAATGATAAATGAAGTGCACTCACATATACCGGCACTCAGGTCCGAGTGCCGGCTAACTGGTGTGTGATCGTAAACACAAGCTGACAGCCGCGGGTGACGTCATGCGCTACCTGGCCCCCGTACGCGTTACGTCCGTGGGCGGGACTTCATCAGCGTGGGGCCCCACATCCATGCTGACACAATCCTCCTTCTCCTCCTCTGCCTCTTCCTGTGTGATTGGTGGGCACAAGAACACTGTCTGGACAAAGGGGGCCTTGAGAGGTAAGGAAGTCCTCCTCTTCCTCCCTCTGTTCTGCCTCAAGTGCCCTATCCATTATTCCACGCAGCGTGTGCTCCAACAGGTGGACAAGTGGGACAGTGTCACTGATGCATGCACTGTCACTGCTCACCATCTTCGTGGCCTCCTCAAATGGTGACAGGACAGTGCATGCATTCCTGATCATAGCCCACTGACGGAAAAAAAACAAGGTCCCCTGACCCTGTCCTTGTGCCATAGTCGCATAGGAACTCATTGATGGCCCTCTGCTGCATGTGCAGCCACTGCAGCATGGCGAATGTTGAGTTCCACCTGGTGGGCATGTCACAGATTAGGCGGTTCTTGGGCAGGTTAAATTCCTTTTGGGGGTCAACCAGCCGAGCACTGGCATTATATGACCGGCGGAAATGCACACATTTTCCTGGCCTGACTCAGGACATCCTGTAAGCCCGGGTACCTGCCCAAGAACCGCTGCACCACCAAGTTAAGGACGTGAGCCAAACAAGGCACATGGGTCAGTTGTCCCTGTCAGAGGGTGGAGAGGAGTTTGGTGCCATTGTCACAAACCACCATACCTGGCTTAAGCTGGCGTGGCATCAACCACCTCTGAACCTGCCCCTGCAGAGCTGACAGAATCTCTGCCTCAGTGTGGCTCCTGTCCCCCAAGCACACCAGCTCAAGCACAGCATGGCATCTTTTTAACTGCGTGGTGGCATAGCCACTTGAAGGCATATGGAGCACCGCTGGTTCTGAGGACAAATCAGCACAGGAAGAGGCCATGGAGGAATAAAAAGAGGAGGGGGTGGAGGAGAGAGGTGTGGCAGAATCACCACTAGTAGAATTTTGGAGGCGTGGTGGCAGAACAATCTCCAACACTACTGCACCCTGTCCTGCATCCTTCCCAGCTGCCAGAAGAGTCATCAGTGCGTGGTGAACAATAGGTAACGTCCCTGTCCATGCCTGCTGGACCATGAGTCAGCGGTAATATGCACCTTACCGCTGGCCGCCCTGTCCAGCGAGGTCAAGACATTGCCTTCCACATGCCGATACAGAGCCGGAATCGCCTTCCATGAGAAAAAGTGACGTTTGGGAACCTGCCACTGAGGAACCGCACATTCCACAAACTCATGGAAGGGGGCAGAGTCTACCAACTGAAAAGGCAGCAGTTGAAGTGCTAGCAATTTAGCCAAACTAGCATTCAACCACTGGGCATGTGGATGGCTGGGAGCGGTGCAGCAGCTGGGGCAGGGAAGTTTGCCTGGTACAATCTGACGTCGGTGTACAGATGGCAGATTACCCACAAGTACTTGGCTGTGACACACCTAATTCTACACCTTCATTCCTCTCAGTGCAGGTTTCAGAGAGGACTGAAGGTATAGTGGGGTTGGAGATCCTAGCTGATGAGGAGCAAGGAGAGGTCTGCTTTGTTCTTTGGTGCGGGTCTTTTAGGTACGCTTGCCAACGAACTGCATGGCAGGTCTACATATGTCTGGTCAAGCATGTGGTGCCCAAGTGGGTGATGTTTTGGCCATGTGAGATACGCTTGAGACATATGTTGCAAATAGCAGTGGTGGGATCTGATGCACTTGTCTCAAAAAAGGCCCACACCAAAGAACTTTTGGAATAACGTGCAGAGACAGCAGCGCCCTGCACATGCGGAGCTCTGCGGTGTGATGCAGTCAGTGTGCTGAACTTAATCTGGCCCCTGGAGGGCATCCTGCCTTGTTGTAGATGTGCCTCCTCCTCCTCTCTCTTATCAGGCACCCACATGGAGTCAGTGACCTCATCATCCCCTCCTTCCTCATCACTGGAGCAAAGCTGGCAGTATGCTGCAGCTGGGGGAACATAACTGCCAGATTGCTTTCCTTCTTGGGCACCCCCTCTCTCTTGGCTCACGTTACTGCCTTCCTCTAGCTGGGTACCATCAACGGAACCTTCAAAACTTTGGGCATCCTCCTGGAGCATGTACCCAACACTGTGGTCAAACAGTTCGGGGGACTCCTCAGGTGAACATGGTGGGGCTAGAGTGACTGATGCCATTGAGCCGAGGGAAGAGGCCGTGTTGGCAAATGCTTTGCCAGACAAAGTACCCTGAACCTTGGTGAGAAAGGATTAGGAGTAGGGATGAGCTTCGTGTTCGAGTCGAACCCATGTTCGACTCGAACATCGGCTGTTCGATCGTTCGCCGAATTGCGAACGATATGGGCCGTTCGCGCCAAATTCGTGTGGCGCGTCACGGCCCATAATTCACTGCGGCATCGCAGTGCATTGCTTGCTGATGATTGGCCAAGCATGCACTATGACCCGCATGCTTGGCCAATCACAGCGCCGCCTTAACAGAGAGCCATAATTGGCCAATACCAAGGAGGCTTTGGCCAATTATGGCTCAGGGGATTTAGTACACGCCCCACACTATATAAGGCCGCCTGCACGGCGGCCCTGTGCAGTGTGTTCCGGTGTGCTTAGAGAGAGAGAGAGACAGTGTCATTTCATTTGAGTTAGCTAGATTAGGCAGGACAGTCAGTCAGTTAGCTGCACTTAAAGTGTATTGTGTATATATATGCATCCCAGGTGTTGCATATATATATATATATACACTGTATTCAGTTTAGCTAGATCCGTTCCTGTTATCTTCTAGACTATTTACATTTAGTGCAGTGCGTCCTGCTCACAGTGTTCAGCTAGATCCGTTCCTGTTATATTCCTACTGACAGGCAGGCTTGTCTTGTTACAGTATTTTGAAGAAAATTACTGGTGTTCTTTTGATCCTATTAGTACCACAGTCAGGCAGCTAGACTATTTACATTTAGTGCAGTGCGTCCTGCTCACAGTGTTCAGCTAGATCCGTTTCTGTTATCTTACCAACAGGCAGGCTTGTCTTGTTACAGTAAATACAGCTACCTGAAGAAAATTGCTGGTGTTCTTTTGATCCTATTAGTACCACAGTCAGGCAGCTAGACTATTTACAGTTAGTGCAGTGCGTCCTGCTCACAGTGTTCTGCTAAACCTACAAGTTAGTGGGGTGCGTCCTGCTCACAGTGTTCAGCTAAACCTACAAGTTAGTGGGGTGCGTCCACCTCACAGTGTTCAGCTAAACCTACAAGCTAGTGGGGTGCGTCCTGCTCACAGTGTTCAGCTAGATCCGTTTCTGTTATCTTCTTACTGACAGGCAGGCTTGTCTTGTTACAGTAAATACAGCTACCTGAAGAAAATTGCTGGTGTTCTTTTGATCCTATTAGTACCACAGTCAGGCAGCTAGACTATTTACAGTTAGTGCAGTGCGTCCTGCTCACAGTGTTCTGCTAAACCTACAAGTTAGTGGGGTGCGTCCTGCTCACAGTGTTCAGCTAAACCTACAAGTTAGTGGGGTGCGTCCACCTCACAGTGTTCAGCTAAACCTACAAGCTAGTGGGGTGCGTCCTGCTCACAGTGTTCAGCTATATCCGTTCCTGTTATCTTCTTACTGACAGGCAGGCTTGTCTTGTTACAGTATTTTAAAGAAAATTACTGATGTTCTTTTGATCCTATTAGTACCACAGTCAGGCAGCTAGACTATTTACAGTTAGTGCAGTGCGTCCTGCTCACAGTGTTCTGCTAAACCTACAAGTTAGTGGGGTGCGTCCTGCTCACAGTGTTCAGCTAAACCTACAAGTTAGTGGGGTGCGTCCACCTCACAGTGTTCAGCTAAACCTACAAGCTAGTGGGGTGCGTCCTGCTCACAGTGTTCAGCTAGATCCGTTTCTGTTATCTTCTTACTGACAGGCAGGCTTGTCTTGTTAGAGTAAATACAGCTACCTGAAGAAAATTGCTGGTGTTCTTTTGATCCTATTAGTACCACAGTCAGGCAGCTAGACTATTTACAGTTAGTGCAGTGCGTCCTGCTCACAGTGTTCTGCTAAACCTACAAGTTAGTGGGGTGCGTCCACCTCACAGTGTTCAGCTAAAGCTACCTGTAGAAGGTTGGTGGTGTTCTCATACTACAGGCAGGCAGTTGATTTTGCTAGCTGCAGTATCAGTACATATATATATATATATATATATATATATATATCCCAGCTTAGTGCAGCTACAGGCCATTAGTATGTCTGGAAGGCCAAGAAGGAGAGGCAGACAGTCACAAGCCAATAAGAGAGGGCAAGCAGGCTCTGTGTCTAGTGCTGGTCGTGGAGACGGTGCATCCTCATCAGCACGTGGCCATGGGACACGCTTGGCCTTTTTTTCGGCAGCTGGCCATGTTGAGCCGCAACATGCGGAAGACTTGGTCGAGTGGATGACCAAGCCGTCCTCATCCTCCTCATCCTCTCTCACCCATGCCCAGGGTACTTTGTCTGGCAAAGCAGCGGCCTCTTCCCTCGGCTCAATGTCATCAGTGACTCCTTCCCTAGCCCCACCATGTCCTCCTGAGGAGTCCCTCGAACTGTTTGACCACAGTGTTGGGTACATGCTCCAGGAGGATGCCCAGCGTTTGGAAGGCTCTGATGATGATACTGAGCTCGATGAAGGCAGTAACACGAGCACGGACAGAGGAGGTGCTCAAGAAGGACAGCAATCTGGCAGTCATGCTCCCCCTGCTGCAGCATACTGCCAGGTTTGCTCCAGTGTTGAGGAGGGAGGGGATGATGAGGTCACTGACTCAACGTGGGTGCCTGATAGGAGAGAGGAGGAGGAGGAGGAGGCGGCACATCACCAACGAGGCAGGATGCCCTCCAGGGGCCAGCCTAAGGGCAGCACATTGACTGCATCACACCCCAAAGCTCCACATGTGCAGGAAGGGAAATTCTCTCCTGTAAGAGTTAATATGGGAAAAACATTTCTCCTTTCCACTGATGCTTTCCAATCCATTGGGACAAAAAGTGAGGTGAAATCTTCTGAAGAGGAGGAAAGACAGCAAAACAAATGTCACAGGGGTGATAACCCTTCCCTATGTTTTCCAAAAAGCTTAAAAAAGATTTTTTGGCTGGAGCTAAACACGTTAAAAATGTACCCGTTCAAAATTACAAAGAGATTCTACTTAACAACAAACCTACAGCCTGTATACTGCTGTTCAGAGTATATAGGGCCTGATGGCCCCACACCTTTCCTTATTTTAATTTGGGTGTGGGGTTCCCCTTAATATCCATACAAGACCCAAAGGGCCTGGTAATGGACTCGGGGGTACCCATGCCGTTTGTCTCACTGATTTTCATCCATATTGCCAGGACCCGACATTACATTAAACCCGCAAGCAGTTTTAAATGAGATTTTTTTCCTTTAAAAATGACATTTGGTGCAGGGACTGTTCTAAACACGGGAAACATGCGTCACTTTACAGGCATACTATAGACACCCCTCAGGTACGATATTTAAAGGAATATTTCACTTTTTTTTTTTTACTTTAAGCATCATTAAAATCACTGCTCCCGAAAAAACGTCCGTTTTTAAAAGTTTTTTTTGCATTGATACATGTCCCCTGGGGTAGGACCCGGGTCCCCAAACCCTTTTTAGGACAATACCATGCAAATTAGCCTTTAAAATGAGCACTTTTGATTTCGAACGTTCGAGTCCCATAGACGTCAATGGGGTTCTAACGTTCGTGCGAACTTTCGGTCCGTTCGCAGGTTCTGGTGCGAACCGAACCGGGGGGTGTTCGGCTCATCCCTAATTAGGAGGATAAGGACGGCTTGGTCATCCACTCTACCAAGTCTTCCGCATTTTGCGGCTCAACATGGCCAGCTGCCGAAAAAAAGGACAAGCGTGTCCCACGGCCACCTGCTGATGAGGATGCACCGTCTCCATGACCAGCACTGTTGCCTCTAGACACAGAGCCTGCTTGTCCTCTTTTATTGGTTTGTGACTGTCTTCCTCTCCTTGTTGGCCTTTCAGACATACTATTGGCCTGTAGTGAGATGTAGCTGCACAAAGCTGGGATGTATATATATACTGATACTGCAGCTAGCAGAATCAGCTGCCTGCTTGTAGTATTATTAGTATGAGAACACCAGCAATTGTCTTCAGCTTTAGGTGCACACTGTGCAGAGGACACAGTACACTAACTGTAAATACTGCAGCTGCCTGCCTGTGGCATTAATAGGATCAGAACAACAGCAATTGTCTTCAGGTAGCTTCAGGTGCAGACTGTGCAGAGTACTCACTACACTAACTGTAAATTCTGCAGCTGCCTGCCTGTGGTACTAATAGGATCAGAAGAACACCACCAATTGTCTTCAGGTAGCTTCAGGTGCACACTGTGCAGAGGACGCACTACACTAACTGTAAATACTGCAGCTGCCTGCCTGTGGTATTAATAGGATCAGAACAACAGAATTTTTCTTCAGGTAGCTTTAGGTGCACACTGTGCAGAGCACACACTACACTAACTATAAATACTGTAGCTGCCTGCCTGTGGTATTAATAGGATCAGAACAACAGCAATTGTCTTCAGGTAGCTTCAGGTGCAGACTGTGCAGAGGACACAGTACACTAACTGTAAATACTGCAGCTGCCTGCCTGTGGTATTAATAGGATCAGAACAACAGCAATTTTCTTCAGGTAGGTTTAAGTGCACACTGTGCAGAGGACACACTACACTAACTGTAAATACTGAAGCTGCCTGCCTGTGGTATTAATAGGATCAGAACAACAGCAATTGTCTTCAGGTAGCTTTAGGTGCACACTCTGCAGAGGACGCACTACACTAACTGTAAATACTGCAGCTGCCTGCCTGTGGTACTAATAGGATCAGAAGAACACCAGCAATTTTCTTCAGGTAGCTTTGTCTCCATATATCTACCCAACCAACCTCACTAAGCAATCTAAGCAATGGAGAGTCTCTTCGTGTGACAGGGACCCCCAAACTGGGATGCCTGTCCACGGAAGGACTCAACCAGCAATTGAAGTCCCCCACTATCAGTAACGGCAGATCCGGTCGGCTCTCCAAATAAGTTAGCAATAACCGGAGAACAGCCGCTGTGAATGGCGGGGGCACGTACACACAAGCCAAGATACAGTTCAGCTTTCCAACTCTGCAATGTAAAAAGACATATCGTCCCTCATCATCTATGCATACATCAAATTCCTGAAAGTCTACAGAGTTATGGATCATTACACTCACACCCCTTGAATACGAGGTGTGAGTGGAGTGATATGCTTTCCCCACCCATGCATACTTGAGACAGCACCTAGTTTCGGCCGTTAAATGGGTCTCCTGCATACACAAAATCATAGGATGGTATTTTTTCAAACATGTGGAAATCATCATACGCTTAAGTGGGGAGCTCAAACCTCTTACATTCCAAGAAATTATTGGCAGTTCAACCATTGGGCAAAACTATACATGACTTCAGGGATTGGGACCTCTTAAGAGTCTCGTTCAGGTTTCCCCCTGATAAACCTGAGTCCGCAGGGGCAAGAGGGGCTGGGGGAACTTCCCCCAGAGAGATTGTTGGGGTCCTTGTCATCTCGTGTTGCTTCCAGCCGAGGAGTTCAAGCCTGATTTTAACTTCAATGACCTCGGTAATGAAAGTTAGTACAGTGCAATACCTCCAATAAAGATCTCCCTGGTGATGGGTTTCTCGGTATGAGCAGAAAAATGTAATAGAAAAAAAACAACCAAAACAACAGACCAGGCTGTCAACCGGACAAGCCCATGTAAATGAAATTGGAACCATAGCCAACATGGCCTTCTTGTTTTATCTCTCACTTGGAAAGAAGGCATTTTCTCTTGCCTACTTCACAAGATAGCTCACTGATCGCGTAGCAATATCAAGGCTCCCAGCAGCATAAGGCAAAAACATTCCCCTAAGCAAAGGAAATATATAGGTAGTAAACATTGCAGGATCAAGAGGGGAATGTCCGCGACATTCAAAGGACAATAAGTGAGCTGCAAACAATCTCACTATGATTCAGTGGTATAGTTCTCCAGAAGTCATCATCCTCTGTGTACATCAGGCAGGGCCGTCTCCTTCCTCTCTGGCTCGGCATCTTAAGGCCTGCTCGTTGCGGTCCAGCCACATGGCTGCATCTTGGGCTGATTCAAAGAAATGGGCCTGCCTTTCGGCAGTGACTCTAAGCTTGGCCGGGTACAGCATGGCATATGGAAGCTGCAGAGCTCGTAGGCACCTTTTCACATCTGAGAATTTAACCCTGCGTTTTTGGACCTCTGCTGAGAAGTCGGGGTAAAACGACACTCTGACCCCGTTCACCTGGACATTAGCCTTCTCCCGTGCATTCCTTAAAACTGCTTCTCTATCCCGATAATGCATAAGCCGGGCAAGGATGGGTCTGGGGGGGGCTCCCGGTTGTAGCGGGCGGCCTGGTGTGAGATGCGCCCTCTCCACTGTAAAGAATGGGGAAAAGATTTCTCTTCCAAATATCTCGACTAGCCAGTTCTCTACAAACGTTGTAACATCTCTTCCTTCCGTTTTCTCTGGTAGACCTACAATGCATATGTTATTGCATCTCAAGCGATTTTCCATATCATCTGCTCTATTGTTAGTGTCTTTAGCAAGTTGATAGGCCGCATGTGCCTCCCGAGCAACTGGCGGGAGTTTGTCTTCAATGTCACTCACTCTGATTTCAAATGCAATTGTACGTTCTCTAATCTTTTGCAAGTCCTGTCTCAACAGGGATACATCCTCTCTCAGCCCACCAAATTGCTCTTTAAGAGTGTTCACAGACGCTGTGCAGACATGCACAGCCCTGAGTATATCAGCTAAAGTTGGCTGTTCAGATTCTTCTGTATCAGTGTCTATGTGGAGTGAGGAGGGCCACTCAGGAGCAGCGTCTGTCTCTCCCTGCATGTCAGTGTGCAGAGAACTCAGCTCTCCTGGCCTTTGATCTTCTGCATGAGACAGTTCAGCAGATCCCCCTGCGCTTTGATCCTGGGGCCCCCCCAGCTTTTGGGCATAGTATAACATGTCCCTCGGGTACTCCTTACCCTGTAGTTTCTGGGCCTTCTTATTAGCTGCCTCTCTGGACTTCTCAGTGCCTCGCGGTGTGCGCTGTGCCAGGACCGCGGCGGCGCCATCTTGGATCTCATAGATCATTTCTTCCTCCTTTTTTTTTGCCTTCCTCCGGGTACACAAAGCCGGTGGTTGATCCAGGAGGGTGAGTGGGTCGGTAGCCAGCTGGAGAGCCGTTTTTTAGCTCTGGATCACTGCTGGGAGAGGATCGGTAGGCTGTGCTGGAGAGGAGCTGTGAGAAACACTTCTTCTCACATGCCGGTCTTGGCCACGCCCCCTTCTTCAGGTAGCTTTAGGTTCACACTGTGCAGAGGACACAGTACTCTAACTGTAAATACTCAAGCTGCCTGCCTGTGGTACTAATAGGATCAGAAGAACACCAGCAATTTTCTTCAGGTAGCTGTAAATACTGTAAAAACACCTGCCTGCCTGTCAGTAGGAAGAGAATAACAGGAACAGATCTAGCTAAACTGAATACAGTGTGATATAAATATATATATATATTTATATATATATACATATATATACACACAACACCTAGGATGCATATGTATACACAATACACTGTAAGTGCAGCTAACTGACTCGCCTGCCTTCTCTATCTAACTTAAATCAAATGACACTGTCTCTCTGTCTATCTCTCTGCCGTAGCAACACACTACACAAGGCCGCCACGCAGGCGCCTTATACAGTGTGGGGCATGTACTAAACCCCCTGTGCCATAATTGGCCAAAGCCACCCTGGCTTTGGCCAATTACGGCTCTCTGTACAGACAGCACTGTGATTGGCCAAGCATGCGTGT
This sequence comes from Aquarana catesbeiana, assembly GCF_042186555.1. NCBI lineage: Eukaryota > Metazoa > Chordata > Amphibia > Anura > Ranidae > Aquarana > Aquarana catesbeiana. Next base: position 184,970,919 of record NC_133332.1, read on the forward strand.
CATAGTGCATGCTTGGCCAATCATCAGCCAGCAATGCACTGCAATGCCGCAGTGAATTATGGGCCATGACACGCCACTTGAATTCGGCGCGAACGGCCCATAACGTTCGCAATTCGATGAACGGTCGAACAGGCGATGTTCGAGTCAAACATGGGTTCAACTCAAACTCGAAGCTCATCCCTACTCCTCACCTGGTTGCCACCACACATGCTTAACACCATCTGAACCAAATAAGTTATCTTGGTCTCATCAGACCACAGGACATGTGTCAAGTCTGTAGTGTGAGGCCGGGTTGCTGAGAGGGCGCCCCTTGCGGCTGAGTGCAGCACGTCCCTGGATTTGGGTACAGGGAATGCGATGCACAGAGGTGCACGGGTTGCCAGGAATACTGCAAGCTGGCTGGTTGGCTGTAAGTAGCTAGAGTGCGTTGTGGCAGCCGTGCGGAGAGAAGTCTTGAACGGTAACAGCAGGGTAAACCAGGAACAGGGTCCGCAGCCAGGCCAGGGGTCAGATACCAAAAGACAGTCCAAGAGAGGTACAGGAACAAGCCGGGTCATACACAGAGGGCAGAAGATCGGAGAGTAGTCAGCCAAGCCGGGGTCAGAGCGAGGAGATAAACAGGAACACAGGTCAAGCCGGGCAGAGGTCAAGCAGGGGTCTTCAGAGTATACAAGGCACAGGAACACAGGAGCTGTTTGATAATCCAGCAAACTGCAAGTGTCAGTGGCAGGTTTAAATAGGCCAGAGGGGTGTGCCTACAAGATCAGGGCGTGCTCACTAGACTCGCCTGCCACCATGATGGTTACTGGCGGAATTGCCCACAACACGGCCATTTCCCTGACATTGCCCCCCCCAAGGGGCAACCTCCGGATGCCCAACCGGGCCCATCTTTCGGGGTTACGAACTCGGAATCTCTGCAAAAGTCTAGGAGCATGTATATTGGCTGCAGGTTCCCAAGAACTTTCTTCTGCTGGGTAACCCTTCCACTTTATAAGAAATTTAATGATCCTACCTCTCCGGCGGCAGTCCAGGATGGCCTCAACTTCATACTCTGTTTCATCTCCCACAGAAACTGGAGGCGGAGGATCTTCTTTCCTTCCTGAAAAAGGACTAGAGATAACAGCTTTAAGTAAGGAGACACGAAACACAGCGTGCACTTTATAAGAACTCGGGAGTGACAGTTCAAAGGCTACTGGATTGATCTCCCGTCTAATCTTGAATGGGCCAATAAATCTTGGTCACAATTTCCGGGAGGGACAAGGAAGTTTAAGATTTGCAGAGGAGAGCCAAACCTCATCTCCAACCTTAAAGCTAGGGCTCTCCCCCCTCTTTTTGTCATATTGTTCCTTGTAGTCCTCTTGGGCCTTTTGCATGGTTAACCGGAGAGTTTGAAAGTTAGTCTGAATGGATTTTATCCTGTCTTGAACTGCTGGAACTGAGGTCTCTGGAATGACATTAGGTAGAAATGAAGGATGGAACCCATAGTTGGCCCAAAACGGTGATTGATCGGTGGTTGAGTGTACTGAGTTATTGTATGCGAACTCCGCACAGGGGAGTATCAAGTACCAGTCATCCTGGGAAGTGGAGCAAAAACAGCGTAAATATTGTTCCAAGGTCTGATTAGTCCTTTCAGTCTGACCGTTGCTCTGGGGATGATAGGCAGAGGATAGGCAAACTTCAATAGACAAAACTTTGCAGAGCTCTTTCCAAAATCGGGAAGTAAATTGGACCCCTCTATCAGACACAATGCTGTCAGGAAGGCCGTGAAGTCTGACTATCTCTCTTATGAAGGCCTTTGCTGTGTCTGCAGCGGAAGGAGTACCTATCATAGGCACGAAGTGTGACATCTTGGACAGACGGTCTACAACAACTAGAATCGTTGTGAATCTTTCAGAGGGTGGCAGCTCTACTATGAAGTCCATAGATATATTCCTCCATGGTTGTTCTGGTACCGGCAAAGGACGTAACAGACCCCAAGACTTAATGTTGGACCCCTTGTTTTGCTGGCAGGTAGTGCAGGAGCTTACATACTTTTTGCAATCAGTTTTCAAGGTAGGCCACCAAAAGGATCGCTGAATAAGATCTATAGTTTTCCGTACACCGAAGTGGCCAGCAAGTTGATGATCATGTAAAGTTTGTAAGACCTGGATTCTGGCTTGTTGTGGGACAAAGATCTTGTCCTGATACCAGAGATACCCCCCCTGGCTTCTTAAAGAGGAAGTCTCTGGTTCCTGGCATTGGCGGGAGGCCTGTTCAAGAGAAGACCTTAGATCAGGTTGAATCAAAAGAAAGTTCTGTGGAGACAAGATTGTACTGGATGTTGTTTCTTCTGGGGTATCAGGAAACATTCGGGATAAAGCATCGGCCTTGCCGTTCTTGGAGCCAGGGCGGTAGGTGATGTGAAAGTTGAATCGTGAAAAGAACAGAGCCCAGCGAGCTTGACGGGGTCTCAGGCGTTTGGCAGTGCGGAGGTACTCGAGGTTTCTGTGATCGGTAAATATCATTATTGGGTGCGTGGCTCCCTCAAGAAGGTATCTCCACTCTTCTAAGGCTGTCTTAATGGCCAGAAGCTCACGATCACCTACGTCGTAATTCCTCTCGGGCTGGCTCATTTTCCGGGAGGAGAAGGCTACAGGGTGCAGCAGCGACTTGGGTCCCAGGCGCTGTGAAAGTACTGCTCCTGTAGCTATCTCTGAGGCATCGACCTCTAAAATATAGGGCAGGGCAGGATCGGGGTGTCGAAGAATTGGTGCAGAAGTAAACAAAGACTTCAGTTTCTCAAAGGCAGATTGGGCTTCGGAGGACCACAGGAAGCGAACATGTAGGCGGGTTACTTGGGTTATGGGCGAGATGATGGAAGAAAAGTTCCTTATAAACCTTCTATAGAAGTTTGCAAACCCTACAAACCTTTGTACACCCTTCTTGTCTGACGGAGTTGGCCAGTCTAGGATTGCCTGCACTTTCTGTGGATCCATAGCTACACCACCGGTAGAGATGATGAGCCCTAGGAATTGTATGGATTTCTTTTCAAAGTCACACTTTTCTGCTTTCGCGTAAAGTCCGTGTTTTCTTAGTGTAAGTAATACTGTCTTTACGTGAGTCCGATAGAGCTCCAAGGTGGTTGAGAAGATAAGGATGTCATCCAGATAGATGATGACGAAGTAGTCAAGATATTCCCGGAAGATGTTGTTTATGAAGTGCTGGAAAGTAGCCGGGGCATTACAGAGCCCAAACGGCATCACCAAATACTCAAAGTGCCCGAACCTCGTTCTGAATGCCGTCTTCAACTCATCGCCCTCACGGATGCGAACGAGGTTGTAGGCACCCCGGAGGTCGAGTTTGGTGAACACTTGGGCTGAACGAAGTCTCTGGAAGAGTTCAGGGACCAGTGGGAGTGGATATCGGTTCTTTATGGTGATTTTATTTAATTCCCTATAGTCCACACATGGTCTTAGAGTCTTATCTTTTTTTTTCCGACAAAGAAAATGCCGGCACCGGCAGGAGAAGAAGAAGGACGAATGAAGCCCTTTGCCAAATTTTCATCTATGTACTGTTGTAGTGTCCCCAATTCCACTTCAGAGAGGGGGAATATACTTCCAAATGGAACTTCGGCCCCTGGTAGCAGCTCGATAGGACAATCATATGGCCAATGTGGTGGTAGAACCTCTGCCTTTTTCTTATCAAAAACGTCCAGGAATTCATGGTACGCCTGGGGTACATCCTGGTTGGTGGAGGATACCGACTGGACTGTCAGACAACTGGTGGTATCTCTGGATTCAGGGATGAGGCAATGTTGTTGGCAATAGGGGGAAGTGAACAGGACTTCCTTCTTGATCCAATCGATCTGGGGGTTATGGACTTGGAGCCAAGGGATACCCAAGATAATTGGAGACATAGGTGAACTCAAAATGTCAAAACGTATGAATTCCCGATGGCCATCGGGAGAGGTAATAAGGAGAGGAGAAGTCTCTTGAGTAACAAGGCCGGAGTTAGGTAGGGTGCCATCTGCTAAACGGACTTCCAGACCCCGTTTCTTGTGGAGGAGGGGCAACCTAAGGTTCCTTGCCAGGTTCAAGTCCATGAAGCAACTGCATGCTCCAGAGTCGATTATAGCCTGGAGCCGGATCTCTTCTTCTCCCAACTGCAGTGAAATGGGAAGAACGAGTTGTGAGGGAGAAGTCCCAGAAACCTGGAAATATGCTGGAGAGTAGGTAGGTGGCTTCTTGAACTTCCTGGGACAGTCGCATAGAAAATGTCCATTTCCTCCACAATAGAGGCAAAGATTGGCTAGGATACGACGACGTCTTTCATCAGGAGTTAGTGCGGAACGTAACAGGCCAATCTGCTTGGGAACTGATCCAAAGGTGGGTGTACTGGCGGGTCTGCAGGTTCGTGATCGTTCGGACTGTCTCTCCCGCAAACGTCGATCCAGTTGGATGGAGAATTGGATGAGACCCTCGAATGTAGTGGGAATCTCAATCCTGGCCAACTCGTCCTTGAGGGATTCGGAGAGTCCTAGACGGAACTGGTGTAGTAAAGCTGCCTCATTCCAGGCTGTGTCTGTGGACCACCGCCGGAAGTCCAGGGTATAGTCCTCTACTGGTCGCCTACCCTGCTGCAGAGAGTGCAGAGCGGCTTCAGCTGTGGCAGTACGCTGGGGATCCTCGTAAAGCTGTGCCATAGCTGCCAGGAATGCATCCACCGTGCAAATGACTGGACTCTTTTGTTCCCATAAGTTATGGGCCCAGGCCTGAGGTTCATTGGACAGCAAAGAGATGAGGAACCCGACTTTAACAGTCTCTAAAGCAAAAGTCCGGGGTTGCAGGGCTAGGTACAATAGACAGGCAGTCTTGAATGATCTGAACTTTTTCCGGTCTCCGAAGAATCACTCCAGAACGGGAACTCGGGGTTCTGGAGGAGGGAACATCATCAAGGGAGCCGCAGAGGTTTGTTCGTGAGCAGGTGACTCTGACAGGTGTTGTAACTTATCCGTTAGTTGCAGATAACCTTCCTGTAATTTCTGAACTGCTTGGGTCAGAGTGATGGCTTGTTGGCACAAAGTCTCTAATGGGGACGCACCTCCGCCGGCCTCAGTCATGGCTGGATTATACTGTCAAGTCTGTAGTGTGAGGCCGGGTTGCTGAGAGGGCGCCCCTTGCGGCTGAGTGCAGCACGTCCCTGGATTTGGGTTCAGGGAATGCGATGCACAGAGGTGCACGGGTTGCCAGGAATACTGCAAGCTGGCTGGTTGGCTGTAAGTAGCTAGAGTGCGTTGTGGCAGCCGTGCGGAGAGAAGTCTTGAACGGTAACAGCAGGGTAAACCAGGAACAGGGTCCGCAGCCAGGCCAGGGGTTAGATACCAAAAGACAGTCCGAGAGAGGTACAGGAACAAGCCGGGTCATACACAGAGGGCAGAAGATCGGAGAGTAGTCAGCCAAGCCGGGGTCAGAGCGAGGAGATAAACAGGAACACAGGTCAAGCCGGGCAGAGGTCAAGCAGGGGTCTTCAGAGTATACAAGGCACAGGAACACAGGAGCTGTTTGATAATCCAGCAAACTGCAAGTGTCAGTGGCAGGTTTAAATAGGCCAGAGGGGTGTGCCTACAAGATCAGGGCGTGCTCACTAGACTCGCCTGCCACCATGACGGTTACTGGCGGAATTGCCCACAACACGGCCATTTCCCTGACAACATGGTTCCAGTAGTCCATGTCCTTAGTCTGCTTGTCTTCAGCAAACTGTTTGCAGGCTTTCTTGTGCATCATCTTTAGAAGAGGGTTCCTTCTGGGACAACAGCCATGCAGACCAATTTGATGCAGTGTGCGACGTATGGTCTGAGCACTGACAGGCTGACCCCCCACCCCTTCAACATCTGCAGCAATGCTCGAAGCACTTATACGTCTATTTCCCAAAGACAACTTCTGGACATGACGCTGAGCATGTGCACTCAACTTCTTTGGTCAACCATGGCGAGGCTTGTTCTGAGTGGAACCTGTCCTATTAAACCGCTGTATGGTCTTGGCCACTGTGTTGCAGCTCAGTTTCAGGGTCTTGGCAATCTTCTTATAGCCTAGGCCATCTTTATGTAGAGCAACAATTCTTTTTTCAGATCCTCAGAGAGTTCTTGGCCATGAGGTGCCATGTTGAACTTCCAGTGACCAGTATGAGAGAGTGAGAGCGATAAAACCAAATTTAAGGCACCTGCTCCCTATTAACACCTGAGACCTTGTAACACTAACGAGTCACATGACACCGGGGAGGAAAAATGACTAATTGGGCCCAATTTGGACATTCTCACTTAGGGGTGTACTCACTTTTGTTGTCAGCGGTTTAGACATTAATGGCTGTGTGTTGAGTTATTTTGAGGGGACAGCAAATTTACACTGTTATACAAGCTGTACATTTACTACTTTACATTGTAGCAAAGTGTCATTTCTTCAGTGTTGTCACGTGAAAAGATATAATAAAATATTTACAAAAATGCGAGAGGTGTACTCACTTTTGTGAGATAATAAATATAAATATATATATATATATATATATATATATATATATATATATATATATATGTATATATATTTTTATATATATATACATATATATATATATATATATATATATATATTATTACTTATAAATTACTTGTATACAGTATCTACTTCTATTGCTAGCAGCTTTTTATGTATATTGATGTTAGCACTGACTATTGTATTTTTTTTCCCCATAAAGTTTTTATTAGAAATAGTAGAGAACACACATATGTAGAGTTTCACAGAAATATATAAAATAAGTCAAGTGACAATGGTCAAAGTATGTAAATAATGTAACTTAAAGGTTATGAACATCAAAAATGTTAAATAACATTAGATTGAAGAGGAAGAACCCTGTATATGTTGGGTTAGAAGCTTGTTGGGTTCATAATTTTGGTTGAGCTTGTGAGTTTTATGACCTTATGGGCAGGATAGGGGTTATGAAGGAGGTGGAAATGTTTTGGTTGTGTCGGGGTGTATCGAGAGGGGTTCTGGTAGAGTAAAGTGTGGTAGGTCGGGTTTCGCGCAAGGTTTTCTGTTTATCTAGGAGGATACTTAGGTATCTTCTGGGGAGAGGTGTGTCGGTGGTAATAAGAAGGGGGTGGAGATTGGTGTGTTCAGGGGACATGGGATAGGAGAGAGGGGGGAAGGGGATGGGGCAATGCGGTATAATTTTGTAGATAGTGATTGGGTACGGGGGGGTGTTTGTTATTCATCTCTCTTTCCCCCCGGTGGGGGAAGGTAGGGGGAGCAGCAGGTTTTGTGGAGGCATGTCCGATAAAGATAGGTCATTGTTCTCAGTCTAAGTGAATATAAGAGTGTGTTTGAGTTGATTCTGGATTTATGCGGTTGTCGTAGGAGGATGTCCAGTGGGAGGTGTATTGGCAGAGGTGAGGTCTTTGTAGTCTGTTGTCTGGAAGTGGATCCAGCAGGCCCATTTTGTAGAGAATTTACCAGGTGTATCGTGGGTGATACTGATGAGGCGTTCCATTTCAGCTATTTTGGAGATTCTATTTAGCCATTCTTTTACCGACGGGGTGTGTGAAGTGCCCCAATGTATTGGAATACATTGTTTTGTCGCGTTTACCATTTGCATGGCTAAAGATTTGAAGTAGTTACGACTCGATTAGGTGGTAAAGTGTAAGAGGAATTGTGCTGCAGAGAAGTCCAGCGTGTATGTGGTTACGTTCTTTATAATTTGATTAATTTTGCCCCCAAAAATCTGGATAGTGGGGCAGCTCCACCAAATGTGTAGGAGGGTCCCTTTTTCCTGTTTGCATCGCCAGCACGTGTCTGGGATGTCTGAATTAAATTTGTGGATGAGGGAGGGGGTACGGTACCATAGTGATTGGACTTTGTATCCGTTCTCCTGCATGGAGATGTTTACAGATCCTTTGTGGATGTTCAGGTAGACTCGTTCCCAGTCTTCTTGTGAGATGAATATGGAGAGATCATTTTCCCATGATTTACAGGCTCGACCCGTGTTGGAAGGGACGTTCGTGAATAGAAGGGTGTGCATAGTGGAGATCAAGTAGCTTTATGGAGATTGCTTTATGCACAATGTTTCCAAAGGTGATAACGGTCTGGAGACTTTGAATTTTATATCCAGTGACTTTATGTAGTGCACAAGTAATGTGTAGTTCCAGGGGGAGATGTAGGTGTCGTTGACCTTGGAAGGCAGTTCTTCTCGGTGTAATAATTTGCCTTGTGAGAAGAAATGGTGAACTTGGACATCTCTGTGTGGCCATGTGTCAGTTAGGTAGCTATTGTGCATTCCAGGAGGGATGTCAGGGTTGAGACGCGGGGAAGTGAGAGGGCCTGGTGTAGAGGATAAGGGGGTTGATTTGCAGATGTTGTGGAAGCATTTGATTGTTGGACCGATTAGAGGGTGCATCCGGGTTTCAGGTGGTATGCGTTTTGGAATATTCCAGGGTAATAGCTGGAGGGGGGAGGGTGTGAATGAGGCTTCGAGGGAGACCCAATCTTTGTGTTTTTGATGTATGTTCCAGTCCAGGATTCTGGAAAGGTGGCAAGCTTTGTAATAGTTTTGGAGGTCAGGGAGCCCAATTCCTCCTTTATGCTTCGGTAATGACAGGTGTTGATAGCTTATTCTTGGTCTGTTGTTCCCCCAGAGGAATTTGGTGCATAAACTTTTATAAGTACTAAAGAAGGAGGCGGGAATATGAATCAGAACAGTTTGCAGTATATAGAGTATATAGGGCATTCATTTTTAGTATGGCCGCTCTGCCGAACCATGAAAAGATGGGTTTGTTCCAGCATTTAAGATCGGAGGTAAGGTGTTGTAGGATTGGTAAGTTGTTCTTGGTGTAGAGGTTGTTAAGTTGGCCGGGTATTTGGTTACCTAGGTAGGTTATTGGTTCTTTTTCCCATTGGAAGGGGAAATTCCTTTGGCACTGGGTTACTGTGTGTTTGGGTAGAGAGATGTTCAGGGCACAGGACTTGGAGAAATTTATTTTCAGGTTAGAAATTAGTCTAAAACAGTGGAAATTTTCCAGCAGGTTGGAGAGAGAAATGTGAGGTTGTGTGAGGAAGAGGAGTATGTCATCAGCGAAGGCTGCAATTTTGTATTCTTTTTCAGGTGTTTGTATTCCTTTAATGTTTGGGTTGGATTTGAGACTGCGTAGGAAGGGTTCGAGGGTAAGAGTAAACAGTAGAGGGGAAAGGGGACATCCCTGCCTCGTGCCGTTATGGATAGGGAAGGCATTGGACAGGAGGCCGTTGACTCTGACTCGGGCCATGGGATTGGTGTATAGGGCCATTATGAAGCTTAATAGGTGATTACCCAAACCCATGAATCTCAGTACTGCTTCCATGTAGTCCCAGGCCACGCCGTCAAATGCCTTCTCCGCATCGAGGGATAGAAAAAATCCAGCTCGGTTGGAGGAGGTCAGGAGATGGTGTAAGTTAATTGCTTTGATCGTGTTATCCCTAGCTTCCCTTCCAGGGATAAAACCCGTTTGATCGTGGGAAATAATGGTGGGAAGAAGAGGGAGTAGATGGTTGGCTAGGATTTTGGTGAATATTTTGATGTCTACATTTAGTAGAGAAATTGGTCTATAGCTTGCCATAAGGGTGGGGTCTTTCCCATATTTGGGTATGACTGAGATGTGCGCTTCAAGTAAGCCCGAGGGGAGGGGGGATGTTGCTGATATAGAGTTGAACGTTTTAAGGAAGTGGATTGACAATACTTCTGAGAATGTTTTATAGTAAACGGTTGATAGGCCGTCCGGGCCCAGGCTCTTGCCCAGTTTCAGTTGTTTTAGAGCCTCTTCACATTCTAATTTGCTGATTGGATGGTCTAGGTCTGTTGATACATCTGAAGTGAGTGGGCTGGGGCAGTGTATCTCCAGAATTTTCTGTATGAGTGTGGATCTAGAAGTAGGGGTGGGGGTTTGAGCGTCTGTGGCAGAGAGATTATATAGATTTGTGTAAAAGTGTTTGAACGCTTGTGCGATGTCTGGGTTACTTTTTAATGTGTTGCCCATTGGACTCTGTAGCTGGTGTATTGTTGTTTTAGCTTTTTTCAGGTGTAGAGCTCGCGCCAATAGGTGACCGCTTTTGTTGCTATGTTCATAGAAGAGTTTTTGTGAGAGGGTGTATTTTCTCCTCGTCTGTTGGCCTATTTCTTCTAGTAGGAGCTTGCGGGTTTCAGTCAATTCTTGGTGGGTGTGTTGGGCTAGGTTGCGTTTGTGTGATCTTTCCAGTGCTTGTATTTTAGTGAAGAGATTGTTGACTAGTTTCTGTTTGTCTCGTTTTAGGGCAGAAGCAAGAGAAATCAGTCTTCCACGTATAACACATTTATGCGCCTCCCATTGAGTAAAGAGTGATGTGTCAGGGGTAGGGATGAGCTTCGAGTTCGAGTCGAACTCATGTTCGACTCGAACATTGGCTGTTCGCAAATTCGCCGAACAGCGAACAATTAGGGGTGTTCGCGGCAAATTCGAATGCCGCGGAACTCCCTTTAAAAGTCTATGGAAGAAATCAAAAGTGCTAATTTTAAAGGCTAATATGCAAGTTATTGTCATAAAAAGTGTTTGGGGACCTGGGTCCTGCCCCAGGGGAAATGGATCAATGCAAAAAAAAGTTTTAAAAACGGCCGTTTTTTCAGGAGCAGTGATTTTAATAATGCTTAAAGTCAAACAATAAAAGTGTAATATCCCTTTAAATTTCGTACCTGGGGGGTGTCTATAGTATGCCTGTAAAGGGGCGCATGTTTCCCGTGTTTAGAACAGTCTGACAGCAAAATGACATTTTGAAGGAAAAAACTCATTTAAAACTACCTGCGGCTATTGCATTGCCGACAATACACATAGAAGTTCATTGATAAAAACGGCATGGGTATTCCCCAAAGGGGAACCCCGAACCAAAATAAAAAAAAAAAAATGACGTGGGGTTCCCCCTAAATTCCATACCAGACCCTTCAGGTCTGGTATGGATTTTAAGGGGAACCTCGCGCCAAAAAAAAAAAAAAAACGGCGTGGGGTCCCCCCAAAAATCCATACCAGACCCTTATCCGAGCACGCAACCTGGCAGGCCGCAGGAAAAGAGGGGGGGACGAGAGTGCGGCCCCCCCCCTCCTGAACCGTACCAGGCCACATGCCCTCAACATTGGGAGGTTGCTTTGGGGTAGCCCCCCAAAACACCTTTTCCCCATGTTGATGAGGACAAGGGCCTCATCCCCACAACCCTGGCCGGTGGTTGTGGGGGTCTGCGGGCGGGGGGCTTATCGGAATCTGGAAGCCCCCTTTAACAAGGGGACCCCCAGATCCCGCCCCCCCCTCTGTGTGAAATGGTAAGGGGGTACTTACCCCTACCATTTCACTAAAAAACTGTCAAAAATGTTAAAAATGACAAGAGACAGTTTTTGACAATTCCTTTATTTAAATGCTTCTTCTTTCTTCTATCTTCCTTCATCTTCTGGTTCTTCTGGTTCTTCTGGTTCTTCCTCCGGCGTTCTCGTCCAGCATCTCCTCCGCGGCGTCTTCTATCTTTTTCTCCTCGGGCCGCTCCGCACCCATGGCATGGGGGGGAGGCTCCCGCTCTTCTCTTCTTCTTTTCTTCTCTTCTTCTCTTCTTCATTTTCTTCTCCGGGCCGCTCCGCACCCATGCTGGCATGGAGGGAGGCTCCCGCTGTGTGACGGCGCTCCTCGTCTGACAGTTCTTTTTTTTTTTTTTTAATTTTTTATTTATAACAGGCAAGGGGGTCCACATGGACCGACATACAAATAGTAAACATCAACACGTTATCAGTCATAGTGTTGAGAACAATCATATGATTCAGTATACATATAAGACTATGAGTTCTTTCTGTTAACATCTGGCGTCTCTCCGCTTTGGTAACCAATAGAGTATAGAACAAAAAAGAATATAAACCGAGAGAGAGATATTCTACATATTCTTTGTGAAATAGTGTGTTAAGTGTTGCAGTCTATCGGGCTCCCTCCCTACCATTATTACATTAGAGTCGTAGGATTAGTAAAAGAAAAAAAAAGCGAGAGTAGGGGTAGAGAGGTAGGGGATGGGATGGGGGGGGGTTGGGGGGGAGTGGACACGTACTCCGCGATCACGGAGTATTCAAAGAACTCTCCGAGGCATGACTGTAAGCACATTTAACTTGTGACACAGATGTGTGTCTCATTAAGTGATTTACCATGTGGTTAATTAGTGGGTTATTCAGGTTTCCAGCAGGGTTTGGCCCTCGCTAGAATAGATGAACACATTCCACAACTGCCATGTCCTAGAGAATTTTTCCTGTCTGTTTTGAGCGGTGTGTATAAGGTCTTCCATTCTTTTGATTTCTTCTACTTTTTTGATCCACAAGCCTAGTGTTGGGGGTGTCGGGGATTTCCAGTGGAGCGGTATACAGGCTTTAGCTGCGTCCAGAAGATGACGGAGCACAGACTTTTTATATATTTTGGTGGGTATATTGGATGCATGTAAGAGAAAAAATGCCGAGTCATTAGTAATGTTATAGTCTGTAAATTTCTGTATTGTCATCTGTATTGTATGCCAGAAGTACGTCAGTTTAGGGCACGACCAAAATATGTGTAATAATGTCCCTTTTTCTGCTTGGCATCTCCAGCAGAGTTCAGGTGTCGTTGGGGAGTACTTGTGTAAGAGTGTTGGGGTTCTATACCAATGTGATAAAATTTTGTAGTTCGTTTCTTGAGTCTTGGCGCATATCGAGGATTTGTGTGCAAATCTAATAATTTGCTGTCTTTTGGTACTGTTAAAATTACAGTTTAGCTCTTTCTCCCATTTAAGTAAACCTGGTGGTACGAAGTCTGGTGTGGGAGTGTTCAGTAAGGTATATGTCAGAGAGAGTGTATGCTGTAATATCCCCGGTGTCGAGCACAGGTCTTCAAATGTGGTAGGTGGTAAGTTATTCGAGGGAGGCTGAATGGATTTGAGGAAATGGCTCAATTGGAGAGCCCTCAGGAAATCCAGGTGGTAAAGGCCTGTAGGTGCAGTAAGCTCTGCGCTCGTCCTCCACCGCCCCCCAATGCTAAAGTGGGAGGCTTGGTGAAAACCCTCCCCAACCAGCCTCTCAAAAACTGCATCTTGTAAGCCTGGCGCAAACAAAGGGTTTCCCAGTACTGGGTACAAGGGAGAGTTTGGTGAGGACAGGGATGCACGGGGTAGAAGACGAGCACAGACCTGTATGGTGTTTCCTATTAGAGGGTGTTTCTTAATCTCTATCGGATTTGCTGGGCAACACCAAGGGGCTCTCCGGAGTGGAACTATGCTTTGTTTCTGTTCTATCTGAGTCCAAAGCTTGGTGTCGGAATGACGGCACCAATCTATTAACCTTCCTAGGTGTATTGCCCGATAGTATGTGCGCACATCAGGGAGTGCTAATCCGCCATATTGTTTGGGGAGGACTAATATTTTGTTAGAGAGTCGTGGTCTTTGTTTGGCCCAGACAAATGTCGTAAAAAGTGATTGTACTTTCTTGAAATAAGCCGAAGGTATCGCGACAGGTAGACCCTGCATAAGGTAAAGGAATTTAGGTAGTATGGACATCTTTAGTATGTTGCAACGTCCCAGCCATGAGTGCAGCCCTGTGCCCCATTGGTTTAGAAGTGCTTGGACCTTTTTTAAGAGTGGTGGGAAATTCAACTCGTATAGTTTGGACAAGGTTTGTGGAATGTGTGTACCTAGATATTTTAATGAAGTCATAGTCCATTTCAAATTGAAGCTAGATTGGAGAAGCGAGTGTTGTAGTTTAGGGATTCCCACCCCCATGGCCTCTGATTTGGTAAAATTGATCTTCAGATTTGAGAGGGACCCATATAAGTCAAATTCCCTAAATAGGTTTGGGAGGGATATCGTTGGTTTCGTGATTGAGAACATGAGGTGATCCGCATACGCAGACACTTTATATTGTGACTGGTTTATGGTAACTCCCGATATGTTTGGGTTTAGCCTTATGTGGCATAGAAAGGGTTCGAGGGAGAGTGCAAAAAGAAGGGGCGATAAAGGGCACCCCTGCCTCGTCCCATTAGTGATTGGAAACTGGTCTGAGACCACGCCATTCGCCCTGACCCTGGCCGTCGGTGCTGTGTAGATCGCTTTTATCCAACGCATCATGTTATCGCCTATTCCCGCGTGTCAGAGTGTTTCAAACATGAAGGACCAGTTTACACGGTCAAACGCCTTTTCGGCATCGGTGCTTATAAATACACTCGGTGTTTTGGTGAGGTTGGCTGCGTGTAATAGATTCAAGACCTTGATGGTGTTGTCTCTCGCCTCTCTACCTGGTACAAAGCCCACCTGATCCAGGTGTATTAAATGGGGAAGGTGTTGTTGTAGTCTGGTCGCTATTATTTTTGTAAATAGTTTGAGGTCAGTATTAAGCAGGGAGATTGGGCGGTAGCTCCCACATTGGGTCGGATCTTTCCCTTCTTTCGGAATGACCGATATCTGGGCCTGCAGTGTGGATCTATGAAACAAACCTCCCTCTGTAAGATCATTGAACAGTTCGGTCAAGTGACCTCCCAGAGACGACAAAAGAGCCTTGTAATATTGGATTGTAAGGCCGTCAGGACCTGGGGCTTTCCCTGGCTTAGTGTTTTTAATTGCTACTTGTAGCTCTGTCAAGGTAATGGGTTCCTCTAATAAAGCACTTGTGTCATTCGTCAGGGTGGGCATGAGGGATTTAGTCAGGTATTCCCTCATCTGTTCTGTCGTTGGCTGTGAAGTAGGTATATTATATAGTTTCTTGTAGTAAGATTTAAATTCGTTTATAATTTGTTGGGGTAGGGATATTTTATGGCCCGCTTGTGAGGTTACGTGTGGTATATAGGATGCTGCCTTTTGTACTTGTAGGGATTGTGCTAGCAGTCTACCGCATTTGTTTCCGGATTCGTATATTTTCTTCCTTGAGATTTGCATCGCTGCTTTAGCTTTAAATTGAAGTAATTCCATAATTTGCGTGCGTGTCATATCTAGTTGGGCGCCTATCTGTCTAGAAGGGTTCTGTTTATGTGTTTGTTCTAATGTCTGTAATTTATCAATCATCACGGTCATTTGTTCCGTCCGTAATTTTTTCAGTCTAGCCCCATGTTTTATCAGTATGCCCCGAATCACAGCTTTGTGCGCTTCCCATACTAGGCCCGCGTCGCAATCTGAGGTGTGGTTTACTTGAAAGTAATTTGAAATTTCTTTTGTCACGTCCGCTACTATCTCCGGGTCTTGTAATAGACTCTCATTCAGTCTCCAAGGTTTTCTTTGTCCCCTGTGAAAATCGGTCAGAGCATATCGCATCGTGACCGGGGCATGGTCAGACCATGTAATAGATCCTATGTTAGTATCTCTGATTGCCTGTAATTGTCCATGTGGTATCATGAGGTAGTCTATTCGCGAATACGAGTGGTGTGGGCGGGAGAAGAACGTGTAATCTCGTTCTCCAGGGTGGAAAAGGCGCCATGCATCTATCAATTGTGTGTGATGTAATACTGAATGAATTATTTTGTGTGTACCTCGAGATGTGGAGGATGTTCCCGTCGAGGTGTCTTCCATAGGAATAAGGGGGATATTAAGGTCTCCACCAACAATAAGTTGACCTTCTGAGAAGGTTTGGAGAAGTTTCATATGTTTCTTAATGAAGACTTCTTGGTGGCAGTTTGGGGCGTACAGATTGGCGATAGTCACTTTAGTCTCTCCTATCATTCCCTTAAGGAAAAGAAATCTACCCATCGGGTCTGTCTTTATATCTATCATGGACCATGGGATTCTGGCAGAAATCTGGATAGAAACCCCTCTAGATTTGGCCTCCGTATACGTCGAGTGGTAAACTGTCGGATAGTACCTATTTTTCAAAATAGGGTAAGCATTTTCTCTAAAGTGTGTCTCCTGTAGCAGGACGATGTCTGCCTTCATACGCTTCATGTCATTTTGTAGCATTCTGCGCTTTTCAGGGACATTGAGGCCTTTTGCGTTTAAGGTGACGATTGTAATTTCATCCATGATCGCGGATGACGTGGTGGGAAAAAGGGGGGGGGGGTTGGGGAAGGGAAGGGGGAAATTAGAGAAAGATAGAAAGTCAAAGGGAATGAAAAATGAGACAGGAGGGTGTGTGTCCCTCTAATTGAAATCTAAGGTAATAGCAAAATTTTGCTTATACGCTCTTCAGGAGAACCTGAGTGATGAGCGCAGGCCTAAGTGGGAGTTTGGTCAGCAAGGGCCTTGGGAGGCTCCCGGGTGTCAGCCAGATCCCTCTCAGCCCGTTCTGAGCCTAAACTGTAATAGTTTATAGAAATTACTGATAAAATTCTTCAAATAAAAAAAAAGGAAAACAGAAACCATATTCTTCAACAATACTTCTATTGCGATTAATCTTTCAAACATGTTAACTCTACAGGGAGGGTCTGCAAATTGTGTTGTCCCCACTAAATCTAATGCCCCGTACACACGGTCGGACTTTGTTCGGACATTCCGACAACATAATCCTAGGATTTTTTCCGACGGATGTTGGCTCAAATTTGTCTTGCATACACACGGTCACACAAAGTTGTCGGAAAATCCGATCGTTCTAAACGCGGTGACGTAAAACACGTACGTCGGGATTATAAATGGGGCAGTGGCCAATAGCTTTCATCTCTTTATTTATTCTGAGCATGCGTGGCACTTTGTCTGTCGGATATGTGTACACACGATTGGAATTTCCGACAACGGATTTTGTTGTCGGAAAATTTTATATCCTGCTCTCAAACTTTGTGTGTCAGAAAATCCGATGGAAAATGTGTGATGGAGCCCACACACGGTCGGAATTTCTGACAACAAGGTCCTATCACACATTTTCCGTTGGAAAATCCGACCGTGTGTACGGGGCATAACAGTTCCCGACCCGTACCTCTTAGACAAAAGACCGTAGGTCTGCTGCGCGGTCTCACAGTGTACTCTTGTATTTCCCTTTCAAGGTAGAAGTTGGTAGCAGGAGGGGTGGTGTACTCATATATCGTGTCCCTGACATCTATCACCTACCCCTCTCCCTTGTGTATCTGGTATATGCCGGTTTTTACCACTCCTCATAGACCTCCGTCCTACTGCTGCTTATTGTTCTGCCCGACCTCCCCTGAAGGGACTGTTAGTTTAAAGCGTTTAGCTCTTATACCCTACGTACACTCCCCTCCAGTACACTTCAGTCTATGGACGCTGAGTGAAGGGTGTTGGTATATATAACCTGGTAGAAATTACATAGCTAAAAGTCATTCAGAATAAAGCCTGTGCATAGCGTCCTTACCCTCCGACATACAGTTGTTTAAACGTCCATTTTGTTGGTGAGTAGTGTGTTGATTTTCAGACACTGCAAGTTCTCGAAGTTCATAATTGGCTGGTCTACTTCGTCTGAGTGTTCTTGTATTGTAAGTCCAGGCTCGCTATGAATGGTCTTCCCGATCCACAGTCCTTGTTTTTTGGTTGCGGCGGAGCTCTTGGAGTGGCTGGAGTATCGCTTGTGCACAGGATGGTGAGCTCATAACCCGTCGCCACCGGGGATTTTGCTAAATAGGGGGGGGTGGGAATGCGCCATACGGCTCCTCGCCAGGCACTTCTCCTCTCGGGACATCACCTGGTAGCCTAAGTCTCGTTAGAGCGAGTAAAGGTAGCCGCAACAGCGTCCCACCAATACTCTAGTGTTTCCATCAGGAGTAACCGAGGTTGCATAACTGTCCCCCAGACTGGGTAGAAGTTCCCTCTAGTATAACCATGTGTTCTATAGGAAGTTCAGGCCAGCTCCAGCTCAGCAGCAGTACAATCCCCCCGGATCTAGTTGAAGGCGTAACCGTCTCTCGTTGGGCATCGTCACTAAGTTTGACGTGGTGGTGGGTCTTTTAACCAAAACAGGTATAACTCCGGTGGGAAACAAATAACCACTGGGGGACAACACTTAACGTACTTCATGGATGAAGCTTTATACATCCCTGCTTATTACAGAGTCTAGGATTGATATTTGTTTACGACTCACGCGACCTGCTATCCACGGTGGATCGAGATCTTCCTCGGCGCCTCTGAGAGCGGGCATTCCGGCCGGGGCCCGCTGCCACTGGGCCCGATCGGCCCGTCGGCCTTGTGATCTTCATTAGCCAATTCGGCACTGGAACCGGGTTTGTCCCCAGGAAGGTAAAGAAGGCAGGGAGGTCCGATGGTGATCTCAACGTGAAGGCGGTTTGGTTGGAGCGGAAACTCACTGCCAAGGGGTATCCCCATCTGTATGTGCAGCCTTGTTGTCTGGCAGCCTCCAGTGCCGGTCTCAGCATAGCTCTTCTCTGTAATGTGGCTCTGGAGATATCCGGTAATATCTGCACTTGGGCGCCATCAAATTCAATATCGCCATTTTCCCATGCCGCACGTAAGATGACTTCTTTTTGGGCATAGCGATGCAGGCGGCACAGGACATCTCGTGGCCTCTCAGGATCTGTAGACTTCGGTCCCAGCGCACGATGGACCCTGTCAATCTCCAAGGTAGGTGGTGGGGTTTCCAGCAGCCTATGGAATATAGATGTGACCGTCACCGCCAAGTCCTCGGATGCTGTAGCTTCTGGGATCCCTCGCAACCTCAGGTTGTTGCGGCGGCTGCGGTCCTCCATTTCTTCCAAATGAAGTTGCATCTCTTGGAGTTCCCTGTCACGGGACTCCTGTGCTTGCTCTAGAGATAGAACCCTTGATTCCAAGGCGGAGGTTAGGCTCTCTCCGGTGGTCACTCGATGGTCGATTGTTTGTTTGTATGTCCACTTTGATTTCTTGTATGTCTCTTTTATGGGCCTCCTCCACCCGCTGAATTAGTGCTTCAATATCTGCCCTCGTGGGGAGGGCCTGTAGCATGGCGCGGAGATCATCTTCCAGATGAGATTGACCTTGTGTGGGATCAGCAGTGGCCGATCTGGACACCGTGGGAGTCCCCATGAGTGGGCCAGAATCTGTCGATATTGTCGGGGAAGGTGCCCGTGACATCTCGGTGTTGATAGAGTCACTCACAGCGCGGGGGACACGTGGAGAGGTTGCGATGGCGCCCTGGGATGGATCTCTTTTGTCTCTCAGGTATCTCTGGATGCCGAGCTGTGTGGTCGGTGTTCGTGTCCCTCTTGTAATCGCTCTGGTTCTGTATCCTTTAGAGGTGCTCATTCCGTTTCCATAAACGCAGCAGGTCGTCTGTTTGGCCGGTAAGGATCGGTTGAGGCCGGGAGCTCCTGCAGTACACGTCTCTACTCGGCCATTGCTAAGCCACGCCCCTCCTGTCTGACAGTTCTTAAATAACGGGGGGCGGGGCCACCCGGTGACCCCGCCCCCCTCTGACACACGGTGACTTGACGGGACTTCCCTGTGACGTCACGGGGAATGCCACAGGGAAGTCCCGTCATGTCCCGTGCGTCAGAGGGAGGCGGGGTCACCGGGTGGCCCCGCCCCCGTTATTTAAGAACTGTCAGACGAGGAGCGCCGTCACACAGCGGGAGCCTCCCTCCATGCCAGCATTGATGCGGAGCGGCCCGCAGAAGAAAATGAAGAAGAGAAGAAGAGAAGAAGAGAAGAAAAGAAGAAGAGAAGAGCGGGAGCCTCCCCCCATGCCATGGGTGCGGAGCGGCCCGAGAAGAAGATAGAAGACGCCGCGGAGGAGATGCTGGACGAGAACGCCGGAAGAAGAACCAGAAGAGCCAGAAGAACCAGAAGAACCAGAAGATGAAGGAAGATAGAAGAAAGAAGAAGCATTTAAATAATGGAATTGTCAAAAACTGTCTCTTGTCATTTTTAACATTTTTGACAGTCTTTTAGTGAAATGGTAGGGGTAAGTACCCCCTTACCATTTCACACGGGGGGGGGGCGGGATCTGGGGGTCCCCTTGTTAAAGGGGGCTTCCAGATTCCGATAAGCCCCCCGCCCGCAGACCCCCACAACCACCGGCCAGGGTTGTGGGGATGAGGCCCTTGTCCTCATCAACATGGGGACAAGGTGTTTTGAGGGGCTACCCCAAAGCACCCTCCCAATGTTGAGGGCATGTGGCCTGGTACGGTTCAGGAGGGGGGGGCGCACTCTCGTCCCCCCTCTTTTCCTGCGGCCTGCCAGGTTGCGTGCTCGGATAAGGGTCTGGTATGGATTCTTGGGAGGACCCCACGCCGTTTTTTTTTTTTTTTGGCGCTGGGTTCCCCTTAATATCCATACCAGACCTGAAGGGCCTGGTATGGAATTTAGGGGGACTCCCACGTCATTTTTTTTTTTAAATTTTGGTTTGGGGTCCCCCTTTGGGGAATTCCCATGCCGTTTTTATCAATGAACTTCTATGTGTATTGTCGGCAATGCAATAGCCGCGGGTAGTTTTAAATGAGTTTTTTCCTTCAAAATGTAATTTTGCTGTCAGACTGTTCTAAACACAGGAAACATGCGCCCCTTTACAGGCATACTATAGACACCCCCCAGGTACGAAATTTAAAGGGATATTACACTTTTATTGTTTGACTTTAAGCATTATTAAAATCACTGCTCCTGAAAAAACGGCCGTTTTTAAAACTTTTTTTTGCATTGATCCATGTCCCCTGGGGCAGGACCCAGGTCCCCAAACACTTTTTATGACAATAACTTGCATATTAGCCTTTAAAATTAGCACTTTTGATTATTCATGTTCGTGTCCCATAGACTTTAACGGTGTTCACGTGTTCGAACGAACTTTTTTCCTGTTCGCATGTTCTGGTGCAAACCGAACAGGGGGGTGTTCGGCTCATCCCTAGTCAGGGGTGTCATTGTCATGGAAATAGTCAGAAATATTGGTACGTAGGTTAGTGACTCTTTCTTTGTCAGTCAGGAGATTTGAGTCTAGTCTCCAAATTTTGGATGAGTGAGTATGTTCTGGGAAGGTTAGGCATAGGGTAATTGGGTGGTGGTCTGAGCTGAACATCGGTTCTCTTGTTGCTTTAGATAAAAACGGTAAATCTGGTTGGCTAAGGAAAAGATAGTCAAGGCGAGAATATTTGTTGTGGGTGGCTGAGAAGAATGTGTAGTCCTTGTCGAGGGGGTGTAGGGTTCTCCACGTGTAATGTAGGGCGAGTTCTTGGAGTGAAGGTTTTATTTGGCGCAGGGTGCTGTACGGAAGGTGGGATGCGCCAGTGGAGGTGTCTGTGAGGGGGTCCAGAGGAACATTGAAGTCTCCTCCCATAATCAGAATGCCTGTGTGGAAGGAGGACAGTAGGCGGGTAATGTTTCGGAAGAAAGGGACTTGTGATGTGTTAGGGCTGTAGATGTTAGCTAGAGTGATAGGTTTATCCCATAGTTTGCCTTTAATGAAAATGTAGCGCCCTTGTTCTTCAGCTAGAGTATCTGAGATTTGAAGGGGGAGATTTTTTGATACTAAAATGGATGTACCTTTAGTTTTAGATGTGGGGGAGGTGGAGTGATATGCGTGGGGAAAGTGGTAATTTGCTATCTTAGGTATTGCTTTGGCTTTGAAGTGGGTCTCTTGTAGAAATATAACATCGGCCCTCATAGAGTGCATGTTGGCTAGGATTTGTGACCTCTTCTCCGGTATGTTGAGGCCTTTTGCATTCAGGGATGCTATCTTGAGTGACAAGGATGTGGTTGAGTTTCCAGGTTGGGCCATATCCGACTGTGTTGTGAGTGGAAAGGGTAGGTATAGGTGTAGATAGCTAGTTAGTTGGATCAGTAGCTGTGGTGTGAGTGTGCGGAGAAGGTCCAGTGGTAATGAGAGACGGACAACTGTAGGTGGGACGGGGGTTAGGTGTGGTTGAGGTAAGGGTGGTGAGGAGAGGGGGTAGGTAGTTATATGGAGTTAAATCCGGGAGGTGAAAAAAGACCAGCTAGTTCACCCTTAGGTGTAGTAATTTCCGGATAGGTCAGCAAGAACTACCAGAGTTCGCTGGGTGAGGAGTTGGTTGATTACGGTCGTGAGATGGATGGGGTCTCTGAAACCTGTGAGGTCAGAGGTGTTTAAGTAGAGGTTATATGGGGCAGATGGAGAGTTGATAGTTGGAGATTGTGGGGTGTTAACGGTTGAGCGGCCGATTCCGGGTGTAAGGTAAGACCAAGAATGAGGAATGGATTGGATTCCAGGGCATCTGTTGGTTGGGCATTAAGCGTTATGTATAGGGGTACTTGGGTGTGTTTGTGAGCTTTGTGTTGATGTTGGTATGGGTGAAGTAGATGGGATGAGAGAGGACATCCACGTGAGTGTTGTTGAAATGGTGTGATTAATGAGATTGTTCTGTGTGGCAGTGGACCAAAGTGTTAGTTGAGGATATATGGATGTGCAGATGGGTCACTACCAAGCAGGTTAGCAAGTTTGCAAGGAGAAGAGAGGAAAACAAGTCATAACGTGTGACATTCTTAATTAACATGTATAAAAGTAAGAGCAAAACAGTTCAAACAGTGCCCTATATGGCAGTAAAACTTCAATAATAGTATCAGGGATTCTAATAGTGTTGCTGCCACCCCCATTGGTGCTTGACATAAAGGTGTTTGGGGGGGGCCTGGGAGGAATCTGTTAGTAACAAGATCCTTTTGCCAAATGTGGTGAGTATTGTTGCATTTTGCAACATTTGCTTGAGCCAGCTTGATCACCATTTGTTTTGTAAGGTGCTGGCGTTTGAGGATGGGTTGGGGTGGGAGGAGGCAGTTTTGATCTTAGTTTTGGAGCTTTAGTTAATCCTAGGTATTGATATCTCAGGTGATTCCTCCCTGGGCCTTGTCCCCTGGGGTTGCAACAGGTGCGACACAGCAGACCAAGGCAGCCTATATATGTTGATATAGGAAGGGGGCAAAGTCTTTTCATTTTTCCCCCCTTTCTATATCAGTTGCTTATGTCTTTGTGCTCTGAGCAAAGTAAAATATTTGTCCTCGAAAATGCGATGATGTGCTGACAATGTACTTACTCACATTACGATAAGTCATCTTAGAGGGAGAAAAAAAAAAAAAGGGGGAGAGGATGGGAAGGTGGTTAGTCTGGGGTTATGAAGAGGAGTTGGGGAAGTCTTTCGGGTGTGATCCGATGCAGGTTCCCTGCCCTGAGCCAAAGGTTGTGGGGTTAATTTGTAGCATGTGTTGTGGATCTTCCAGGGTATCTCTCGAGGTGGTTGCTGAGTTCATTGAGGGTTGCGGATAGATGCATGTTATCAGGCAGTTATATCAATCAGTATCTGCTGGCAGTTTGGAAAAGTGTACCAGGGGGAAGGTTGATCAAAGGACTAAGATTTATGTTTCATCTCGAGAAGTTTCTTTTAGGATGAAGTTCGTCTGGATAAGATATTTCACTGGAGTCCTGAGAGGTTGGTGTAGGTCACAGGCGTAGTGTAGAACAGGCTAACTTGCAAATCAAATCGAGCTGGAGATGAATGCAACAGCAGGATGTGATCGTGGAGAGGTGAATCCTTGTGGGTTAGTGGTTCCGGTAGAGGGTTTATTGGTATGGTAGAGAGATAAGAATTATAGGTGTTATAGGAACCCTGGGTAGAGGTTCTTCAGCTGACCCATGAGGTGCATACCCGGGTGTTCGAGAGAGGGGGAAATGTCCATTATACTGAGAGGGTGGTCAAGATGAGGCCCCACTTTGATGCCAGTGGCAATGGGCGAGTGACGGTGTTAGGAAAGGGGAAAGAGAAAAAAAAAAGAGGGGGAGAGGTACGAGGATGAGGACAAGGATGATGGAGAGTCATGAGGCGTGCTTGTGTGGCTGGAGTACTGTCCCTGGTCAGCACGATGCACCTTAGAGTGTGGGAGGCAGGCTTCAGGCTTACATTAGGCTGAAAGATGAGCTCATCGATGAGCTGGTGAAGCCGTTGGGCTGCCATTTCTCAGGGTACCCTGGGCAGGTGGTGGCAGGTATTGCGGAGTGAGGGATCATCGACAGCTGGCACCTTGGTGTCCTGCCTCGCGGATGTCTTCCATGGAGGTTTCCGTGTCTCATAGGCGGTAGGTGGAAGTCGTTGTACCAGCCTGGCAGGGGGATTACTGGAATGTCCAGCATGTTGTAGAAATGATCTAAGTCCTTTGGGACTCTAAGGTTAGCTGTGTGACCCTGGCTTGTTGCAGATAGGCAGAAGGGGAACTTTCAGCGATAGCTGATCGACCTAGAGCGCAGGAGATCTAGAAGTCATCTCAGTTCCTTCCTGCGCTGCAGGGTGATATTTGATAGGTCTTGAAAATTTTTTATCTCTGCGCCATGGGATTGCAGGCATCCCCTATTGCGTGCTTTTCTGAGGATCTCTTCTTTCTGGGGAAAGCTGACTAGGCAGCAGACCACATCTCTAGGTGGATCTGTGTCCCTTCCCTGGGGTCTCAGTGCTCTGTGCAGCCTTTCTATTGCTATTGGAGAGTCTGGGGGTCTCTCTAGGAGGTTATTAAACAGGGCAACTGTGGTGCGGGTAAGCTGGCTGGGTTCTATGGTTTCAGGTAACCTGCTTACCCTTAAGTTGTGGTGTCTGCCTCTGTTATCCAAGTCCTCCATGTGACGGTGGAGCTCTCTCAGGTGAATGGAGTGTGATTCTGTTACTTGTTGAACCTGGCAGAGTGAGGCATCATGGCGGGCTGATGTTCCCTCCACCTCTCTCACTCTGGTGTTGATGGCGTGGATATCCTCCCTCAGATCTGAGATAGCAGCAGACAGTGTGTTTTTAATGTCCGCTGCTATCTCATGCAGATCGTTCAGGCTGGGTGCTGTTGTTCTCCGGTTGTCTGAGGAGGCACTGTGTCTGCCTTGTGCTCTGTTAGGGCTTGCGCTGGGGGAGCGTGACCTCCATGAGGAGGCCTGTGAGTCAGACATGGCGGCTCTCTGCTGCTGTGTCCGGAACAGCTCCAGAATATTGCAGCTTAGCTGGGTTCCTAGGTCTTGTGGTGATCGGGACCTAGTAGTGAATGAGCTGCAGTGTGTTCTCTGGGGCATCCCGTGCAGAAAACCTCTGTTTTGGGCTGTTGCTGGACCTCGTGGCGTCGGAGCACAGGATTTAAGCGGCCATCTCGGATCGGGACCAGACCACGCTCCCCGTATTTTTTAATTATTACTGATATAATTGTATTGGCTGAAGTCTGGTTTTTGCAAATTCATGTTTTTTGTGGTTTCTCAAATGGCAACATTTTTTATTAGCATTTCGATATTGGCCAATGGAAGGTTGATTCAACCGAGTTTTTGTTTCAGAGCAGTCTATTTTAATATGATAATTTATAAAGATAATGGAATGGAATGATTAGAAATTTTAGAAATAAAGTGTATATTAAGTTACAGAGGGGTTCGTATGCAATGTGTTATCTAAAATACAGCACTAATAATGGAGTCCAGTGTGAATAAATACTGATTGCTCTAGCTGCTGTGTATTGACAAAAAGGGGAGTTGAAGTGAATTTTGGGAGGTCAGATACAGCAACCAAACACTCTAAAACTCAATTGCACCATCTGCTTGAATTTAGTGTCTGTATGACAGGTATACAAGGGGTTGCATAATACCTCTGCAAGTAAGCTCTATAGCTATCTTTTTTATGTTTTCTCTATTGTCTTAAAAAATCCTCTATCCATGCTTGAATTTATTACTGAAGAACCAATTATGCATCCTTTTCATAAGCTGGAAGCAAACAGCAGTATGGAGTTTAGACGACTATCCAAACTGCCAAAGGCTGCTAGAATGTTAATGAAGAAAAATTCTTGCTTCACTTGCAACACTGAACGTTCTTCATCTTGTAAATTACAACCTTGCTTGAGAAGCAAGAGTTTTAATTTTTCTTATATCACTAAAAAAGCTGGTAGTTAGACTGCCAACTTTGCCTGGCATAATAAATTAGCAAAGTTACTCAGAGTCCTCCTCCTATAACTCTGGAACATGTATAGATAAACTAGACACCAATCTGTCCAGACTTTTATGAGGGATGGATCAATATGGTGAAAACACATAACACTGTATTAAACTCAAACACCTGGTAAAGATTCTTTGCCTCCAGCTTAGAATCTGTTTAGGGAAGGAAAGAGGGTCTGGACCACCAAGAAGGAAAACTTTTTTTGAGGCATTTTTTTGAGGATTAATTTAATTGAAAACCCACCCTGTGCTCTGCACTCTAAAATGTCCAATACATTTTCTCTAACGTCTAGGCTTCGTGACGGGGGTGTCAGTAATGAAATTCAAATCCATCATGTTATTAATAGAACCACTGTTGAGTGTATTAAGCAATATTTTTGAAGGTCATTATTATCTGGAAATATAGTAAGTAATTTGTATACCATAAGGTGCAACTGTAGCATCCACTGTGCAATATAGTGTAACAAAAGGCAACACAAAAAATAATATATATAATGAAGTATGCCAGTTGCATTAGCACAGCTTTTTTTTGCTGTTTTGAGTTCCTACAACTTTATTACCTGTTGATTCTGCTAGTAGATCCATTATCTTTTTTACAAGGTGACAGTGTGGTTTGTTCTGGAGGGAAACTGTGCAGCAGAATTGACATCTTGTACAAAGGGTAGTAGATGGACATCTAGATTAGCAAATGGCAAAGTAATGCCCAACACCAGCTAACACTTCTATCATCTGTGTTAATGGGCTTCAAAGCATAAATGCAGAGTGGTTTTAACATTAGTTTAAGACTCTTCTGAGATCATTCAGAACTAATTGCAGGTGCAATTGACATTTTTCAGCTGTTTTTGCATTCCCATGGATTTGTATGTGGAGAGAAGCAGCTATAAAGTGAACAGAAGGCTATTGACACTGACCCGCTGTTACAGCAACAGTTTTTTGTTGTGTTTGTTTAAAAAAAATGGTTTAAACTATATGAATAAATCTTGCCTGATGAATATATATTCAGGCAGTGTTAAATCCATTGACCTAACCCATGTAACTGCTGCTTTTGTTAGGCAGCTCAATATCACATTCATGTAAAGAGAAATAAAACCTTCATAATTAATTATTGGTTATACAAACACAAAAAGTTTAAAATAATGACACCCACTGAAAAATCTTTGTACAGCTGGCTATGGGTGGGAGGGTGGCTCAATAGATAGATGGAAATCTATAATGGATGGATGGATAGATTAGATAGATAGATAGATAGATAGATAGATAGATAGATAGATAGATAGATAGATAGATAGATAGATAGATAGATAGATAGATAGATAGATAGATAGATAGATAGATATAGATAGTAACATAAATGTCACAGACTGTAACATAAATGTCACAGACAGCACACTAGTTTTAATATCATAATTGCATCTGCATAAATGACTGGCCTTTTGTGCGAGCCCTCTGTGTATTCATAGCATTGTAAATCATTGACTTGACAGATATGTCTTCAGAACCGTTTAGAAGCCAATTACGATGAGCCTGCACTTTAACTAATATACTGTATGACTCATGTATTCATTGTTCTGACCAAACAAACATGCTTGCAGAGGACAGCTCATTCTAATCATGTTTTTTTCTAAATTAAGTATTCCCTTTATTATATAATCATAAAATCATTGTTATGATGACGGATTCAATTTGAATAGCATTCCTCAGGGACATATTTTGTGCAATGAACTCAAAATGATTACGATTATTTGGCCTTTGGCAGTAGCTGGATGAAGTCAGTAAGCAGATATGGCAGAAAGCCCACAGCTATACCTAATGAGAGTCAGTACATCTGTGGCATTGACAGTAGAGAAAACACTCTAATACTAGCATATTAACAAACTTTTTTTGTTTTCTTTGCAACCTTAAGCCTATCAGAAAAACATATCACATTTCCTTATTTTGGCTGACCAGAGAGTTGTATATTAAACATGAGAGAATGCAACAAATAGATCAGGACCATTCTTTATGGATGTGTTGTTCAGTTACAAAATATATTAAAATAATGAAAATGTATGCCTTTAAACACATGTAATTCAAAAAATTTTCACAATGCAAAAATGTTAATCTTTAAGGTTTTAACAGATTTCTGCTTCTAGCACTCTTTGAAGCAAACAACTTTGAAGTATCAAAGCAGCATGGTAAATTAACATTGGCTCATGTCTATTCAGGTATAATGGTTCTTCTGAAAAATTTCATAATATCTTGTGAATCAGAAAAAAATAAGAAATAGCAGGGCGAGAGGATATAAATGCCACGTTGATTGTTGAATCAATTGCTGATCAATATAAACAGATTGAAATTGTTGTTAACCACTTGCCTACAGGGCACTTAAACCCCCCTCCTGCCCAGACCAATTTTCAGCCTTTAGTGCTCTCACGCTTTGAATGACAATTACTCAGTCATGCAACACTGTACCCAAATAAATTTTTCGTCCTTTTTTCATACGAATAGACTTTCTTTTGGTGGTATTTGATCACCCCTGTTTTTTTTATTTTTTGCGCTATAAATGAAAAAAGACTGACAATTTAAAAAAAAAAAATGATTTTCTTCGTTTATGTGATAAAATTTAGCAAATTAGTAATTTTTCTTCATACATTTTGGCCACAATCTATACTGCTACATATCTTTGGTAACAATAACCCAAATTAGTGGATATTATTTGTCTGGGTGAAAGTTAGAGAGTCTACAAGCTATGGTGCAAATCATAAAAAATGATCACACCTGATGTACTGGCAGCCCATCTAATTTCTTGAGACCCTAACAAGCCAGGAAAGTACAAATTCCCCCCAAATGACCACTTTTTGGAAAGTAGACACGATATTTAGTAAGAGGCCTGATGAGTTTTTTGAAGCTGTCATTTTTTCCCACAATGCTTTGCAAATTTACGATTTTTTTCCACCCACAAAATTGTCATTCTAATAGGTTATTTCTCTCACATGGCATGTGCATACCACAAATGACACCCCAAAATGCATTTTGTTACTCCTCCTGAGTATGGCAATACCACATGTGTGGGAATTTTTCACAGCCTAGCCACATAGAGAGGCCCAACATGCAGGGAGCAACATCAGTTGTTCTAGGAGCAAAAATTACACATTTAACTTGTTGACTACCTATTACAATTTTGAAGTCCCTGGAGCACCAGGACAATAGAAACACCCACAAAATGACCCCATTTTGGAAAGCTAACACTCCAAAGTATATTCTATCAGGCATTATGAGTCTTTTGAACGGTTCATTTTTTTCCAGACATTTTTGGAAAATGTAGAAAAAGAATGAAAATGCATTTTTTTACACAAAGTTGTCCATTTATAAGATATTTCCAACACATAGCATGTATATAGCAAAAATGACACCCCAAAATACATTCTGATACTTCTCCTGAGTATCGCAATACCACATGTGTGCGACTTTTACACAGCCTGGCCACATACAGAGGCCCAACATTGAAGCAACACCTTCAGGCATTCTAGTAGCATAAATTTCACATCTAATTTCTCAACCACCTATTACACTTTTAAAGACCCTGGGGCACCAGGACAATGGAAACGCCCACAAAATTACCCTATTTTGGAAAGCTAACACCCCAACGTATAATCTATGAGGAATAATGAGCCTTTTGAATGGTTCGTTTTTTTCCAGAAGTTGGAAATGGAGTTCGCCAGAGCTTCGCAGGTTGCCACTGGAGTCCTCTTCCAGTCCTCCATGATGACATCACAGAGCTGGTGGATGTTAGAGATCTTGCGCTCCTCCACCTTCCATTTGAGGATGTCCCACAGATGCTCAATACGGTTTAGGTCTGGAGACATGCTTGGCCAGTCCATCACCTTTACCCTCAGCTTCTTTAGCAGGGCAGTGGTCGTCTTGGAGGTGTGTTTGGAGTCATTATCATGTTGGAATATTGCCCTGCAGCCCAGTCTCCGAAGGGAGGGGATCATGCTCTGTTTAAGTATGTCACAGTACATGTTGGCATTCATGGTTCCTTCAATGCATTGTTGCTCCCCAGTGCTGGGAGAACTCATGCAGCCCCAGATCATGACACTCCCACCACCATGCTTGACTGTAGGCAAGACACACTTGTCTTTGTACTTCTCACCTGGTTGCTGCTACACACGCTTGACACCATCTGAACCAAATAAGTTTATCTTGGTCTCATCAGACCATGGAGCATGGTTCCAGTAATCCATGTCCTTAGCCTGCTTGTCTTCAGCAAACTGTTTGCAAGCTTTCTTGTGCATTATCTTTAGAAGAGGCTTCCTTCTGAGATAACAGCCATGCAGACCAATTTGATGCAGTGTGCGGCGTATGGTCTGAGCACTGACAGGCTGACCCCCCACCCTTTCAACCTCTGCAGCAATGCTTGCAGCACTCATACGTCTATTTCCCAAAGACAACCTCTGGATATGACGCTCAGCACGTACACTCAACTTCTTTGGTCGATCATGGAGAGGCCTGTTCTGAGTGGAAATAGTCCTGTTATACTGCAATATACATACAAAAAGGGTTCCCCTGGGTGGACTTTTAAGGCACTTAGTAATGTCCTGTGTAAAAATATACCAAAATATGCAACAATATAATAGTAAACAAATTTTATTTATGAATAAACAAAGTTTAAAAAAATTGTAACGAAACATTGATATATCTAAGCAATTTGTTTCTATCACCATACAAGGTAAATACATGAAAAGAACTCTCCTCACAGCCAATGCGTTTCGCTGTATAGTTTAGTCCTTCTTCAGGGATACAGAAAAAAAGAGGGGTTCATCTAAGTTATAATTAAAATATATAATCAATGGATTACCATAACATGTGAAGGCACAAAAATATATGCTTAAGGTATTATGATCAAACACATACATAGTATTAAATGATGAAACAGTTGTTATAATGCTTTGTTAAATCACATTAAAAGCTTGGAGTCAAAATAGCACCGGATATTTATGCTGGTGGGATTGCTGTCTTAAGACAAGGTGGGCATCAAAGAGGTCTGTGGGTATAAGCTGAATAATATTGTCCTCAAGAGGAAAAGGTTCCCCCCGCGATCTGCGGCAACATGGCGGCCAGAGTAACATACTGGGGCAAGTGGAGTCCCTGGGGGTAAGAAAGAAGTATGCCAAGAGTATTAATCCAGATTGAAACTACTGGATATATAAAAAAATTAAGTATTTAAACAATTCAGAAATGTATATATACCTGTTAATGGTAGTAAGTTAGTAAGAATGATGATCTGGCAGAAAAGGGGGTAAATCTGGTAACTGAAAATAGAAATATAGTACTGCTATATATGATCTGTTTAAATAAAGTTCAAGACATAATCTCTAATGCCTGGAGATGTATTCAGGTATTGGGATGGCCGGCAAAGCATTAATATAGATAATATTATTGGTTACATTATGGGGTTGCAGATACCAAAGAAAGATGTTTGGACACTCAACCAACCAGTATAGGTCAGAGGGTAGTGTATTGGGAACCAATAGATATCAAACCCTATGTATATAGAGTACATAGTCATTCTATAGTACAATGTAAGGGTGTCATATAAAACAGTATTTAATCTTATATAGGCTGAACCATTTTGGATTGGTCTTCAATCAGAGACTTGAACAAAGAACTAGCCAATAATTGCATGGGTTAATATTATAATATAGATTAACAAGGAAAAGGGGTATATTGAAACAAAGATTACCTTAGCAGAGAGGGGTTGAAGAGACCAGCCACACATCCCAGCATCCAGTTATCAAGTGCCTGATCTGGGAGTGAGCTGGTCTAGTTTATAAGGACAGGAAACTCCAGTCAGCTGGTGCAATGAATTGCACTCAGGTGAGACTGGAGATAGTTGCCAAGGAGACCTTCAGCTGCCCCCTGGGCTGAGTGTGCGCGGTGCGGCCCCTACCGTGCATGCGCAGACGTCAGCACGTTGGAGCGGCATCATGCACACCTGGCCCACCGACACGATATGCCGGAGTGGCAAGATGGAGGCTGTGGGCAGTGATGTTAAACGTCCGTCATATCGCTTTCTCCCTATTTATATCCATAACCATGTGTCTCTATCCACATCTTTGTATCCTTATTAACGGTTGGCATTTATTAGTCAGGTAAATACATGTGTCCACACACGCATGGCCATGCAGATGTGAGCACACAGATCAACCCGCAGATAGATATTAGGTGTGTTAGAAAAACTGGGTCTCTTGACCCAAAAGGGGAGGAGGGAAACCCAATGATGGAAGTATAGAGATTTTTTCTATAATATTAGAGATATGGAAAACAACAGATGTGAAGAGGCTGACACTAAGTCATGATACAAATATACGTGTTTATAAGTACACTAAGAAAAGTATATTGGCCCTGGTATGTATACTAGATGGAGAGATGGAAGAGATAGCATGACTGATACAGCATAGTTTGGCAGGGGATGGCTCAGTAGGAGGGTATAGAAAGGGGTATGGAAAAGACCTCTCTAAGGATATAACAGGAAGAGGTAAGGCTTATTTTTCCATTCCGCCAGAACAGAATCCCTCGAGGAATGGATTGAAGCATATAGCTTCATTTAGACCTGGAGGCAGGGTTGCTTTCAATAGGTAGATCCATCTTAGTTCCCTTTGAAGGAGGGTCTTATTTCAATCCCCCCCTGGGATTGGGATGTATCCGATCGAGGATCAGGAATTTGACTTTGGGAAAAATTCTGCCATGTACTAAAGATACATGGCGCCCTAGGGGGAGGTCAGGGTCACATGTCTGCATACTAAGAATGTCCCTGTAAGCTCTTCTCCAAAATTCCAATTTGGTCTTTCCAATGTAAAAACAATTGCAGCTGCATTGTAATATGTAGACCACCCCAGGGGTTCTGCAATTTGTGCTTAGGGCTAAGTGCTTAGGGTAAAATATATTACCGTTAGGAAGAGTAGGGTTTCTTTGCATAAGCATGTATTTGCAGTAGTGACAAGAGCCACATATAAAGGAGCCTTTATATTTGCAGTGCGTTCTAGTTGATTTGCTTCTAAACTCACTGTTGACAATTCTGTCGCTGATAGAAGTAGCTCTTCTAAACGTAAAGAGAGGTTTATCTGGGACAAATTGACCCAAGGATGGATCTAGGGTCAACATATACCAGTACTTCTCAATATTTTTTTTAACTTGATGTTGTTGTTGATTACATTTGGTGATGATCCATAATTTATTTGTATCGTTACGTTTGGTAGCGTGGAATAGAGTATTTCTAGGTTTCATCAGTACTTGCTTAAAGGACCTTTTCAGGGAAGCATGTGAGTAGCCTCTTGCAAGGAGTCTATCGCGTAGGTTGCCTGCTTCTTTTATAAAGGTGTCCTCATCTGTGCAATTGCGTTTAATCCTTACATATTAGGAATATGGAATGGAATTAAGCAAAGGTTGTGGATGGAAGCTTGTAGCGTGGAGTATTGTATTTCCTACAGTACTCTTTCTATATAGCTTGCTACATAGGTTTTCCTGCTCGCCCTTATAAATTTCTATATCCAAGAATGTCATCTGATTTTTATCAAAGGACATGGTAAAGTTTAGATTAAAATCGTTTTTGTTCATTCTTAGGAGGCACTGCTCAAGCATGTCGCAGGGGCCGTCCCAGATGACAAGAATATCATCGATATAACGATACCACCCCAAGATGTGGTCGGTATAGATGGTCAGATTTTCATCAGCCAAAAACATTTTCTCCCACTCCCACAGGTACAGGTTGGCATACGATGGGGCACAACATGTCCCCATCGCAACCCCCTGCACCTGGAGGTAGTGGGAGCCATTAAAGGTAAAGACATTATGTGTAAGGACATACTCGAGCAGTGAGAGAATGAATTCATTGTAGACAGAGTCGGTGGCAGTATTTTGTTGTAAAATATGTTTGATGGCTGCTAGGCCTCTCTCGTGTGGGATCGAGCTATATAAAGTCTCTATGTCTATTGTAACCAAAAGAGCTTGATCCGGTACATTGAGTTCATCCATAATTTGCAGAAGGTGGGCTGTGTCTCTCACATAAGATGGCAGTGATGTTACATAAGGTCTTAAAAATTAGTCCACCAATTTGCTGGCATTGTCACTGATTGAACCAATTCCCGAAATAATGAGACTTCCTGGCTGATTTGTAGGATTTTTGTGAATCTGGGAAGTAAATAGAGCATAGGGACCTTAGGAAAGTCGTTTCTGACAAAGTTCCATGTTTGTTTACTAATTGTGTTATTTAGAAATGCGGAATCTACTAATGCATAGAAATCTTTCTTGTATATTTCGATAATGGTTGCCGGAATTCGGTGGTACCAATCAAGATTATTAAGAATCTTCTTGCATATATTGATATAGTCTTCATTGTTAAGAAGAACAACATTTCCACCTTTATCTTAAGGTTTAATAGTGATTTGTCTATTTTCAACCTCTGCAGCAATGCTTGCAGCACTCATACGTCTATTTTCCAAAGACAAACTCTGGATATGACGCTCAGCACGTACACTCAACTTCTTTGGTCGATCGTGGAGAGGCCTGTTCTGAGTGGAAATAGTCCTGTTATACTGCAGTATGGTCTTGGCCACCATGCTACAGCTCAGTTTCAGGGTCTTGGCAATCTTCTTATAGCCTAGACCATCTTTATGTAGAGCAACAATTCTTTTTTTCAGATCCTCAGAGAGTTCTTTGCCATGAGGTGCCATATTGAACTTCCAGTGACCAGTATGAGAGAGTGAGAGCGATAACACAAAATTTAACACACCTGCTCCCCATTCACACCTGAGATCTTGTAAAACAAATGAGTCACATGACACCAGGGAGGGAAAATGGCAAATTGGGCCCAATTACTTAGGGGTATACTCACTTTTGTTGCCAGCAGTTTAGACATTAATGGCTGTGTGTTGAGTTATTTTAGGGGACAGAAAATTTACACTGTTATACAAGTTGTACACTCACTATTTTACATTGTAGCAAAGTGTCAGTTCTTCAGCGTTGTCACATGAAAAGATAGAATAAAATATTTACAAAACTGTGAGGGGTGTACTCACTTTTGGGAGATACTGTATATATACTCTGCATCCAGTGTAGCCTATACCTACAGTGCATTTGGTTGTGTACTGTTTGTAATACACTTCAGGCGGTGTACACAGTATCTAATACAGTGTGTACAGTTTCTACTACACTTCAGGTGGTGTACACAATACAGTGCAGCCATAGTACAGTTTCTAATATAGTGCAGGCAGTGTACACAGCATATATTATATACTATGTATATATATATATATATATATATATATATATATATATATATATATATATACAGTCTCATATATATATACTCTGCATACAGTGTAGCCTAATACCTACAGTTCATGTGGTGGTGTATTGTTTCTAATACACTTCAGGGGTGCATTATATATATATATATATATATATATATATATATATATATATATATATATACACACACTGTCTCGTGTATATATATATATATTGTAATGGAAATTTGTACGTTCTGTATATAATTGTATTGTATTTTGTATGTATTGCACACTGCCCTCACTGTGCACACAGCACTAATAATGTTTTCAGTAAATGTTTACATTCTTTCGAGTCCTGATTAGAATTAGCCTGCCTATGTAATGCCCCTTGTTACCATAAACGTTGTAATATTAATGTGATACCTACATAATCATGTGCATAAAAACCTTCAATTGCGTCATAATAAAGCAGAACAGTTATTTGGAAAGATGCTGAGCGTATCTTTTGTGTCTGTTCCCTACTGCAGTAGTTATTATTAATTTGGAACCACTAATCAATATGAGGATAGGAGTTGCCTATCATCAATTTAACTGAGTCAGCATGGTGAGCTTTGCCTTAGGAGGGGATTCCAGGTGACCCTGAGTATCCGAAACGAGGAGCTTGAGACGATCTGGGAATTTCTGATAATCAGCCGGCTGAGGTAAGCCTTTTGCTTACATTTGAGTTATCAGACTTCCTTGATCGGTAAGGCATTTTCAGGACAAAGGGTACCTATTTTACTCCCCTTAATCGATCTGTATTGATTGGTGGTTATATGTTATGTTATCACTGTCTACTGTCCATCGGAGTGTTATAGATAAGAAAGGGAAGAATAGTGCTGTTCACAGGTATATGTAGAACATCTGCTAGATAAAGTAGTTTAGAGGCAAGAGGGTATAGGTACTTGTAGAAAAGAGAGAAGACTGGCCAGTCATTATGGGCATTGAATTAAGTAAGAGAATGAAGGGTAAGAGACCCTCAAAAATGCCCAGCGCAAGAGGAGCGCTATATATGAACCGAAGGTGCGGTTCCGCCTATACTGAGCCCCTAGATTAATGGTTAAACTGGACAAGGATCCACAATAGGTAACTGGGTTACCAAGGTCCACAGGGACTAAGAATCATGCAGAGTAAACAGCTAGAGAAACAGCTATCTATGTGAGCAGGATGGATCAAGGGTGACATTAACACTAGACAGAAAGGGACATTTTCATGTTAAGTTGTAGGATGAATTTGGGGTCAGGCACTATAACTAGTAAAATCAGAAACAGAGAAATGAGAATTAAAACAGAATACTTTATATGTTGTCAGAGAGGGAAGATGGGATGAGCACTCTGGCTGCTCGTCTGATCATAGAAGGTAGATATAAAGGATTTCTGAACAAAATAAGGAAAGCAGAATTTAGGGAGGGAAATATTAATGAGAGTTAAAAGAAAGTGAGAGAATGATATGCATGTGTTGTGTACAAATGGGAAAAATGTAAGCGATTTTATAGAGATATTGGTGTATGTGTGTGCGAATGCTGGGACCTTTAGTTCTATTGCTTGTGTGTGTCATGTACGCAGATGTGACCCCCTCCTTTGTGCTCTCCTGAAAGAATGTGGCTGAGATGAGAGGTCAGTGATAAGTTGAAAGGACACCAGGCCAATTCCAGTTTTTTAGACAAAACATTTATAACAAAATGTGCCGGGTTAACAAATCTAATGATAAACAATGTGATCACAATTACTTTGAATCTGTTTTCCAAACATGGTAAAATGAAGGTTACATTTAACCGTGTATTATACAAATTGAAAATCTTTTGAGAGTGGAAACAGTGCATTTAAAAAAGGGAAATTAAGTAAAATTAAGTAATAATGAGTATTCATTTCTAATATGAGTTTAACAATTTTATTAATAATATAGATATATTGAAACTGGTTTAGACAACCTTTGGTTGGAAATGAATTGCAGGTTATTGGGGAAATTTGTAAAAATGGGATTAGTTTAGATTAAGATAACAATTTTTGTAATTTTACGTTTATACAATAAGCCCTTATTGAGAGAAAAAAAGATTAAGATGAGGTTGTTATTTGGAATACAGCTGTTATAATATGGATGGAATACATAAGAAGTTTTTCTACAAAAATTAAATTTCAAGGTTCTTGATAATAACTTGATGTGCGGTCCATGATGTGAGAGTAATAATAAATTAAATTTAAATATAACAGACCCATCACATCAAGTCCACACAAACTGTTATGCCCCGTACACACAGTCGGATTTTCCGATGGAAAATGTCCGATCGGAGCGTGTTGTCGGAAATTCTGACCATGTGTGGGCTCCATCGGACATTTTCCATCGGATTTTCCGACACACAAAGTTTGAGAGCAGGCTATAAAATTTTCCGACAACAAAATCCGATCGCGTCAATTCTGACCGTGTGTGGCCAGTTCCGACGCACAAAGTGCCACGCATGCTCAGAAGAAATTCTGAGACACAACCACTCGGTCTGGTAAAATTCGCGTTTGCAATGGATACAACACTTTCGTCACGGTGCAATGCTAAAAATGGTTTAATACAGCTTACTCTCTTCTTCTTTATAATGTGAGAAGAATGAAGTAGTTTTGCTGCTCATATTCACACAGACTTCTCACAAACTTCTTTCTTTATTATTTATCAGGATTCCCTCAATATATTTTGATTTGTCACATCTGACAAAATTATTTTTGTGTTGTTTTATTTTTTTTTATTTTAAGGCATAATTTTTTTTTTTTTAGGTTTGTATTTTTTTAAGGCTGATCTTTGTTTTATTTTATTTTTAGTTTTACGCCAGAATATTTTTGTGTGTGTTTTGTGTGTCAAGTTACCACAACACCATTGATATCTTGTATTATTTAATCTCAAGGAGATTGCTTGGTGTTGGTGTCCCTTGTTAATTTCACATTGTGCTTTAGAAATGTACCTGAATCCTCACAAACAAACTGTCCTTTTTGAAGGAAAAAACACATAGGCGAGTATAATTGAAACAAAAATTCCTTTATTAAGGGCTCAGAACCAAAGAGGGAGGCAACGCTGGAGAAACAGCAGAAATTAGCGAAGCCTTGGACCCCCAGGGCAGACATCAATTCTTTAACATCAAAATTGGTGGCCTGAGGAGTCCATATGTAAGGTAGTGCAGTCTGGTCCAGAAGTCCCCAAGATACGGAAAGCAGCAGATGACATCTGTGTCCCCAGGCTGTGGTACTACAACAGGCTGCATCTTTTGCCAGACCAGACTGAACCCAGAGTCATCACTTTATGGTCTTCTTTCCACGCTTCCTTCCTGGCTGTGGCTCTGCTGTTGGAGATGTGGCAGGAGGAGGAGTAGGACCTGGAGGAGGAGGAGGACTAGTAGGACCTGGAGGTGGAGGAGGAGGATGAGGAGGAGTAGTAGGACCTGGAGGAGGAGGAGGACCGTGTGTGAGGTCACAAATGTGGGTAGCAGATGTTATTTGGCCCCTCAACCCCTTATTGAAAGCCTCCAACATTAAGGACTCACACATGAGTTGTTGGCCCTCCTCCATCTGCTGCATTTTGCAGGCAATTATGCCAGCAAAGTCCTCCTCCACAGTGTGGGGGGCTCTCAGGGCCTCTGTAGCCTTCCAAAAGAGGCCTATGGCAGCCTCCTCCAGGGTACTCCTCTTCCTGCCACTTTCTCTTTGCAGGTGGATGGGAGGGACCTGCATATCAGGCAGCCTGCTTGGCCCGGCCACCTCCTGGCTGAGACTTCCCTGTGTATGAAAAAGGGACATGGTTTTACTTTTTGCATCATTAATCACAATCATAAATTAGTACTCCAAACTAACATCTAGTTAACATCATTGATTGGACAAACAGAAATATTTAGAGAAATGCTATACCTGGCTCAAGCTGGGCTCCTCCAAATGTTGCTGCCTGGAAGGCCCAGGTTGGGCGTCAGAAGCCTCAGCTGGGGGGGGAAGGAAGCG
This sequence comes from Aquarana catesbeiana, assembly GCF_042186555.1. Classification (NCBI taxonomy): domain Eukaryota; kingdom Metazoa; phylum Chordata; class Amphibia; order Anura; family Ranidae; genus Aquarana; species Aquarana catesbeiana. Next base: position 185,010,022 of record NC_133332.1, read on the forward strand.
TGCAAGGAAGACTGGAGAGTGATGACCTGGGTTCAGTCTGACCTGCCAGAAAATGCAACCTGTTATAGTACCACATCCTGGGGACATAGATGTCATCTGCAGCTCCGGATCTCTGGGAATCCTGGACCTTCTTGTGCTCCCTTAGATATGTACTCCTCAGGCCACCAATTAGGATCTTCAAATAGGTCAAGTCTGCCGTGGGGATCACCTGCTTCACAAATTCCAGCAATTGATCCAGCACTGCCTTCCTCTTTGTTTGGTTCTTATAATGTGGTTGGTTTATCTCCCAAAGACAAGGCAGCTCCCTGAACATATCTATAAAGATTGCCATAAAGTCGGTATCTTTCAAGATATCCATTTTCACTGCAAGACACAACACAAGACAAACCCTAATGTCAGGCAAAACTCTCCTAATCTTGTTACAATATAGGCCTTAATCTAGAAGCAGTATAGGCCCAAGTTTGGCTCTTACCTTCGTTATCACGATCGGCGCCTTCGATACTCCTTCCTCCGCTCACAGATCGTACATACTACGCACGCGTGTTACGCTTTATACACACTGCGCATGCGTGTAACTCCGCCCGCTCCTGATGTTCTTTCTAGTCTATTCCCCGCCCCTTTTCATTCGGCGCAGTGGGGGAAGAGCACATGGCAGAGACACAGCAGGTGCGTGCTAATTATAGCAACGAGGAGGAGGAAAGCCCAGATCCGGAAACGTCCCGATCCAGAAGGAGACGATTTAAGGCCTCAAATATGTCCTTTGGTGAGATGTTGGAGATGGTCGACATCCTGAAGAAGGCCGACTATGATGGGAAGTATGGACCTTACCCCAACCCCAATGTCCGAAAGGCCAAGATCATGGCGAAAGTGGTCAAAAGTCTGCACCGGAATTTCGGGGTACGTCGATCGAAAGATCAGCTCAGGAAGCGGTGGTTCGGACCTGAAATTATGAGAACTCGAGCAGTACAGAAAGATCTGGAGAGTGCTGCAAAAAAGTAAGTAGTTGTGCTGTGTTCCTATTCTTTTTGTCTTTATTACGTTCGTGCTGCTCCATGTGCTTTTCTTAAGTGTTGTACAGTTTAAAATGGCAACTTTCATGTTCACATTATTCGTTCGTATCAAACATTTTTCTTTCGGCCTATAAAACACCATTGTTTTGGCCATATGCATTTTAACCACATTTTTTAGGGCCTACTTGTATGAAAATAATTTGGTTGTGTAGATGGGTTTGTTACTAGAATGAAATGCAAACTAGATTCTGTGTAAGGAGAGGACACTCAGCAGCTGTTTTCACATCTGGACGCTGGAGCACTAGTGTGGGACACAAGAACACCCTTTTTATTAGGGGGTCCACACAGGTGCTCCAGTGTATACTATAGGGGTGTCTCCATCTGTGAAGCTTGTACCAAACAGGTAAAGTATTGAAGCTTGACAAAGGACACTCAAAATTCTACATCTTGGAACTCTGCCAAAATAGACAATTGTACACCACTTCCAAGCAATGTTTCCTATTTATAGTTCTGCCATCAAATATCTGTGTGCTAAGTATACCATTTTTGTTTTACATAGGGGAGAAAAGACTCGGAGGACACCTTTCATCCGAGGAGACCAGAGACCCCCCACCTCTGGAAGAAGGAGAAATACCCCCAACACAAGAAGAGCAGGAGGAAGAAGACGTGGTGGAACTAGTCACCGCAACAGGTGAGTGTCTGCAACCACAGGCTCAGGTAAGAGATGGATGCCGGCATATTTATAATACCTGGTTTTTTTTTTTTGGTTTCTCTCTTTTTAGGTGATCGTGATGTTGTGGATCCAGGGCATTTCATCTCGGAAAGTGCACAGATCCTGATCGGGGAGATCATGGGGTGTAATTTAGCATTGGAAAACCTCAAGAAAAACATCAATGATGTTAGTCAAAAAAATAATAACATCATTGATGTTTTGGGGAGAATTTAAAACCCCTCCAAATCCCTTTGTTTTTTTGTGTACTACAATGTTAAAAATGTTTTAGCGATTTTTAGAAAAGCCACATTTTGAGGATGCACACAGTGTGTCAATATGTGCTATCTGCCATCACGGGAGATCAATGGATGCGTTTTGGGGGTGCAACCCCTTCCTCAATAATAAAGTAGCTGAGAGGAAGGGGTTGCTCCCCCAAAACACGTCCCTTGATCCCCCGTGATGGCAGCTAGCACATGTTGACATTCGTAAATTGGTGTGCATCTTCAAAATTTGGCTTTTCCTGGGGTGACTTCACCCCATCTGAACACAATATCAAACAGTTCCTAAATACTCATGTCTGATATTGCCTTCAAGTTCTACCAAATGTGAACTTTGTAAGTTCAAGATTTGTGTTGTTTTGAAACATGCCTGTTTTATCTTAAATGGACATTTCTATTTTTGATAATGCCACCCCAAAAAAAACATGTTGGTTTGTTTTAAAAACCTTTTCTAAATTCACATGTGATTGTGCAGGTATTAAAAAGATTGTTAATCAAGAATGTGTGGATTATTGTCTCAACGCTACAACACTTTTGTGGTGATGTAATTGCTGCTTTCTGTGACAATGGGTGTTATTTCCTAAGGGCAAATCCTCTTTGCACTACAAGTGCAGTTTCAGTGCATTTTCAAGTGCACTTGTAGTGCAAAGTGTCTTTGCCTTTAGCAAATAACACCCAACAGTGCTTTGTAAGGTTACTCAATCATGCCATTTTCAGGACTCACCACATTTCAGTCAGGGTCAGCTAAAACAAACACAAGCAGTAAATGTCACCAAAGATTAGCTTTTTTTATTTGATCAAGGTTTCATAAATTGTCTGGCATATTGATGGCCCCCCTACCCGCAAAGAACTCAAGGTATCCTAGCCGGACATCACGGGCACTCAGGGAGGGCAAGCCAGGACGGCCACTTTTAAGCGCCGTCAGGGTTGTTTCATTTATAATTCCATCCTCAGGCCCAACTGAGCCAGCATAGTTGACAGAATGTTGCCATAAAAAGTTATGTAGAACACAGCACGCCAGGATATGATTCAGTTTATACTCCACCATATGGATGGGTGTAAGAAATAGGCGGAACCGGCTGGCCATGATTCCAAATGTGTTCTCCACCACTCTTCTGGCTCTGGCCAGCCGGTGATTAAAAACCCTCTGGTCCGGGGTGAGGGTCCTCATCAGGAATGGCCGCATAAGGTGGTCCCCCAGCGCAAAGGCTTCATCCGCAACAAAGACGAATGGAAGTCCTTCCACATTGTCTTCTATAGGTGGCAAGTCCAAGCTGCCATTCTGGAGATGCCTGTAAAACTCCGTATGGGTGATGACTCCACCATCGGACATCCGGCCATTCTTCCCCAAGTCCACATACAGGAACCCATAATTAGCCGACACCACCGCCAACATCACAATACTATTGAACCCTTTATAATATTATGACCCTGAGTTGGGTGGTGGGAAGATGTGGACGTTTTTCCCATCAATTGCCCCGCAGTTATGAAAGTCCCACCACTGGGCAAAGTGGGAGGCCACAGTCTGCCATTCCTGTGGCATGGAAGGAAACTGTGGAGGAAAAAAAAAATCTTTTTGCACATTAAAACATGGAAAGCAGATTAGACACAAACATTCTTGGCCAACATCAAGATAACATTTATTAATGGGAATTTTTAAACACCAAAATATAAGGTACACCTATCAGATTCCCCCTCCCCCACCCCCTCTCATGGGCCAATTCTAACATTATAGGGGGGGAGCTCTTGGACAGGTAACCCTCTCCACTTCATTGAGAGATGAATGCCTAAATAATGGGTATTACTTTGAACAGCCCCTCCTTAGTTACACTATTGGCAGCCCACTGGACAGGTAAGAAGTGTCATAATACAAAGATATAAATACACACTGTACACATTTCAGCACATTTGGACATTCTGCTATTACCTATCAAGATAAGTACCTACCTACCGTCGCCATGTACCGCAGTGTGGCGACGAGCCTCTGCTCCGGAGTGATGGCTTGTCTCATGCAGGTATCCTGCCTGCTAATATAAGGGGTCAGCAAAGCCAACAAACGGTGAAATACGGGTTCCATCATCCGGAGAAAGTTCCTGAAATCATCAGGATTATTCTCACGGATCTCACGGAGCAAAGGCATATGACAGAACTGGTCACGCTGAAGCAACCAATTCTTGGTCCATGAACTTCTCCCCACCCTGTTCATGGACTGGACTTGTGTCAAGATCAGGACCCCAACCCCAAGCCCCTGCACAGCATGAACTCTACGAGGAGTACGTATACGCAACATGGCTAGAAAACGGTCGGCTGCTCAGAACGAAGTAACAGAACTCACTGAAGAACAGCAAGGCCTGTGAAGAGCGACCTGAAAAACAGCAACGAACGAACAAGAACACAATGACTAATGAAAGTCATGCGTAGCTTGCTTGCACGCACTGAAGAGCAGATACAAACCCACAAGCACAAACTGAACCGCAGAAAACGATCTGAAAGCCACGAGTCTGAAAATCGTGAATCATCTCTCACCAAAGTTTTACTAACATGAGATTAGCAAAAGGAGCCCAAAGGGTGCCGAGCTTGGTTCTGAAATGGCCTTTTCTAGTCTTGTCGTACGTGGTTGACGTCACCGCGTTCTTGGCGATCGGAAATTCCGACAACTTTGTGCGACCGTGTGTACGCAAAACAAGTTTGAGCCAACATCCGTCGGAAAAAATCCTAGGATTTTGTTGTTGGAATGTCCGATCAATGTCCGACCGTGTGTACGGGGCATTAGGATAGATGCCACCTGCAGCCAGTTGCTTTTTAATTTTTGATGCTTTCTGGTCCATCATACAGATTGTTGATCCTTTTGTTTTTATTTATTTTTATTTTTGAAATCCAAAGCAGAATGTGTGGATTGTGAAATGATGTGCCCCTTTTCCTTGTAAGTGCAGTGGTATAAGCAGAAGAATATTTTGGATTTATGGGCATCTCTCTATGACCGCAGGGTATTGTTATCATTTATTATAATATTGCCAGGAAAAAGTTGTCTTTTGAAACATGAAACTGGAGTTCTTACACAAACAGCGTGATAGAAAACAAGCCATTGTAATATATTTATGGAAGCTGGACCCAGTAATGAAGGGTTCACCGCAATATATCAGAGCTGTAGCTGTTATGCAAAGGTGCTATTAGACAAAATTAGATATTGTTTTGGTCAAACACTTAATTTTTAATGGTCCGACATTCTGTGCAGCAAATATATAGCTAACTAAATGTATGTCTAATGAAAGATTTAAAATATGAGTTTGTTTATGTACAAATTTAACAATGAAAAGAAAGGAAAAACCACATGTGTTAAATTGATGGTGTAGGAATCAGCTGCTGTGAGCCCAGTGCAGGACACATTCCCTGAAGACCCAGATATTACATTTTTTGTAGATTTGAGTATGCAGTTTATCACCCAGAAGGATACTCTGTATTCAAAGTCAGTGGATCTTTTTTTCCCCAGCTCATGAAGCAGAGCTCCATGTTTTAGCAAAGCCTGTGAGCTATAAAAAGAATGTATATTTATATAGATAGTCAAGATATAGAGAGCTTTTGGTTCCATTTGAAGGGCCAGAAGTTTGTTTTTACTTCGGCAGGTAAACCAATAAAGCATGCCAAGTTAATTTGATTGGCTGTTTTCAGCCTTCCAGGTTCTTACTGAGGTAGCCATATTAACTTTCACACACTGAAGCAGACCAGGTGACTAAGGATGCTGCATTTACAGCCCCAGACACTTGATGGGTCTGTGCAACTCACAGATTCCACCTTAGTTCTGGCCCAGTATAGCTGGGATTAATAATTAATTAATAATTAATAATTAATAAGGAATTAATAATTAATTCAACTTTAAGGACCCCAGAACAAGAAGAACAAGTGGTCCACAGGGGGCAACTTCTTATGAAACAGGACTTTGGAAATGGTAATCATGTATGTCTGCCAGTCACTTTTTTCCCTCCAGCTTGACACATGGACCGTGTCATCAGTCACAAGGCTGCCTTAGTAAATGAGCATGGGATAGAGCCAGGGTTCTCCACCATTGTTTTTATAACATACCACTTCTTGTTTTACCTGTTACCAAAGGTGTTACCAAAAGCTGAACATCCCTTCCAGAGATTACAAAAACATATATCCAGATACCCAAGTCAGGATCTTACGAGTATGCATTTTGTCTGTATGGACATGTTTTTTGGATGTCCAGTGGCAAATGCTACTGCAAAGGCCTCAGTAAAAAAGTAGTTTGTAAATATAGAGTGCAGAAAGTACAGAGAGTAACAGAGGAAATCATTTTTATAGGAGAGTCCATACTAAAAGTTTTGAGGTTTTATTTTTATACCTCCTACTGTCTACAATGTAGCGGACAAAGTAGAGTAAGAAACTAGAAAACTTTTGCCTGAATGTTTTCTTATATTTTATCAAGCCTCTAAGGGGTATGTTGGACTCTCTCCCTATGGGATTTGGTTTGGGAGTGTGTTACTCACTTGCTTATATTTTGTCTCAGCAGCTGAAGTCCTCCATTCGGATCTCACAGAGAATGTTGCTGATGTTTTAAGGTTTTTGACAAACTCATTTATGTGTTTTCTCCCCAATTCCAGATCTTAAAAGTTTGGAAGGATCTAAAACTAAAGCCAGGTGACTTTTGGATTTTTAAGAGACATTTATATATAAGGAAATGTTTGGAGACTCAATACAACATCTATTTCATGCACAGTTTTTGAAAAACTTGAAGGAAAAGTCACCTGGATCCACACCAGACACTGCAAACATGACTTAATTAAAGAAATCTCTGTGTTTGATTTGTTTCCCTCTTGTGATCACAGTCTAGGGTACTTTTTGATTGAATTAATTTAATTGTAAGGGATATATATATTTGAAAAGTAGTTTAGCCATGTTGAAGACATATTTGTCTTTTGTACGTCTTCCATTTTATGTAGAATTGTCTGTGTTTACATATGCTGATAAGTCAGCATGCCCACAATTCAGCTAGAAGGCCATTCTGGCCACAGGAGTGTACAGCCAGTACTCTGTAGATATGTCTCACAAATCATTTGTTTTTCACAATGAAAAGTCATTTTGTAATGAAAAAGTTGCTCAGCTATTATTTTCTCCACAATGGAGTTCTTTTTTTCCTCTTTGGCCAGGACTACCTCCACCGAAGCATGTGGAGGTTCCAGGTTACAGGTGATAGCAGGTATGGTTAGTGATCAAAATATGGATCAAAAGAGGGGAGACTGTAATGGAAATTTGTACGCTCTGTATATAATTGAATTGTATTTTGTATGTATTGTACACTGCCCTCACTGTGCACACAGCACTAATAATGTTTTCAGTAAATGTTTACATTCTTTCGAGTCCTGATTAGAATTAGCCTGCCTATGTAACGCCCCTTGTTACCATAAACATACAATTGTAATATTAATGTGATACCTACGTAATCATGTGCATAAAAACCTTCAATTGCGTCATAATAAAGCAGAACAGTTATTTAGAAAGATGCTGAGCGTATCTTTTGTGTCTGTTCCCTACTGCAGTAGTTATTATTAATTTGGAACCACTAATCAATAAAATATCATCAATTTAACCGAGTCACTATATATATATATATATATATATATATATATATATATATATATATATATATATATATATATATATATATATATATATACATATATATATACATATATATATATATATATATACACACACACACAGTGGGGACGGAAAGTATTCAGACCCCCTTACATTTTTCACTCTTTGTTATATTGCAGCCATTATTAGGTCTCTCCAGAGATGCTCAATAGGGTTTAAGTCAGGGCTCTGGCTGGGCCATTCAAGAACAGTCACAGAGTTGTTGTGAAGCTACTCCTTCGTTATTTTAGCTGTGTGCTTAGGGTCATTGTCTTGTTGGAAGGTAAACCTTCGGCCCAGTCTGAGGTCCTGAGCACTCTGGAGAAGGTTTTCGTCCAGGATATCCCTGTACTTGGCCACATTCATCTTTCCCTCGATTGCAACCAGTCGTCCTGTCCCTGCAGCTGAAAAACACCCCCACAGCATGATGCTGCCACCACAATGCTTCACTGTTGGGACTGTATTGGACAGGTGATGAACAGTGCCTGGTTTTCTCCACACATACCGCTTAGAATTAAGGCCAAAAAGTTCTATCTTGGTCACATCAGACCGGAGAATCTTATTTCTCACCATCTTGGAGTCCTTCGGGTGTTTTCTAGCAAACTCCATGCGGGCTTTCATGTGTCTTGCACTGAGGAGAGGCTTCCGTAGGGCCACTCTGCCATAAATCCCTGACTGGTGGAGGGCTGCAGTGATGGTTGACTTTCTACAACTTTCTCCCATCTCCCGACTGCATCTCTGGAGGTCAGCCACAGTGATCTTTGGGTTCTTCTTTACCTCTCTCACCAAGGCTCTTCTCCCCCAATAGCTCAGTTTGGCCGGACGGCCAGCTCTAGGAAGGGTTCTGGTCATTCCAAACGTCTTCCATTTAAGGATTATGAAGGCCACTGTGCTCTTAGGAACCTTAAGTGCAGCAGATTTTTTTGTAACCTTGGCCAGATCTGTGCCTTGCCACAATTCTGTCTCTGAGATATTCAGGCAATTCCTTTGACCTCATGATTCTCATTTGCTCTGATATGCACTGTAAACTGTAAGGTCTTATATAGACAGGTGTGTGGCTTTCCTAATCAAGTCCAATCAGTATAATCAAACACAGCTGGACTCAAATGAAGGTGTGGAACCATCTCAAGGATGATCAGAAGAAATGGACAGCAACTGAGTTAAATACATGAGCGTCACAGCAAAGGGTCTGAATACTTAGGACCATGTGATATTTCAGTTTTTCTTTTTTAATAAATCTGCAAAAATGTCAACAATCTGTGTTTTTCTGTCAATATGGGGTGCTGTATGTACATTAATGAGGAAAAAAAAATGAACTTAAATGATTTTAGCAAATGGCTGCAATTTAACAAAGAGTGAACAATTTAAGGGGGTCTGAATACTTTCCGTCCCCACTGCAGATAGCCTCATATATGTATATATATATATATATATATATATATATATATATATATAGTGTATATATATATATATATATATATATATATATATATATAGTGTATATATATATATATATATATATAGTGTATATATACATATACAGCAATATATATATATATATATATATATATATACTCTGCATCCAGTGTAGTATATATATATATATATATATATATATATATATATATATATATATATATATATATATATATATACCTGAAGTTAATTTTTTGTAGCCTATATCTACAGTGCATTTGGTTGTGTACTGTTTGTAATACACTTAAGGCGGTGTACACAGTATCTAATACAGTGTGTACAATTTCCACTACACTTCTGGTGGTGTACACAGTAGATAACACAGTGCAGCCGTTGTACAGTTTCTAATACAGTGCAGGCGATGTACACGGTATCTAATACAGTGTATACAGTTTCTACTACACTTCTGGTGGTGTACACAGTATACAATACAGTGCAACCGTAGTACAGTTTCTAATATAGTGCAGGCAGTGTACACAGTATCTAATACAGTGTGTACACTTTCTACTACACTTCTGGTGGTGTACACAGTAGATAACACAGTGCAGCCGTTGTACAGTTTCTAATACAGTGCAGGCGATGTACACAGTTTCTACTAATTTTCTGGTGGTGTCCACAGTATCTAATACAGTGTGTACAGTTTCTAATACACTTCAGGCAGTGTACATAGTATCTAATACAGTGTGTACAGTTTCTACTACTTTTATGGCAGTGTACACAGTATCTAATTTGTCCTCTGAACCAGCGGTACTTCATAAACGTTCAAGGGGCTACGCAAGCAGTCAGGCTAAAAGATGTTATGAGGTGCTTGAGTTGGTCTGCCTAGGGGACAGGAGCCACACTGGGGCAGAGATTCTGTCAGCTCTATAGGTGCAGGCTCAGAGGTGGTTGACGCCACGCCAGCTTCAGCCAGGAATGGGTGTATGCGACAATGGCACCAACCTTCTCTCTGCCCTCTGACAGGACCCATGTTCCATGTTTGGCACACATCCTGAATTTGGTGGTGCAGCAGTTCTTGAGCAGGTAACCAAGCTTACAAGATCTCCTGAGGCAGGCCAGAAAAGTCTGTGGTCATTTCTGCCGGTCATACAACGCCCGTGCTCGGCTGGCTGACATTCAAAGGGAATGCAACCTGCCCACCAACCGCCTCATTTGCATCATGCCCACCAGGTGGAACTCAACGTTGGCAATGCTGCAGCAGCTGCACACACAGCAGCGAGCCATCAATGAGTACCTGTGCGAGTATGGCACCAGGACAGGTTCAGGGGAGCTTGGCTTCTTTTTGTCATGCCAGTAGCTTCTGATCAAGATTGCATGCACTGTCCTGTCACCATTTGAGGAGGCCACAAGGATGGTGAACAGCGATAATGCATGCATCAGTAACACTGTCCCTCTAGTCTTCCTGCTGGAGCACACGCTTCGTGAAATCATGGACAGGGCACTTGAGGCAGAACAGTGGGAGGAAGAGGAGGACTTCCTTTCCTCACAAGGCCCCCTTTATCCAGATAGAATTCCTGCGGGGCCGCCAAACACACAGGAAGAAGAGGAAGAGGAGGATTGTGTCAGCATGGATATAGAGGATAACATAGTAGTCTTCAAGGGATGGTTTACAGTCCCCAGAAACCCAATGAGTTGTACGTGACTGGGAGGAGGTAGTTACGGATAATGTGATCCTTAGTGACGCAGAGGACTCAGAATCAAATGCCTCTGCAAACTTACGCCACATGGCCTCCCTGATTCTGCAAAGCCTGAGAAAGGACCCTAGGATTTGTGGTATCAAGGAGAGGGATCATTACTGGCTGGCAACCCTTCTTGATCCACCTTACAAGGGTAAAGTTGCAGAACTTATCCTACCTTCACAGAGGGAGTAAACATCTTCCGGAGGCCTTGAGGAAAGGTTTGTGTAATGCATTTCCAGACCCTGGGAGGTTATAATTACCTGGTGCTGGACAACGTGTTGCTGAGGCTTTGTTCAGTCAGAGGAAGAGCGGTGGAGAAGATGGCTGGCTGACTGATGCCTTTAAACTATTTTTCAGTCCTCAGTGCCAAGGTCTGATCGGTTCGAGCAACCATCATCAGCGTCTGCATTATATGGTGCAGAAATATCTAGGGGCAAGAGCAGACTTGGAGACCTTTCCAACAGAGCATCAACTGGGTTACTGGGTCTTGAGGATGGACCACGGGCCAGAACTTGCTCAATATGCAATTGGGCTACTGGCCTGTCCTGCATCTAGTGTGCTTTCTGAATGCACATGCAGTGCTGCTGGAGGGTTTGTAACGGATCCAAGACTGTCCACAGACTCCATTGATGGGCTCACATTCAAAAAATGAATCAGTCTTGGATCAGCAGCTATCGAGCACCTGATGCTGTTGTAACTGATTGAATTTGGTATGGATCTGGGATCCCTTGAAGACTGCCTATGCTGACTAGCCTACTCCTCCTCTGTCATGATGGTGCTAGCTTCCAACAATATTTTTGGTTTAGGGCACCACCACCACCACCCAAGGCCCAATTTTTCTACCCCCACTTAACAGGGGCATGTAATTTAAATTTTTGATCTAATATTTCACAGCAGGGCCTGTTCCTGCATCCAACTAGAGTATCTGTGAGGGGTTACAGTTTTGTGGCACCACCACCCAAGGCCCAATTTTTCTGCCCCTGTTTAACAGAGGCATATAATTACAATTTTTGATATAATATTTCACAGCAGGGCCCGTTCCTGTGCTCAACAAGAGTAACTGTGAGGGCTTACAGTGTTCTGGCGCCATCAAAACTAAAGGCCCAAACTTTATGCCCCTGTTTAACAGGGGCTTGTAATTACTATTTTTTGATATAATAGTTAAGCAGGGCCTGTTCCTGTGACCAAGAGTAACTGTGAGGGCTTACAGTGTTCTGGCACCACCAAAACCAAAGGCCCAATTTTTCTAACCCTGTTTAACAGGGACATGTAATTACAATTATTGATATAATATTTCACAGCATGGCCCATTTCTGTGCCCAACATGAGTATCTGTGAGGGGTTACATTATTTCAGTTACTATTTTTGAAATAATAGTTAAGCAGGGCTCATTCCTGCGCCCAACAAGAGAGGTTACAGTGTGCTGGTGCCACCAAAACCAAAGGCCCAATTCTTCTGCCCCTGTATAACAGGACCAATTACAATTACAATAATTACAATTATTGCTATAATATTTCACAGCAGGGCCCATTTCTGTGCCCAACAAGAGTATCTGTGAGGGGTTACTGTGTTCTGGTACCACCAACACCCAAGGCCCAGTTTTTCTGAAGAGTATATAGGGCAGGCCGTATAGTATATATACTACTGTTTAGAGTATATAGTGCCTAGGGGCCTGGGGGACCCCCATGCCATTTAAAAAAAAATTGGTCCGGGGTTCCCCTTAATATCCATACCAGACCTGAAGGGCCTGGTATGGATTTTGGGGGGGGCATCCATGTCATTTTTTTTTTGGTATTTTATCTATATTGCTGGGATCTGACAATAAATTACAGCTATGAGCAGCCCCCAAAGATTTGGCTGCTCAATGACTAGGCCATTTTTTGCGATACGGCACTGCTTCGCTTTAACTGACAATTGTGCGGTCGTGCGATGCTGTACCCAAACAAAATTTACGTCCTTTTTTCCCCACAAATAGAGCTTTCTTTAGGTGGTATTTGATCATCTCTGCAGTTTTTATTTTTTGTGCTATAATTCATAAAAGAGTGTCAATTTTGAAAAAAACACAATTTTGTACTTTTTGCTAAAATAAATATCCCCACATTTTTTTTAAAAAAGCTAATTTTTTCTTCAGTTTAGGCCGATATGTATTCTTCTACATATTTTTGGTAATAAAAATCTCAATAAGCGTATATTGATTGGTTTGCACAAAAGTTATAGCGGCTACAAAATAGGGGAAAGATTTATGGCATTTTTATTATTATTATTATTTTTTTTACTAGTAATGGCAGTGATCTGCAATTTTTATCGGGACTGTGTCATTATGGTGGACAGATCGGACACTTTTGATACATTTTTGGGACCATTGACAATTATACAGAGATCAGTGCTAAAAAAATGCACTGATTACTTTGTAAATGTCACTGGCAGGGAAGAGGTTAACACTAGGGGCGATCAAGGGTGTACACTAGTATGTGTTTTAACTGTAGGGGATGGGACTGATTACAGGAGATGACAGATCATTGTTCTTGGCTAGTAGGAACTCATGATCTGCCTCTACTCTCCTCGCAGAACAGGGATTTGTGTGTTTACACACACACGTCCCTGTTCTGGCTCTCATGCCAGTGATCGCGCATGGCTGGCGGTCATCGCGACCGTCGGCCATGCGCATCAGTACCCCTGCAGTGCAGCTATCCCACTTAAAGGAGCCGACTTACATCTATGACGGTTCGCAGGATTGTGCTGACCTGCCGCAGTATAATGATGGCACCTGGTCGGCAAGTGGTTAAATGACAGTTTTTATGGCAATAACTTGCAAGTAAGCCTTTAAAATGAGCACTTTTGATTTTTCACGTTCGCGTCCCATAGACTTTAACTGTGTTCGCACAAATTTTTTTTTTTTGTTCGCATGCTCTGCTGTGAACCGAACCTAGGGACACATAGCATGCTCTTACCAAGAATTATCCCCCAAAACACATTCTGCTGAGCAAAGGGTAAACAAAAGATTACCTGTAGTTTTAGTAGTGCAGTTGTCCACAGGAGGATAGCACGGTAGGGACTTGGTCAGCAACAGCGAACACAATTGTCCAGGCAACAGGCAGGAATACTGTCTATAGTCAGTACAGGCAGCAGGAAGGGATACTGTCCATATACAGTCCAGGGTCAGTGCAGGCAGAGATATTGTCAGCAGTGCCTATTTTGTAGACGCTATAACTTTTGAGACTGTCTGTGACAGACCTAGCCAGAACAGAGGCTGTTGGAGAGGACTGTATGCAAGCCTGTTGCCCTTTGATTATGGGCCCTGGATTTTCAATGGAACAATACTCTTTGTGAGGTGAATGAGAAATCCAGGCTGAATGGTACTAATCGGACTCAGTCGTGTATATATGTATATATTGTATGGGGACTCCTTACTGTAGATTTGTGTCCCTGAAGAGGGAGGGGGGTTCCTCCAGCAGCCCCCTGCTGATAAGACTGATTAATTCTGTTGGGACACATCCTGTGAGGAGATGCTGGTGTCATCAATTCCAACTACCTGTGTTTATGTTAATTGAGAGAGCTGATCACATTAGCCACCAGCACTGGCTAGTAGACGAATGGTCTAGGCTGAGGAGGGGGTAGATTGTTGTTTGTATTGTTAATTATAATTAGCTCCAGCTATTGTGTTTATATTAATGTGTGAAGCTCGGTGCCCACAAGTCTGTCATCTGGTCTGGGTACATTTTGTAGTAAATTAGCTCATGTTAATTAGGTTAGCTTTGAGTCATCCCTGCTGTATAAATGTCTGTGAGATCTCAAATAAAAAGTTAGTTCTGATGTACTCCAATACTGGTGTTGTCTAGTTCTTGGGGTTCCTATAGCCAGATCCATTGGACTCGTGTTCCAGAACTTAGGAAGCGGTATATGACGGAAGCACTCAAGCGGAGTGTGGGACGTTCCGTGACATTGGTGGCAAGCAGCGGGAAAGCTTCCTATAGTCTGGGAAATCTAAACCTCCACCTGGATCCAAGATCAGGATAGCAGACTTCAGTCACCCCAGCGGAGATATGGACCTGGCATCAGAATTCCCGGGGCTGCTGCGGATCATCCTTTCAACATACACCAGGACTGTGTCTGAGGATGAATACCTGGAGCTTAGGCAGCAAATTCGGGTGGAGCTCTGGATTGCAGCCCTCCATCTCGCTGGTATAAAACAGGGCAAGTGCTTTCCAACCCAAGAGCAACGGGCCAGTGACCAACGGGCATTGCGGATGGCATTCCTGGGAGAGCAGCCCCAGGAGCGATGGGTGACTGAGTTAGACAGGTTGGTCCAGCAGGAGATAGAGCTGGACAATCGTTATCGGGCTCTGCAATGGCACGCAGAGGAGGGATATTTAGGGGAGACGACAGAATGCTCTCCGGAGGGATATGACTTTGGCGGCCCTGGATTGCTGTGGGAGAACCTTACAGATCTTTTTATGTTTGGCGATGAAGGGGAACCTGACCTTGAGGACCTGAGAGAATATAGAGAGGCTATGCTCGGTCTTGCAGGGGTCTCAGAGCTCAAACCTGATCTGGACCATTTGCTAAGGAAGGAACAGCATCTGGAAAGGGCATACAGAAAACTGCTAGAACAAGTTCAGCAGCATGCCAGAGAATCGGCAGTGGAAAATCTGGAGATTGCCATCCCCAAACCTGAAGTGCTGACAACAGGGCAGAGCTCTGCTAATCTTTGCCCAGAAATGATAGCATCTTCTGGGTTCCATGGACAGGAGATGGTGAACCTCTATCCCCAGACATCAGTTGCAGAGACATGGGATTTGATAGACTTTTCTGCTGAGGAAAAACAACCTGATGAGCCTTCAGCAGAAGAGCTGCTATCAGGGCCAAAGTTCACTGTGTTCTGCCCAGCACCAACAGTGGGTTCGGCCTTCTTGAGAGAAGAGGTAGTCGGCCTTTCTCCCACAACACTGACAGGGAGATGTGATTTTCTGCCAGCAGCATCTATGGAGTTAAAACAAACTTCTCCAGCTGAAGATCTGGTAACTGAACAGAGGGTCCAAGACCTCTGCCCCACACCTGTGGCAGTTTCGGAGGCTCAGGGTGAGAAGGTGGCAATCTCTTCCCAGCAGCAGATACAGGGGGAGAAGGGAGAGGAGGTGTGTGTTGTCCCTCCCCAACAGTTGGCCAGGGTGGAGGAAGCGGACTTTCCTCCCCAGCAAAGATCCGTGCACCTGGGAGACAGTACCATCGACATGTTATCCCAGCAGCCAGATGAGGGAATAGAAAAGGAAGCAGCTGGCTCCCTTTTCCAATGGCAACTACACAGTTTGGGAGTGGAGGAAGCCAGCCTCCTGCCCCAACGGTTAGCCGGAGCGGAGGATGCAGAGTCCCCAGCAGAAGTGCTGGCAACAGAGCAGAGTGCTACCAACCTCTTCCCAGCACCGGCAACAACTGTGGAGTTCCAGGGAGCCGGGGCAGTTGGCCCCTCTCTCCGACGACAAGCTGATGTAGTGGAGCTGCTACTCCCAGCTGAATTGCTGGCAACAGGGCAGAGCACCGCTGGCCTCTGCCTAGCACCTAGTGTCCCTCTACAGCTTCAAGAAGCAGGGGTGATTGGCCCCTCTGCCCAGCAGCAGACCGAGCCCAGGAATGTTAAAAACAATCCAGCTGAAGCCCTGGCAGCCAGACAGAGAGTAAAAGACCTCTGTCCCACACTTTTACCACTTCCAGAGACTGGGGATTTAATAGACGTTTCTGTAGAGGAGGAACCACCTAGCAAACCCCCAGCAGAAGTGCTGGCAACCGGACAGAGGGTCCAAGATCTCTGCCCCACACCTGCAGCAATTGTGGAGGCCCAAGGTGAGGAGGTGGCAGTCTATCGCGAGCTGCAGATCAGGATCCAAGGAGAGAATGCAGTCATCACCTCACAACTGCAGCTTGATCTGGTGTCGGTTGATGGGGCTTCAGTCCCCACCTGTATACCCCAGGGATGCTGGGCAGTCGGCCCAGATCCCCAACAGCAGGATGGAGTGAGCCCAGTCCCCCTGTCTTCTCTCCAGCGGCAGAAAGGATTCCAGGGAGAAGGGCCAGTCCGGGCCTCTCCCCAGCGGCGGATATGTTCTCTGAGAGAGGCAGAGGAAGGCTGGGTGAGTAATACTCTGTTTGGAACAATTTGTTTGGGGTACTGTGTGGGTACAGGCAGTAGAGGACTGGAACTATGGACTAACTTCGGAGTCAACCCGTCTGGGGTCTCCTCCTGTGTTAGTCTCCTGCCGAAAGGGGAGAAATGTGACAGACCTAGCCAGAACAGAGGCTGTTGGAGAGAACTGTATGCAAGCCTGTTGCCTTTTGATTATGGGCCCTGGATTTTCAATGGAACAATACTCTTTGTGAGGTGAATGAGAAATCCAGGCTGAACGGTACTAATCGGACTCAGTCGTGTATATATGTATATATTGTATGGGAACTCCTTACTGTAGATTTGTGTCCCTGAAGAGGGAGGGGGGGTTCCTCCAGCAGCCCCCTGCTGATAAGACTGATTCATTATGTTGGGACACATCCTGTGAGGAGATGCTGGTGTCATCAATTCCAACTACCTGTGTTTATGTTAATTGAGAGAGCTGATCAGATTAGCCACCAGCACTGGCTAGTAGACGAATGGTCTAGGCTGAGGAGGGGGTAGATTGTTGTTTGTATTGTTATTGTAATTAACTCCAGCTATTGTGTTTATATTAATGTGTGAAGCTCGGTGCCCACAAGTCTGTCATCTGGTCTGGGTACATTTTGTAGTAAATTAGCTCATGTTAATTAGGTTAGCTTTGAGTCATCCCTGCTGTATAAATGTCTGTGAGATCTCAAATAAAAAGTTAGTTCTGATGTACTCCAAGACTGGTGTTGTCTAGTTCTTGGGGTTCCTATAGCCAGATCCATTGGACTCGTGTTCCAGAACTTAGGAAGCGGTATATGACGGAAGCACTCAAGCGGAGTGTGGGACGTTCCGTGACACTGTCCATATACAGTCCATGCACAGATGGGCACTGATTGATGGTACAGATGTGCACTGATGAGGCACAGATGGGCACTGATTGATGGCACAGATGTGCACTGATGAGGCAGCACAGATGTGCACTGATTGATGGCACATATGTGCACTGATGAGGCAGCACAGATGTGCACTGATTGATGGCACATATGTGCACTGATGAGGCAGCACAGATGGGCACTGATTGATGGCGCAGATGTGCACTTATGAGGCAGCACAGATGGGCACTGATTGATGGCACAGATGTGCACTGATGAGGTGGCACAGATGTGCACTGATTGATGGCACAGATGTGCACTGATGAGTTAGCACAGATGTGTACTGATTGATAGTACAGATGTGCACTGATAAGGCGGCACAGGTGGGCACTGATGATACAGATGACTGATTGATGGCACAGATGTGTACTGATGACACAGATGGGCACTGATGGCACAGATGGGCACTGGTGACTGGGGGCACAGACTGATGGCACAGATAGGCACTGTGACACTGATTGGCACTGTGGCACTGATTGGGCACTGGTGTTGGCACTGTATGTGATTGTGTAATAGAAGAAATCATTCACGCTGCAGCACAGAAGCTCTCCCGCCTCACACCCGTTTTCTGTGTGAGGAGGGAGAGCTGTCAATGAGGGATGATCTCATATTTACATTTGAGATCATCTCTCATTGGACACGCCGATCACATGGTAAATGGTCAATCACAGCGGTCCAAGGCACAGCCATCACAAATGTTCCCCAATGCACGCTCGCGAGGGCATGGAGCCTGCAAAGAGGAGGACATCATATGACGGTGTCCCGGTAATGTAGGTAAGTGCTGTAGCAGTCATTCGGCTATAGCGCGGACACGAGGAGGTTAACCATCAATATACATTAGTTATTCATTATCAGTCAATTTTAATCAGGTATCACCTGATTTTGAGAAAAATATGCTCAAATATGCTCAACTAAACACGTTCTTGTGTAAGCAAAGTGGTTGTGTGCCATTTCTTGGTTCAAAAGATTGATCAATCATTGATCAAGGTCGCCTTTAAAATGAATACAGCTTAAAAGCTAGATTAAATTTAGCTCACAGTTAAAGTAGAACTATAGGCAAAACTTTTTTTTTTAATTTAGATAGCGTAAGGGAGGATTATAACCCCTGTCAGTTTACTTTTTGCCTCTGTGTCCCATTGAGGAGATATAGCTTCACTTCTTGTCCCATAGCCAAACAGGAAGTGAGAGGAAATCCCTGAAAATTAACGAATTCCCTTAGGGCCCCCAGGTTACCAGAACTAGTGTTACTATTGGTAGATTTCTTGTCTATTACTTTTCTGGGGACAAACCAAAATTTGTGATTTTCTTTTATTTCCACTTTCAATCATAAGGGTAAACAGGACAAATACAGCCGTGGCCAAAAGTTTTGAGAATTACACAAATATTAATTTTCACAAAATCTGCTGCCTTAGTTTTTATGATGGCAATTTGCATATACTCCAAAATGTTATGAAGAGTGATTAGATGAGTTGCAATTAATTGCAAAGTCCCTCTTTGCCATGAAAATTAACTTAATCCCATAAAAAAAATTGTGAAGAAGGCTTTAGGGTGCACAAGGAAGTCCAGCAAGTGCCAGGACCGTCTCCTACAGTTGATTCAGCTGCAGATTGAAATGGAAAAGGAATTTGTAATAAAGTCAAATTACAATGTGGCCTGTCTGGCAATTATACTGTTGTGCTCACAAGTTTACATACCCTGGCAGAATTTATGATTTCGTGGTCATTTTTCAGAAGATATGAATGATAACACAAAATTTTTCTTTCACTCATGGTTAGTGTTTGGCTGAAGCCATTTATTGTCAATCAACTGTTTTTACTCTTTTAAAATCATAATCACAACCTGATCAAAAGTTTACATACCCCAGTTCTTAATACCGTGTATTGCCCCCCTTTAACATCAATGACAGCTTGAAGTCCTTTGTGGTATTTGTGGATGAGGCTCTTTATCTTCTCAGATGGTAAAGCTGCCCATTCCTCTTGACAAAAAGCCTCCAGTTCTTGCAAATTATTGGGCTGTCTTGCATGAACTGCACGTTAGAGCTCTCCCCAGAGTGGCCCAATGATATTGAGGTCAGGAGACTGAAATGGCCACTCCAGAACCTTCACTTTATTCTGCTGTAGCCAATGACAGGTCGACCTGGCCTTGTGTTTTGGATCATTGTCATGTTGGAAAGTACGTCCCATGCGCAGCTTTCTGGCTGATGAATGCAAATATTCCTCCAGTATTTTTTGATAACATATTGCATTCATCTTGCCATCAATTTTGACCAAATTTACTGTGCCTTTGAAGCTCATACATCCCCAAAACATCAGCTATCCACCTCCGTGTTTCATAGTAGGAATGGTGTACCTTTCATCATAGGCCTTGCTGACTCCTCTCCAAATGTAGTGTTTATGGTTGTGGCCAAACAGCTCAATTTTGGTCTCATCACACCAAATGACTTTATGCCAGAAGGTTCGAGGCTTGTCTCTGTGCTGTTTCGCATATTGCAGGTGGGATACTTTGTGGCATTTGCATAGTAATGGCTTTCTTCTGGCGACTCAACCATCTTTCTTCAAGTCCCTCCTTATTGTGCATCTTTAAACAGCCACACCACATGTTTCCAAAAAGTCCTGTGTTTAACTTGAAGTTATTTGTGGGTTTTTCTTTGCATCCCGAACAATTTTCCTGGCAGTTGTAGCTGAAATTTTAGTTGGTCTACCTGACCATGGTTTGGTTTCAACAGAACCCCTCATTTTCCACTTCTTGATTAGAGTTTGAACACTGCTGCTCAGGGATGAGCCGAACACCCCCCCCCCCCCCCCCGCTTTGGTTCGCACCAGAACATGTGAACAGGCAAAAAATTAGTTTGAACACGCGAACACCATTAAAGTCTATGGGACTCGAACATGAATAATCAAAAGTGATAATTTTAAAGGCTTATATGCACGGTATTGTCATAAAAAGTGTTTGGGGACCTGGGTCCTGCCCCAGGGGACATGAATCAATGCAAAAAACGTTTTAAAAATGGCCATTTTTTCGGGAGCAGTGATTTTAATAATGCTTAAAGTGAAACAATAAAAGTGTAATATTCCTTTAAATTTCGTACCTGGGGGGTGTCTATAGTATTCTAAACTGTTCTAAACATGGGAAACTTGCTCCCCTTTACAGGCATACTATAAAGGGGAGCAAGTTTCCCATGTTTAGAACAGTCTGACAGCAAAATGACATTTAAAAGGAAAAAAAGTCATTTAAAAGTACTCGCGGCTATATGAATTGTCAGTCCAACAATACACATAAAAGAAGAAGAAGATGGAGGAAGAAATCGAATGAAGATAGAAGAAAGAAGATAGAAGAAAGAAGATAGAAAATAGGAGATAGAAGATAGAAGAAGCATTTAAATAAAGGAATTGTCAAAAACTGTCTCTTGTCATTTTTAACATTTTTGACACTTTTTTGGTGAAATGGTAGGGGTACATTTATACCCCCTTATCATTTCACACAGGGGGGGGATCTGGGGGTCCCCTTGTTAAAGGGGGCTTCCAGATCCGATAAGCCCCCCACCCGCAGACCCCCACAACCACCGGGCAAGGGTTATGGGGATGAGGTCCTTGTCCTCATCAACATAGGGACAAGGTGCTTTGGGGGGGACACCAAAGCACCCTCCCAATTTTGAGGGCATGTGGGCTGTTACGGTTCAGGAGGGGGGGCGCTCTCTCGTTTCCCCCTCTTTTCCTGCGGCCTGCCAGGTTGCGTGCTCGGATAAGGTTCTGGTATGGATTTTTGGGGGGACCCCACGCCATTTTTTTTTTTTACATTTTGGGGCTGGGTTCCCCTTAAAATCCATACCAGACCTGAAGGGTCTGGTATGGATTTTGAGGGGGACCCCCATGCCTTTTTTTTTTTTTACATTTTGGTTCGGGGTTTACCTGTGGGGAAATCCCATGTCATTTTTATCAATGAACTTTTATGTGTATTGTTGGACTGACAATTTATATAGCCGCGAGTACTTTTAAATGACTTTTTTTCCTTTGAAATGTAATTTTGCTGTCAGACTGTTCTAAACACGGGAAGCATGCGCCCCTTTACAAGCATACTATAGACACCCCCCAGGTACAAAATTTAAAGGAGTATTACACTTTTATTGTTTCACTTTAAGCATTATTAAAATCACTGCTCCCAAAAAAACGTCCGTTTTTAAAACTTTTTTTTGCATTGATCCATGTCCCCTGGGGCAAGACCCAGGTCCCCAAACACTTTTTATGACAATACCATGCATATAAGCCTTTAAAATTAGCACTTTTGATTTCTCCCATAGACTTTTAAAGTGTGTTCCGTGGCTTTCGAATTTGCCGCGAACACCCCAAATTGTTCGCTATTCGGCGAACTTGCGAACAGCTGATGTTCGAGTCGACCATGAGTTTGACTCAAACTCGAAGCTCATCCCTACTGCTGATTGGCATTCTCAATTTCTTGGATATCTTTTTATACCCCTTTCCTGTTTTATACAGTTCAACTACCTTTTCCCGCAGATCCTTTGACAATTATTTTGCTTTCCCCATGACTCAAAATCCAGAAACGTCAGTGCAGCACTGGATCAAAGATGCAAGGGTCTGTCAGAAATCCAGAAACTCATTGACCTTTTATACACACACACTAATTACAAGCAAATACATCACAGGTGAGGATGGTTACATTTAATATCCATTCAAACCCCTTTGTGTCAACTTGTGTGTATGTTATCAGGCCCAAATCACCAGGGTATGTAAACTTTTGATCAGAGTCATTTGGGTACTTTTTGTTGTGATTATGATTTAAAAAGAGTAAACACAGTTGATTGATAATAAATGGCTTCAGCCAAACACTAATCATGAGTGAAAGAAAAGTTTTTGTGTTATTCATATAATCCGAAAAATGGCCAAGAAATCATAAATTCTGCCAGGGCATGTAAACTTATGAGCATAACTGTATATGACATTACCAGGTGCACTAACAGTGTTCTGCTGACAAAAGTTGCAGTGTCTGCATTCCTTTAGAAGTAATTAACACTAATGCCCTGTACACACGGTTGGATTTTCCGATGGAAAATGTGTGATAGGACATTGTTGTTGGAAATTCCGACCATGTGTAGGCTCCATCACACATTTTCCATAGGAATTTCCACCACACAAAGTTTGAGAGCTTGCTATAAAATTTTCCGACAACAAAATCCGTTCCGAAATTCCAATCGTGTGTACACAAATCCGACACACAAAGTGCCACGCATGCTCAGAATAAATTAAGAAATTAAAGCTATTGGCTACTGCCCCGTTTATAGTCCTGACCTACGTGTTTTACGTCACCGCGTTCGGAACGATCGGATTTTCCGACAACTTTGTGTGACCATGTGTATGCAAGACAAGTTTGAGCCAACATCCGTCGGAAAAAATCCATGGATTTTGTTGTGGGAATGTTCGATCAATGTCCGACCGTGTGTACAGGGCATTACAGTTTCTCACCAAACATTACATTTGTATCTTAGTGCAGACTTCTGGTAAAATCAAAAGTCTTCAATTTATTCACATTTTAGAGCTGTACATACTATAACAAGGTACAGAAAGCTTCCATGTTGCCATATCCCATTGCATCTACAGAAATCACAGCACTGTAGATTGAGTTGGACTGTGTGGCAATTATATATGACACACTGTTTACATATATATATATATATATATATATATATATATATATATATATATACACACATATATACTGTATATCAGCTCCTTGATGTCATCATGGAGGAGTGGAAGAGGACTCCATTGGCAACCTGTGAATCTCTGGTGAACTCCATGCCCAAGAGGCTTAAGGCAGTGCTGGAAAATGCTGTGCAGGTGTACTCGCTTTTGTTGCCAAGCTGTACACTCACTACTTTACATAGTAGCAAAGTATATTTTTTTCAGAGCTGTCACATGAGATACTGTATGTATGTATATATATATATATATATATCACCCTCTACCTAAAAGTAGGTGCTAAAGTAGTATTTCTTTTTCTCAGGGCCTAAGTGCAGGTAAATTTAGCCAGGCCTGTGCTTTAGGCTGGGCCTGGTTGTTGTGATTTGGGGCTGGGAGTGTTCAGTGTAG
This sequence comes from Aquarana catesbeiana, assembly GCF_042186555.1. NCBI lineage: Eukaryota > Metazoa > Chordata > Amphibia > Anura > Ranidae > Aquarana > Aquarana catesbeiana. Next base: position 185,033,995 of record NC_133332.1, read on the forward strand.
TGGGGGGTGTGGCCACTTGTGCCCTGACTCAGTGATGCCTCCCCTGTTTTCAGATGGATGGTTCTGGAAGAGGGGTTGGACTTGAGATCGGAGTGGCAGGCAGCTCATGTGAGGAGCCCTGATAATTATCTTGCGGTATTGGCAGGGGCAGGCCTCTCATATAAGTTGGGGTCACATGCTTCCAGGGAGGAATCCTAGAAAGAAGGAACAGACAATGAAGTACTAAGTTGCTGTTCTCAGCGTCCCCACGTGGGGAATGCGCCGAGTGTGGAGGAGGGATGGATGAACCGCCAGGAGGGAGCTTAAGGTAAAGATCTTCATCCTTAAAGAAGTATCAAGCTGCTGTGACCAGGGAACACAGGACTTGCATGCTGGAGGATATCTAAAAGGAAGAAGCAGTAGTCAAGCGGAGGAGAGTAGAGCAGCATTCTGTGACGGGGACACAGAACCATTATCCTCCTAGAGAAAGGTCAGTGTAGAATGCTGTGGCCAGGGAACACATAGTTGATAGCATTGGACTGGCTGAAAGCAGTGGTCCGTTCACTGCCATGTGTAAGGTCGTCGTGTGGAGATACCAAGTCATCTCCGGCCTGGTTAGCACAATTGTAATTATAAAAAACCCAAAGATTAAAACTGTGCTAGAAAAATAAATCTATTAAAAAAAAATTAAATGTGAAGCTGCCAGCACCATAAAGTCCAATACCAAACTCAAATACAGTAAAATAAAATAAAGGTGCAGTGCTAGTGTAATGAAGTGAAAAATATGTTGATCAAAAAAGTAATGGTGAAAAAACTCACAATTGTTTGCTTGCTGTTTGTTTGTTTGCTGTTTGTTTGTTTGCTGTTTGTTTGCTTGCTGTTTGTTTACTGTTTGTTTGCTGGGTTGCATTTTTGGGGCTTTTCCTTTTAGTTTTTCATTTGCCTTTTGCTATCACTTTTTAAATAGCTTTTTTTTTTTTTTTTCTCTGGTTCCATCAGTCTATCAGTTAAGGGGGGTGGTTAATTGCTCACAGGTGCCTATTTAACTGGGTGTAGGACTCAGTCTGAGCGTGCTCAGTCTGAGGCTGTGGAACTTGGTGTAAGTGGAGCTGGTATAAGTGGGAGTTAAAAACCAGAGTTAGAGTGTACAAGTCTTGCTGTTTGTTTGCGGTTTGTTTGTTTGCTGTTTGTTTGCTTGCTGTTTGTTTGCTTGCTGTTTGTTTGCTGTTTGTTTGCTTGCTGTTTGTTTGTTTGCTGTTTGTTTGCTTGCTGTTTGTTTGCTGTTTGTTTGCTTGCTGTTTGCTTGCTGTTTGTTTGCTGTTTGTTTGCTTGCTGTTTGTTTGCTGTTTGTTTGCTTGCTGTTTGTTTGCTGTTTGTTTGTTTGCTGTTTGTTTGCTGTTTGTTTGCTGTTTGTTTGCTTGCTATTTGTTTGCTGTTTGTTTGCTTGCTGTTTGTTTGCTGTTTGTTTGCTTGCTGTTTGTTTGCTGTTTGTTTGCTTGCTGTTTGTTTGCTGTTTGTTTGCTGGGTTGCATTTTTGGGGCTTTTCCTTTTAGTTTTTCATTTGCCATTTGCTGTCACTTTTTAAATAGCTTTTTTTTTTTCTCTGGTTCCATCAGTCTATCAATTAAGGGGGGTGGTTAATTGCTCACAGGTGCCTATTTAACTGGGTGTAGGACTCAGTCTGAGCGTGCTCAGTCTGAGGCTGTGGAACTCGGTGTAAGTGGAGCTGGTATAAGTGGGAGTTAAAAACCAGAGTTAGAGTGTACAAGTCTTGCTGTTTGTTTGCTTGCTGTTTGTTTGCTGTTTGTTTGCTTGCTGTTTGTTTGCTGTTTGCTTGCTTGCTGTTTGTTTGCTGTTTGCTTGCTGTTTGTTTGTTTGCTGTTTGTTTGCTTGCTGTTTGCTTGCTGTTTGTTTGTTTGCTGTTTGTTTGCTGTTTGTTTGTTTGCTGTTTGTTTGCTTGCTGTTTGTTTGTTTGCTGTTTGTTTGCTGTTTGTTTGCTTGCTGTTTGTTTGCTGTTTGTTTGCTGTTTGTTTGCTGGGTTGCATTTTTGGGGCTTTTCCTTTTAGTTTTTCATTTGCCTTTTGCTGTCACTTTTTAAATAGCTTTTTTTTTTCTCTGGTTCCATCAGTCTATCAATTAAGGGGGGTGGTTAATTGCTCACAGGTGCCTATTTAACTGGGTGTAGGACTCGGTCTGAGCGTGCTCAGTCTGAGGCTGTGGAACTCGGTGTAAGTGGAGCTGGTATAAGTGGGAGTTAAAAACCAGAGTTAGAGTGTACAAGTCTTGCTGTTTGTTTGCTGTTTGTTTGTTTGCTGTTTGTTTGCTTGCTGTTTGTTTGCTGTTTGTTTGTTTGTTTGCTGTTTGTTTGCTGTTTGTTTGTTTGCTGTTTGTTTGCTTGCTGTTTGTTTGCTGTTTGTTTGCTGTTTGTTTGCTGGGTTGCATTTTTGGGGCTTTTCCTTTTAGTTTTTCATTTGCCATTTGCTGTCACTTTTTAAATAGCTTTTTTTTTTTTCTCTGGTTCTATCAGTCTATCAATTAAGGGGGGTGGTTAATTGCTCACAGGTGCCTATTTAACTGGGTGTAGGACTCAGTCTGAGCGTGCTCAGTCTGAGGCTGTGGAACTCGGTGTAAGTGGAGCTGGTATAAGTGGGAGTTAAAAACCAGAGTTAGAGTGTACAAGTCTTGCTGTTTGTTTGCTTGCTGTTTGTTTGCTGTTTGTTTGCTTGCTGTTTTTTTGCTGTTTGCTTGCTTGCTGTTTGTTTGCTGTTTGCTTGCTTGCTGTTTGTTTGCTGTTTGTTTGTTTGCTGTTTGTTTGCTGTTTGTTTGCTTGCTGTTTGTTTGCTGTTTGTTTGCTTGCTGTTTGTTTGTTGTTTGTTTGTTTGCTGTTTGTTTGTTTGCTGTTTGTTTGCTGTTTGTTTGTTTGCTGTTTGTTTGCTTGCGGTTTGTTTGTTTGCTGTTTGTTTGTTTGCTGTTTGTTTGCTTGCTGTTTGTTTGCTGCTTGTTTGCTGTTTGTTTGCTGGGTTGCATTTTTGGGGCTTTTCCTTTTAGTTTTTCATTTGCCTTTTGCTGTCACTTTTTAAATAGCTTTTTTTTTTCTCTGGTTCCATCAGTCTATCAATTAAGGGGGGTGGTTAATTGCTCACAGGTGCCTATTTAACTGGGTGTAGGACTCGGTCTGAGCGTGCTCAGTCTGAGGCTGTGGAACTCGGTGTAAGTGGGAGTTAAAAACCAGAGTTTAAAACAGGAGGTTATAACAGGGGTCATAGTACCTGTGTAGTGTGAGTATCTGAGTGTTGTCTGAGTAGTGTGTGTGGATCGTTAGTACTTGTGTATTGTGTACTGTATACTTGAGTATTGCGAGTGCACATAGGTCTGCGACTGTTCTGCGATTGCACGTAGGTCTGTGAGTACCTGTGTATTGTCTTGTTGTGTACCTGTGTATTGTCTTGAGTATTAGTGCCAGGAAGCTAGCTGTTAGGTAATTTGGACAGGGTAAAATCCCCAAATCCTCACTATATTTAATAGGTACGATGCCCGGCGGGTGTGGAGAGGCGACTCTTTGTACATCTTGCCGCATGTATGCGTTCCTTGATCATCCGATCGAGGGCGAATACTGCTGTGCAAAACGTAAGCACATTGTTTCCCTGGAAGCCCAGGTTCTGAATCTGGGGAAGCAACTGTCAGCACTGAGAAGTCCCTCCATACTAAAGGTGAGCCAGGAACGTACACGGCAGGTGCCGGCAGGGGCCAGCACAGAGGCGGGTGGAGACAAAGAGGTGCAGGCACTAGCAAAGAGTAGATGGGTGACAGTCAGGAGGGGTAGAGGGGGAAGTGCCAGAGAGGCTGATCCAGGACTAGAGCATCCCAATAAGTACGCTCCATTGAGTGACATTGGTGAAACTAGTCAGGGACCAGCACTGCTGGAGATGAGGGACTCTCCTAGCTGCCAGAGGAAGAACTCCTCCAGTGAGAGTGGGGAGGCAGCAAAGGGAAAGGAAAGACAGATTCTGGTGGTAGGGGACTCAATTCTTAGAAGGACAGAGAGGGCAATCTGTAACCAAGACCTGAAGCGCCGAACAGTATGTTGTCTACCGGGCGCTCGGGTTCGGCACATCATGGATCTTGTGGACAGATTACTGGGAGGTGCTGGGGAAGACCCGGCTGTCATGGTGCACGTTGGCACCAATGACAAAGTCAGAGGCAGATGGAGTGTCCTAAAGAACGATTTTAGGGACTTAGGTGCTAAATTGAGGAAAAGGACCTCCAAGGTAGTGTTCTCAGGAATACTATCGGTACATCGAGCCACACCAGAAAGGCAGAGGGAGATTAGGGAAGTAAACAAGTGGCTGAAGAGCTGGTGTAGTAAGGAGGGGTTTGGGTTCCTGGAGGACTGGGCCGACTTCTCAGTCGGTAACCGGTACTATAGAAGGGACAGACTGCACCTAAATGAGGAGGGTGCAGATTTGCTGGGAATGAAGATGGCCAAAAAGTTAGAGGGGTTTTTAAACTAGGCGATGGGGGGGAGGGTCCAGAGACAGTGATAGCCAGCACAGAAGATATTCCAGAGGGTAGTATTGGGGGCATTAGTGGTAGGTTAACCAAAGCACAAAAACACAAGGTGAGTATAGTAGCAAGTCCTAGTTACAATCTTGAAACACCCAATACGAGGCCAATATGCGACCGGTCTAAACTATGTGGCATGTTCACCAATGCCAGGAGCATGGCAGACAAGATGGGTGAACTAGAGATACTGTTGTACAAGGAGGATTTGGATTTTGTGGGAATTTTAGAGACCTGGTTCAACAGCTCTCATGATTGGCTAGCAAACATTCAAGGGTATACCCTATACCGCAAGGATAGAGAGGATAAAAAAGGGGGAGGGGTATGCCTATATATCAAGAATAATGTACAAGTGAATGTGAGAGATGACATCACTGAGGGAGCTAGTGAGGAGGTGGAATCCTTATGGGTAGAGCTCCAAAGGGATGAAGCTAAGGGGAAAATAATACTGGGAGTATGCTATAGGCCCCTTAACCTGAGGGAGGAAGTGGAGACAGATCTCCTATCACAAATTGGATTAGCAGCAAGGGTGGGAAGTGTTATCATAATGGGGGATTTTATTATCCAGACATAGACTGGGAGGAGGGAACCGCGCATTCATTTAAGGCTCGCCAGTTCCTTAATGTCTTGCAGGACAATTTCATGGGTCAGATGGTAGACGCACCAACTAGAAATAAAACATTACTGGATCTACTGATTACCAACAATACAGACCTGATCACAGATGTGGAAATACGGGGCAATTTAGGTAACAGCGATCACAGGTCAATTAGTTTCAGTATAAATCACACAAATAGGAAACATGAAGGGAACACAAAGACACTGAATTTCAAAAGAGCCAACTTCCCTAAACTACAAACCTTGCTAAAAGGCATAAATTGGATAAAATATTAGGAACAAAGAATACGGAGGAGAGATGGGTTTGCTTTAAGAGCATATTAAATAAGGGCATTAGCCAATGTATCCCATTGGGTAATAAATTTAAAAGAGCGAACCAAAATCCTTGATGGCTTAACTCCAATGTAAAAATGCATATAAAAGCAAAGGAGAAGGCCTTCAAAAAATACAAGGTTGAGGGATCATCCTCAGCATTCAGACTTTATAAAGAATGCAATAAGAAATGTAAGGGTGCAATTAGGACGGCTAAGATAGAACATGAAAGACACATAGCGGAGGAGAGCAAAAAAAATCTCAAGAAATTCTTTAAGTATGTAAACAGTAAAAAAGGGAGGACAGACCATATTGGCCCCATAAAGAATGAGGAAGGACATCTGGTTACAAAGGATGGGGAGATGGCAAAGGTATTGAATTTATTCTTCTCCTCAGTATTCACAAGTGAATCGGGGGGCTTCAGTAACCAAAACTGCAGTGTTTATCCTCATGACACAACACAGGAAGCACCTACATGGTTAACAGAGGACGGAATTAAAATTAGACTTGAGAAACTTAACATTAATAAATCACCGGGACCAGATGGCTTGCATCCGAGGGTACTTAGGGAACTCAGTCAGGTGATTGCCAGACCGTTGTTCCTAATTTTTACAGACAGTCTATTGACTGGAATGGTACCAGCTGATTGGAGAAAAGCCAATGTAGCACCAATATTTAAAAAGGTCCCAAAAAACATCCCTGGGAATTACAGACCAGTTAGCCTAACATCAATAGTATGTAAACTCTTGGAGGGGATGATAAGGGATTATATACAAGATTTTAGTAATAAGAATGATATCATTAGCAGTAATCAGCATGGATTCATGAAGAATCGTTCTTGCCAAACCAATCTATTAACCTTCTATGAGGAGGTGAGTTGCCATCTAGATAAAGGAAGGCCCGTAGACGTGGTGTATCTGGATTTTGCAAAAGCATTTGACACAGTTCCCCATAAACGTTTACTGTACAAAATAAGGTCCGTTGGCATGGACCATAGGGTGAGTACATGGATTGAAAACTGGCTACAAGGGCGTGTTCAGAGGGTGGTGATAAATGGGGAGTACTCAGAATGGTCAGGGGTGGGTAGTGGGGTTCCCCAGGGTTCTGTGCTGGGACCAATCCTATTTAATTTGTTTATAAACGACCCCGAGGATGTTATAAACAGTTCAATCTCTGTATTTGCAGACGATACTAAGCTAAGCAGGGCAATAACTTCTCCGCAGGATGTGGAAACCTTGCAAAAAGACCTGAACAAATTAATGGGGTGGGCGACTACATGGCAAATGAGGTTCAATGTAGAAAAATGTAAAATAATGCATTTGGGTGGCAAAAATATGAATGCAATCTATACACTGGGGGGGAGAACCTCTAGGGGAATCCAGGATGGAAAAGAATCTGGGGGTCCTAGTAGATGATAGGCTCAGCAATGGCATGCAATGCCAAGCTGCTGCTAATAAAGCAAACAGAATATTGGCATGCATTAAAAGGGGGATCAACTCCAGAGATAAAACGACAATTCTCCCGCTCTACAAGACTCTGGTCCGGCCGCACCTAGAGTATGCATTCCAGTTCTGGGCACCAGTCCTCAGGAGGGATGTACTGGAAATGGATCGAGTACAAAGAAGGGCAACAAAGCTAATAAAGGGTCTGGAGGATCTTAGTTATGAGGAAAGGTTGCGAGCACTGAACTTATTCTCTCTGGAGAAGAGACGCTTGAGAGGGGATATGATTTCAATTTACAAATACTGTACTGGTGACCCCACAATAGGGATAAAACTTTTTCGCAGAAGAGAGTTTAATAACACTCGTGGCCACTCATTACAATTAGAAGAAAAGAGGTTTAACCTTAAACTACGTAGAGGGTTCTTTACTGTAAGAGCGGCAAGGATGTGGAATTCCCTTCCACAGGCGGTGGTCTCAGCGGGGAGCATTGATAGCTTCAAGAAACTATTAGATAATCACCTGAATGACCGCAACATACAGGGATATGTAATGAAATACTGACACATAATCACACACATAGGTTGGACTTGATGGACTTGTGTCTTTTTTCAACCTCACCTACTATGTAACAATCTTAAAAACTAAAGCAAATATCACACTAAATATTACTAAAGGTGATACCCTAGCTGATTCTAAAGGATTAGTAAACCAAAACCAAAAGACATTTGTTTAAAAAATAAAATAACTAATAATGAGAGTAATGGTGAAAGAACTCTCACATAGAAAACTAAAACAGATACCATAAGAAAAATAGGGCGTGGCTTGGCACTTGATGGCGATGGACACACACTAGCAGAGCTCCGTGAAGGAACCTGGCCTGCAGGCTAGAAACCTTGCTTCCAGCGACCCAGCTATGGGCAGAAAGCTGTACCAGACACCTCAGACTCGCCCCAAATGGAGCACCGCTGCCACTTCAGCCAGGAATATCACCAATCTCTTTAAAAATATCCCGCGGCAGCATGGTGGGAAACAAAATGGCGCGGACGCAGCGAGAGGAGGAAGACTCCAGCGAGGTCTCATTATCCACAGCAGGAGACTCAGGTAGGGGCTACTCCCAGACAAACCAACCCCTGACCTACGCTGATATGTCGGGCTTTGCAGCAGACATCAAATCCACGTTCTCCGCTGCAATTACCGACCTAAAATCCAACCTATTAGTATTAACTGAAAAGTTAGCAGCTGTAGAAACCACTGGGAAGCACAGAGACAAGCGGCTGAATAGGCTGGAAAATGTAGCAGCTTCTCACTCCTCTCACCTAATAGAGATGAACAGACATCTTGAGGACTTAGACAACAGGGGCAGAATTTGCAATATTAGGGTGAGAGGAATTCCGGAGTTAGTGGACACAGCACAAATAGTCCCAGCCCTGCAGAGGGTCTTTAATAGCCTCCTAGAACAACAAGAAGCCACTGTCATTGACTTTGTGCGTGCTCGTAGAGCTCTCAGACCCAAAGGCCCTGACACAGCTCCTCCTCGGGACATAATCTGCTGCCTGAAGAGCTTCCCCCTAAAAGAAACTATCATGAATAAGGCCAGGAGAAATTACAGCATAGTGTTCAACGGAGAGACCATCACGCTTTTTCATGACTTATCACAAATAACACTACGGAACCGCAGAGCTCAGCGGCCCCTACTTGATAAGCTGAAGGTGAGTGATCTGAGATACACGTGGTGTTTTCCCTTTGCCCTTGTTGTAACACAGGCAGGCAAACAGCATGTACTACGCACTCCCACTGATCTGCCTGACTTCTTTGAGTCCTTACATATGGAGCCTGTGGCACTCCCAGAATGGTACCAGGAATTTATCCTCCCAAGAGCCGAGAGAGGCCCTCACAGATCCCCACTCTCATCACCCGACAAGAGACTCCCTAAAGAGATGAAACATAACCGGGGACCTGGCTCTCATGGCGGCACTCCCAACCCCAGACAGGCTGCCTCTAAAGCCCCAGAAGAGAACCAAGGCGACCCTCACGCTTGGTAAACAGTAATTCACCGTTTTTCCTGCATTCATCTGGCAAGTAGCATGGAGGAATTGCAACCACACAGAAATGACACCCAAGCATTACCCATGTTAAAGTTCTTCCAAACTGGAAAAGATTTTTTACCCCCCTAGTTTTTGTAAGATGGCTGATATAGGAACTATCCTCAATTATCTATCCAGCTATGAACAGCTGACCAGAGCTGAAACAGCCCACATGACAGGAGATGGATAAAGATGTCAAGCAACTGCTTACACAAACCAAATTAAGCAATGCGGACTGATGAAGTCTAGCAGACTCTCCTGAAATAGAGCAATACTAGTTGGTGGGGACTGGGGGTCACCACCCTAAAAAGACGCTCTCTATGTATACAAAGGGCCGCCATCTACCCAGAGGTCACCCTGGTAACTACTAATGTTACAGTTAAAGTTTAAAGTTTTACTGCAAGGTTTTCTTTCCTTTTTTTTTTGTGTGTTTACACCTCAATGGCTTCACATATCATGTGCGATGGTTGGGAATTTTCAGATGTACATAGACTGGGTTTCGTTCTTCACTTTCTGGCTGTGCTATATACTACGTGAATTTTGGTTGTTACATTTATTTTGTCATATAGGTAGTGTATACTGACCAGGAATAATATTTTGGTTATAATCTCCATTGCTGCATAGCAGCCTCACCGCATTACCTCAAAGTGGATCTGGTGACAAGGTTTGGTTTCCAGACCCACAAAATAACTATATCAGAATGATAAATTCATTCTGAAGTGTTCAGATAACTCTCACTCTTGTCATTCTTTCTTCTACCACCTTCTGTACCCCTCCCACTTCTACCTCGCCCCCCCCCACCCCTCACCCCTTCTAAGGCTGTAGCATATTGCACTGAATTTTAACCAGCGCTAAGTTTTCATTGCAGATATAACAAGGTAAACCATGCTCGTGGGTTCTCCAGATGGCATACTCTTCACTGGGCCAAGGTCCTACTGTCATATCACACAATGTACAGGGGCTGAACATGCCAGAAAAAAGGTCCACGCTGCTGAGAGAACTTAAGAAAGGTAGGCCACACTTCACCTTTCTGCAAGAGACCCTATTTTCAAACAAACCATATACCAAAAATGACTAGCCCATAATTTATAGATGCGATACATGCTACTAATGACTCGGCCAAATCTAAAGGGGTATCAATCCTGATAAGTAAGGATGCCCCGTTCAATTTGACAGATAAATTAGTAGAACCAGAAGGAAGATATGTCTTCCTGAAAGGCACTAATGCAGGTTCCCCCATCACTCTTGCGAACGTCTATTTCCCCAACTTGTCACACTTGTCAGATTTTTGTCAGCGCATGACGCACATGCTCACGGACTTTGCAACCGGTTGCTTAATATTAGCCGGGGACTTCAATATACCACTTAGTTCCCTGATGGACACATCCACAGGGAAGACCTGCATTACCTACAAGATGCTCAAGAAAATCAAACTTCTACTACACTCGTTTCATCTAATTGACACGTGGCGGTTTTTACATCCGACAGACAAGGATTATATTTTTCACTCCATCCCACATAACTTTTACGCCCGTATAGATCACTTGTACATCTCCCAGAGGGACCTATCTAGAATTACAGAGGATAAGGTAGGAATTCAATACTTATCAGACCATGCCCCCATATCGCTGACGATAGTGGGGAACACACCCACAGCAACCACGGCCTCCTGGAGACTAAATGCGTCACTCCTGATGGACATACAATTATTACCCAAAATCAAGACTAAGCTTAAAGAATTTCTCCATTTAAATGAAACACCAGGAGCAGATCCTCTAATGATATGGGGTGCCGATAAATGCACAATCAGAGGCGAGCTGATTTGCATGGGGGCACAGCGCAAAAGACTACAGGAGGCTGAAACCACTAAACTGATAAAACAGATCACCTTACTAGAGACAACACACAAGCAATCTCTATCTGAATCCTCAGCCACTGCCCTGCTAGAGGCAAGGAAGAACTTACAACAAATTTTAGACACTAAAACAAAACACCTGTTGTTCTTTAGAAAAAAGGTGTATTATGAGGCGGGGGACAAATCATAAAAGCTTCTAGCTAGGGCCTTACGAGAACCTATTACCTCTAAACACATCACCGGAATTAGAAACACAGGCGGATCATTAGATGTTAAAACAGATGATATTGCAAAACATTTCCACACATACTACATGGAGTTATATAACTTACCAACACAACATAGGCCCCCAGGATTCTCAGTAGACAGGGCACAGGCCATTCAGGACTATCTGAAGAACAGCAGACTACCCCATCTAGACACAGAAGATGTAAGTCAATTAGATGAACAAATCACCCCAATGGAAATCCAACAAGCTATTAAAGCACTCAAACGCGGGAAAAGCCCAGGACCAGACGGTTACACCGTCATTTACTACAAGACTTTCATGGACACACTAACAGATCCCCTGTTAAAAGCCTTTAACTCTTTGACTGACATTAGACCCATTCTGTCAGACGTCCTTTCCACACACATTACGGTTATACCCAAGCCCGACAAGGACACGGCAAACTGCTCCAGCTACAGGCCAATTTCTTTATTGAATATTGACCTAAAGTTTTTAGCCAAAATCCTGGCAAATAGACTTCAACCACTACTAGCTAAAATAATAGGCCCCAAACAAGTAGGCTTCATGCCGGGAAGAGAAGCAAGGGACAATATTATAAAGGCTCTCCTTCTCACACAGGCATCACACTCCCTGCATATCAAAAGCCTTCTCCTGTCAACCGACGCGGAGAAGGCTTTCGACAGGGTAGCATGGGATTTTATGTTCGCGACGTGTGCACATGTAGGTCTTAAACCACATATGATGGCATGGATCATGACTTTATACCAAAAACCCTCAGCTAGATTAAAGATTAACGGATCCTTATCAGACAGAGTAGAGATACTAAATGGCACGAGACAGGGCTGCCCCCTGTCCCCACTGCTGTTCATTCTCTTGCTAGAACCATTTATTCAAACAATTAATAAAGACGACTCAGTAAAAGGTATCACCATACAAGACAAGACATATAAGACAGCAGCGTATGCGGACGACCTCCTATTTTTTGTGACAAGTCCACACACTACCATCCCCAATCTCATAAAAGCTTTTACACATTATGGGTATCTCTCTAACCTTAAAATTAACCTTGCAAAATCCGAAGCCCTGAATATCAATTTATCCTCCACTAACCTGACCAAAACCCAAACCAACTGCCCATTTAAATGGGAAGGAAAAGCGTTAAAATATTAAGGAATATGGCTGACCCATAAATCATCAATGCTATTTGAGGCTAACTTCCCTCCCTTACTCCTAAAGATAGAAAAAGACTTAAAACTTTGGAATGCAAAATATTTTTCAGGGTTTGGGAGGGCGGCCATCTTGAAGATGTAATATTGCCTAGGCTTTTGTATCTCCTGAGGGCTATGCCGGTCAAACTACCCCTACATTTTTTAGAAAGCTGCACACCACCTCACTAGATTTCCTCTGGGCACATACGAATGCCAGGATTAAATTTACATTCCTGACCAGGCCTAAGGAACTAGGAGGAATGGGACTCCCAGACTTCAGGAAATATTACCAGGCAGTTCACCTTACGAGAATAGTTGACTGGTACTGCCGTGGGAGGGATAAAGACTGGGTGGACTTGGAAGGCAAATTGAGCCCATACTCCCTCCTCTTTTCCCCATGGAACCTGGGATTGCTGAAAAATAATAACTTAAAACAACAACTTCTAATGAATACCACTCTATCTATCTGCACAGAAGCAGCAAAACACCTCACACTAACCTCCTCTCTGAGTCCTATCACTCCACTATCAGACAATCCGGACTTCCTACCAGGATTAAACAATCGACTACTTAGACAACCTCTCACTAACAAGACCCTACAAGCAGGAGAATGCTTCCAAAATGGGAAATTCTTAGACTATATGACCCTAAAGACAGATAGCGAGATGCACAACTTGCCAATCTGGACCTACTTCCAGATTCGCAGCTATGTAAATGGTGCAACCAGACAATGACATTTCTCCAGACAGCTGACTGACCTAGAAAAAATTTGCGCTGAAGGAGAACAACTACAAAAAGCAACCTCAATCACCTATAAGTGGCTCCAAAATTCAACCCCTGAAAAAGAAGACAGATTTAGAAAGAGCTGGTCTAAGGCACTTGATTGTACAATTACTGACAATCAAAGGTTGAAAGCCTGCATCCTTGCGCATAAGTGCTCTATAAGTACCAAGACGCAAGAAACGTCTTACAAACTACTGACTGACTGGTATGTTACACCTGCTAAACTGCACTCCTGGTATGCTCAGACCCCCAATGTTTGCTGGAGATGTGGGGGCGACGCAGGCACGCTAATACACATTTGGTGGCATTGCCCCCTCTTGACCACGTTCTGGCGACAGGTCAGAGATATAATCAAATTAATAACAGAAACCAGACTCGTGCTAGATGCTGCCTGTTGTCTCCTGCACAACTCCTCATTCCCACTAAAACGATACAAGAATTTGCTAACTAAACATCTGCTAAATGCAGCTAAGACGCTGATCCCTGTCCGCTGGAGAACCACACGAGCACCCACCATCCCACAATGGCTGGCAAAGTTCTCAGAAATCTGTGAAATGGAAGACACTTTGGCTCAAGCCTTGGATAAGGTAGAGAGGTTTCACAAAACGTGGACACCCTGGTTCAAATTCTGCTATTCAGATGCATACAAAGACCTACAAGGAAACTGAACACACCATTACCTCTTCTCTTTATCTGAAAGACGCTTGAATTCATTACGTGTTACCTGATTACAATGAAATAGCAATGCTACTCTCAATGGTTACCCTTACCTAATCCAACCCTTTTCTTTCCCCCTTTCATCTCTTTATACTCTTTACTTTGACTAACAGAATCACAATGGTATAGAACTATTCAGAGTATATAATGTATGTGCCTGTACAGGTTCTTATCACAGTAAAGTTAATTGATATCATTCAGAAATCTTTGAAACAACGAACCAAGCCCAGATGTCAGAATACTGAGAAACAATTGTTTTAGTATCCCACCCTGATCTCTGTAACAAAACGTTTTTGTTAAATACAACATTACTCTTCATTATATTTGTTAAACGATGTACAACTGATAGAAAGGTACATTTTTCATTTAATGTCTGTAAACATCTCTATACTATTGTTGAAGCTCAATAAACTTTGAATGTTTAAAATAAATACATAAATACAAAAAAGACATAAATTAAGTGATAAGTATAAAACGTGAAGAAAGAGAAATTTTTTAACAAATTACTAATAAAAGAAAAAATGTGAGCAAAAGTTCGAAATAGTGCAGTGACAAATTAAACCAGCAAAATAGTGCGGTGAAAAATTAAGCCAGCAAAAAAGTTCGGAGTACAGATACAACAAGAGAGTTTTCCCCGCACCAGTGTGGATCCAAACCAGGTATAAAGTGAATGATTCTCTCCAGAAGTAAAGAGCCCCAGGTGCTGGCTAATGCTGATTCATGCTGAGAGTAGATGAGAAAATCCGGACAGCCGCACACCAGGAGGATATTATCCAAAAAAGTTTTTTTATTGTAAAATCAGGATCATACCATATACAGGACACCGTGGCTGAGCTATAGTAAGCACTTGGATTAAGTGCGAAACGCGTTAGCTGATTGCCTTACATTTTGTCCACGGTGTCCTGTATATGGTATGATCCTGATTTTACAATAAAAAACTTTTTTGGATAATATCCTCCTGGTGTGCGGCTGTCCGGATTTTCTCGTCTACTCTCAGCAAAAAAGTCCATATACAGTGTAGAGGTGATGCTCCAAAGGGAAGTATGGTGAAAACATGTCCTGCATCCAAAATAATTCACACCCAAGTGGGTATAGAGGCTCCTTACTGACTACAGATGACTACCATAAAGATAGTCTCACCAGCCACAGGGAAATTCAGGCCTCCCAAAAACCTATACTGTTACCGACATCTGTAATCGAGGCTATGATTGTGTTACTCAAAAAACAAAAACAGAGAATGGTCCGATAGTGTAATAGTTCATAAAAGATGATTTAATAAGCCAAATAAAATACACTTACAAGATATTTCATCCTTAAAAGCGTAGCAACAATTGTATATCAAAGATGGAAACTGCGGTGTCTCCACAGGCTTCTTACGGCTTGGGGATTGACCAATCCCCAGACGACGTCCTATCATGATGAAACGCATAGGGTGGAGCCTGTGACATAATTACGTTTTCTCTTAGGAGATTGATGGGACACAAACAGCAAGACGGAAGAAGCCCGTGGAGAGGCCGCGGTTTCCATCTTTGATATACAATTGTTGCTACGCTTTTAAGGATGATATATCTTGTAAGTGCATTTTATTTGGCTTATTAATTCATCTTTTATGAACTATTACACTATGGGAACATTCTCTGTTTTTGTTTTTTGAGTACCACGATCATAGCCTCAATTACAGATGTCGGTAACGGTATAGGTTTTTGGGAGGCCTGAATTTCCCTGTCATTGGTGAGACAATCTTTATGGTAGTCATCTGTAGTCGCAATGTGTTAAATGCTATAGGCATCTCATATTATCCTTCTCCCATCCAAGTTGTATCCTGCAATTAATATAACAAAACTATGAAACTGACTGTTCTTTTGCTTTAATTGATCATGGGAAGTATGGCAGCAGGGTGATTGGTGGATTGCTAAGTAACCAAATCAGCAGCCCTTACGGGGGTACCACTACATGTACTTGAGATGATGGGAGGCAGGATCTGCTAGGTGCCCTACATTCTTAACCATAAACTGTAAGTTAAAACCCTTGCTCACCTATTAGTTGGCCATGGTTTGGAGGGTCCAAGCTTATGCTCACCTCCTTATCCCCCCCGTCCCCATTCTTTATCCTGGCTTTTAACGAGTTGTATGCTCATAACATTTCAGCTTACCTTTGTGTAACTTCATGGAGGATTATCCTACCTTGTTGTCTACTATATGGCTAATTGGCTTAACTTGTATATACTTATATACTTGTAACTCTAGCACTATTACTTGTACCTTTGTATTGGAACCTTTTGTTTCTTTCAATAAATTGTTTGAAAAAGAAAACCCTGGCTCACGATATCTAAGTGCATTCTAGGGGCAGGCCAAGAAGAATGGGCCATTTACTAATTTTTAAAGGTTGAGGATTCCATTATCCAGACAGTCAAAACACCCTTCTATTTTACCCAGTCAATGTAACTGTTCTAATATAAATTATAATGCAGAAACCATAAGTATATGTGAAAGGTATTTCTATATTGCTAAGCATTAGTTAAAGTATGTCTAAACCAAATCACTCATTTTTTATATAATGTTTACCATGCTATGTATAAGTAATCACATGGCCTCTGTTCTCAGCTGCTAAAGGAACTTTGAGAGGTGGGGGTGGAGAGTGCAGGGGGATGTATCAGCAAGGGGCAGACAACAGCAGTATACTGATCTTTTCAATGAATGGCTGGTAGGGGGGGTCAAAACAAGTCTGATCATTGAATAAAATGAATGAATGAATGAATGAATGAATGAATGAGGAAAACTGGGATGGATGTGCTCCATTTGAAATAGGTAAGCAGGGTGACATCCTGGTAGTATTTCACACAAAGGAAGCAATGCAAACAGAACAGTATAATTTTTAACATACGTTTGTGGTATAACAGTCAAATATCAGGAATATGAAATGTTGGGGTAGCAAACACTATAAATAATGCAGTGATTAATTGTCTCTTTTAAAATTAATTCTTTATAAAACGTAATTTTAACAATCTGTTTTCTAAGATCTACAGAGCACATTCTAAATGAAACATTCCATCCAAGTAGCTCAAAATCTAAATCATTGATAGGGATTCACTGGTAAAAATTAGACTTTGAATCTATAAGACTGCTTATAGACCTGCTACATAGAAAATTACATATATTTAAGACTGTTTTGGACATTGTGCCGACACCAGAAAAGTTTAAAATGTTTAAAGAGGGACTTCACTTCACCTATGTTTTTTTTGTGTGTGTTTACCTCTGCCTTTTCTCACTGGTATAATGCACATCAGGAGCTGGATGGCTCTTTCTGGCTCAGACAGCCTGGCCCCCTGATGACACATCACTTGATCCAGCCATTGCATGGAACCTGAACACATATCCCAGGTGGCTTTAGGGTGGAGGAGTCTTCATTCTTGCCCAGGCAGGAATGGTGGTGGAAGGCATGGTGGACTAAAAAAAGGAAAAAGTAACAAAAAAAAATTGCCATTTTACATTGTGAAGGGGAATGACTTTCAAAACTTTTAGGCTGGGTCCACATATGTACGAATTGGATGCAGGTCTCCCAGTATCCAACTGGTATGGCATGCGAGTGTGACAGGCTCTCAATGGAACCAGTTCACACAGGTCTGGGGCGGCCGTGGGCCACATTCCAAAAGGGTCATGTGCGTGTTTGGGTCTGGTTCAGGTGCGAATTCAGGCAAAAATTCAGACCTGATTTGCACCTGAACAGGTGATTGGGAACACACAGGACATCATGCTGAGAACCTATGTGAACCCGGCCTTATACATTTCTCCTTTTTTTTCCATATTATGCAATGATGTGGGTTGTCTGCATAGATCATGTTTATGACTTCATAGGGGTGGAAGTTGGATGGGAAAATTAATTTAGAGGAATTTAAGTTATAAAGTTTACTTTGTCAAAACTGTGGAGCAGAAAAAGATGAGGAAATTGCCTGTGTGTTTGTGCAGTAAATGTCTTCTGGGGTAACTGGGAACAAAGTAGACAGCAGCAATATCGGTTTTGTGATGTACCTGCCAATACCTCCTGTTGATGAAATAATATTACACTAGTTAAACATATGAATGATGAAAATAGCGTGAGGATCGGTGTGGTGTGTTGTAAATTTTAATAAGTCTATTTTTCCCTTTTTTTTTGTTTGTTTTTTTTGTTTTCAATCTAATTTTATAAAAAATAAGTCTGTGGCAACCACAAAAATCAGAAATGCATGCATGCTAAATTCTTTCTTGAATTTAATGAATGTTGTTATAAAAGTAATTGAAAACGCTACAATATGTATGACATATTAAAATGCACTTTTTAAGTTAGTAAAAATAATTTAAATCTATGTTCATTTTAAATACATAATAATGTGGACTGAAATAAAAAAAAGGATTTTTGCATTGTACATGATGGGATGATTGACACGGACACAGAATTATTATAATTACTAAGCTATTTGAACACTAATTTTGTTAACATTCTATACTTCTTCAGTAATTCAACCTCATAAAATGTTTGATTGTTTTTAGATGTACTGAGAACACAAACATTTCATATTCAGCTGCATAAAACAAAAGTTTCTTAGGAGTAAAGATCTTTTTTGATTTTTTTAACTTTGGTATTTCAAAAATTGTGAACATTTTAAAGTATCCCCTATTTTTCATCTGCCATTTATCATGTTTCTTATGCACAAATTCTGTGCTTAAATGTAACATTGAAGGGGCATCAGCATTAATATTTACCTTGTTATCTGTCTCTTTGTCATATAATTATGTCAGTTATTTTTTAAAAGCTTATAAAGATTGGAAAACTTCTTTTTTTCCTCTTAAAATAATAACCATGTTATAATTACCTGCTCTGTGCAATGGTTTTGAACAGAGCTGTCCCAAACCTCCTCATCTAGGGTTCCCCCATGGGTGACCCTGGCTCCTCCTCTTCCCCGAGTGCTCCCATAGCTAGCTGCTTGCTATGGGGGCACTTGTGTGGGCTTGATCTTGAGCTGGGCTGTGTGCATCTATAGACAAACACAGCACGGCTTTGCTCCTAGGTCCTTATGGACAAATGGCTTCTGCTACTGCTGAGTCTCATGCGAAAAGAGAGAGAAGGGAAAAGAGGTCCTGCAGATGAACATCGTGCTGGATTGAGATTAGGTCTAGGTTTTTAAGGGGAGGCTGGGGGGAGCAATTTTTGAAAGTTTTTTTTTACCTAAATGCAGAGAATGCATTAGGGTAAAAGACCTTTTTGTCTGTATAACAATTTTTTTTTTCCCAATAGATTTTTATTGGGTTTTACAAATTACAGGTTATGTGGTCACAGTGAGGAACAAAAACATGCAAGTATAAGCATACAGATTGGTTATTGCAAGTGTGGTCTGATTAGAGAGTATATGAACAACGTTCCTAAAGAAGAAATCAATTGTTAACAAAGTGTGTATAAAACATAAGTCAGAACAGTTAACCTGTTATGGTAGGAGGAGGGGTAGGGTAGGGAGGGGAGGGAAGGGGTACAAGGAAAAAGGAGCAGGAAGGGATAAGGAGGGGGGGGGGAGAGAGCCTCAAGTGGATGTTTAGATGTGGAGCAGGACATTCAGTTCTTACATCATTTTAGTTTTGTACCAGAGAATCCATGGATTCCAACGGACCAGTGTCTTTGTGTGAGATTGTTTGCTGCGTGACAGGAGGGTTTCATATGTGAAATGAGTTTGAACTAAGTTGGTTACTTCAGTGAGGGTAGGGATGTAGTCTGATTTCCAGTTTCTAGTGATCAAGAGTTTGGTAGCTAGGAGAACATGTGTGATCATTGATCTCTGGTATGGTGGAAAATCGTCTATGTTTAGATTAAGAATGGCTAGCTGTGGAGTAATTGTTATCGAGCAATGGAGTATTTCACAGAGCATGGTTTCCACATTTTTCCATAGTTGTGTTACATGTAGGCATGACCAAAGAATGTGGAGGAGTGTGCCTGAGTGGCCACAGTTTCTCCAGCATTCCTGTGGGGTGTGTTTGTGGAATTTGGCCAGTCTGATCGGAGTTAGGTACCATCTCATTAAGGTTTTTTGTGTGAGTTCCCATAGGGAGGTGCAGTTTGTTGCTTTGTAAATAGATGTGATTGCTGTTTGCCATTGGGCGTCTGTGAATTGTGTTTGTAGGTCATTTTCCCAGTCAAGGTGGTGTTTGGATTTGATGAACATACTTTTTTCTTGTAGATTATTGTAGAGTATATAAGGGAGGTCCCCTTGTGTTAGAGTGTTCTGTAAAGAAGTAGTTCCAAAGTTTTAGGGGCAGTGCTCCTTCTATAGATGCGTGTGCCATTAAACATTTTTGTAGTCGGAAGTGAGGAAGTGCCTTTAGGTCTTTGCTGATTTTCGAAAAGGATTTGCAGGTTGTGAGGTCGCGAAGTTCTTGTGTGTGTTTTACCTGGTCTGTAATCCAAGATGGGATTGATAAATCAGGTGTAAGAAGCTTCAGGGTATTTAAAGGAATGTGTAATGGTTTTGTCGTCAGTCGTGCCCATTTTGTAATGTGCAGTGCATGCCAGACTTTAACTGAGGCTTGGACTGTCGGTGAGTAATGGAAAAGGTGAGTATTGTGTATAGAGGTACTAAATAGCCAATTGGCGAGGTTTGTGCCCGGCGTCATGTGATTTTCTAGATCACTCCAGAGAGTTGTGGGTGATGTATTCATCCATTCTTTTATTTGTGATAGAATGGTGGCATAGTAGTAATCTTTGATGTCTATATATCCCATCCCACCTGTGGATCTGTGTTTAATAAGTTTAGTGTGACTACATCTGGATTTTTTCCCTTGCCACACAAATTGGCTTAGGGCGGATTGGAGAGATTTCAGGTAGGACGATGAGAGTGGTATTGGAAGTGTGCGAAAGATGTAAAGCAACCGGGGCAACACGATCATTTTAAAGGCTGCTAGGCGGCCTGCCCATGAGAATTCATGTTTAGAGAGTCTTGTGGTTTCAGTAATCATCATTTGTTTGGCGCCCGTATAGTTGTGTGCGAAAAGCCCTCTAGTGGATTTGGTAAGAGTAATGCCTAGGTAGGGAATACCATCATCCGCCCAAGGATAGGGATATTGGGTCTGAAGTAGATTACTAGTGGTTGCATCAATGCCTAGGTCTAGGATTTATGTTCATTAACCTTGTAGTAAGATAGAGTACTAAACCTTTTCAACAACAGTTGGACCGAAGCCAGGGAAGAGTGTGGGTGTGTGATCATCATTATCACGTCGTCTGCAAATACGTTTATTTTATGTTCTATGGTGCCAATGGTGAATCCTGATATGTTGGAGTGGGATCTGACATGTTCTGCTAAGGGTTCCATGATTAGGTTAAAGATGATCAGTGAGAGTGGACAACCTTGTCAGGTGCCATTAGTGATGGGAAATGGCTTGGATAGCATCTTCGAGGTATATACTGGCGCTGATGGGGCGGAGTATAGGGCCATTATGGCTGTCAGAATTGAACCTTGGAAGCCAAATTTGCCTAGGGTTGCTTCAAGGTATTTCCAGTGAACTCTGTGGAACGCCTTCTCTGCATCCAAGGATAGGAGCAGAGAAGGCGTTCGAGACATCTTAGCATGGTGGATTATGTTGATAATTCTGCAAGTAGCATCAGTTGTCTGCCTCCCTTTTGTGAAACCTGATTGGTCTTTGTGTATTAGAAGGGGCATTAGGTTAAGTAATCTGTGGGCTATTAACTTGGCATACATTTTTGTGTCCACATTAAGAAGAGATATGGGCTGAAAGTTTTGTGGAGAGGTAGGTTCTTTCCCTGGCTTCAGTAATGTAACGATTAGGGCATTCAGCATTTCTGGGGGGGAGAGAGGAGGATGAAGCAGCGTCATTGCACACCTTGGTCAGATAGGGTGCTAGTATAGTTCTGAATTGTTTGTAGTACTCTCCTGTAAGACCATCTGGTCCTGGAGATTTGTTAGTGGGTAGTGAGGAAATTATATTTCTGATTTCTAGATCTGTAAATGGGGTGTTCAGGGAGTCTAGTTGTTCTGCAGTTAGTTTGGGGAGGTTAATCTCGCTAAGGAATGCTTCTATGTCAGGTAATGATGGATGGGTGACAGATACATCATCTTTTAGATTGTAAAGTGTATTGTAATAGTAATTAAATGCGTCAGCAATAGAATGGTGACCTTTGATTCTGTTGGCCATTGCCTTTCCGGCTTTGTTGCCCGTGGAGTAGTGTTGTGCTCTAAAATGTTTGTGTGCTTACTCAAAGGATTCTAAAAGGAGAGATTTTAATTGTTGTTTAAGGGAGTCTATTTTAGTCTTGGTTAAGGGATCAGGATTAGTTTGATTTTGGTGGTCTAATGTTTTGAAGTGAGTGTGTCTAGATGCTGTGATTTCATCCTCCTCTCTCTAGCATTAAGTTGTATAAGGATCCCCCTTATGAATGCTTTATGGGCATTCCAAAGAACAGTGTCATTGCTAACAGTCCCTGTATTAGTATCAAAGTACTCTGTTAAACGGTCCTTAATATAAGCAGAGTGGGCCGGTGAGTGGAGAATAGCAGCATTTACCCTCCAAATCCGTGTTCGAGAAGTCTTCGGTGAATCTTCTATGGTCATTGTGACCGGGGCGTGATCCGACCATGTAATGGTCGATATCTCCGTGGAAGAGATTTTGGGCAGAGTCCATTTATCCACTAGGAACTAGTCAATCCGAGTATAAGAGTTGTGTCTAGGGGAGAAATAGGAATAATCCCTTTCGGTGGTGTGATGGCATCTCCACACGTCAAAAAGATCGTGAGATCAGAGAATCGGTCCCATAGGAGATGTGAATCTGCTAGAGTGGGAGGAAGAGTCGATGGAGTTGTCAGGTACTATATTAAAATCGCCACAGATGACAAGATGACCCTGTTTAAAGCGACTGATTTTCTTTGTCAATTTGGATAGAAAGTGGATCTGTTTCTTGTTGGGGGCGTATACTGATACAATGGTGTATTGAACGTTATTTAATGAGCATTTCAATGCCAGATATCTTCCCGCAACATCTTGAAGACTGTCATGTAGGGTGAATGAACATGTATTTCTGACGGCTTTCATGACTCCGTTTTTTTTGTCAGGGCCTGAGGCTCTAAAGATATTAGAGAAATTTTTGTTGGAGCATTGAGGTTCAGCATTTGTCTGAAAGTGTGTTTCCTGGATGCACATGACATCACAGTGGGAATCTTGGGCTGTTCGCCACATTGATGATCATGATGATTCAGGCCTTTCACGTTCAGTGACAGAAATTTAGGCATTTTGAGGGTGGCGTGTAAATAAAGTGGAGTAATGTGTTACTTACAGTTCCACAGGTGGGTGAATTGCTCGAGGAGGTTGAGGTCAGCTATAAGTCCTGGATCTGATGTACTGGAGCTCCCGTGGATGAGGAAGGAAGGGAAAGAAACAATAGGGTGGTTAGTGGTAGACAAGAGGGTAGAGGAAAACAGGTGTCAGCAGTGTGTTAGGGACTCCTGAATGAAGATGAGGGTAAAGTTTGTAAACTAACTGCAACGAGCAGGCACTGAACCGGAGTGCTTTCTGATATTATATTGACAGCATCACTGATTTGGAAGTCATTTGTGGTGGTGAGGCGAATGACCGGAGTGGAAAGATTGCGAGTGTGAATTGTGGGTCACTGGGGTTGGAGTGTCACCATCAGGTATAATACCCCAATTTTTGAGCAATTGTATGCCTTCTTCTGCGGTGTGGATGTTGTGACGCACTCCATTTCTGGTAACCATCAGCTTGGTGGGGAAGCCCCATTGGTATGGGATCTTGTGATTGTTGAGGGGTTTTGTGATCTTTGCAGTTGACGTCTCTGTTGCCGTGTGTATTGGGAGATGTCAGCAAAAAGTTGCAGCTTTGCGTATGGATGTGGGAGCTGTCCCAGGCGTCTGAATTGTGTAAGGAGCATGTCCTTGGTGTGGTAGAAGTGGATGCGCATCAGAGTGTCGCGTGGTACTTCTGCGGGTAGATGAGGAGGTTTTGGTAGATGGTGGATGCGATCGATGATCGTCTCAATCGGTGGGAGATCTGGGAGGAGTGTTGAGATCAATTTCCTAGCATAGGAATTTAGATCTGCAGGCAGGATAGTCTCAGGGATTCCTCTGATTTTAACACTTTGACGCCGTGAGCGATCCTCGAGATCTGCCATTTTGGCACGCACCCAGCGGTGCTCTTCTCTGGTATGATCATGTGCGTCTACTAGGTCATTAACTGTTTCTGTCATGACGCTCATTTGTTTTTCCATAATCTCCATTTTCTGCCCTGTGTGCAGCATTTCTGTTTTAAATGCTGTAAACATTGAGGAAATGTCAGATTGGAGGGAGCTGTGAAGGGACATCAGCATCTCTTTCATCATAGTGTCTATGACAGGCTGATTAGTAGTGGGGAAGGCTGCTATGGGGAAAGATGCAGGTGGATGTGTGAGGAGGTTTTCTAAAGCAGGCCTTACCTCCTGTAGCTGATCAGTTGTATCCAGTCGCATCCTTGCTTTAGCAGGGCTGTTGGAGGTGGATGAGGGGCCTGAGGATAGCTGGGAGCCTGAGGAGTTGTGCTGGGCTGAAATGGAGGATTCTTCATCATCAGGCAGGTCAGTGTAGGAATCCTCTGTGTGCTGTGCAGTGCCGCGGCAGCCATCTTGGATTTTATCTCCCTGAGGGATGATGAGGAAATCTGTGATTTTAATGGGAATCCTGTATTATTTTCTTTTCCTAGAGGTTCTGGTCTGGTTCCCCAGGTTGTGGGGGTCTGAGGGCTGCATTTTTGAGGGTCAGATGCTGTGATTTGGGGTCCGTTTCTCCGTTCAGTGCAGGAGCTGTGAGATCAGGCTTCCATTCAGCTCGGCTGTTAAACCAAGCCCTCTGTATAACAATTTTGATAAGAGAATATTAGGAATAATAGGAAAATTAGCCATGCCAAATAAGGGTGCCAAATAAAGCTGCTCCAAGGAGTCAGAGCACTGTAAGGCAACAAGCACACAAAATGTATAAACAACAAACTATTTTTTTTTATTAAAAATTTAAATTGTAAACATTTTACAATCATCACATATTATGGTTACAAATAAAGAATAAGAAGAAAAGCTCATGGGGGAACAAAATGGTAAATACGTAATATTAGCAACAAGAAAAAAAAGAAGCGAGGCTGGAAGGAAAATGATTATCAACGTAAATGTAAATCCAGGTCCCATGTGAGGTTTAACCCCTGAGAGCCCACCAATATTACAGCCCCACTTACATCACAGCTCCCCTTCCAATGACAGACCCCTCCTTCTTATTACAGTCCCCATTGCAATCTTAACCCCCCACATCACAGCTCACCCCCTCCTGACATCACAGCCCTCCTCCACACATCACAAACCCTTCATATAACAACCCCCCTCTCACATCACAGGCCCCCCCATATCATAGTTTCCCCCTCACATCACAGCCCCCACATCACAGCCCCCCATATCACAGCTCTCCCATATCAAAGCCCCCTCTCACATCACAGCCCGATATATCACAGCTCCCCCCTCTCACATAACAGCTCCCCTTTCTTACATTACAGCCCCTTGCAATCACAGCCTCATTTGAGGGACACTGCATTCATCTTTCCTCTCCAATTTCTCTAATGCCGCGTACACACGAGCGGACTTTTCGACATCAAAGGTCCGACGGTCTTTCCGACAGACTTTCGACGGAGATATGACTTGCCCACACACGAACGGACTAAAGACTGTTTGAAAGTCTGTTGCTTTGAACGTAATGACGTACGAAGGGACTAGAATAAGGAAGTTCATAGCGAGTAGCCAATAGCTGCCCTTGCATCCTTTTTTGTCCGTTGGACTAGCATACAGACGAACTGATTTTTCGACCGGACTTAAGTCCGTCGGAAAGATTTGAAACATGTTCCAAATCTAAAGTCTGTCTGATTTTTGACAGGAAAAGTCTGCTGAAGGTCCAATGAAGCCCACACATGGTCGGATTGTCCCACGGATTTGTTCCATCGGACCAGTCCAGTAGAAAAGTCCGGTCGTGTGTACACGGCTTTAGGATAGCTGTGATCTACTGGCCCCCTGGACTGGCATCAACCTTTCTTGATGACTTCTCTGCCTGTCTACTCTAATTTCTCTCTTCTGAAATCCCCACAATCATTCTCTGTGACTTCAACATCCCTATTAATACTAACACTCCTGCCACTTCCAAACTTCTCAGTCTAACCTCCTCTTTTGACCTGAGGCAATGGATACATGCTTCTACTCACTCTGAACCTCTCCAACTATCCTT
The DNA here is from genome assembly GCF_042186555.1 of Aquarana catesbeiana. NCBI lineage: Eukaryota > Metazoa > Chordata > Amphibia > Anura > Ranidae > Aquarana > Aquarana catesbeiana. The sequence goes on from NC_133332.1 coordinate 185,060,056, forward strand.
TCCCTCTATTTGATCACTATCATATTGGTTTTACTCTCTCCATCTCCATCAAAGTGGCTTCCTTCGATCCCCACAAAGCACCTTCCAAGTCCTTCCTGTCCCTCCCTCTCTATCTCTCTCTTCTTTCGAGATGCACTGTATTTGTCTGTTTTCTCCCATTTTGCTGAGGATTGCAGCAATTTATCGGCCTCCTGGGCCGGTATTGTGCTTTCTTGATGACTTTGCTGCCTGGCTACCCTACTTTCTCTCCTCTGAAATACCCACTATCGTTCTTGGTGACTTCAACATTCCTGTCAATGTTAACAGCCCAACTACAATTAAGCTTCTTGACTTAACCTCATCTTTTGACCTAACCCATTGGACACATACTTCCACTCACTCCAATGGTAATACCCTTGACCTTGTATTCTCCCATCTCTGCAACCCTGGCAACCTCACCAACACCTCCTTTCCTCTTTCTAATCACAACCTCATTACTTTCACTGTATCCTTGCCTCCAACCACCCATCCCTCCAAGCAGCAAACAATTACTTGTAGAAACCTTTGCCACTTTAACCCTTCTCTTCTCTATTCTGCTACTGACCACCTATATGACATAATCTCTCCCCTGTCCTGTCCTGACCTGGCCACCTCTATCTACAACAGTTCACTCTCATCATCACTAGATGCACTTGCTCCTCTAACCACACGCAGAATCAGGCCCCGACCATTACAACCCTGGCAAACTGACAACACTAGAAATCTCAAGAGACATTGCCGTGCTCTTGAAGGACTGTGGCGTAAAACCAAATGCCTGCAAGACTTCATCCTATATAAATCTGCCCTTCTAAAATACAATTCATGCCTCCATGCTACCAAACAAGCCTACTTTGTCTCTCTTTTTAATTCCTTGTCATCCAGCCCCCGTCGGCTCTTCTCAACCTTTAACTCTCTGCTTCGTCCCCCACCCCCTCTACCCACTTACTCACTCACTGCCCAAGAGATTGCCAATCACTTCAAAGACAAGATTGATGCAATTTGTGAGGATACCTTTACTGTTCATACATCTTCCCCGCCCAACATACCTTGCCTAACAGCACATTCAACACTCTCCTCTTTTGAATTGGCTACTACTGAAGAGGTTACAAAACTTTTCTCAGATGCCCACTTAACCAATTGTCCCCTGGATCCTGTTCCCTCACAACTACTACGGTCACCCTCTTCTTCTATCCTATGCTCCCTCACTCACATCTTCAATCTCTCCCTCTCTAGTGGCACCTTTCCCTCCCCTCTAAAACATGCGCAGATCACTCCCATACTTAAAAAGCCCTCACTGGACCCTACCAACCTGAACAACTTAAGACCCATCTCATTGCTTCCATTCCTTCCACACCTCTAAACTTCTAGAACACTTAGTCTACAACCGTCTTAGCTCCTACCTCAGTAAAAATAACCTCCTTGACCCTTTACAGTCTGGCTTTCGCTCACAGCACTCCACAGAAACTGCCTTACTAAAACTCACTAACGATTTACTAACTGCTAAAACCAACAGCCAGTACTCCATACTCCTACTACTTGACCTCTCTGCAGCCTTTGATACTGCTGACCACTCGCTCCTTCTCAATAAACTACATTCCCTTGGCCTCCGAGGTTCTGCTCTATCCTGGTTCTCTGCCTATTTATCACAGCGCTCCTTCAGTGTCACCTACAACTCTGTCTCCTCCTCTCCATTGCCCCTTTCTGTGGGGGTCCCCCAAGGCTCTGTTCTTGGACCCCTTCTCTTCTCTATCTACACCTCCTCCCTTGGTCACTTGATAACCGCCCATGGCTTCCAGTTCCACTTATACACCGCTGACACCCAAATCTATCTGTCTACTCCTCACCTCACTCCTTCAGTCTCTGGATGTCGCACCACTTCCTTAAACTAAATCTCTCTAAAACTGAGCTATTAATATTCCCCCCCCACCCGTGCCCCCCTCCATGACTTTTCCATCAAAATCAACAATGCAACCATCAGTCCCTCCCCTCACGCCAGGGTACTAGTTGTAATCCTAGACTCTAACTTGTCATTTCAGCCTCAAATCCAATCGTTGTCAAAAGTTTGTAGAATTCACCTCCGTAACCTCTCTAAAATTCCTTTTTAACAAATGAAACCACCAAGCTCCTCATTCACTCCCTTGTTATCTCTCGCCTTGACTATTACAACTCCCTTCTCATTGGCCTGCCTATCCATAGGCTATCCCCTCTTCAGTCTATCATGAATGCTGCTGCCAGACTTATCCACCTTACCAACCACTCAGAGTCTGCCAACCCTCTCCTACAATCCCTACACTGGCTCCCAATCACCCAGCGAATTAAATTCAAAATACTAACCACAACATACAAAGCGATTCACAACTCAGCTCCGAGCTAGATCACCAATCTTGTCTCCAAATATCACCCAAATCGTCCTCTCTGCTATTCTCAAGACCTCCTACTTTCAAACTCTCTTATCTCCTCCTCTCATGCTCATCTCCAGGATTTCTCCAGAGCCTCTCCCATCCTCTGGAACTCTCTACCTCCACCTGTCTGGCTATCCCCTACTCTTGCTACCTTCAGGCGATCCCTGAAAACTCATCTCTTCAGGAAAGCCTATAACGTCTCTAACTAATCTTTTATCACTTCCATCAGCTCATTCCCCAAAGTTCCCAAAGTTACAACCTTTTGTACCACCTGCCCCACCCTATTAGATTGTAAGCTCTTCTGAGCAGGGCCCTCTTAATCCTCTTGTATCTTATTGTATTATAACTGTATTGTCTCCCTTTTATATTGTAAAGCACTGCGTAAACTGTTGGCATTATATAAATCCTGTATAATAATAATAATAATAACCTGTAAAAACTTTTACCATCTCAATTCTTCTCTTCTCTACTCTATTACTGACCACCTCTATGACAAAAATATTACCCCTCTCCTGCACCAACCTAGCCACTTATGTCTACAACGCTTCACTTTTAGTATCCCTGGACACACTGGTCCCCTCAATACACACAGAATCAGGCCCCAACCCCTTCAACCTTAGCAAACAGATGACACTAGAAGTCTGAAAAACATAGCTGTGCTCTTGAGCGTCTGCGGCGTAAGACTAATGCCCCGTACACAGGATCGGATTTTCAAACAACAAATGTTGGATGTGAGCTTGTTGGCAGAAAGTCTGACTGTGTGTATGCTCAATCAAACATTCGTTGTTGGACTTTCTGCCAACAAATGTTGGCTAGCATGTTCTCAAATTTTCCGCCAACAAATGTTTGTTGTCGGACTTTCAATCGTGTGTACACAAGTCCGTTGGACAAAAGTCCACGCATGCTCCGAATCAAGTACGAGCCAGAGATATAACTAGCGTTCGTAATGGAGATATCACGTACGATTTGTATGTCACTACTTCCGTAATTGTTGGCCAACATTTGTGTGACCGTGTGTATGCAAGACAAGTTGGAGCCAAAATCCTTCGAACAAAAATCCACGGTTTTGTTGTTAGAAAGTCCGATCGTGTGTACGGGGCATAAGTTTTAGAAAGATTTCAATCAATATAAATCTGCCCTCCAAAAATATAATTCCAGCCTCCTCACCGCCAAGCAGACCTCATTATCTCATTATCACTCTCATTACCAACTTATCATCCCGTCCCTGTGAACTCTTCTCTACCTTCAGCTCCCTACTTTGTCCTTCACTGCCTCCACCCATCGACTCACTCACTTCCCAGGAGATTACCAATCACTTCAAACAGAAGATTCAGAGCGTATGTTCAGATACCCTCCATACTTTACACTTCATGCCAAGGTCCTAGGTAAAGTACTGAACTCTCCTTTATTGCCCCACATCCAATCACTGTCCAAATCTTGCCACCTCAACCACCGCAACATCTCCAAAATACCCCCCTTTCTAACTAATTATACAACAATGCTTTTAATTCACTCTGGTCATCTCTTACCTCAACTACTGCAACTCCCTTCTCATTGGCTTACCTCTACATAGTCTATCCCCCTTTCAATCAATCATGAATGTTGCTGCCAGACTCATGCACCTTACCAATCGCTCTGTGTCTGCTACTCCTCTCTGTCAATCCCTCCACTGGCTTCCGTTCACCCAACAAATTAAATTCAAAATGCTAACAATTTACAAAGTCATCCACAACTTAGCCCCCAGCTACATCACTAGCCTAGTCTCAAATTACCAACCTAATCATTCTCTTCATTCCTCTCAAGACCTCCTGCTCTCTAGCTTCCTCATCACCTCCTCCCATGCTCACCTCCAGGACTTTTTCATAGCCTCTCCAATCCTATGGAACTCCTTACCCCAATCTGTCCAATTATCTCCTACTTTATTAGCTTTTAGTTCCTGAAAACTCTCCTCTTAAGAGAAGCCTATCATACCCACACCTAACAACTATATTTTCATTTTCTCCATCAGCTCACCCCCCACAGTTATTACTGTTAGAAACCATGAACCATGAACCAGACCGATACAGAAGTACAGTTAAATCACACTTGTTTATTAATAAAAAGGTAAAAAGAGTAAGCGTAGTCAAAACATAGCCAGAGTCCAGTAACCGGATCGGGTAGTCAGCCAAGCCAGAGTTCAGTAACCAGATCGGGTAAAAGGCCAGGCCAGAAGTCAGGGATCCAAGTGGAGGAACAGGAAGCAGGATAAGGAGCCAGAAGGGATGTCAGCAAGCCAGTCTTTAAACAGGAACGCAGGAGATGGTTTCATGTGATGTGACCAAGGCGAAGGCAGGAAAGAAGTGAGCTGGACGTCTTTAAGTAGGCGGGACCGACGAGCAGATCCACAACAGCTGGTTAACTGTGGAGAGAGAAGAGAGCTGTCAATTAGCCGACAGCTGAGTGGCCAGCTCAGAGAAGGAAGGGCTGAGCCAGCCCTGACAGTACCCCCTCCTCAATGACCCTTCCCCCTCGGAGGACCACAGGGCTTGAGGGGAAAACATCTATGGAAATCATGGAGGAGGGCAGCGGCATGTACATCTGAGGATGAGATCCAGGAGCGTTCCTCTGGACCGTACCCCTTCCAATGCACCAGGCACTTTATGTGCCCACGGAACCTACAGGAGTCAACAATGGATGTGGCACCGAGGTGGTAAAGCGGTTGCAGACCAACAGTTTCAATAAGGAGACATGAAACACATTGGAGATGCGCATACTAGGAGGAAGATCCAATGCATAAGCCACTGGGTTAATCATGCGAAGGATACGGAAAGGCCCAATAAACCAAGGTGCGAACTTCAGTGAGGGAACACGAAGTTGGGGATTGCGAGATGAAAGCCAGACCCTGTCCCCAATCTGGTAGGAAGGCGAAGGCAGGCGTCTGTGGTCAGCATGGAGTCTGTACCTATCATTAGCATGACGCAAAGCCTCCTGGACTTGTGCCCAACTGGAACGAAGACCACGGAGATGCTCCTCTAGCACAGGAATACTCTGCGGAAAAAACGAGTCAGGCAACATGGAAGGCTGGAAACCATAATTCGCCATAAACAGAGACAATCGGGAAGCAGAATTCAAGGCACTGTTGTGAGCAAACTCTGCCCATGGTAAGTCTGGAGCACAGCAGTACGGAGACACTCTGGGACAAAGCAGCAGTCACAAGGTTTCTCAGGAGGAGCATCAACCTGAGCAACAAGAATTTTGTCACCCAAAGGAGAAGTAAGACTGGTGTGAACGTAGCCAGAATAAGATCAGGAGGAATCATAGGAACCGGAACCGACTCCAACTTGGAAGTGGAGGAAAATTGTCGTGACAAGGCGTCAGCCCTTACATTCTTAGTACCGGGTAAGAATGAGACAATGTAATTGAAACTTGACAAGAAAAGAGCCCATCGCGCCCTTTTGGGAGAATGTGAGATTCTTATGGTCAGTAAGAATGAGAACCGGCACAGGTGTACCTTCGAGGAGATGTCTCCATTCTTTCAGGGCTAAAATGATCACCAACAGCTCTCTGTCACCAATCTCGTAATTGCACTCCGCAGGTGACAATTTCTTGGAAAAAGTAGCCACAAGGATGCATAGCACTCTCAGAGGTAGGATGTTGAGACAGAAGGGCACCAACACCAGTCTCAGAAGCATCAACCTCAAGGATAAAATGTAACATAGGATCAGGATGTGCCAACACAGGAGCAGAAACAAAGGCAGCCTTGAGACTTTCAAAGGCCTGAATGGACTCCGTAGATTTACTCTGTGGGTTACCGTTCTTTCTGGTCATATCGGTCAGGGGCTTGACCAGAGACGGGAAGTTACGAATAAACTATAGTTATAGTTGGCAAAACCCAGGAAACGCTGCAGAGGACGTAACCCCACTGGTCGAGGCCACTGTAGGACTGCCGAAAGTTTCTCTGGGTCCATTGAAAAACCAGCAGTGGAAATGACATAGCCCAGGAATTTAACCTGTTCCCAATGGAACTCACACTTCTCCAGTTTACAATAGAGATTGTTCTCTCTTAATTTCTGAAGCACATGATAGACATCTGTGTGGTAGCTCTCCAGGAACTTAGAAAATATGAGAATATCATCAAGATAAACCTCCACACCACACATAACTGCAACAAATCTCAGGGGACATCTTTAATAAATTCCTGGAAAACTGCCGGGGCATTACAAAGGCCAAAAGGCATTACGAGGTACTCATAATGGCCTGTTCTGGTATTAAACGCAGTTTTCCACTCATCGCCCTCCTTAATCCTCACGAGATTGTAAGCCCCTCTCAGATCAAGCTTAGTGAAAACCGTTACTCCCTTGAGGCGGTCAAATAACTTTGTAATCAATGGGATCGGGTAGGCATTCTTAATCGTGAAATGATTGAGACCCCTATAATAAATGCAAGGTCTCAGTTCACTGCTCTTCTTCTTCACAAAGAAGTAACCAGCACCAGCAGGAGATGAGGATTTGCAGATGAAACCTCGAGAAAGTGCGTCTGCAACATACTCCTCCATGGCTTTATCCTCTAAGACCGACAAAGGGTAAACCCAACCACGAGGGGGAGTGGCACCTGGTTGAAGGTCAATCATACGGCTGGTGTGGAAGCAAACTACTTGACCTTGACTACTTGACCTTTGTCAAAGACATCGCTAAAATCACGGTACTCCTCTGGCAGGGAGGAGAGTGAAGAGGTACACTGGACCTTGGCTACCTTCTGGAAGCATGTTTCACTGCATTGTGGTGACCAATTACCTCTTATAAAGGTAATACTCAAGGCGGGTGCCTGCACAGAGACTGGCGCAGCAGCAGGGACAGCCTGAAACTCAGGTTGTACTGGAGCAGCCACAGTGGGGGATTCCAGGTGAGCCGTGCAACTCAGGAGCGTTTGTAACGCAATGGCAAACTGATCCATGCGGTGATCTTGCTCATCCAACCTGGAAAAAATATTACCAACAAGTGGATTGAATGTATCTTCTGAAATCATGGCCTTCGTCTACTGTCAGAAACCATGAGCCAGACCGAGACAGAAGTACAGTTAAATCACACTTGTATATTAATAAAAATAAAAAGGTAAAAAGAGTAAACGTAGTCAAAGCATAGCCAGAGTCCAGTAACCGGATCGGGTAGTCAGCCAAGCCAGAGTTCAGTAACGAGATCGGGTAATCAGCCAGGCCAGAAGTCAGGGATTCAAGTGGAGGAACAGCAAGCAGGATAAGGAGCCAGTAGGGATATCAGCAAGCCAGTCTTTAAACAGGAACGCAGGAGATGGTTTCATGTGATGTGACCAAGGCGAAGGCAGGAAAGAAGTGAGCTGGACGTCTTTAAGTAGGCGGGACTGGTGAGCAGATCCACTGCTGGTTAACTGTGGAGAGAGAAGAGAGCTGGCAATTAGCCGACAGCTGAGCGGCCAGCTCAGAGAAGGAAGGGCTAACTGGCCAGCCCTGACAATTACCTTTTGTTTCACTTGACCCTCCCTTCTAGATTGTAAGCTCGAACGAGCAGGGATTCCTTTTGTATTGCATTGTATTGTAACTGTACTGTCTGCCCTCATGTTGTAAAGCGCTGTGCAAACTGTTGGGACTATATAAATCCTGTATAATAATAAAGTGAATTGTTCCTTATATTATCTCAATCCAGGAAGGAACACAATTCATGTGGACAAACTCTATTCTACAAAGCTGTAAGTATTTTTGTTTTATATTATTTCTGATGATTCAACATTGGCTATTTATTTGGTGAACTCTTTTACAGAATACCATTTATGTCTCTTTTCAGTTTAAAAAGTCCCCTAAGACATAGAATTAGACAAACTATAAAACAGTATACATGTTTGCAATGTCCTTCAATTTACACTAGCTTTATCCCACATAATTTCCAAGCACATTATAAGTTATGTATTTAAGGTTATTTCTCAGAAAGGAATAGAGTCTTAGCCAGCACCCTGTCTTTAAAAAAAAGTCTTATGCCGCGTAGACACGATCAAGATTTTTGTCGGAAAAGCCTTGGATGGTTTTTCCGACAGAATTCCACTCAAGCTTGTTTTGCATACACACGGTCACACCAAATTTCGACCGTCAAGAACGTGGTGACGTACAACACATACGACTGCACTATAAAAGTGAAGTTCAATACTCAATGCGCCATCCTTTGGGTTCCTTCTGCTAATCTTGTGTTAGTAGAAGTTTGGTGAGAGTCGATTCGCGCTTTTTAGTGTTGTGCTTTTCAGATCGCTACTGCTCTTCAGTTTGTGCTTGTGGGTTTGTATCTGTTTTTCAGTGCATGTAGTCAGTTCGTATCTGTTTTTCAGTGCGTTCTTGTCTGCTCATTTCTGATTTTCAGCTCACTCTTCACAGGCCTTTCTGTGCTTCAGTGCATTCTGTTAGTTTGTTCTGACCAGCCAACCGCTTTGAAGCCATGTTGCGGTTATATACTCGTTGTAGAGTTCGTGATATGTGGAGGCTTGGTGTTGGGGTTCTTGCTTTGACCCAAGCCCAGTCCATGAACAGGGTGGGGAGGAGTTCATGGACCAAGAATTGGTTACTCCAGCGTGACTAATTCTCTCATATGCCTTTGCTGCGGGAAATCCAGGAGAATAACCCTGATGATTTAAGGAATTTTCTCCGGATGACGGACCCCATTTTTCACCATCTTTTGGCTTTGCTGTCCCCTTATATTAGCAGGCAGGACATCTGCAGGAGGCAAGCCATCACTCCCGAGGCTAGTCGCCACATTGCGGTACTTGGTGACAGGGAGAAGTCTACAGGACCTCAAGTTCTCTACAGGCATCTCCCTCCAGGCTCTGGGGATCATTATTCCAGAGACCTGTTCTACCATCATACAGGTCCTGCAGAAGGACTATATTAGGGTAAGTTTTCTCCTTTAACATCACATTCTATATATTTAATGTATGCTAATGTTTTGTATTTCTTTCATCATTCCCTAATTACCATGATTGTAATATGCTGTGAATGTCCCCTTTGTCCTCATGCATGTTTTAAGCTTTTAATTCTCCTTTTTTGGCCTACATGCATATTTGCCTTCACTAACCTCCCCAGCATGCTATCCTGGGCCAATACACACCTAGCCTAGTCACTTAATAATGTATTTTGTCAGCTCCATAGTAGTGCTTTACCTAAACACCCCCTAAAATTTGTCCAAATGTTATTGTTGTCCTTAAATTCAGGCAGAGTGCCAGAGGCTTTTTTGAGGGTCCCAAACTCATTTATAACCCTCCCCCTAACATTTTTCCAATGGGACATCAGAGGGGGTGAGGAATCTGATAAGTGGACCTTATATTTTTGTCTTTAAATACTCCTTAAAATAAATGTTATACTGATGTTGGCCAAGAATTTTTGTGTCTAATCTGCTTACAATGTTATGTGCAAAATTACTAATTTTTTTGTTTCTTTTTTGACTCCACAGTTTCCTTCAACGCCACAGAAATGGCAGACTGTGGCCTCCCAGTTTCCCGAGCGTTAGGACTTTCCTAACTGCGGAGGGGCAATTGATGGGAAACATGTCCACATCGTCCCTCCACCCCACTCGGGGTCATACTATTATAATTATAAGGGTTTCAATAGTATCGTGTTGATGGCGGTGGTGTCGGCGATGTATGAACTTTTATATGTGGACGTGGAGAAGAATGGCTGGATGTCGGATGGTGGAGTCTTTGCCCAGACCGAGTTCTACCGACGTCTCCAGAGTGGTGGCTTGGGATTGCCACCTGCGGAAGAGAACGCTGAAGGACTCCCATTTGTTTTTATCGCTGATGAAGCATTTGGTCTGGGTGATCACCTGATGAGGCCATTCCCCCAGAGGACCCTCACCCTGGAGAAGAGGGTTTTTAATTACCGGCTGGCCAGAGCCAGAAGAGTCATGGAGAATGCCTTTGGGATAATGGCCAGCCGGTTCTGCCTATTTCTTATGGCAATTAATATGGTGGAGTACAAACTGAACCACATAGTTCTAGCATGCTGCATACTTCACAACTTTTTAAAGAGAAATGTTCCTAATTATGTTGCCTCAGTTGGGCCTGAGGCCAGACTTCCTGAAAATACACTGACGGCCCTGGAAGATGGCCATCCTGGCTTGCCCCCCTAAAGTGCCCGTGAAGTGCGGCAAAAATATGTTGTTTATTTTACGGGTAGGGGCCATTGCTATGCCAGCAAATTTGTAAATATTTTCTATTTGTAATCAAAATTTTATCTGATAAAATCTTGATTTTGATTCACTGCTTGTGTTTCTTGTAGCTGTCTCCTAGGTTATCCTAGTGCACTTGTAGTGCCAAGTGGTTTTTCCATTATTAAATAACACCCATTGTCACTGTAAACACCAACTTAATACAAAAACTGGTACTGAGCATTGAAAGAAGAAGCCACACATTGTTGAGTATAAAACCTTTTACTCCATGCACATGAACATGTGCATTATGAAACATTTTTGGGTAAAAAAACAACATCTTGGTTTTATAATGTTTTACCTTGTAAATTTTTTTTAGTACATAAACAGGTATGTTTCAAAACATAACATACACAACTCAGGAACTTACAAAGTTCAACATTGAAAAACTGAAGGCAATATTAGACATTATAGTGTCAAAAATGTGTTGATCTTGCCTTCATCGGATGGGGTGATGTCACCCCTGTAAAAGCCAAATTTTGAAGATGCACACAAATTGGGAGTCAAACTAGGGATTTCCCTCCTGATCCCATGCCTAATGTCAACATGTGCTATCTCCCATCATGGGGGATCAATGGACGTGTTTTGGGGGTGCAACCACTTCCTCTCACCTACTTGAGTTGTGAGGAGGTTGCACTCACAAAACGCGTACATTGATATCCCCTGATGGCAGATAGCACATGTTGACACACTGTGTGCATCTTAAAAATTTGGCTTTTAAAATGCGTCAAAAATTTATAAAAATTGGTCCAAAAGAATATAAAATGGTGGCATTTTGTTGGTATTTAGATTCTTCCTAGTACATCAATCATGTTCTTCAGTTTTTGGTCAGTCTCATTTGTTTTTTGCTTTATGATGTCTAAATCCTGACTACACACCATTATCTCTTGGATTAGTATTTGTGCACTTGCACTGGTGAAATGAGGAGATTGTTCTTCCACAACATGCACATCACCTAAAAGAAAAAATACACACCATGTATTATAAATATGCAGGCATACCTCTATTACCTGAATCTGTGGTGTCAGACACTGACCTGTTGTGGTGACAATTTCAACCACTTCTTCCACCTCTCCTTCCTCCACATCCTGAGGTTGTGGTGTCCTCTGTTCCTCTTCTTCAGGAGGTGGGTGGTTCCTGGTGTCCTCAGATTTCCCGAGTCTTTTCTCCCCTATGATAATGAAACAAAAGGTATACTTAGCGCACAGATATTTGAGGCCAGAAATAGGAATATGAAACATTGCTTGGAAGTGGGTACAATTGTCTGTTTTGGCAGAGTTCCAAGCTGAAGACATGATTTTTTCCCTTACCAAAGCTGGAATACTTACCTTTTTTGGACAAGTTTCACACATGGAGACACCCCAAGTATCCACTGGAGTACCTGTGTGGGACACCCTAAAAAGGGTGTTCTGGTGTCCCACACTAGTGCTCCTGAGTCCAGATGTGTAAACGGCTGCTGAGTGTCCTCTCCTTACATTACACTGAATCAAGTTTGCAATTCATTCTAGTTTCAAACACATCTAGACAACAATGTCCTAAACTTCTTTTAATACAAATTAGCATGACCAAATGTAGTTAACTCTGTATCTGCCAAAAACATTGTATTTATTTGGAAAACGAACAATGTTTACTGCGACCGATTACTGTGCCCACGAACATGAAAGTAGCCATTTAAAACTGTACAACAGTAAAGAAAAGCACATGGAGCAGCATGCAAGTAATAATAATAATAGGAACACATGGCAAGTACTTACTTTTTAGAAGCACTTTCTTGATCCTTCTGTACTGACCCTGCTCCCTCAATTTCAGGTCTGACCAGCGTTTCCTCAATTTCTCTTTGGATCGTCGTACCCCAAAATTCCTGTGCAGACTCAACTTTAGACATGATCTTGGCCTTTCTCACATTTGGGTTTGGGTAAGGTCCATACTTCCCGTCATAGTTGTCCCTCTTCAAGATGTCCACCATCTCCATCATCTCTACAAAGGCCATATTTGAGGCCTTAAATCTCCTGCGGAATTGTGCCGTTTCTGGCTCTGGGTTTTCCTCCTCGGTACTGCTATTACGCACTTGCTGTGTCTCTGCCATTTTCCTCTCCCACTGCGACGAAAGAGAAGGGGTGGGGAATATTCTAGAAAGAATGTCAGGGGAAGGCCACACTGGCAGAGTTTCACGCATGCACAGTGTATATAAAGCTAATGCATGTGTCATACATACGATCTGTGAGTGGAGGAAGTGCCGATCGTGAGAACGAAGGTAACATTTTAACTTGGGACATCAGTGGCCTATACTGATTCGAGATTGAGGCCTATATTGGGAAAAGTTTAGGAGAGTTTAACCTGATATTAGTGTTTTTGTCTTCTGTTTTGTCTTGCAGCAAATATGAAACTCAATTTCTGAAATTCAAAGACCCTGAATTCATGGGCCAGTTCATAGACAGATACAGGGATATGAGAAATTTGTGGGAGGTTAAAAACCCCTTATATTGAAATAAACCAGCTAGGAAGACATTGCTGGAGAAACTGCTGCAATTTGTGAAGACGCAGGTCCCCGACGCAGACATCGTGTTTGTGGATAAGAAAATTGGTAGCTTGAGAAGCACGTATAGGAAGGAGCTTAATAAGGTCCAGGCTTCCATGAAATCAGGAGCAGCAGCAAAGGATGTGTATGTACCCAGTCTGTGGTACTACAACAGGATGCAGTTTCTGGAAGACCACATTGAAGCCAGGGAATCACTTTCTACATTTCCATCCACCCTTCCCTCAACCTCAGCTGAGGCTTCCGAGGACCAACCTGGGCCTTCCATCCTGGAAAAGGTTGAGGAGGCCAGCTGGAGCCAAGTATAGTATTTTTTAACATATTTATTATCCAAAAAATATTGTTGCTAACTAGATGTTATTATTGATAACAAATTAATGATTTAACAAAAAGTGTTTTACTTATCAATAGATAGTAGCGGCCAAAATGATTGTGACAAGAATGAAAAATGCTGTGCTCAGAATGATAGTCTTTTCTATTTATTACCATTCAATTTGCAACAGTCATGGGCTGAAAATTGTGTGTGATTGATGAACCAAAAACTAAAACTATGTCCCTTTTTCATACACAGGAAGACCTCAGCCAGGACGAGGCTCTGGAATGTGACAGACAGGAGGAGGCGGAGGTAAGTGTCAACCAGGAGGTGGCGGGGGTAAGTGTCAGCCAGGAGGTGGCCAGGCCCAGTAGCCTCCCCTCCGCCTTACAACAAAAAGGGCCAGGAAGGGGAGTAACATGGAGGAGGTTGCACTGGGCCTCATTAAGGACGCTAATGTGGCCTTGAAAACACCCCCCCGATGCTGAAGAGGCCTATGGCTGCTATGTAGCTGCAAAATTGCAGCAAAATAATGGAGGGCCAACGCCTCATCTGTGAGAAGATTATTTTTCAGGCCCTTCACAAGGGGTTGAGGGGCCAAATGAGTTATAACATGCACTTATGTGTGCTCACCCATCCTCCTCCCCCTCCTGCCACAAGTCCACCTCCAGAGCATAGGCGTGCGCAGCCTATTGCATTAGGGTGTGCACCCGAAAGCTTAAGCACACATACGTGTGTATATGTATGTATGTATGTGTAATATATATATATATATATATATATATATATATATATATATATATATATATATATATATATTCAAAAGTATTGGGACACCTGCCTTTACACGCACATGAACTTTAATGCCATCTCAGTCTTAGTCCATAGGGTTCATTATGGAGTTGGCCCACCCTTTGCAGCTTTAAAAGCTTCAACTCTTCTGGGAAGGCTGTCCACAAGGTTTAGGAGTGTGTCTATGGGAATGTTTGAACATTCTTCCAGAAGGGCATTTATGAGGTCAGGCGCTGATGTTGGACAAGAAGGCCTGGCTCACAGTCTCCACTCTAATTCATCCCAAAGGTGTTCTATCGGGTTGAGGTCAGGACTCTCTGCAGGTCAGTCAAGTTCCTCCACCCCAAACTCGCTCATCCATGTCTTTATGGACCTTGCTTTGTGCTGGTCCAAATAATTTGGTGGAGGGGGGATTATGGTGTGGGGTTGTTTTTCAGGGGTTGGGCTTGGCCCCTTAGTTCCAGTGAAGGGAACTCTTAAGGTGTCAGCATACCAAGACATTTTGGACAATTTCATGCTCCCAACTTTGTGGTAACAGTTTGGGGATGGCCCCTTCCTGTTCCAACATGACTGCGCACCAGTGCACAAAGCAAGGTCCATAAAGACTTGGACAGGGGTGGTGGGAAATTAACTTCAAGTGCAATAATTCACATTGTAACTGTAACTAAAACATATACAATTAAGTGAAACATTCTAAAAAAATAAAAATTCCAAAGTGCTATACTGGTGTGAACCTCCCAACTAAAAAGTTGTTGCACTTGAAGGTAATTTGCATTGCAATTATCTGTAGAGGGGCTTCCACCATCCCTGCTAAAGCAGAACTGATGGGCACTGATAGGCAGCACTGATGGGCACTAATAGGCTGCACTGATTGCCAGCACTAATTGGCAGCATTGATGGGCACTAATTGGTAGCACTGATGTGCACTGATGGGTGGCACTGATAGGTGGCACTGATGGGTACTGATTGTCAGCACTGATGGGTACTGATTGTCAGCACTGATTAGCACTGATAGGCACTGATATGCATCACTGATAGGCTCTGATTGGTAGCACTCATGGGCACTGATAGGCTCTGATTCGCAGCACTGATGGACACTGATTGGCACTGATAGGCAGCACTGAGTGGAAGCACTGATGGACACTGATAGGTTGCACTGATGGTCACTGATAGGCAGCACTGATGGGCACTGACTGGCAGCACTGATGGGCCCTGATAGGTGGCACTGATAGGCAGCACTAATGGGTACTAATTGTCAGCACTGATTGGCACTGATAGGCAGCACTGATGGGCACTGATATGCAGCACTGATGGGCACTGATATGCAGCAATGATGGGCAGCACGGTTGGGTACTGGTTGCCACTGATAGGCAGCACTGATGTGCACTGATGTGCACTGATATGCAGCACTGATAGGCAGCATTGGTTGGCACTGATAGGCAGCATTGGTTGGCACTGATAGGCAGCATTGTTTGGCACTGATTGACAGCATTGGTTGGCACTGATTGACAGCACTGGTTGGCACTGATAGGCAGCACTCACTGGCACTGGTTGGCACTGATAGGCAGCATTGGTTGACACTGATAGGCAGCACTGATAGGCAGAATTGGTTGGCACTGATAAGCAGCACTGGCATGAATAGGCAGTACTGGTTGGCACTGATAAGCAGCACTGGCACTGATAGGCAGCATTGGTTGGCACTGATAGGCAGCACTGGCACTGATAGGCAGCACTGGTTTGCACTGATAGGCAGCACTGGTTTGCACTGGTTGGCACTGATAGGCAGAATTGGTTGGCACTGATAAGCAGCACTGGCACAGGTAGGCAGCATTGGTTGTCACTGATAGGCAGCATTGGGTGGCACAGATAGGGGAGAGGGGGAGTTTCACATTCAGGAGATTGTGAGAATTGCCAGAGCTGTTCAGTGTATGATAATGACACTGCATGCAGGGAGAGAGACCATCTGTTAAAAGTCAGCGGTGATGTTGGTGGTGGGTGGGACTGAACAATTACCAAACTTCAGCCAATAGGATGGGTCTGGGCGGGCCGCTACATTTCTCTGGCTCTGCCCCCTCTCTGAAGTAGCCCAGTCATTGGCTGGTGTTGGCGCTTGGTCCCGCCCACCCCCAATATCGCAGCTGAGTTGTGATGACTTACATCTCAGCCACGATGTCAGGGGTGGGTGGGACCAAGCGCTATGAACACCAGACAATGTTTGAGCTGCTTCAGAGAGGGGGCGGGGCCACATAAATGTAGCGGCCCGCCCAGACCCCATCCCATTGGCTGGTGTTTGATGGCTGTTCGGTCCCGCCCACCCCCGATATCACCCCGACATTTTGACAGCTGGTCTCTCTCCCTGCATGCAGGACAGTTAGATACACTCAACAGCTCTGGCAATTCTCACGATCTGCTGCCTGTGAAACTGTTTTACAGGCAGCGTGGGCAAAACACTCTCTTGGATGCAGCATGGGGCAAATTTCTGGAGACAGCACGGGCAATTAGGGTGTGCCCAGGCACACCTGGCACACCCTGTGCGCACGCCTATGCTCCAGAGCCACAGCCTCCAACACCAACCAACCTCCTTGAGCTTGAAAAATACAAGATAATAATGTTGTTGTGGAAACTTGACACAAAAAAAATGGAGATCACTAGAAAATAATTTAAAAATAATAAAAAAAACAGGAGATCTTGATTAAAAAAAAAAAGATAACTATAAAAAATGATTCTAAACATTATTATGGAGATTTAGCTTTAAAAACAAAAAAGATTATTCAGGAGATCACGAGAAATAATAAAGAAATAAGTTTGTCAGAACTCTGTGTGAATATCAGCAGCAAAACAACTTCATTCTTCTAGCATTCTAAAGAATAAAAGAATGTGCTGCATTAAAAGATCCAAAAATTTATTCCGTGACGAATGTGCTATCTCCACTACGAACGCTAGTTCTACCAGACTGATCGCTTCCATCTCATATTTGATTCTGAGCATGCGTGGTTTTTTGCGTGTCCGAATTGCATACAGACGAACGCATTTTCTGATAGGAACTTTTTCCAACCGAAAAATAGAGAACCTGCTCTCAATCTTTTGCTGGCGGGAATTCCGCCAGCAAAATTCCGACGGAGCATAGACACGGTCGCAATTTCCGACCAAAAGCTCTCATCGAACTTTTGCTGGCGGAATTTCCGATCGTGTGTATGGGGCATTAGGGGCTCTTTCACACTGAGGTGCTTTACAAGCGTTTTAGCACTAAAAATTGCACCTGCAAAGCGCCTGTAAAGTGCCTCTCCTGTCACTCCAGTGTAAAAGCCCAAGTGCTTTCACACTGGAGCAGTGCGCTTGTGGGACAGAAAAAAAAGTTCTGCAAGCAGTATCTTTGGGCCGGTTTAGAAGCGGTGTATTAAAAAAAAAAAAAAAAAAAAAATTATATATATATATATATATATATATATATATATATATATATATATATATAGATAGATAGATATATATACACAGTGGGGACGGAAAGTATTCAGACCCCCTTAAATTTTTCACTCTTTGTTATATTGCAGCCATTTGCTAAAATCATTTAAGTTCATTTTTTTCCCTCATTAATAAACACACAGCACCCCATATTGACAGAAAAACACAGAATTGTTGACATTTTTGCAGATTTATTAAAAAAGAAAAACTGAAATATCACATGGCCCTAAGTATTCAGACCCTTTGCTCAGTATTTAGTAGAAGCAACCCTTATGCAACAAGTTTTTCACACCTGGATTTGGGGATCCTCTGTCATTCCTCCTTGCAGATCCTCTCCAGTTCTGTCAGGTTGGATGGTAAACGTTGGTGGACAGCCATTTTTAGGTCTCTCCAGAGATGCTCAATTGGGTTTAAGTCAGGGCTCTGGCTGGGCCATTCAAGAACAGTCATGGAGTTGTTGTGAAGTCACTCCTTCATTATTTTAGCTGTGTGCTTAGGGTCATTGTCTTGTTGGAAGGTAAACCTTCGGTCCAGTCTGAGGTCCTGAGCACTCTGGATAAGGTTTTCATCCAGGATATCCCTGTACTTGGCTGCATTCATCTTTCCCTCGATTGCAACCAGTTGTTCTGTCCCTGCAGCTGAAAAACACCCCCACAGTATGATGCTGCCACCACCATGCTTCACTGTTGGGACCGTATTGGACAGGTGATGAGCAGTGCCTGGTTTTCTCCACACATACTGCTTAGAATTAAGGTCAAAAAGTTCTATCTTGGTCTCATCAGATCAAAGAATCTTATTTCTCACCATCTTGGAGTCCTTCAGGTGTTTTTTAGAAAACTCCATGTGAGCTTTCATGTGTCTTGCACTGAGGAGAGGCTTCCGTCAGGCCACTCTGCCATAAAGCCCTGACTGGTGGAGGGCTGCAGTGATGGTTGACTTTCTACAACTTTCTCTCATCTCCCGACTGCATCTCTGGAGCTCAGCCACAGTGATCTTTGGGTTCTTCTTTACCTCTCTCACCAAGGCTCTTCTCCCCCAATAGCTCAGTTTGGCTGAACGGCCAGCTCTAGGAAGGGTTCTGGTCGTCCTAAACATCTTCCATTTAAGGATTATGGAGGCCACTGTGCTCTTAGGAACCTTAAGTGCAGCAGAAATGTTTTGTAACCTTGGTCAGATCTGTGCCTTGCCACAATTCTGTCTCTGAGCTCTTCAGGCAGTTCCTTTGACCTCATGATTCTCATTTGCTCTGACATGCACTGTGAGCTGTAAGGTCTTATATAGACAGGTGTGTGGCTTTCCTTATCAAGTCCAATCAGTATAATCAAACACAGCTGGACTCAAATGAAGGTGTAGAACCATCTCAAAGATGATCAGCAGAAATGGACAGCACCTGAGTTAAATATATGAGTGTCACAGCAAAGTGTCTGAATACTTAGGACCATGTGATATTTCAGTTTTTCTTTTTTAATAAATCGGCAAATTGTCAACAATTCTGTGTTTTTCTGTCAATATGGGGTGCTGTGTGTACATTAATGAGGAAAAAAAAATGAACTTAAATGATTTTAGCAAATGGCTGCAATATAACAAAGAGTGAAAAATTTAAGGGGGTCTGAATACTTTCCGTCCCCACTGTATATATATAGACAGTCTTGTGTATATATATATATATATATATATATATATATATATATATATATATACACATATGTATCCACTGCATCCAGTTTAGCTATATCTGACTGCAGGCCATTCCTGGTGTACTTTTTCTAATGTACTTCAGGTGGTGTACACAGTACACAGTACCATGCACCCATAGTGCAGTTGCTACTACTTTTCTGGTGGTGTACACAATACAGTACACCTGTAGTTGTTATTACACTTCTGTTGGTGTACACAGTACCGTGCACCCCTAGTGCAGTTGCTACTACTTTTCTGGTGCTGTACATAATACATACAGTGCACCAATAGTTGTTATTACACTTCTGTTGGTGTACACAGTACTGTACCGTGCACCCCTAGTGCAGTTGCTACTACTTTTCTGGTGGTGTACACAGTACACAATACATACAGTGCACCCATAGTTTGTATTACACTTCTGTTGGTGTACACAGTACTGTGCACCCCTAGTGCAGTTGCTACTACTTTTCTGGTGGTATACACAGTACACAATACATACAGTACACCCATAGTTTTTATTACACTTCTTTTGGTGAACACAGTACCGTGCACCCATAGTGCAGTTGCTACTACTTTTCTGGTGGTGTACACAGTACACAATACATACAGTGCACCCATAGTTGCTATTAGACTTCTGGTGGTGTACACAATACCATTCACCCCTAGGGCAGTTACTACTACTTTTCTGGTGGTGTACACAATACATACAGTGCACCCATAGTTGTTATTGCACTTCTGTTGGTGTACACAGTACCGTGCACCCCTAGTGCAGTTGCTACTACTTTTCTGGTGGTGTACACAGTACACAATACATTCAGTGCACCCATAGTTGTTATTACACTTCTGTTGATGTACACAGTACCGCGCAGTTGCTACTACTTTTCTGGTGGTGTACACAATACATACAGTGCATCCATAGTTGTTATTATACTTCTGTTCGTGTACACAGTACTGTGCACCCCTAGTGCAGTTGCTACTACTTTTCTGGTGCTGTACACAATACATACAGTGCACCCACAGTTGTTATTACACTTCTGTTGGTGTACACAGTACGGTGCACCCCTAGTGCAGTTGCTACTACTTTTCTGGTGCTGTACACAATACACACAGTGCACCCATATTTGTTATTACATTTCTGTTGGTGTACACAGTACCGTGCACCCCTAGCGCAGTTGCTACTACTTTTCTGGTGGTGTACATAGTACACAATTCGTACAGTACACCCATAGTTTTTATTACACTCCTGTTGGTGTATACAGTACCGTGCACCCATAGTACAGTTGCTACTACTTTTCTGGTGGTGTACACAGTACACAATACATACAGTACATCCATAGTTTTTATTAAACTTCTGTTGGTGTACACAGTACCATGCACCCATAGTGCAGTTGATACTACTTTTCTGGTGGTGTACACAGCACACAATACATACAGTGCACCCATAGTTGTTATTACACTTCTGTTGGTGTACACAGTACCGTGCACCCCTAGTGCAGTTGCTACTACTTTTCTGGTGCTGTACACAATACACAAAGTGCACCCATATTTGTTATTACATTTCTGTTGGTGTACACAGTACCGTGCACCCCTAGTGCAGTTGCTACTACTTTTCTGGTGCTGTACACAGTACACAATTCATACAGTGCACCCATAGTTGTTATTTACACTTCTGTTGGTGTACACAGTACCGTGCACCCATAGTGCAGTTGCTACTACTTTTCTGGTGGTGTACATAGTACACAATACGTACAGTACACCCATAGTTTTTATTACACTTCTGTTGGTGTATACAGTACCGTGCACCCATAGTACAGTTGCTACTACTTTTCTGGTGGTGTACACAGTACACAAAATAAACAGTGCACCCATAGTTGCTATTAGACTTTTGGTGGTGTACACAATACCGTTTACCCCTTGTGCAGTTGCTACTACTTTTCTGATGGTGTACACAGTACACAATACAGTGTAGTGTGGTTTTGCTAAACAAAATTTACAGCATGTCTGGAAGGCCACCAAGGAGAGGCAGACACTCACAGACCACTAAAAGAGGGCAAACAGGCTCTGTGTCTACAGTCGACATTGCTGGTCGTGGACACGGTGCATCCTCAGCACATAGCAGTGGGGCATGCTTGTCCTTTTTTTCTGCAGCTGGCCATGTTATTGAGCCACAACATGCGCAAGAGTTGGTGGACTGGATAACAAAGCCGTCATCATCCTCCTCATTCTCTGTCACCCAGGCTCAGAGTAGTTTGCCTGCCAATGCAGCTGCCAAAGCGGCCTATTCCATGGGCTCCATGTCAACAGTCACTCCTTCCTTAGCCCCACCATCATGCACAGAGAAGTCCCCCGAACTATTTGATCACAGTGTTGGGTACATTCTGCAGGAGGATGCACAGCGATTTGAAGGCTTCGATAATGGTACCCAGGTTGAGGAAGGGAATAACGTGAGCCTAGAGAGAGGGAGTGCCCAAGAAGGGAGTGCCCAAGAATGAACTGGCAGTCATGTTCCCCCAGCAGCAGCATACTGCCAAGTTTGCTCCAGTGACGAGGAGGGAGAGGATGAAGAGGTCACTGACTCTACTTGGGTGCCTGATAGAAGAGAGGAGGAGGCACATCTCCAATGAGGCAGGATGCCCTCCAGGGGGCAGCTTAAGGGCAGCCACCCTATTGCATCACACCGCAGAGCTAAGCAGGTGCAGGGAGCTGCTGACTCCCCGCATATTTTGAAGTTCTTTGGTGTGGGCCTTTTTTGACATGCGTGCAGCAGATTGTACCATTGCTGTTTGCAACATATGTCTGAAGCGTATCAAGTGTGGCCAAAACAGCAGCCGCTCTGGTACCATATGCTTGACCAGACATACTGTATGATGACCTCCCATGCAGTCCATTGGCAACAGCACTTAACAGACCCACATCAAAGAACAAGGTGGACCTCTCCTTGCTCCTCATCAGCTGGGATCTCCAACCCCACTATACCTCCAGTCCTCTCAGAAACCTGCACTGAGAGGAATGAAGGTATAGAAATAGGTGTCCCAAGTACTTGCTGGCCAATCTTCTAGAGGTACACTAACATCCAATTTTAGCAGGCAAATTTCCCTACCCTAGTTGCTAAACCGTTGAAAGAAATTCGGTCCCAGCCATCCAAATGCTCAGCGTCTGAATGCTAGCTTGGCCAAATTGCTAACACTGCAACTGCTGCCTTTTCAGCTGGTAGACTCTGCCCCTTTCATGAATTTGTGGAATGTGCGATACCTCAGTGGCAGGTTCCCAAACACCATTTCTTTTCACGGAAAGCCATTCCGGCTCTCTACCAGCATGTGGAAGGTAATGTCTTGGCCTCATTGGTCAGGGCGGTCAGCAGTAGGGATGAGCTTCGAGTTCGAGTCGAACTCATGTTCGACTCGAACATTGGCTGTTCGCAAGTTCACCGAACAGCGAACAATTTGGGGTGTTCGCGGCAAATTCGAATGCCGCGGAACACCCTTTAAAAGTCTATGGGAGAAATCAAAAGTGCTAATTTTAAAGGCTAATATGCAAGTTATTGTCATAAAAAGTGTTTGGGGACCTGGGTCCTGCCCCAGGGGACATGGATCAATGCAAAAAAAAGTTTTAAAAACGGACGTTTTTTCAGGAGCAGTGATTTTAATAATACTTAAAGTCAATCAATAAAAGTGTAATATCCCTTTAAATTTCGTACCTGGGGGGTGTCTATAGTGTGCCTGTAAAGGGGCGCATGTTTCCTGTGTTTAGAACAGTCTGACAGCAAAATGACATTTTGAAGGAAAAAACTCATTTAAAACTACCCGCGGCTATTGCATTGCCGACAATACACATAGAAGTTCATTGATAAAAACGGCATGGGAATTCCCCAAAGGGGAACCCCGAACCAAAATTAAAAAAAAAAAATGACGTGGGGGTCCCCCTAAATTCCATACCAGGCCCTTCAGGTCTGGTATGGATATTAAGGGGAACCCCGGCCAAAATTTAAAAAAAAATGACGTGGGGTTCCCCCTAAATTCCATACCAGACCCTTCAGGTCTGGTATGGATTTTAAGGGGAACCCCGCGCCAAAAAAAAAAAAAAAAAACGGCGTGGGGTCCCCCCAAAAATCCATACCAGACCCTTATCCGAGCACGCAACCTGGCAGGCCGCAGGAAAAGAGGGGGGGACAAGAGTGCGGCCCCCCCTCCCTCCTGAACCGTACCAGGCCACATGCCCTCAACATTGGGAGGGTGCTTTGGGGTAGCCCCCCAAAACACCTTGTCCCCATGTTGATGAGGACAAGGGCCTCATCCCCACAACCCTGGCCGGTGGTTGTGGGGGTCTGCGGGCGGGGGGCTTATCGGAATCTGGAAGCCCCCTTTAACAAGGTGACCCCCAGATCCCGGCCCCCCCCTGTGTGAAATGGTAAGGGGGTACATAAGTACCCCTACCATTTCACGAAAAAAGTGTCAAAAATGTTAAAAATGACAAGAGACAGTTTTTGACAATTCCTTTATTTAAATGCTTCTTCTTTCTTCTATCTTCCTTCATCTTCTGGTTCTTCTGGCTCTTCTGGTTCTTCTGGTTCTTCCTCCGGCGTTCTCGTCCAGCATCTCCTCCGCGGCGTCTTCTGTCTTCTTCTCCTCGGGCCGCTCCGCACCCATGGCATGGGGGGGAGGCTCCCGCTCTTCTCTTCTTCTTTTCTTCTTTTCTTCTTTTCTTCTTTTCTTCTTTTCTTCTCTTCTTCTCTTCTTCTCTTCTTCTTCATTTTCTTCTCCGGGCCGCTCCGCAATCCATGCTGGCATGGAGGGAGGCTCCCGCTGTGTGACGGCGCTCCTCGTCTGACAGTTCTTAAATAACGGGGGGGGGGGCGGGGCCACCCGGTGACCCCGCCCCCCTCTGACGCACGGTGACTTGACGGGACTTCCCTGTGGCATTCCCCGTGACGTCACAGGGAAGTCCCGTCAAGTCACCGTGCGTCAGAGGGGGGCGGGGTCACCGGGTGGCCCCGCCCCCCCTGTTATTTAAGAACTGTCAG
Organism: Aquarana catesbeiana; assembly: GCF_042186555.1. Lineage (NCBI taxonomy): Eukaryota > Metazoa > Chordata > Amphibia > Anura > Ranidae > Aquarana > Aquarana catesbeiana. Next base: position 185,084,474 of record NC_133332.1, read on the forward strand.
ACGAGGAGCGCCGTCACACAGCGGGAGCCTCCCTCCATGCCAGCATGGATTGCGGAGCAGCCCGGAGAAGAAAATGAAGAAGAAGAGAAGAAGAGAAGAAAAGAAGAAAAGAAGAAAAGAAGAAGAGAAGAAGAGAAGAGCGGGAGCCTCCCCCCCATGCCATAGGTGCGGAGCGGCCCGAGGAGAAGAAGACAGAAGATGCCGCGGAGGAGATGCTGGACGAGAACGCCGGAGGAAGAACCAGAAGAACCAGAAGAGCCAGAAGAACCAGAAGATGAAGGAAGATAGAAGAAAGAAGAAGCATTTAAATAAAGGAATTGTCAAAAACTGTCTCTTGTCATTTTTAACATTTTTGACACTTTTTTCGTGAAATGGTAGGGGTACTTATGTACCCCCTTACCATTTCACACAGGGGGGGGGGCGGGATCTGGGGGTCACCTTGTTAAAGGGGGCTTCCAGATTCCGATAAGCCCCCCGCCCGCAGACCCCCACAACCACCGGCCAGGGTTGTGAGGATGAGGCCCTTGTCCTCATCAACATGGGGACAAGGTGTTTTGGGGGGCTACCCCAAAGCACCCTCCCAATGTTGAGGGCATGTGGCCTGGTACGGTTCAGGAGGGAGGGGGGGCCGCACTCTCGTCCCCCCCTCTTTTCCTGCGGCCTGCCAGGTTGCGTGCTCGGATAAGGGTCTGGTATGGATTTTTGGGGGGACCCCACGCCGTTTTTTTTTTTTTTTTGGCGCGGGGTTCCCCTTAAAATCCATACCAGACCTGAAGGGTCTGGTATGGAATTTAGGGGGAACCCCACGTCATTTTTTTTTTAAATTTTGGCCGGGGTTCCCCTTAATATCCATACCAGACCTGAAGGGCCTGGTATGGAATTTAGGGGGACCCCCACGTCATTTTTTTTTTTTAATTTTGGTTCGGGGTTCCCCTTTGGGGAATTCCCATGCCGTTTTTATCAATGAACTTCTATGTGTATTGTCGGCAATGCAATAGCCGCGGGTAGTTTTAAATGAGTTTTTTCCTTCAAAATGTCATTTTGCTGTCAGACTGTTCTAAACACAGGAAACATGCGCCCCTTTACAGGCACACTATAGACACCCCCCAGGTACGAAATTTAAAGGGATATTACACTTTTATTGTTTGACTTTAAGCATTATTAAAATCACTGCTCCTGAAAAAACGGCCGTTTTTAAAACTTTTTTTTTGCATTGATCCATGTCCCCTGGGGCAGGACCCAGGTCCCCAAACACTTTTTATGACAATAACTTGCATATAAGCCTTGAAAATTAGCACTTTTGATTATTCATGTTCGTGTCCCATAGACTTTAACGGTATTCGCATGTTCGAACGAACTTTTTTCCTGTTCGCATGTTCTGGTGCGAACCGAACAGGGGGGTGTTCGGCTCATCCCTAGTCAGCAGTAAGGTGCATATTACCGCTGACTCATGGTCCAGCAGGCATGGACAGGGACATTACCTTTCTTTCACGGCACACTGGGTAACTCTGCTGGCAGCTGGGAAAGATGCAGGACAGGGATCAGTATTGTTGGAGTTTGTTCCGCCACCATGCCTCCATAATGCTAGCAGTGGTGATTCTGCCACAGCTCTCTCCTCCACCCCTCTTCTCCTTCTTCCTCTATGGCCTCTTCCTCTGCAGATTTGTCCTCTGAACCAGGGGTGCTCCATAGGCGTTCAAGGGGCTATGCAAGCACTAAGGCAAAAAGATGCCAAGCGGTGCTTGAGTTGGTTTGCTTAGGGGACAGGAGCCACACTGGGGCAGAGACTCTGGCAGCTCTGCAGGGGCAGGCTCAGAGGTGGTTGATGCCATGCCAGCTTCAGCCAGGAATGATTGTATGCGACAATGGCACCAACCTCCTCTCTGCCCTTGACACTTGACCCATGTTCCCTGTTTGTCTCACATCCTGAATTTGGTGGTACCTGGGCTTACAGGATCTCTTGAGGCAGGCCAGGAAAGTCTGTGGTCATTTCCGCCAGTCATATAATGCCAGTACTCGGCTGGCTGACGTTCAAAGAGAATGTAACCTGCCCAAGAACTGCCTCATTTGTGACATGCCCACCAGGTGGAACTCAACATTGGCAATGCTGCAGTGGCTGCACACGCAGCAGAGGGCCATCAATGAGTACCTGTGTGAGTATGACACCAGGACAGGGTCAGGGGAGCTTGGCTTTTTTTTGGCATGCCAGTGGCTACTGATCAAGGTTGCATGCACTGTCCTGTCACCATTTGAGGAGGCCACGAGGATGGTGAGCAGTGGCAGTGTATGCATCAGTGATACTGTCCCTCTTGTCTTCCTGTTGGAGCACACGCTTCGTGGAATAATGGACAGGGCACTTAAGGCAGAACAGCGGGAGGAAGAGGAGGACTTCCTTACCTCTCAAGGCCCCATTTATCCAGATAGTATTCCTGCGGGCCCATTGATCACACAGGAAGAAGAAGAGGAGGAGGATTGTGTCAGCATGGAAGTGGAGGATAACACTCAGCATCAGCAACAGTCCTCAAGGGATCATTTTCAGTCCCCAGAAACCCATGGAGTTGTACGTGGTTGGGAGTAGGTGGTTGAGGATCATGTGATCCTTAGTGACCCAGAGGACTCTGGATAGAATGCCTCTGCAAACTTACGCTGCATGGCCTCCCTGATCCTGCAAAGCCTACGAAAGGACCCTAGGATTCGTGGTATCAAGGTGAGGGTTCATTACTTGCTGCAACCCTTCTTGATCCACGTTACAAGTGTAAGGTTGCAGAACTTATACAGCCTTCGCAGAGGGAGCAGAGAATGAAACATCTTTGGGAGGCCTTACAGAAAGGTTTGTGCAATGCATTTCCAGAGCCTGGGAGGTTACAATTTCCTGGTGCTGGACAATGAGTTGCTGAGGCTTCGTTCAGTCACAGAAAGAGCAGTGGAGAAGGTGACCGGCTGACCAATGCCTTCAGACAATTCTTCAGTCCTCAGCGCCATGGTCTGATCGGTTCCATCAACCGTCGCCAGTGTCTGCATTACATGGTGCAGGAATATCTAGGGGCAAGATCAAACTTGGAGACTTTTCCAACAGAACATCCACTGAGTTACTGGGTCTTGAGGATGGACCACTGGCCAGAGCTTGCTAAATATGCAATTGAGCTACTGGCCTGTCCTGCATCCAGCGTTCTTTCTAAACACACATTCAGTGCTGCTGGAGGCTTTGTAACCGATCACAGAGTGCGCCTGTCCACAGACTCTGTTGATCGGCTCACATTCATAAAAATGAATCAGTCTTGGATCACCAGCTACCAAGCACCTGATGCTGATGTAACCGATTGATTTTTCTATGGATGTGGGATCCCTTGAAGACTGCATATGCTGAGTGACTATCCTATTATGCTGAGTGACTATCCTATTCCTCCTCACTCTTCATGATGATAGCTTCTAAGAATATTTTTGGTTCAGGGCACCACCACCACTGCCTAAGGCCCAATTTTTCTGCCCCTGTCTAACAGGGGCATGTAATTACAATTTTTGCTCTAATGCTTCACAGCAGGGCTCATTCCTGCACTCAACAAGAGAATCTGTGAGGGGTTGCAGTGTTGTGGCACCACCACCGCATAAGGCCAAATTTTTCTGCCCCTGTCTAACAGGGGCGCGTAATTACAATTTTTGATCTAATATTTCACAGCAGGGCCCATTCCTGTGCTCAGCAAAAGTATCTGTGAGGCTTTACAGTGTTGTGTTACCACCACCACTTTCTAAGGCCCAATTTTTCTGCCTCTGTTTAACAGGGGCATGTAATTACAATTTTTGCTCTAATGTTTCACAGCAGGGCTTGTTTCTGTGCTCAACAAGAGAATCTGCGAGGGGTTGCAGTGTTGTGGCACCACCACCACCACCACCACCTAAGGCCCAATTTTTCTGCCCCTGTCTAACAGGGGTGCGTAATTACAATTTTTGATCTAATATTTCATAGCAGGGCCCGTTCTTGTGCACAACAAAAGTATCTGTGAGGCTTTGCAGTGTTGTGCCACCATCACCACTTTCTAAGGCCCAATTTTTTTGCTCTAATATTTCACAGCAGGGCCAGTTCCTGTGCTCAACAATAGAATCTGTGAGGGGTTACAGTGTTGTGCCACCACCACCGCCTAAGGCCCAATTTTTCTGCCCCTGTATAACAGGGGCATGTAATTAAAATTTTTGATATTATATTTACAGCAGGGCCCGTTCCAGCGCCCACCAAGAGTAACTGTGAGGGCTTACAGTGTTCTGGTACCACCAACACCTAAGGCCCAATTTTTTGCAGAGTGTATAGGGCAGGCCGTATAGTATATACAGGCGGTCTCCTATTTTCAAACATCCGACTTACAAATGACTCCTACTTGCAAACTGAGGGACACAACAGGAAGTGAGAGGAAATCTACCCCTAGGAAGGGAAAATGTTCTCCTGTAAGAGTTAATATGGGAAAAAGGTGTCCCCACTGATGCTTTATCACTAATCCTAGTTTCCCTAATAACCCAACATTTTCAAGTGTTCAAATTTTCAAATAGTCATCCCCCAGGCATTTAAAGGAATATTTCACTTTTATTGTTTCACTTTAAGCATTATTAAAATCACTGCTCCCGAAAAAAAACGTTGCTTTTAAAACTTTTTTTTACATTGATACATGTCCCCTGGGTCAGGACCCGGGTCCTCAAACACTTTTTATGACAATAACTTGCATATTAGCCTTTAAAATTAGCACTTTTGATTTTACATGTTCGAGTCCCATAGACTTTAACAGTGTTCACGTGTTTGCACAATTTTTTTGCCTGTTCGCATGTTCTGCCGCAAACCAAACCGGGGGGTGTTCGGCTCATCCCTGCTTAGCATGTGAGTACAGTATGCTCCCAAATTTTTATAAAATCATCATCAGCTAAAGAACTAGTGGCCTTTTCTACCTCCATTGTAATCTTTCCCACAGTTATGAGTTTACTGTTACAGTATACTGTAGATATGATTTAGCACAAAATTGTCATTTCCATTTTGCCTTGTTATAGGAATTATTCCTTTTTTGTTTGCCACTTCATAAAGGCATACTGTTCAAGGTTTTTTTCTTTTATCAGGCCATTATTCTAAAAGCAAAACTGCTTATTTCTGAAATATGGATCAAACAGATCCTTAGGAGGTGATTTATTTTTCTCCTGTCTTCCACACCATGGGTGGAATGGGAACATAGATTATTTCTAAATGTCATGAAGATCTAGAACCACAAGATATTTTTAATGCTTTAAGTAAGTATTTTACTTTAGATGTTAAATAAAAACAAGAAAGAGCACAGGCTATGTTAATGTGGCTGTTTGTTGTGCAGCCCTCTGATGTGTTTTCAAACACTGCTGTTTCTGTTGATGTTACACAGCAATGTTCTAGCTAGCTAAGGTCAGACATACTTTGCTAGAATTCATTCACTGTCGCATGCTGCTGTGCCACTGTTTTTGCTTTCAAAGGACAAGCAGTTAAGTAAGCCAACACGCGGACTGTGGAATAATGAAGACTAGCTGAAACCAGCACATATTGATCAAATCAATATCTTCTACGCAGTGTGAGCTATCATAGCTTTGCTTGTATAACTGTGCATGATGTCTCATTATGAATCCACTGATTACACAGTAGGCATAAGAATGTGTTTCAGTGGTTTTTTTTTTTTCAAAATCATATCATTTTATGGATAGTCGCAAATGTATATGCATAATAAAGACTTAGTTAAAATGTATATTTACAAACTCTTTAAGGCTAACCAAAAGGTGCAAAAAGCTAAAATAAGTTTGTCGGCAATTTGACGGGGCAATGGCTGGTGTTGGCGCTTCAATCATCATGGCACCATGGTTGATATGGTGTCAGGATGATTGAAGCGCATTATTTCTATTATTACATTGTGTGGCATTGGGACCCTGTGCTACCTGGAATATTGCTAGTTTACACCAGATTTTGGAGAGAAAGGCACAGCTGTGTGCTGGGCTATTTAGTTGTGACCTGGCTATGGCTCAGGGCCCCATCTGACAGACAGGACATCTGTGCATGGGAGTCAGGTGGACTCCCATTCCTCTGCAGGAGTCAGAGACTGCATGTGTGCAGCCAGAGCATGCATGTCTGCAGGAGGCAGATGTACTTTGTGACAGAGCAGCAAGGCGCTGATCAGGAGTAAGCTAGGAGAGAGCTTAACTCAAGGAAACCCTTTTGTTCTAACGAGCAGACCTAAGGCTTAGGCTACAGGCCTAAAGCAGCCGCGTGGCAATAACGTAAGCCAGGAAGCTGTAAGAGAGAGTGTCACCAGAGGTACAGTGTGGGTACCAAACAGGGATACAGTTACAGGGTCAAGAGGACCGAGGTCAACGCCTGAACAGCAGTGCTGACCAGAGAGCCAGGTGGCTCAGTATTTTCCATTTATTTCATTATTGCTTTGTGGAAGAAACCCCTGTGTGGGAATCCTGGATGGACTGTTTTTCTTTTACTTCAATAAACATGGGCCAAAAAAGCCCTTAAATTGCATATCTGGCATAGACTCAGCTCACTGAGACTAAGCTCTACACTGAAGCTAAATAACCCCCAATACCACAATTGTAATATAAGATTAAATAGTTCAACTCACCATAATGCAGAATCAGTAGGAGCCCTAATTGTGACACTTACCACCGTCTCCTGCCACCAGATGCAGTTTGTCACTTGCCACCATTGCCTGTCTCCAGATGCAGCGTGTCACTTGCCACCGTTGCCTGCCACCAGATGCAGCGTGTCACTTGCCACCATTGCCTGCCACCAGATGCAGCTTGTCACTTGCCTCCATTGTCTGCCACCAGATGCAGCGTGTCACTTGCCACCATTGTCTGCCAACAGATGCAGCGTGTCACTTGCCACCATCACCTGCCATCAGATGCAGCTTGTCGCTTGCCACCATCGCCTGCCACCAGATGCGGATTATCACTTGCCATGTCACTTGCCATGTCGCCTGCCACCAGATGTGGATTGTCACTTGCCAATGTCACCTGCTACAAGATGTGGATTGTCACTTGCCAGTGGCTGTGTCCCAGAGTGAGGATGGGCAGTGAGAGATGATGTAATCTCTCTGCTGCCCGCACCTGCACAGTGATAGCAGTGTTCTGTCAGAAGCTGAACTGCAGTGATGCAGGGCGGGCGGTCAGAGATGATGTCATTTCTCCGCTCCCTCGCCTGCCCGCTCACCAGCCTACCCACCGGCCTGTTAAGTCACACATCAGCACGTTCACTCGCCAACCCACTCACCAGCCTGACCGCCCGCTTGCCTGCTCAGTCACCCGCCGGCCCGCTCACTCACTTGCCAGCCTGCTCAGTCACCCACCATTTCACCTGCTCACTATTTTCTCGGGAGGAGAAATTGCCCTATTGCACCCCCTGGATTGGCCCCTGGTTCAAATTGTGTCACTAAACCCCAAAAGTTACAATTCCTGGGGTTCGTTATCTATGCATACAATGCCTACACTTTCACACAGGCGAATACTTATACATATACTTACATAGTAGTATGGATATAAGCACTGTGTTATGCATTCACTTACAGCCACATGCACTAAGCCTCATATATGCAGGCATTTCACACACATATATACACATTCAAAATGATAAAATGAACATTGCACCAGTGCTAAGATGTAGACATGTGCGCCGTCAATAAATTTGTTTCATTTCGTTCCATTTCGTATTAGATTAATTCGTATTTTGTAATTCGTGTCCGAAATTTCATACAAAATACGAATTTTCATTAGGTTTGTTAACTTTTCATAACAATTACAAATGTTCTTTATGAGGAATTTATCATTATGAGGGGGTCCCACCATCCCTGTGCTGTGCTGTCTTCATGGGTTTTTCATTTTTAGGTTCCTTAACTTTTCGTAATAATTACGAATGTTTGTTATGATGAATTTGGATCCAAAATTTGTAAATGAAATTTTGTATTTCGTACAGAATTCGGAAGCATAGCAATTCATATTTCAGATCCTTTCCGAATGTACGAATTTACGGAAATTCGTACAAATATTCGATTCGTACGAAACTAATCACACATGTCTACTAAGATGTTGTAGACCAAGTGGAGACTACATGAGGAGGTCTTAAAGTGATACTAAAGTCTAGTGTTTTTTTTAAATTTAAAAATGACAAACATGTTAAACTTACCTGCTCTGTGTAGTGGTTCTGCACAGAGCAGCCCAGATCTTCTTCCCAGGTCCCTCTGCGGCACAGGGCTGAGTCTCATGGGTGATGGGTCCTGATTTAATACTTGATCCATTGGCTAGTTGTATAGAACATCTCTGTTGTTTGGGTTGCAGTGGGATGTAATGTTGCTGGGCGAAGGCAAGGTGGATGAAGCAACTACACCCGCCAGAATCAATTGTAGCCTGAGCCCGCAGTGTTCCTTCTGGAAGCTGTAGTAAAACAGGAACAATGAGGTAAGCAGATCTTGTCATGGTCAGGGGACAGGAATCATAAGAAGAATATGAAATATATTACTTAATATAAATATATATGGATACAACACTGACTAACCCCAAAATCAGGAATGGGGTTGGAGCCGAAACACAATCTGTAGCACAGATATCACTATGGTCCCGAGGCAGACCAAAGCTAAAAGAGAAGTGGCTCCAAAAGAAACTAACAGCAGTATATGTATCAGAACAAGTTTATTAGTACAAAAGTTTAATCCAATGTCAAAAAAGATAGAAACCTTCACCCTGCCAGATTAAAAAACATTTGTGACAACGTTGTCAAGAACTACAAATAAAAACAACCTGGGTTCTCATTCATACACCCACTCGCAGCAGAAAACCGACTGAATAACAGTTATGGGGCAAAGCAGCAGATTGAATGGTTCAGCCGTGGCCAGTTAGAAGGGGAAAAATTACATGCTGTGGGGAATTGCTGGGCCACTTAATAAACAGTCTTTTGGAAAGAAGCCAAAAATTAGACAATGTAGTGAAGGGTGGACCAATGACTGACAGATGAGCACAGACAGGCACAGATAGAAACGGCTCATGCAGCATTGATGTTCAACAGCAGTGGAACATGCAGTGGAAACAACCAGGAGGGTGAGGGGAGGAGATGGAGAAGGAACACAGCAGGCTGATATCCACAAGGGGATTTGCTCCACACAACATGGGTTAGTTCAAGGCAATAGCATAAGACACCAGGAACAGTGTCCCAAGAACGATTTCACCCGGTTCTTGCTGGGTATCGATTCCTGCCCAAGATAACTGGTTCCAGATGGTCACAGTCTCTGCTCGATTCCTCCAGCTGCAAGGTCAGTGCTGATAAGGGGCCTATGCCATAGGTGTCTTCATGGAGTCCTCATAGACACTGTGCAGTCTATGTGCAGTGATTCGGGAAGGCAGGTGTACACGCTGTATAGATGAAAGGAGAGGCCGAGTCACATGACATAGTGACAATGATGCATTTCACTCACCGGGTCACGCAAGCTTTGTCAGGATACTGTGGGTGTCCGTACTGGGGCATATAATGGGAAGAAAATACCTACCCTTTTGATTTTTTCCCTCTTCACTCACCACAGACTTGAAGATCCACATCATGAATTAACCAATAAATAAATGATAATATATGTGTGCAAGATAACCTATTTATACCATATTTGTTATATACCACAGGTACAGGTGAGATTTTCAGTCATTAGTTACACTAAGCAATACATCCAGGGAACCAAAGACAATAGCATCCACAGCAAATCAATCAAGTAAATTTAGAAATACAGAGTCAACCCTACATAAATAGAGATTTCAAATTAAATTTTAAAGGGGAAGAGGGAAACAGAGGAGGTAAGGAAGGACACCAACCATAGAAAGGTTTTCACAGTCAATATTGATTTTATTCAAACGTTACCTTATCTAGGGATCCAAGAACTCCTGTAAACTGAGCTCAGTGTTGAGCCCCTTGGGAATCATAGTTTGTAAATGGAAAATCCACTCTTTTTCCTTCCGAAGGAGGACCCTGTCAAAGTCCCCTCTTTGGTTGGATAGAGTGAGGGCAAAGAAACCTTTTATGCTTAGGCCATCAAGGGAGGAATTATGAAATTTGTCAAAGTGTTGAGCTATAGGCGTATGTTCCAGTTTTTCTTGATTCCCAAGGTTCCTGATGCTACTCAAGTGTTTACTGATGCGGATACGTAGTTGGCTCTTCGTCTTTCCAACACATCATTTTTTGCAAGGACATTCAAGGATGTAAAGTACAGTACTACAATTAATGAATTGTTTAAAAGAATAGATCTTTTGTCTATCTGCATCAGTGAAATTATCCGTATGCTGCACAAATCGGCAAATATGGCAATGTCCACAAGGGAACATACCATTAGGGTGATAAAGCCCAGATAGCCAGTTTTCTGTTGGGTTGTGCACAAATTCTGAGTGCACCAGGTTGTCCCTAAGATTTCTAGCCCTTCTAGACACAAGTAATGGTTTGAGACAGTTCATGTGATCGAGATAAAATATGCCAGTGCTTAGTCAAAACAGAAAAAAATGGAACAAACTTCATTCCATTGAGATCCATACCGAGTGATAATATGGACCAGGGATGAATGAGGTGGGGATAATATACTGTTCTGTGTCTTAAGAAGTTCCTCCCATTTTGATAAGGACACCTTTTTCTGCGCCTGCCTAATCATTTGATGTAAATAGCCTCTATTTGTAAACCTTAGATAGAGGTCCTCAGTTTCAGATTGATAATCAGTGTCAACATTGCAGTTTAGGCGAATGCCGAGAAACTGATCCGTGGGAATTCCCCTGATGAGTGATAGAGGATGATGGCTAGAGGCCAAAAGAAGTGTATTAACAGCTGTGTCCTTTCTGAAAGTTCTTAAGTCTGCCATTGCAGATAGATATAGACAAGTCCAGGAAGGGGAGTTTTTTAGTATTCCATGTATAGGTAAGTTTGATGTTCCTGTCATTGGTGTTCAAATCGGACAAAAATTTGTGTAACTCATCAACAATCACATCCCAAATAACCAGGACATCGTCAGGGTACCTCAGCCAAATGCGCACGTGGTGAAGGTACATCAACGAACAATAAGAGAACTCTTCTCCCACCACCCAAGGTGAAGACAGGCATATGCAAGAGCCCAAGGTGCCCCCATAGTTAGGGCAAGTGCTGGCATAGTGGCCGACTCCTCCACAGTACAGAGGTTATTCTAGCGAGGACTAGGATTTTCCCCTGGTCACAGCGATGACAGAAGAAGGCCCAGTTGCATAGGTTCCGGAACTTTAGGAGCAGCAGGAGATCATGAGGGAGCAGGAGGATTAGCAGATACCTTTGGTAACATCCATGTGGGACGGTGTTAAATTCTCCTCTCGGTTCTCCGTGTTCTCAGACGCCACTCAATCTGAATAGATAATTGAATAAGAGCTTCCCCCAACTCGAGCCAGTTCATCTTTTAGTGCATCTGAAAGTCCCAGGTAATGAAGTGCGGTATAGTTCCATTCTGTATCGCTTAAAGTTTGCTACATAATCCTCTACCAGTCTTCAACCTTGCTGGAGAGCATGTAAGGTGGATTCAGATGTTTCTGTGCATTGTGGATTATCATTTAGCTTAGCCATTTCATTAAAGAAGGAGTTCATGGTGTTTAGAAGAGGACTGGTTTGTTCCATCAAGCAGGTAGAGGTTCCCCCTGGAGTAGCGAGATGATGAACCCCACTTTAGTACATTCCAGCAAGAAGGTGTGTGGTTACAGCAAGAAGTATAACTGTATATACTAAGTATTTAATCGGAGATGTCTGTAAACTACCCAAATCCTCCCACAGACATCTAGGAAAAAATAAGAGGTGCTTTCAAACAAAAAATCAAGTGTATTAAACACAGTGATGGTGTGACCCTCTACACATGTGTATGTGAACACTAATGCAAAGATGAAATCTATAAACAAATCTACACAAAATGTATATAGGTGTAAATGTACCAGCCAGATCAGTGGTCAAATAAAAAATAAGAGGCGCTTTCAAACAGAAATCAAGTGTATTAAACACAGTGATGGTGTGACCCTCTACACATGTGTATGTGAACACTAATGCAAAGGTGAAATCTATAAACAAATCTACACAAAATGTATATAGGTGTAAATGTACCAGCCAGATCAGTGGTCAAATAAAAAATAAGAGGCGCTTTCAAACAGAAATCAAGTGTATTAAACACAGTGATGGTGTGACCCTCTACACATGTGTATGTGAACACTAATGCAAAGGTGAAATCTATAAACAAATCTACACAAAATGTATATAGGTGTAAATGTACCAGCCAGATCAGTGGTCAAATAAAAAAAGAAAAAATAAGAGGCGCTTTCAAACAAAAATCAAGTGTGTTAATCACAGTGATGGTGTGACCCTCTACACATGTGTATGTGAACACTAATGCAAAGGTGAAATCTATAAACAAATCTACACAAAATGTATATAGGTGTAAATGTACCAGCCAGATCAGTGGTCAAATATCGATCAATACAGTGATGGTGCGACCCTCTTAATGTGTATAAACCTTACATGCAGTGTAATCTTAGGAAATACATATCTCAATACATTTCCAGTGATAAAACCTATCCTGCCACTTCATATCATGCTGTACATGCAAAAAATATATCCAAAAATAAAAAATACAAAATACAAATTAACTTCAAAAATATAAATCAGTCCACAATAAAACGTGACCACACACGTGAGAAAAATGTGTCCGAATAAAGTGGTAATAAATCTTGATAAAGCACAGGTGATGTTGTGTCTCCTCCACCTCTCCTCTTGTGTGCAGTGATTCCACTCCCTCAAGACCTACACTCACCGACTTAATTTGCCAGCACTCTCATGCAAGGCAATAATCGCTTATCTACCATACACCAAGGTAGTAGGATCAATCGTTGTTCCACAGTGAATGTTTCCAACCCGGTCCACATGAAAAAAATAATATGTGCTCCAATAGTGTAAACCAGTATCACACATTTATTAAAATCACTGCAATCTTCAATCAGTACACTCACATGTAAAATGATAAAATACAGCTCAAATAAAGTGCAAATCACATCAAACGTAATTCCAGTGGATCCAAATAAAACAAGTGGTCACGGCGGACCCGAGGTGTGCTGGTGCAGGGTTATCAATCTCACCCCTCCCTTGGATGTCCTCCGTCCCTCCGTGTAAACAATGCTCCTCTCCTTCAGTGTGGCTCACAGTGCTGCACGTCACGTCTCACAGCCACGCCCCCGACATTTCGTCATAGGTTGAATTCATTCATTTATTTGGATCCACTGGAATTACGTTTGATGTGATTTGCACTTTATTTGAGCTGTATTGTATCATTTTACATGTGAGTGTACTGATTGAAGATTGCAGTGATTTTAATAAATGTGTGATACTGGTTTACACTATTGGAGCACATATTATTTTTTTCATGTGGACCGGGTTGGAAACATTCACTGTGGAACAACGATTGATCCTACTACCTTGGTGTATGGTAGATAAGCGATTATTGCCTTGCATGAGAGTGCTGGCAAATTAAGTCGGTGAGTGTAGGTCTTGAGGGAGTGGAATCACTGCACACAAGAGGAGAGGTGGAGGAGACACAACATCACCTGTGCTTTATCAAGATTTATTACCACTTTATTCGGACACATTTTTCTCACGTGTGTGGTCACGTTTTATTGTGGACTGATTTATATTTTTGAAGTTAATTTGTATTTTGTATTTTTTATTTTTGGATATATTTTTTGCATGTACAGCATGATATGAAGTGGCAGGATAGGTTTTATCACTGGAAATGTATTGAGATATGTATTTCCTAAGATTACACTGCATGTAAGGTTTATACACATTAAGAGGGTCGCACCATCACTGTGTTGATCGATATTTGACCACTGATCTGGCTGGTACATTTACACCTATATACATTTTGTGTAGATTTGTTTATAGATTTCACCTTTGCATTAGTGTTCACATACACATGTATAGAGGGTCACACCATCACTGTGATTAACACACTTGATTTTTGTTTGAAAGCGCCTCTTATTTTTTCTTTTTTTATTTGACCACTGATCTGGCTGGTACATTTACACCTATATACATTTTGTGTAGATTTGTTTATAGATTTCACCTTTGCATTAGTGTTCACATACACATGTGTAGAGGGTCACACCATCACTGTGTTTAATACACTTGATTTCTGTTTGAAAGCGCCTCTTATTTTTTATTTGACCACTGATCTGGCTGGTACATTTACACCTATATACATTTTGTGTAGATTTGTTTATAGATTTCACCTTTGCATTAGTGTTCACATACACATGTGTAGAGGGTCACACCATCACTGTGTTTAATACACTTGATTTTTTGTTTGAAAGCGCCTCTTATTTTTTCCTAGATGTCTGTGGGAGGATTTGGATAGTTTACAGACATCTCCGATTAAATACTTAGTATATGCATTATAATTTAAAGGGGCTGCTTCATAGTGGGTGTGGGAATTCAATTCCCCACGTGGGTTATTGTATAGATTGATTTTGAGCACATTCACATTCAGTTTGTGAAACATAGTGGCGCGGTGGAGGTATTAGTTTTTGTTGAAGGGCGGTATACCATTTATAATACCTATTACTTATAAGAAGTATAACTGGCAGGCATTTCTGAAAGCACGGACCTTGCTGCGGTCTCCTGAAAACCTTTCAGGTGTAGGGACTCAATGCTCCAGAGGTGGAACCACTACTGTGGGTACTTGCACTGTGGCTGCCTGAGTAGAGGTCATGGCTGATGTGACTGTTTGGTGCATTGAGGTGTACGGGAGAGAAACTCCACTCTTTGTGTGTCTAGATGATGGTAGCCATCTTGCAGGCCCTGCACTGCTTGAGTAAGGGTGACAATCTGCTGGAACAGCGCCTTCAAGGGTGAGACCCCCTTTTGGGCTCCTTATGGCTGGATTGTACTGTCACGTACCTGACTGTCATGTACAGAGATGATGAGGTTGCCTCTTGAACATGAACTTTGGAATTAGCACTTGCTGAACAGGAATTATCAGCTACTGAATCAGCTGCTGAATGGGAATGATCACTTACTGCACGGGAATGAGCACCTGCTGCATGAGATCCCTGACAGATGCTATCATGTCAATATGGACCAAAATCTCTGAGGAATGTTTCCAACACCTTGTTGAATCTACTGTATCCGCCACGAAGAATTAAGGCAGTTCTGAAGGGGGTCTAACTCCGTACTAACAAGATGTACCTAATAAATAGGCCGGTGTGGGTGTATATTAAATATATATATATATATATATATATATATATATATATATATATATATATATATATATATATATATTTATATTCTAAAGGACTAGCATCAACTGTAGAGCTTTAAGGACACTTGCTGGTTCTTCTTTTTAAGGGCTTTGTTTGCCCATTTTTATTAAAAGAAAATTCAGCAAACAAACATAGGTTTCCCTCGCATGGGTTTTCAGCATTCACTTCCAGCAATGCTGCTCTGGCCTTACACTCCAGGCTCTTGTCTGTCTCGTACAGACTGTTTCACCAACCACCTTGGTGCATATAGCTAGCAGTCTCTTGCTGCACTGGCTCCCACGTGGAGCCCTCCTGGTACTCAGACTTCCTATCTGCCGGGGTGGAGCCCAGAACCATGGTAAAGTTACTACTAAAAGCCCAGAACACACCTGACCAATCAGTATGCTGGCTGTTCTCAAAATCAGGACCCAGGACTAGGGATTTCATCCCACCTGGATCTCTCAGAAATCTCTGAGCTCCAGGTCCCAAAGTGGACTATGCAAAACACTGAGGAAATGGAAAGGCCAGTTTCCTCTTCATGTTACAAGCTCCCTGGAGCCCTGTCCGGTTGAGAATTCTGGGTTACAACCTCCTTCTAGACCCTGGCAGGGTAATGCTCTGCCACATATCCTCCCCCCTGTTTTGACCCCGGAGGGGGCGTAACACACCAGCCAAACCTCTTCAAATTGGCACCTCTGTGCCAGCTATTACCCACAAGGGCCACACCCAGTCTCATCAGGTGACTTTCACCGTGTCCCCCTGCTACACTGACTTGGGTACTACAAAGATACCCCTGTTCCTTTTTACGGGTACGCTTCCAAAGACGTCATCTGCTCATTTTCTTTTGGGCCACATCTTCAAACACTTTAACACTAGGGGACTTACTAAGGTCTTTGACATTTTTCCCAACCTTTTTCTCTTTACTTCTAAAGTGGTCACATTTTTAAACACTTTTTTAGCCATAAGCGTGGGCACTTTTATTTGGGAATTAAACTCTTTTAATGACGCCTTGTTAAGCTTTGGGCCAGTGTCCTCAGAATTTTTACTCTTGCAACTTAGGAGGTTCCTGGACCTCTGGAAATCTTACCCAGAATTACACTTATGAACCTGTATGGGGCCCATTTCTACTGCATCTATTCCCTCTTTTGTGTCTGTAATACCATTATTCATCTTCCCGTTTTTAAGATTAACAGCAGCCATGTCACCTTGACCATCAGGTCTACCCTTATTTTTGTTGTTACCCATGGTAATCAAAACATTTACCAGTGTGTTGCACTTTTCCTCATTGTCCGAAATATCACCACATTTATCAGACCTCATCTCACCAGTGTTTTGGCAGTGTCTGGAGGAGAATCGCACAAAGTGGAGTTGTTGTCTACCATGGCAATGTCATTAACTCTCAACTTCACTGCCACATAATCCTCTTCCAGCAACTGTCCTCATACCTGATCATCATCATCATCATCATATTTCACCTTTGGTTTGATGACCCCCAACCACATCACATAAACTTGTGCCCTCTGGCACTTCCGCCCAGACTTCTGTCCTGTTAAACAGTACCCCAGAGTGCCTCTCATAATCAACCTCCATATGAAGCAATCCAGCACACTGTGAGACAACTTTCCACATTAACAATAATTGCATTAAACGATTCCAACTATGGCAATCTCTGCATTGTACAGCCTGTAATATCCAGCTCCATTTATGCATACCCCGTGGTACAAGTTCTCCAAACGCAGGAGAGCATGGCAGGATATACACCGGCTGTATACTCCAATATTTTAATATTTCTCTCAGCATATCTGTCATACAAAGGCAGTGTGATTCCACACCTAAGTCCTTGTTTTTGTACTGAACACAGTTAAGCGTGAGAAACTTTTAAGTTTGGTGCCCTTGATATATTATTTCACTTTGAACAGTTTTAGCTGAGGTAGACCATTTCACACACTAGTTTTATGTAAGCTAAAGAAAATTGTTCTTCTATATAATTATGAAATTTCCCACTAGAGAATGGATTACTATAAGCTGGAATACCTCAGGGATGGTACAGGGACACATTTTTTTCCTGAATCTTTGCTGATATTTCAGGTCTCATTAAGGACACACTATTATCTGAAAAAAGTTTCTAAGCTGAAAAACAATATTTTCTTGGTGTGCCTATATAGTTATCACATTCTTCATTCTGTTTAGGATCACTCTGTAGCTACAGCAGGCATTGCCTTTATCAAGGAAACAAAATAATTTACATTTTAATTTTCCTGAATACTCTTTTGTAATAAGGAAATTAATAAGTTATCTGGCTGCGCTAAGTAATACAGAATTATATTTGCATTTCAAAACAAATTAACTCAACAGCTAAATTTTCTGGATCAAAAACAAGGATAACAGTTCTAAAACATCCCAAAAATGTCTGTGACTGCGACTGTTTTTCTTTACAACCTGGCTTCATCTTTTAATTATAAAATCAATGGAAAAAAGAGAAGAAAATTGCTTAGGTATTCCAAGGGAGCTCATTTAGAACCAATTTCAGCTCATTTGATGCAAAGTTGGCTTGTAAACGATTAAAAAAAATCACAGATGACCAGATGATAAAAAAATAGAACTTTTGTTTAATGTAGTATCTCACTATCTGTTTTACATCACCACTGAATTCCCTGCTTAAAATTACTCTTTTACTATAAAATGATGCTCAATAGGCACTCTGACCACCACATCTGACAATTAAATTTAAACTCCAGGCAGATATAAGGAAGTATTGCAGTTATTTACATATTAAAACATTCACTAATTTTTTTTTTATCAGGGGTCTGTCATCTGTTTGTTATCAGTTCCTAATTTGATCAATTGACAAATGTTCCCTGCCCTGTCTCCCTATCAATTTAGGTCAGCTTATGAGGGAAGTCACAGACAGGGGTCAGTCGCGGACACCTTGTTTCTTTAAAGAGTATTGTAGCAGTTTCAGCATAGCAATGATTAAGAACAACTGTACTGTGTGAAACGCGTCTACAAGACCTGTGTGTTGGTGTCCTTTGATGTCATCTTGGTGATCAATAAACAACATTTTGGATTTCAATCGATGTGCAGCCATTTCTTCCTTTATCTACCTTTCCGCGGAGGTCTGGGGCTAGCACTCCTATCAGGCACTAATTTATCCACCTGGAGCGGTAATTTCTTCATTCTTGTTCAGCACAGCAGTTTAACTGAAGCAGGATAACTAAGATAGTATGAAGATACAACGAGAACTCTGCTCCACTCTGCAAAGACAGCAAACAAACCAACATTTGATATTTAATTTCCTACGCAGTCGAATTTCAATTCTTTTCCTTCTTTATCCCTCTCTTCTTTCGAGATGCACTGTATTAATCTGTTTTCTCCAACTTCTCTGAGGATTGCAGTGATTTATCACCCTCCTGGACCAGTATAGCTCTTTTTGGTTGACTTCTTATCCTGGCTACCCTACTTTCTCTCCTCTGAAATGCCCACTATCTTTCTTGGTGACTTTAACATGACTGTTAATGCTAACAGCCTGGCTACAGCTCAACTTCTCAACTTAACCTCATCTCTTGACCTAACACTTCCACTCACTCCGATAGTAATACCCTTGACCTTGTATTCTCCTGTCTCTGCACTTCTGTAACCAACACCCTGTTTCCTCTCTTGGATCACAACCTCATCAGTTTCACATTATCCTTGTCTTCAACCACTTATTCCTTTTGAGCAGCAAATGATTACTTGTACAAACCTTTGTCACTTTAACTCTTCTCTATCCTGCTACTGATCCCTTCTATGACCAATTCTCTACTCTTTCCTGTTCTAGCCTGGAAACCTCTGTTTACAACAGTTCACTCTCATCCTCATTGGATGTACTTGCTCCTCTATTCTACATGCAGAATCAGGCCCTGAGCAAGACAACCCTGGCAAACTGACAACACCAGAGATTTCAAGAGACCTTGTCATGCTCTTGAATGACTATGACATAAAACCAAATCCTTGCAGGACTTATCCCTATATAAATCAGGCAGCAGTAGGAAGAGGGTGATCACAGGCATCAACAAAAAGAGAAGCTGCTGCCAGGCACACCGACATTGTACGCTGAGCCGGATAGTCACAGATTCTACAGTGCTGGCAGTGTGTGAGAGACATTGCAGTCATCCACCCTGTGGATCGTTCATAGGATCTTCGGTGCACGTAAAGGCCTTGACTGGGCTATAGCCACATGCCTTGTTTGCTTGCTATCTGCTATCTTTTCTTTATTATCTGGTAAGTAGGAATTTTTTAAGGTGGGGGCACACTTTTTGATGTGAAACACTGTGGTGGCATTGCAATTTAGATCTACCTTATCATTCCGATTATGGACACATATTGTCATGATATGCAATCAAGGATGCACTAATATAATTTAGGACTTTATCAGCGCGGCTTCTCCTTTACTGTGTTTATCTGCCCTCCTAATATACAATTCCTGCCTCCATGCTGCCAGACAAACCTACATATTCACTCTTATTAATACCTTGTCATCCATTCCTTGTCGGCTCTTCTCTACCTTTAACTCTCTCACCTCCCTCTACCAACTAACTCACTCACTGCCCAAGAGATTGCCAATCACTTCAAAGACAAGATTGATGCAACATGCGAGGACACCTCCACTGTACAGCTTTCTTCCCATCCTAACACACCTTGCCTTACAGCACAGTCAACACTTTCCTCTTTTAAACTTACTCCTACTGAAGAGGTTACCAAACTTTTCTCAGATGCCCACCTAACCAATTTTCCCCTGGATCCTGTTCCCTTGCAACTTCTTTGGTTACCCTCTTATTCTATTCTTTGCACCTTCCCCTCCCCTCTAAGGCATGCACAGATCACTCCCATACTTAAAAAGCCCTCACTGGGCCCCACCAACCAGAATATCTTAAGACCCATCTACTTGCTCCTGTTCACCTCTAAAATTTTAGAATGCTTAGTCTACAAACATCTGAGCTTCTTCCTCACTGAAAATATCTGCCCAGAGCCAGAAGCAAGCGATGTACCCAAACCCAACAGAAGACGCAGGAGTGCCCCAGCAGGGGGTTTTGACCACCACGTATACATAGACGCCATAGGGGTCCCAAGGGGGGTCCCAGATTAATTCAAAGCAAGAGACCAAGTAGCAGCAGGTTTTGAGTCCCTGATACCCATTATCACTGTAAATAAAAATGTAGACTGGATAAACTACATCTACTATAACCAACAAAGATTCATTAACTACACCAGAGATGTACTCCAAGGTTTAGCCGAACAGTTAGAAGCAACTTCGCACATGACATTCCAAAACCGTATGGTCTTAGACATGCTCCTAGCTGAGAAGGGGGGTGTATGCAAGATGATGCCTGAGACAAGTACATGCTGCACCTACATCCCAGACAACACCGGCCCAAATGGTAAGGTGACCTTAGCCATCCAGAAACTTGAGGACTTATCCAAAGAACTGAAACAGAACTCAGGGCTCACCAACCCATGGGACCAGTATTTCACCTGGATAAAGGGAGGATGGCAGGGACTATTGACCCAGATAGGGATAGCCATCCTGACAATAGCTGCCATAATCTGCTGTGTCCTTCCTTGTATTAAGAAGTGTGTAGAAAAAGCTGTTGATCAAAATACCCCCACATTCATGAACCAAGAGATCCCAGATGATGATGACGATGTCTATGTAAGGCTTGATGAAAGTTATGATGATAATTATGTGTTACACTCTGTTACAGTCACCCTCCCCTGAGATGCAGCACCGTAGGGATATAGGGACAGATAGCACCTGGCTACATTTCGCCAGCTGTATCGAGGGGGGTGGTGAGCTAGTCACTGCCCTTTCTCTACATACAGCTTAAAAGAGTTGCAGAGGCAAATGGGCCGGGTGGTTATAGGTGGTTTACTAGTGTTAGGGACAGTTTTTGGGAAATAATTAAATAAGCATTTCAAGGGGGGACTGTAGTGGATGTGATTATGAGTGCCATGATGAAATGCCTATTTCTAATATAATCGCATAGATATAAGTGCTTATCTCATATAACCAGCTATTAGCCTTAACCATGCTCATTTAGATGTCTGCCAGCTTCCCCCTTTTTGTGGATCAGAATTGCAAGAGTTAAGAGCAAGTTAAAAGAAGATTGCGCCTGTTTTCAAAAACTGGAAACAAGACACCCTATTTAGCTATAATAGTCTGCTATTCCCTTATATAGATATAACCCAGCTAAAAGCTTATACTTTGTCACAATAATGAATATGTATATCTTGTGGTCTGCATACGCTTGTCTTATTTGATATTTGATTTGATAACAAAATATCCGGCTCACGATATATTAGCCAGGGTCCAGGCAGTAATAAAAGCAGAAGTACCAATTTACTGAACGTTGTATGTGTCAGTGATTTGTGTCGAGTGTGCACACTTTTACATTGAAGGTTATTTTGGCCAGGGGGACAGAAACAAAAGTACCAAACGATTCTGGTTCGGTCCAAAACAAAATCAACCTTCTTGACCCCTTTTACAGTCTAGCTTTCACTCATGGCACTCCACAGAAACTGTCCTATTAAAACTCACTAACGTTTACTAACTGCTAAAACCAATGGCCACTACTTCATACTCATATTGCTAGACCTTTGCTGTGGCCTTTGATATTGTTTGTTATTGTTTATTCTTCTCAATAAACTCCACTCCCTGAGCCTCCAAGATTCTGCTCTATCCTGGTTCTCCTCCTATCTATCACAGCGCACCTTCAGTGTTACCTATAACTCTGTCTCCTCCCCTCCACTTCCTCTTTTTGTAGAGGTCCCCCAAGGCTCTGTTCTTGGACCACTTCTCTTCTCTATCTAAACCTTGTGTCAGAAACCATGAAATCAGACTAAGACAGAAGTACAGTTAAATCGCACTTGTTTAATAATAAAAGTAAAAAGAACAAACGTAGTCAAAACATAGCCAAATTTCAGTAACCGGAAAGGATCGTCAGCCAAGCCAGGAGTCAGGGATCAAAGTAATGGAACAGCAAGCAGGATCTGTAGCCTGAAGGGATGTCAGCAAACCAGTCTTTAAACAGGAACGCAGGAGATAGTTTCTTGTGATATGACCAAGGGGAAGGCAGAGCTCCTCTGGACTGGATGGCTTAAGTAGGCAGGACTGAGGGGCAGGATCAACATCAGCTGGGTAACTGTGGAGAGAGATAGGAGCTGGCAATTAGCCGACAGCTGATTGGCCAGCTCAGAGAAGGAAGGGCTGAGCCCAGCCCTGACAGTACCCCCTCTTCAACGAAAAGGCCCAATAAATCGAGGTGCGAACTTCAGTGAGGAAACATGAAGTCGGAGGTTGTGAGATGACAGCCAGACCTTGTCCCTAACCTGGTAGGAAGGTGCAGGCAGGCGTCTGCGGTCACCATGGAGTCTGTACATATCACTGGCATGACACAAAGCCTCCTGGACTTGTGCCCAAGTGAAGCGAAGACCACGGAGATGCTCGCCATAAACAGGGGCAATCGGGAAGCTGAATTCAAGGCATTATTGTGAGCAAACTCCGCCCACGGTAAGAGGTTTGACCAGTTGTTATGATGGTCAGAAATATAGCAACATAGGAATTGCTCCAAGGACTGATTGGCTCGTTCTGCGGCCCCATTAGACTGCGGGTGATACGCAGAGAAGAAAGCAAGCTGAATTCCCAACTGTGCACAATTCCCAACTCTGGCCGCCAGAACCAGGACACAAACTGACGACCTCTGCCCGAGACAATCACCTTGGGTAGCCCATGTAAGCAAAAGATCTCCCGAGCAAAAATGGAAGCCAGTGGGGAACTTCTTAAGTGAAATACAATGACACATCTTTGAGAACCGGTCAACCACCATAAGGATAACAGTGTTGCCTTGGGAGTTGGGTAATTCCACAATGAAAACCATAGACAGGTGGGCCCAGGGCCTCTCACCATGGGTTGTAGGAGGCCCACTGGAAGGTGTCATGGAGTCTTATGCCCCGTACACACGGTCGGATTTTCCGATGGACAATGTCCGATCGGAGCGTGTTGTCGGAAATTCCGACCGTGTGTGGGCGCCATCGGACATTTTCCATCGGATTTTCCGACACACAAAGTTGGACAGCAGGAGATAAAATTTTCCGACAACAAAATCCGATCGCGTCAATTCCGGCCGTGTGTGGCCTGTTCCGACGCACAAAGTGCCACGCATGCTCAGAAGAAATTCCGACACGGGACAGCTCGTTCTGGTAAACGTAGCGTTCGGAATGGATACAGCACTTTCGTCACGCTGCAATGTTCAAAATGGTTTAATACAGCGCACTCTCTTCTTCTTTATAATGTGACAAGAATTAAGTAGTTTTGATGCTCATATTCACACACACTTCTCACAAACTTATTTCGTTACTATTTATCGGGATTCCCTCAATATATTTTGATTTCTCACATCTGACAACAACATTTTTTTTTTTTTTTGGACTTTAATGTAGATTCTTTTTTTGTGTTTCTCTTTTTTATTTTTTTATTTTTTGGTGATTTTGATTTGTATTCCCGAAAATGTTTGTGTGTGTTTTTGGTGACAAGTTCCCACAACACCACTAATATGTTGTTCTATTTAATCTGTAGGAGATTGTTTGGTGTTGTTGTCCCTTGTTAATTTCACATTGTACCATAGAAATGTACCTGAATCGTCACCAACAAACTGTCCTTTTTGGATGAAAACACACACAGGAGAGTAGAATTTACCCAAAAAAATTTTATTAAGGGCTCACAACTAAACAAAGAGGGAGGCAACGCTGGAGAAACTGCAGAAGTGGGCGAAGCCTTGGACCCCTGGGGCAGACATCAACTATTTAAAAGCAAAATTGGTGGCCTGAGGAGTCCATATCATAAGGGAGGGCAGTCTGGTCCAGAAGTCCCAGAGATCCGGAAAGCAGCAGATGACATCTGTGTCCCTAGGCTGTGGTCATACGAGAGACTGCATCTTCTGTCAGACCAGACTGAACCCAGGGTCATCACTCTCAGGTCTTCCTTCCACGCTTCCTTACAGGCTTTGGCTGTGGTGGTGCAGTTGTGGCAGCAGGAGGAGGAGGAGGAGGAGGATCGTCCCTCTCAATGACATCCGTCTTGTGTGTCAGTTCCCCACTCTCCCCCTTACGAAGGACTTTATAAATCAGGTCCTCAGAGATCATGCGTTGACCCTCCTGCATGCCCTGCAATTTTGTGGCAGCCATGCAGGCAAAGGCCTCTTCAGGACTGGGGAAGGCTCGGAGGGACGCCGAAGCCTCCTGGATCAGCCTGTACGCTGAATCCTGCACGGGACTCGGAGTGGCCTTCCTGGCTCGTTTATATGGCAGGCGGAGGGGAGGGACCTGAGACTCAGTCAGGCTGCGACTGTCCCAGGCTTCTCTTGGCTGCCACTTAGCCCCGCCTCCTCCTG
This sequence comes from Aquarana catesbeiana, assembly GCF_042186555.1. NCBI lineage: Eukaryota > Metazoa > Chordata > Amphibia > Anura > Ranidae > Aquarana > Aquarana catesbeiana. The sequence goes on from NC_133332.1 coordinate 185,109,205, forward strand.
GCTGCCACTAATCCCCGCCTCCTCCTGACTGCCACATTCCACAGCCTCCTCCTGGCTGAGGTCTTCCTGTGTATGAAAAAGGGACATAGTTTTAGTTTTTTATTCATCAATCACACACGATTTTCACCTCCTGACTGCTACAAATTGAATGTTAACAAATATAACAGACTATCCTTCTGAGCTCAGCAGTTTTCATTCTTTTCCCAATTTTGGGTGCCCACTACTGTCTATTGATATGTAAAGCACTTTTTTTAATCAGCAATTAGTGATCAATAATAACATCTAATAAACATCATTTATTTATTGACCAGAAATCTGTAGAAGAATGCTATACCTGACTCCAGCTGGGCTCCTCCATTTCTTCCTGGCTGGAAGGCCCAGGTTGGACATCGGAAGCCTCAGCTGGGGTGGAAGGAAGCGTGGAAGGAAGAGTAGAGAGGGATTCCCTGACTTCAGTGTGGTCTGACAGAAATCGCAGTCTCTCATAGTACCACAGCCTGGGGACATAAACGTCATCTACTGCAGCTCCGGACCTCTGGGAATCTGTGACCTTCTTGCGCTCCCTAAGATAAGTGCTCCTCAGGCCACCAATTTTAGCTTTCAAATAAGGGATGGTTGCTGTGGGGACCACCGGCTTCACCAACTCCAGCAGTTTCTCCAGTGCTGCCTGCCTCTTCTGTTTGTGATTATAGTGGGGGTGTCTCACTTGCCACAGACAGGGCAGCTCCCTGTACTTGTCTATGAACAGGGGCAGGAAATTGTGGTCGTTGAACCCATCCATTTTCTCTGTAAGACACAACACAAGACAAAGCCTAATGTCAGGCCAAACTCCCCTAATCTTGTTACAATATAGGCTTCCATTTCGAAGCAGTATAGGCCCAAGTTTAGATCCTACCTTCGTTAGCACGATCGGCGTCTCCGATGCTCCTTCCTCCGCTCACAGATCGTACGTAAGACGCGCGTTACGATTTATACACACTGCGCATGCGTATAACTCCGCCCGCCCCTGACGTTCTTTCTAGTCTATTCCCCGCCCCTTTTCATTCGGCGCAGTGGGGGAAGAGCACATGGTGGATAGACAGCAGGATCGTGCTAATTGTAGCAACGAGGAGGAGGAGGAGGAAAGGCTGGAGCCTGAAACGTCCCGATCCAGAAGGAGATTAAAGGACTGAAATATGTCCTTTGGGGAGATGTTGGAGATGGTGGACATCCTGAAGAAGGCCGACTATGATGGAAAGTATGGGCCTTACCCCAACCCCAATGTCAGAAAGGCCAAGATCATGGCGAAAGTGGTCAGGAGTCTGCACCGGAAATTCGGGGTACGACGATCGACCTGAAATTACGAGAACATGAGCAGTACAGAAAGATCCGGAGATTGCTGCAAAAAAGTAAGTAGTTGTGCTGTGTTCCTATTCTTTATGTTTATTACGTTCGTGCTGCTCCATGTGCTTTTAGGAACTGTTGTAAAGTTTAAAATGGCAACTTTCATGTTCATGGGCACATTATTCGTTCGGATCACACATTGTTATTTCGGACGATAAAATACCATTGTTTAGGCCATATGCATTTGGCCACCATTTTGACGCCCTATACTTGTCTTCAAAGAATTGGGTTGTGTAGATGGGTTTGTTACTAGAATGAAATGCAAACTAGATTGTGTGTAAGGAGAGGACACTGAGCAGCTGTTTTCACATCTGAACACTGGAGCACTAGTGTGGGACACAAGAACACCATTTTTATTAGGGGGGCCACACAGGTGCCCCAGTGTATACTATAGGGGGGGCTACATCTGTGAAGCTTTTACCAAACAGGTAAAGTATTGCAGCTTGACAAAGGGCACTAAAAAAGCTACATCTTGGAACTCGGCTAAAATAGACAATTGTACCCCACTTCCAAGCAATGTTTCATCTTTATAGTTCTGACATTAAATATCTGTGTGCTAATTATACCATTTTTGTTTTACATAGGGGAGAAAAGACTCGGAGGACACCCCTCATCCGAGGAGACCAGAGCCCCCCCCCCTCTGGAAGAAGGGGAAATCCCCCCAACACAAGATGAGCAGGAGGATGAAGACGTGGTGGAAGTAGTTACCACAACAGGTGAGTGTCTGCGACCACAGGCTCAGATAAGAGATGGATTGCGGCATTTTTTTAAAACCTAATTTATTTTGGGTTTCCTCTCTTTTTAGGTGATCGTGAGGTTGTGGATCCAGATCCTTTCACATCCGAAAGTGCCCAGATCCTGATCGGGGAGATCATGGGGTGTAATTTACAATTGGAAAACATCAAGCAAAACATCAATGATGTTATTCCAAAATATAAAAACATCATTGATGTTTTGGGGTGAGTTTAAAACCCCTCCAAATCACTTTCTTCTTTTGTGTGCTACAATGTGCGAAATGTTTTTGTGATTTTTCCCAAAGCCAAATTTGGAGGATGCACACAGTGTGTCAACATGTGCTATCTGCCATGACGGGAGATCAATGGACGCGTTTTGGGGGTGCAACCCCTTCCTCAATTATAAAGTAGCGGTGAGGAAGGGCTTTCTCCCCCAAAACACATCCCTTGATCCCCCGTGATGGCAGCTAGCACATGTTGACATTGGGAAATTTGTGTGCATCTTCCAAATTTGGCTTTTCCAGGGGTGATTTCCCCCCATCTGAACGCTATATCAAACACAGTTCCTAAATACTCATGTCTGATATAGCCTTCCAGTTCTACCAAATGTGAACTTTGTAATATCAAGATTTGTGTCTTTCTTGTTGGTTTTACACAGGCCTGTTTTCTATAAAATGGACATTTTGATTTTGGATAATGACACCAAAAAATTGGTATACAACAAACATGTTAGTTTGTCAGAAAAACCTTTGGTAAATGCACATGTGATTGTGCAGGTATTAAAAAGATTGTTCATCAAGAATGTGTGGATTATTGTCTCACGCTACAACACTTTTGGGGTGATGTAATTGTTGTTTTATGAGAAAATGGGGGTTATTTCCTAAGGGGAAATCCACTTTGCACTACAAGTGCAGTTTCAGTGCAGTTGCAAGTGCACTTGTAGTGAAAAGTGTCTTTGCATTTAGTAAATAACAGCCAACAGTGCTTTGTATAAGGTTACACAATCACAACATTTTCTGCACTCCACACATTTCTGTCAGGGTCAGCTCAAACAAACACAAGCAGTAAATGTCCACAAAGAAGGGCCTGGGAGAGATGCCTGTCGAGAACTTGAGGTCCTGCAGGCTTCTCCCTGTGGCCAAATACCGCAAGGTAGCGACCAGCCTCTGCTCCGGAGTGATGGCTTGCCTCATGCAGGTATCCTGCCTGCTAATATAAGGGGTCAGCAAAGCCAACAAACGGTGAAACACGGGGTCCGTCATCCTGAGAAAGTTCCTGAAATCATCAGGATTATTCTCACGGATCTCACGGAGCAAAGGCATATGAGAGAACTGGTGACGCTGAAGCAACCAATTCTTGGTCCATGAACTCCTCCCCACCCTGTTCATGGACTGGACTTGTGTCAAGGTCAGGACCCCAACACCAAGCCCCCGCACAGCACGAACTGTACGAGGAGTACGCATACGAAACATGGCTAGAAAACGGTCGGCTGCTCAGAATGAAGTAACAGAACGCACTGAAGAACAGCAAAGCCTGTGAAGAGCGACCTGAAAAACAGCAACGAGCAGGCAAGATCACACAGAAAACTCTGATACGAACTGACTGCACGCACTGAAGAGCAGATACAAACCCACAAGCACAAACTGAACAGCAGAAAACGATCTGAAAGCCACGAGTCTGAAAAAGCGCGAATCGTCTCTCACCAAACTTTTACTAACACGAGATTAGCAAAAGGAGCCCAAAGGGTGCCGCGCTTGGTTCTGAACCGGCCTTTTCTAGTCTCGTCGTACGTGGTGTACGTGACCGCGTGGTTGTCGATCGGAAATTCCGACAACTTTGTGCGACCGTGTGTAAGCAAAACAAGTTTGAGCCAACATCCGTCGGAAAAAATCCTAGGATTTTGTTGTCGGAATGTCCGAACAAAGTCCGACCGTGTGTACGGGGCATTACACTGAGCACACACAGAACAGGCAGCTACAAAGGCATTTACATCAGCACGTAGACTAGGCCACCAGAATTGTTGGGAAATGGCCCAAATGAGTTGATTCTTCCCAGGGTGGCCAGCTGCCTTGGGAGAATGGTAAGTCTGGGGCACGGCAGTACGAAGACTCTCTGGGACAAAGCAGCGGTCACAAGGTTTCTCAGGAGGAGCATCGACCTGAGCAGTAAGAATTTTGTCACCCAAAGGAGAAGTGAGACTGGTGCGAACCGTAGCCAGCAACAGTTCTTGTACTCTGTTTGATGGACATGAGTCACTTGGCAGCAGAAGTGGAGCATGCGGGAACATCAAATACCCTTTTAAAGGAGGCCACAAACTCAGGGTAAATCAAGACAACAGGTTTTTGTGTCTCCCATAGACGGTTTGCCCAGGCCAAGACTCTCTCAGAACGCAAAGATATCATGAAACCTACTTTGCTTCTGTCCGAGGGAAACGCCTGGGGCAGCATCTCAAAGTTTATCTCAACCTGGTTGAGAAACCCTCTGCATTGAACTGGATCGCCCCCAAATCGCTGGGGAAGCAGAGCGGAACCAGACATACCTCTTATAGAGGTAATACTCGAGCCAAGTGCCTACACAGAGACTAGCGCAGCAGCAGGGACGACCTGCAACTCAGGTTGAACCGGAGCAGCCACAGTGGGAGATTCCAGGTGAGCCGTGTGACTCAGGATCATTTGTAACGCTATGGCAAACTGATCCTTTTGGTGATCTTGCTCATCCAATCTTGAAAAAATATTACCAACATGTGGATTGACTGTATCTTCTAAATTCATGGCCTTCGCCTACTGTCAGAAACTATGAAATCAGACCGAGACAGAAGTACAGTTAAATCACACGTGTTTAATAATAAAAGTAAACAGAACAAACGTAGTCAAAACATAGCCAAAGTTCAGTAACTGGAACGGATCGTCAGCCAAGCCAGGAGTCAGGGATCAAAGTAGTGGAACAATAAGCCGGTTCTGTAGCCTGAAGGGATGTCAGCAAAGCCAGTCTTTAAACAGGAACGCAGGAGATAGTTTCTTGTGATATGACCAAGGGGAAGACAGAGCTCCTCTGGACTGGACGGCTTAAGTAGGTAGGACTGACGAGCTGGATCAACAACAGCTGGGTAACTGTGGAGAGACATGGGAGCTGGCAATTAGCCGACAGCTGAGCAGCCAGCTCAGAGAAGGAAGGGCTGAGCCTAGCCCTGACACCTTGTCTCTTGATCACTTGATAACCTCTCACAGCTTTCAATACCATCCCTAGGCACATGACACTCAAATCTACCGCTCTACTCCTCACCTCAACCCTCTTAGTCTCTTCTCGTATTACTAACTTACTAACTGACATATCAGCATGGATGTTGCACCACTTCCTTAAACAAAATCTCTCTAAAACTGAGCTGATACTATTCCCTGTCGCTCGTTTCCTCCTCCATGACTTTTCCGTCAAAGATCAATAATGCAACTATCAGTCCCTCCCCTCATGCCAGTGTACTAGGTGTAATCCTAGATTCTGATCTGTCCTTTTGGCCCCAATCCAATCACTGTCAAACGTTTGCAAACTTCACCACTGTAACATCTCTAAAATGTGCCCCTTTTTAAGTAATGAAACCACAAAGCTACTCATTCACTCCCTTATAATCTCTTGCCTTAACTATTGCAGCTCACTTCTCATAGGTCTACCTCTCCATAGGCTATCCACTCTTCAGTCCATCATGAATGCTGCTACCAAACTCATCTACCCTGCCAACAGCTCAGTGTCTGCCACCCCTCTCAGCCAATCCCTCCACTGGCTTCCAAATGCCCAGCAAATTAAATTCAGAATATTAATAACAACTTACAAAGCCATTCACAACTCTGCCCCAAGCTACATCACCAATCTTTACTCCAAATATCACCCAAACTGCCCCCTGTTCTCAAGCTTCCTTATCTGCTCCTCCCATGCTCATCTCCAGGACTTCTCTAGAGCCTTTCCCGTCCTCTGGAACTCTCTACTTTAGTCTGTCCAGCTATCTTGTACTCTGGCTGCTATTAAGTGATCCCTGAAAACTCATCTACACCTCCAACTAGTTAAATTAACTGGATATTACTAATTCCATCAGCTCCTCCCCTACAGTTCTAACCTCTTGTACCACTTGCACCACCCAATTAGATTGTAAGCGCTTATGAACAGGGCTCTCTTATCCCTCTTGTTTTTTATTGTATTGTAACTGTACTACCTCCCTTTTTATTGTAAAGCACTGCACAAACTGTTGGCACTATATAAATCCTGAATAATAACAATAATAATAATAATAATCATTTAGTGTATGCATCTCAGTTTGAATGGGTATGAGCCTCTTTAAATCCTCTCTAGAGCAACACTTATACTAGGAGAGGAAAGGGTAGCACTAGGAGCCAATCAGATGATGACTGGACACATGCTGGTAGAAGGAAAGAGCAGAGTGATTAGAAGGATGAGCTCATCAATCTTTCCTGCTTATTCAATGTCCAAGCATAAGTGGCCTAGCTATGTTGCTTAAAGTATAACTAAAGGCAAAACTTTTTTAGTTTAGGATAGAGTGGAGATGTTTTTTATTGCTATCTTACATAGTTACATAGTAGGTGAGGTTGAAAAAAGACACAAGTCCATCAAATCCAACCTATGTGTCATTATGTATCAGTATTACATTGTATATCCCTGTATGTTGCGGTCATTCAGGTGCTTATCTAATAGTTTCTTGAAGCTATCGATGCTCCCCACTGAGACCACTGCCTGTGGAAGAAAAATGACACATCCTTGCCACTCTTACAGTAAAGAACCCTCTAAGTAGTTTAAGGTTAAACCTCTTTTCTTCTAATTTTAATGAGTGGCCATGAGTCTTGTTAAACTCTCTTCTGCGAAAAAGTTTTATTTCTATTGTGGGGTCACCAGTACGGTATTTGTATATTGAAACCATATCCCCCCTCAAGTGTCTCTTCTGCAGAGAGAATAAGTTCAGTGCTCGCAACCTTTCCTCATAACTAAGATCCTCCAGACCCTTTATTAGCTGTGTTGCCCTTCTTTGTACTCGCTCCATTTCCAGTACATCCTTCCTGAGGACTGGTGCCCAGAAGTGAACAGCATACTCTAGGTGCGGCCGGACCAGAGTCTTGTAGAGAGGGAGATTTATCGTTTTATCTCTGGAGTTGATCCCCACTTTAATGCATGCCAATATTCTGTTTGCTTTGTTAACAGCAGCTTGGCATTGCATGCCATTGCTGAGCCTATCATCTACTAGGACCCCCAGGTCCTTTTCCATCCTAGATTCCCTCAGAGGTTCTCCCCCAGTGTATAGATTGCAATCATATTTTTGCCACCCAAATGCATTATTTTACATTTTTCTACATTGAACCTCATTTGCCATGTAGTTGCCCACCCCATTAATTTGTTCAGATCTTTTTGCAAGGTTTCCACATCCTGCAGAGAAGTTATTGCCCTGCTTAGCTTAGTATCATCTGCATATACAGAGATTGAACTGTTTATCCCTTCCTCCAGGTCGTTTATGAACAAATTAAATAGGATTGGTCCCAGCACAGAACCCTGGGGAACCCCACTACCCACCCCTGACCATTCCGAGTACTCCCCATTTATCACCACCCTCTGAACTCGCCCTTGTAGCCAGTTTTCAATCCATGTACTCACCCTATGGTCCATGCCAACGGACCTTATTTTGTACAGTAAACGTTTATGGTATGATGGCAACTCACCTCCTCACAGAAGGTTAGTAGATTGGTTTGGCAAGAATGATTCTTCATGAATCCTTGCTGATTACTGCTAATGATACCGTTCTCATTACTAAAATCTTGTATATAGTTCCTTATCATCCCCTCCAAGAGTTTACATACTGTTGATGTTAGGCTAACTGGTCTGTAATTCCCAGGGATGTATTTTGGGACCTTTTTAAATATTGGTGCTACATTGACTTTTCTCCAATCAGCGTGTACCATTCCAGTCAGTAGACTGCCTGTAAAAATAAGGAACAACGGTCTGGCAATTACTTGACCGAGTTCCCTAAGTACCCTCGGATGCAAGCCATCTGGTCCCGGTGATTTATTAATGTTAAGTTTCTCAAGTCTAATTTTAATTCTGTCTTCTGTTAACCATGGAGGTGCTTCCTGTGTTGTGTCATGAGGATAAACACTGCAGTTTTGGTTACTGAATCCCCCGATTCCCTCGTGAAGACTGAGGAGAAGAATAAATTCAATACATTCGCCATCTCCCCATCCTTTGTAAGCAGATGTCCTTCCTCATTCTTTATGGGGCCAATATGGTCTGTCCTCCCTTTTTTACTGTTTACATACTTAAAGAATTTCTTAGGATTTTTTTTGCTTTCCTCCGCTATGTGTCTTTCATGTTCTATCTTAGCCATCCTAAATGTACCCTTACATTTCTTGTTGCATTCTTTATAAAGTCTGAATGCTGAGGATGATCCCTCAACCTTGTATTTTTTGAAGGCCTTCTCCTTTGCTTTTTTTATGCATTTTTACATTGGAGTTAAGCCATCCAGGACTTTTGTTCGCTCTTTTAAATTTATTACCCAATGGGATGCATTGGCTAATGCCCTTATTTAATATGCTCTTAAAGCAAACCCATCTCTCCTCCGTGTTCTTTGTTCCTAATATTTTATCCCAATTTATGCCTTTTAGCAAGGTTTGTAGTTTAGGGAAGTTGGCTCTTTTGAGATTCAGTGTCTTTGTATTCCCTTTATGTCTCCTATTTGTGTGATTTATACTGAAACGAATTGACCTGTGATCGCTGTTACCTAAATTGCCCCGTATTTCCACATCTGTGATCAGGTCTGTATTGTTGGTAATCAGTAGATCCAGTAATGCTTTATTTCTAGTTGGTGCGTCTACCATCTGACCCATAAAATTGTCCTCCAAGACATTAAGGAACTGGCAAGCCTTAAATGAATGCGCAGTTCCCTCCACCCAGTCTATGTCTGGATAATTAAAATCCCCCATTATGATAACACTTCCCATCTTTGCTGCTAATCCAAATTATGATAGGAGATCTGTCTCCACTTCCTCCCTCAGGTTAGGGGGCCTATAGCATACTGCCAGTATTATTTTCCCCTTAGCTTCATCCCTTTGGAGCTCTACCCATAAGGATTCCACCTCCTCCCTAGCTCCCTCAGTGATGTCATCTCTCACATTCACTTGTACATTATTCTTGATATATAGGCATATCCCCTTTTTTACCCTCTCTATCCTTGCGGTAAAGGGTATACCCTTGAATGTTTGCCAGCCAATCATGAGAGCTGTTGAACCAGGTCTCTGAAATTCCCACAAAATCCAAATCCTCCTCGTACAACAGTATCTCTACTTCACCCAACTTGTCCGCCATGATCCTGGCATTGGTGAACATGCCAAATAGTTTAGACTGGACACATATTGTCCTCGTATTGGGTGTTTCAAGATTGCAACTAGGACTTGCTACTATACTTAGCTTGGGTTTTTGTGCTTTGGTCAACCTACCACTAATGCCCCCAATACTTCCCTCTGCAATATGAAATAAAAAATAGAATGAGAGTTAAGGTATGTAAAAAGTGCCAACATCCTTAGTTAAAATAGAACAAAGAAAACTGTGCACTGTGGGTACACAGGGGTCACCCTTATGGATTTTACTGGCAAAGGATATATATATATATATATATATAGTATAGAGAGTAATTTATGTAAACATGCACAAAAGTGCCAATTTTATTAGACATATAGAAAAAATATATATAAAAAGTATCAATACAAATACAGTTATACAAAATACAAGTACATACAAAGTATACACAACCAATTGTTCAAAGTAGATATGACAGCCCAGTGCTTACAACCCACAGCCTATAAGGTGAAAGGTCAAGCGGATGAAGTGTACAGCACATAACTCGACATGTTTCGGAAATTGGTATGTATTATTCCTTCATCAAGGGATTTACAGCTGGGTGATCAAATCTTTATCTGTAATGTAAATTTCAAGATAATAAAGTAGTATCATCATATATATATGAGACTACTAACAAGAATTTTAGTTGTAGCAAAAATGATACAGTTTTAAAAAAGAACTAGTCATACTTACATCAATCAGATTCATAAAGACAAGCAAAATGTGACAAAGCAAAAAATGGAAACCAGAGGCGAAGCAGGCTGGCTAGGGAGTCCACGAGGTGTAAGATAGGCAGCTACAGGTGTGAGACTGAGCGCTGCAGCACTTTCACAAGAGAGGCCTGATTGTGGTCTGTATAATTGGAATAGTAAATGAAAGGAGTATGTAAGTTAGGCCCATATGCAGCTCGGAAGAACAATTGCCAAGCTGCAGTATAAAAGTATATGGGATGAAAATGTCCCAAGGCTTTAGTATATATAATGGTTAAGATTACCTTTTGGTTTTCACATAATCTCCTGAGATGCAGACCTCCGGGCAGCAGTTCCACGGCTGACAGATGCCCTGGGAGTGTCTGCATCTCATATAACACAGCTGATTTGGCATCAGCCAATCAACGTCTGCTCCACCAAATCAGCTGCATATAGAGCAGCTGTAAGTGGAGCTCAGAGCGTCTCCCTGACGCAGAGGCGCACGGCGTAGCCACGCCCCGATGGGCGTGATGACGTCACGTGTCGCCACGTCATTGGCGGGCATGGGATCCCCGCGTATGCAGCAAAGCATGCCCAGGGTCACAAAGACAGCTCCTCCATGCACAAAGGCACATGGGACAGGTAGCATCGCACCGCCCATCGGCCGTGCGCGTGTGAAGCTTACCCGCCGGGTGTCAGTGAGCAGACGAACGGCCCACACACCACGAACTGCAGCATCTAGTGGACAAAAAGAAGAATTATAGCCATCCTGCTGTACATAAATATATGAGGGTAGAGAAAAAGGAAAGGGAAAGAGATTACATTATATACCATGGTGGTACTGAATGTTATAATGAATCTAATCAGATCTAATGAATACAGAAGAAAAAATACCGTAAGTGTACAGAGACATAAATATAAATCTTTTGATTAATATGCCTATCCTAGAACATTTAGTATATAGATTGCACACCGCTTATGACATATAAAGAGGAAAAAACGAACAAATAAACATGAAGAGAGGCCCCTATAGATTCAGCTCACAGACCCCTGATGTAAAACCAGGGAGAAATGGTTTAAAGTTAAAGGCCCCGTTGAGGCCAGGTGGATGGTTGGCCCGTAAGTTGTGTATCCACCTCAATTCACACTGGAGGAGGCACTTATTGAAGTCGCTATGGGCTGAAGGGCTGAAGTGGATATGGTCAAGAGCTAAAAAATATATTTTGGGGATAGATAAAGGATGAACTGTGGCAATATGGCAGCCAATAGTTACATCAGGGTCGCGTTTGCGCATGGTGCTAAGATGTTGGTAGATTCGTTTCCAGAACTCATTTATTGTTTTGCCAACATAGTAGCACCCGCATTCGCAAGTCAGCATATACACTACTGCAAGGGTTTTACAGTTTACATAGTGCTTCGGGGAAAAATGTTGGCCATTGGGTAAAGTGATGTTTTTCTGTCTGTCCATATACTGGCAATACTGACATCCCCCACACATGAAAGTCCCCAGTGTTTTACACGGGTCACCTTTACAGGGTTTATACTCACTGTTAACCAGTTTATCTCCTATGGATGGCGCTCTCCTAAAGGTGACAGCTGGAACATTAGGAACAAAAGGGGCCAAAGTTTGGTCCATTGTTAGTAAATGCCAGTATTTGTTTAAAATACGTTTGACCTGCTTGTGTTGTGATGAATATGTTGTAATAATTCTTGTTGTTTCATCTTTAGAGGGTTGTTTTTGTGTGTTTAGCAGGTCACAACGAGATTGATTAAGGCCTAGTTTGTACGCTTTTTTCAAGCAGGTATTTGAATATCCTCTTTCGAGGAGTCTATTTTTTAAGGTGTTGACTTCAATTTTGAATCCAATGTCATCGGAGCAATTGCGGCGAGCTCTCAAATACTGGCTGTATGGTGGCCAGGAGAGGCCTATGGTGGAAACTACTTGCATGAAGCAAGGAATTGCCTGCTTTGAGCTTACGGTAAAGTTCACTAGAGAGGTTCCCACTGGGTAATTTCTTTATGAGCACATCTAGAAATGTAATTTCGCTAGGGCTATTAGTCATCGTAAATTTTAAGTTGAAATCATTCCTATTGATAGACTCAAGGAATCAGTGTAGTAGCTCAGTTGGCCCATATCAAATAAGAAATATATCATCTATGTATCATCGGCATGTTAAAACATGGCACATGTACATAGATAATGATTCTTGAACAAGCAGTGAATGTTCCCACTCCCCCAGGTACAGGTTGGCGTACGATGGGGCACAGCATGTCCCCATCCCAACGCCCTGTACCTGGAGGTAGTTGGAACCATCAAAGCAAAAGAAGTTGTGATGAAGTATAAATTCAAGGGAAGTCAGAATGAATTCAGTATATTTAGGTTCAGATTCACTGTATTGTGATAGAACATGCCGCTAGGCCTTTGGCATGAGGGATGGTACAGTAGAGAGATTCTACATCAATGGCCATCAGTTGAGTGCCATCCTCAATGTGCAAATCCTGGATAATTTGTAAAAAGTGAATAGTATCACGTACATAGGATGATAAACAGGTGACTAGAGGTTTTAAGTGGTTATCTACTACACGACTGAGATTCTCCATTAGGCTGCCACAGCCCGAGATGATGGGTCTGCCTGGTGGTTTTTTCTTTTGTTTATGCAGCTTCGGTAGCGCATAAAAAGTTGCCTCTCTAGGATGACTGGTCCTGATGAAGTCCCACAGTTGTCTTGATATTGCATTATGGTGGAATGCAGTATCAACTAGCAAGTAAAAATCTTGGGTGAATTTATCCAGTAGTGATTTAGAAATGGGTCGATACCACTCATAATTGTGCAATATGTCCATGCACATCTCAGTGTATTGGGTGCTGTCCATAACCACGACGTTGCCACCCTTGTCGGAGGGTTTAATGACAACGTCGTGGTTATGGGACAGCGCCTCCAATGCAATTCGTTCGTCATGATTTAGATTAGGGTGCAAGCTGGAAAAGCTTTGCATCTTGTTGATGTCAGCTGACACCAATTTTAGAAAAGCTGATGCATTGGGGTTGGAGCTGGGCGAGGGATAGAGGGTGGATTTGTTTTTGAGTGAAGGATCAGAGATATATACATGTGCATGTGAAGTAGGTGCATCATTTATGGCCACAACAGGGCCCTCAGTGTCAGTAGAGGCTGGGGGACTCTCAGGTTCGTTCTCATCTAACAGGGCAATGAGATTGTCTAAAGCTTGAATTTCTTGACTTGTGAACCCAGGTTCTATATTGGGTTTTTTTGCATACAGACGCTTAAGTAAGACCTTACGGATAAATAGATGAATGTCCTTGATGGCTCCAAATATGTCCAGACGACTGTCTGGGCAGAAGGTGAGACCACGTCCCAGGACAGCCATCTCATGTTAAGATGATGTGAGGATAAACTGACTACATTTAACGTGGTTGGTGTTGACTGGTCTTGTGAGTTTTGGAGGAATATGTTTTTGCTTTCCTCTGGAATATTTTCCACGCTGACTATCTCTACCTCTGGGCCCTCCCCCCATTACCTAGTTTAAAAACCCCTCTAACTTTTTGGCCATCTTCATTCTCAGCTGATCTGCACCCTCCTCATTTAGGTGCAGTCTGTCCCTTCTATAGTACCGGTTATCGACTGAGAAGTCGGCCCAATCCTCCAGGAACCCAAACCTCTCCTTACTACACCAGCTCTTCAGCCACTTGTTTACTTCCCTAATCTCCCTCTGCCTTTCTGGTGTGGCTTGATGTACCGGTAGTATTCCTGAGAATACTACCTTGGAGGTCCTTTTCCTCAATTTAGCTCCTAAGTCCCTAAAATCATACTTTAGGACACTCCATCTACCTTTACTTTGTCATTGGTGCCAACGTGCGCCATGACAGCTGGGTCTTCCCCAGCCCCTCCCAGTAATCTGTCCACCAGATCCGTGATGTGCCAAGCCCAAGCACCCTGTAGACAATATACTGTTCGGCGCTTCAGGTCTTTGTTACAGATTGCTCTCTCTGTCCTTCCAAGAATTGCCTCTGTTAAGGAATAGGGATGAACTTCGAGTTTGAGTCGAACCCATGTTCGACTTGAACATTGCATGTTCGACCGTTTGTCGAATTATGAACGTTATGGGCCATTTGCACCAAATTTGAGTGGCGCATCATGGCCCATAATTCACTGCGGCATCACAGTGCTTGCTGGTTGATGATTGGCCAAACATGCACTATGACCCGCATGCTTGGCCAATCACAGAGCTGTCTGTACAGAGAGCCGTAATTGGCCAAAGCTATGGTGGCTTTAACCAATTATGGCTCAGGGGGTTTAGTACACGCCCCACACTATATAAGGGCAACTGCGTGGCGGCCTTTTGGAGAGATAGACAGACAGACAGTGTTATTTGATTTAAGTTAGATAGAGTAGGCAGGCGAGTTAGATACAGTGTATTGTGTATATATATATATATATATATATATATATACTGTATTCAGTTTAGCTAGATCTGTTCCTGTAATTCTCTTCCTACTGACAGGCAGGCAGGTGTTTTTACAGTATTTACAGCTACTTGAAGAAAATCACTGGTGTTCTTCTGATCCTATTAGTACCACAGGCAGGCAGCTACAGTATTTACAGTTAGTGTACTGCGTCCTCTGCACAGTGTGCACCTAAAGCTACCTGAAGACAATTTCTGTTATTCTGATCCTATTAATACCGTAGGCAGAAAGCTGCAGTATTTACAGTTAGTGTACTGTGTCCTCTGCACAGTGTGCACCTAAAGCTACCTGAAGACAATTGCTGTTGTTCTGATCCTATTAGTACCACAGGCAAGCAGCTGCAGTATTTACAGTTAGTGTACTGCGTCCTCTACACAGTGTGCACCTAAAGCTACCTGAAGACAATTGCTGTTATTCTGATCCTATTAATGCCGTAGACAGGAAGCTGCAGTATTTACAGTGTGCACCTAAAGCTACCTGAAGACAATTGCTGTTGTTCTGATCCTATTAGTACCACAGGCAGGCAGCTGCAGTATTTACAGTTAGTGTACTGTGTCCTCTGCACCGTGTGCACCTAAGGCTACCTGAAGACCATTGCTGGTGTTCTCATACTAATAATACTACAGGCAGGAAGTTAATTCTGCTAGCTGCAGTATCAGTATATATATACATCTCAGCTTTGTGCAGCTACATCTCGCTGCAGGCAATTAGTATGTCTGGAAGGCCAACAAGGAGAGGCAGACAGTCACAAGCCAATAAAAGAGGGCAAGCATGCTCTGTGTCTAGAGGCAACAGTGCTGGGCGTGGAGACGGTGCATCCTCATTCGCTGTGGGACACACTTGTCCTTTTTTTGGCAGCTGGCCGTGTTGAGCCGCAACATGCCGAAGACTTGGTATAGTGGATGACCAAACCGTCCTCATCCTCCTCACTCAGGCTCAGGGTACTTTGTCTGGCAAAGCACCTGTCAACGCGGCCTCTTCACTCGGCTTAATGGCATCAGTCACTCCTTCCTTAGCCCAACCATGTCCTCCAGAGGAGTCCCACGAACTGTTTGACCACAGTGTTGGGTACATGTTCCAGGAGTATGCCCAGCATTTTGAAGGCTCCGATGATGGTACCCAGCTAGAGGAAGGCAGTAACGTGAGCCCAGAGAGAGGGGGTGCCCAAGAAGGACAGCAATCTTGCAGTCATATACCCCCAGCTGCAGCATACTGCCAGGTTTGCTCCAGTGATGAGGAGGGAGGGGATGATGAGGTCACTGACACCACGTGGGTGCCTGATAGGAGAAAGGAGGTGGCACATCTCCAATGAGGCAGGATGCCCTCCAGGGGCCAGCTTAAGGGCAGCACACCAACTGCATCACACCGCAGAGCTCCACATGTGAAGGGCGCTGCTGTCTCTACGCGTTATTCCTAAAGTTCTTTGGTTTGGGCCTTTTTTGAGATGTGTGCATCAGATCCCACCGCTGCTATTTGCAACATATGTCTCAAGCGTATCTCACATGGCCAAAACATCACCCGCTTGGGCACCACATGCTTGACCAGACATATGTCGACCTGCCATGCAGTTCATTGGCAAGCGTACCTAAAAGTTCCACACCAAAGAAGAAAGCGGACCTCTCCTTGCTCCTCATCAGCTGGGATCTCCAACCCCACTATACCTTCAATCCTCTCTGAAACCTGCACTAAGAGGAATGAAGGTGTAGAATTAGGTGTGTCACAGCCAAGTACTTGCAGGCAATCTGCTATTGGTACACCAATGTCAGATTGTACCAGGCAAATTTCCCTGCCCAAGATGCTGCACCACCGAAAGAAGTTTGCTCCCAGCCATCCACATGCCCAGCGGTTGAATGGTAGCTTGGCTAAATTGCTAGCACTTCAACTGCTGCCCTTTCAGTTGGTAGACTCTGTCCCCTTCCATGAGTTTGTGGAATGTGCGGTTCCTCAGTGGCAGGTTCCCAAATGCCACTTTTTCTCACGGAAGGCGATTTCGGCTCTCTACCGGCATGTGGAAGGCAATGTCTTGGCCGCGCTGGACAGGGCTGTCAGCAGTAAGGTGCATATTACCGCTGACTCGTGGTCCAGCAGGCATGGACAGGAACCTTACCTATCTTTCACCGTGCACTGGGTGACTCTTCTGGCAGCTGGGAAGGATGTAGGACAGGGTGCAGTAGTGTTGGAGGTTGTTCCTTCACCACGCCTCCAAAATTCTACTAGTGGTGATTCTGCCACACCTCTCTCCTCCACCCCCTACTCTTCTTCTTCCTCCATGGCCTCTTCCTCTGCTGATTTGTTCTCCGAACCAGCGGTGCTCCGTAGGTGTTCAAGGGGCTACGCAAGCACGCAGGCAAAAAGATGCCATTCGGTGCTTGAGCTGGTGTGCTTGGGGGACAGGAGCCACACTGGGGCCGAGATTCTGTCAGCTCTGCAGGGGCATGTTCAGAGGTGGTTGACGCCATGCCAGCTTAAGCCAGGTATGGTGGTTTGCGACAATGGCACCAACCTCCTCAGCCCTCTGACAGGGACAACTGACCCATGTGCCCTGTTTGGCTCACGTCCTTAACTTGGTGGTGCAGCAGTTCTCGGGCAGGTACCCGGGCTTACAGGATGTCCTGAGACAGGCCAGGAAAGTCTGTGTGCATTTCCGCCAGTCATATAATGCCAGTGCTCGGCTGGCTGACCTCCAAAAGGAATTTAACCTGCCCAAGAACCGCCTAATCTGTGACATGCCCACCAGGTGGAACTCAACGTTGGCCATGCTGCAGCGGCTGCACACGCAGCAGAGGGCCATCAATGAGTACCTATGCGACTATGGCACCAGGACAGGGTCAGGGGACCTTGTTTTTTTTCCGCCAGTGGGCTATGATCAGGGATGCATGCACTGTCCTGTCACCATTTGAGGAGGCCACGAGGATGGTGAGCAGTGACAGTGCATGCATCAGTGACACTGTCCCTCTTGTCCACCTGTTTGAGCACACGCTGCGTGGAATAATGGACTCGAGGCAGAACAGATGCAGGAAGAGGAGAACTTCCTTACCTCTCAAAGCCCCCTTTATCCAGACAGTGTTCCTGCGTGCCCACCAATCACACAGGAAGAGGGCGAGGAGGAGGAGGAGGATTGTGTCAGCATGGAGGTGGAGCCTGGCACTCAGCATCAGCAGCAGTCTTCAAGGGATCATTTACAATCCAAAGAAACCCATGGACTTGTACGTGGCTGGGAGGAGGTGGCTACGGATCATGTCATCCTTAGTGACCCAGAGGACTCTGGACCGAATACCTCAGCAAACCTATGCTGCATGACCTCCCTGATCCTGCAAACCCTAGTAATCGTGGTATCAAGGGGAGGGATGATTACTGGCTGGCAACCCTCCTTGATCCACATTACAAGGGTAAGGTTGGACCTTATCTTGCCATCGCAGAGGGAGCAGAGGATGAAACATCTTCGGTAGGCCTTGCAGAAAGGTTTGTGCAACGCGTTTCCAGAGCCTGGGAGGTTACAATTTTCTGGTCCTCCTGGACAGCGTGTTGCTGAGGCTTTGGTCAGTCACAGAAGGAGCGGTGGAGATGGTGGCTGTCTGACCGATGCGTTCAGACAATTTTTTAGTCCGCAGCCCCAAAGTCTGATCGGTTCCAGCAACCATTGTCAGCGTCTGATTCACATGGTGCAGGATTACCTAGGGGCAAAATCAGACTTGGACACCTTTCCCACCAAAAATCCTCTGGGTTACTGGGTCTTGAGGATGGACCACTGGCCAGAGCTTGCACAGTATGCAATTGAGCTACTCGCCTGTCCTGCATCCAGCGTTCTTTCGGAAAGCACATTCAGTGCTGCTGGAGGCTTTGTAACCAATTACAGGGTGCGCCTGTTCACCGAATCGGTCAATCGGCTGACCTGCATAAAAATAAATCAGTCTTGGATCACCAGCTACCAAGCACTTGATGCTGATGTAACCGATTGATTTTTTTTTTTTAATGTGAGATCCCTTCAAGACTGCCCATGCTGATGCTGTGTGACTATCCTGTTATGCTGAGTGACAATCCTCTTCCTCCTCAATTTTCATGCTGATAGCGTGTAAGAACATTTTTGGTTCTGGGCACCGCCACCAGTGGCCAAGGCCCAATTTTTCTGCCCCTGTTTAACAGGGGCGTGTAATTACAATTTTTGATGCAATATTTTGCAGCAGGGCTCATTCCTGCACTCCAACTATAGTATCTGTGAGGGGTTGCGGTGTTGTGGCACCAGCACCATTGGCCAAGGCCCAGTTTTCTGCCCCTGTTTAACAGGGGCTTGTAATTACAATTTTTGATGCAATACTTTGCAGCAGGGCTCATTCCTGCGCTCCAACTAGAGTATCTGTGAGGAGTTGCAGTGTTGTTACACCAGCACCAGTGCCCAAGGCCCAATTTTTCTGCCCCTGTTCAACAGAGACATGTAATTACAATTCTTGATCTAATATTTCACAGCAGGGCCCATTCCTGCGCCCACCAAGAGTAACTGTGAGGGCTTACAGTTTTGTGGCAACACCACCAACACCACCACCAAAGGCCCATTTTTTCTGCCCCTGTTCAACAGGGACATGTAATTACAATTCTTGATATAATATTTCACAGCAGGGCCTGTTCCAGAGCCCACCAAGAGTAATTGTGAGGACTTACAGTGTTGTGGCACCAGTACCACCACCACCACCACCAAAGGCCCAATTTTTCTACCACTGTTCAACAATGGCATGTAATTACAATTCTTGATCTAATATTTCACAGCACGGCTCGTTCCTGCGCCCACCAAGAGTAACTGTGAGAGCTTACAGTGTTGTGGCAACACCAACACCTAAGGCCCCTATTTCTGCAGAGTATATAGGGCAGGCCCCTACTTTCAAACATCCAACTTACAAACGACTCCTACTTACAAACGGAAGGACACAACAGGAAGTGAGATGAAATCTACCCCTAGAAAGGGAAATTTTCTCCTGTAAGAGTTAATATGGGAAAAACGTGTCTCCTCTTCACTGATGCTTTATCACCAATCCTTGTGTCACTAAAAACCCCAAATTTTCAAAAAATATTTGTCATTGGGACAGAAAGTGAGGTGAAATCTTCTGAAGAGGTGCACAGACAGCAAAACAAATGTTACATAGGGGATAACCCTTCTCTATGTTTTCCAAAAAGCTTAAAAATAGATTTTTTGGCTGGAGCTACACTTTAAAAATGTACAAGTTCAAAATTACAAACAGATTCTACTTAACAACAAACCTACAGTCCCTGTCTTGTTTGCACCGCCTGTATACTGCTGTTCAGAGTATATAGGGCCTGGGGGCCCCACGCCTTTCCTTTTTTTAATTCGGGTGCAGGATTCCCCTTAATATCCATACAAGACCCAAAGGGCCTGGTAATGGACAAGGGGGGTACTCATGCCGTTTGTCTCACTGATTTTCATCCATATTGCCGGGACCTGACATTACACTAAAAACGCAAGCAGTTTTAAATGACTTTTATTCCTTTAAAAATGTCATTTTGTGCAGGGACTGTTCTAAGCACGGGAAACACGTGCCACTTTACAGGCATACTATAGACACCCCCCAGGTATGATATTTAAAGGAATATTTCACTTTTATTTTTTCACTTTTAGCATCATTAAAATCACAGCTCCCCAAAAAATGGCCATTTTTGAAACTTTTTTTGCATTGATACATGTCCCCTGGGGCAGGACCCGAGTCCCCAAACCCTTTTTTAGGACAATAACTTGCATATTAGCCTTTAAAATTAGCACTTTTGATTTCAAACGTTCGAGTCCCATAGACTTTAATGGGGTTCTAAAGTTTAACCAAACTTTCGGTCCGTTCACAGGTTCTGGTGTGAACCGAACCAGGGGGGTGTTCGGCTTATCCCTATTAAGAAGATTGACTCTCTCTATTTGTCCTGTGTACTGTTATCATTAATAGTAAAAGTAAAAAAAAAAATCAAAATTTTTGGTTGCCACATGGACATAAATAGAGGGGACATTTTCCAACTTGTTCTGTGACCCTGTTGACAGCCGGGGTTTATCTTACTTTGGAGGGATTTCCTCTCACTTTCTGTTTTGGCTAAAAGACAGAAAGCTGGGGAGCACATTGCAGGGGCTTCTATCCCTAAGGCTTCTTTCTCAAAGTGATTCTTTCTACAAGTGATATGCAGTTCAATCTCTCCTTCAAGTTCTGCCTCATCTGAGCATTCCCTCTCTGTCTCTCCACAGGTATGTGTCAGCTCAACCACATCTTCCACCTTTAAATTAAATTGGGATCAGATTGCTCTTTCTGTGTATGTGTCATCTCATGGCTGCTTATACATTCCTGCCTTCTGTCCTCTCCCTACTACTGCTCCTACCAACTCTTGCTCATTGTACATCCATATACTGATAAAACCTCCAGGACTCTGTGGCATGCCCCTTCATATAAATCACATTCCCACATTACCTCAGTCACCTTCCTGCTTCTCCTAACCTCTGGTAACATATCCCCAAACCCTGGGCCGCCATCATCTGCCTTTGCCCAACGCCCCCATCCCCCTACAGCCTTGGCAGCAGCCGCAACCCACAGAACTAAGTCTTTATTCCTCTTCTTTCCAAAACCAGCCCCCCTTCTCCTGTGCCCTTTGGAATGCACACGCTGTCTGTAACCAACTCACCGCCCTCCACGACCTCTTTATCACAAATTCCTTTGCCATTACTGAAACCTGGCTTCATGAATCAGATACTACTTCTCCTGCTTCCCTCTCCCATGGTGACCTTCTCTGGACTCACTCCCCCAGACCAAGTGGACAGAGGGGAGGTGGAGTGGGAATCCTTCTAGCCCCATGCAACACCTATCAGGTACTTCACCCACCTCCCTCTCTGACACTCTCCTCTTTTGAGGCACATTGCATTTGTCTATTCTCTCCCATTCTCTAAGAATTGCTGTCATCTACCGGCCCCCTGGACCAGTATCAGCCTTCCTTGATGACTTCTCTGCCTGGCTACCCTACTTTCTCTCTTCTGTAATCCCCACAATTATTCTCGATGACTTCAACATCTCTGTTAGCATTAACACTACTATTACTTCTAAACTTCTCAGTCTAACCTCATCTATTGACCTGAAGCAATGGATACAGGCTCCTACTCACTCCAACGGCAATACCCTTGACCTTGTCTTCTCCTATCTGTGCACTCTGTGCAACCTTTCCAACAATCCTCTCCCACTCTCTGATCACCACCTTATTAGTTTTGCTCTCTCCCTGTCTTCCACCTCCTCTCCCTCCAACCGCCTAACAGTTACACGTAGAAATCTTCGCCACCTCAACCCTTCTCTTCTCTACTCTGCTACTGATCACCTCTATGACAAAATCTCATCCCTGTCCTGCCCCAACCTAGCCACTTTCATTTACAACAGCTCACTGTCTTACTCCCTAGACAAGCTTGCCCCCCTCACTACACGCAGAATTAGGCCCCGACTGCTACAACCCTGGCAAACAGATGACACCAGAAGTCTCAGAAAACGTAGCTCTTGCATAAGACTAAGTTCCAGGAAGACTTCACACGATATAAATCTGCCCTCCTAAAATACTATTCCTGCCTCCACACTGCCAAACAGACCTACTTTATCACACTCATTAACACCTTCTCATTCAGTCCACGTCAACTCTTCTCTACCTCTCTTTTTTTTTTTTTTAAATTGTAATTTTTATTGAAGTTTCAAAAAGGTACATACATGTTATAGTCATAACAATGGTTACTATTACAGATGTTCTGACTAGAAACAATCTTTTCTTTAATTAACACCATGGTAAATGAAAACAGTAAAATTTTGAACAGAGGTTGGGTGTCGAGTGGTAATAGGTTCTAGACGGGGAAAGGGGGGGGGGGGTTAGGGATGGGGGGGAGGAAATAGGGGGAGGGAGGAAGAAGGGCACCAGCAGGTTTTGAGATAAAGGGTAAACGATCAATGAGTAGTTTACATCTGGGTCATTACAGTTAAACAGTACATTTTGGATGATGTAACCAAAGAGACCACATATCTTTGAATTTATTTAATCGTGAGTTTTTCCTAGCTACTATTCTCTCCATTTCGCATGGAAAGTTGAGGTCAGCGATAGTGTTTGAGATGGAGGGAATTTTAGCAGTTTTCCAAAATCTAGTGATATTCAATTTGGCAGCATAGAGTAGGTGGATAATAATACATCTAGCTGAGAATGGGATTTTGTCTATGCCAATATGTAGCAGGGCTAGAGCCGGGGACGGAGGCCAGGGCGCTCCAGTAATGGAAGAGATTAAAGCGAATACTTGGTTCCAAAAGGACCTAAGGAATTTGCAGAACCAGAGGGTATGTGTTATGGAACCTATACTTCCACAGTTCCTCCAGCATGATGGAGGGTGGCCAGGATACATTTTTGAGAGTTGGTAGGGTGTGAGGTACCATCTGTGAATAGTTTTCTGGTAGGATTCCCAGTGGTTGGTACAGTGAGATGCTTGAAAGGTTTCTGTAAAGGCCCTTAGCCACTGGGCTTGGGTGAAAGGGACGTTCAGTTCTTCGGCCCATTTATTTAAAGAATGTACCTGAGAGCAGGGTCTGGTGTCATTAAGGCAAGAGTACATTTGTGAAATACTTTTGCCAGGGTATGGGTTTGAGAAGTAATGTAGGTATATTGGTAAGGGAATGTTTACTGTGGAGGGTAGTTTGGTCGTGTTCAGGAAGTGAGATATTCTAGTATACGTGTAAGCTTCTGAGTTTGGGAGTTTAAATTTAGTTTGCAGAGCTGCAAATGGAAGTAGTGAGTTGTGGTTTATCATGTCACCGATGGTCAGCACGCCAGCTGTGTGCCACTGGGAGAGGTTCAAGTCGGGAATGCAGGAGGACAGGGCTCTTAGCAGTATTGGTAATGTCTTACTAGGTGAGTCACGGGGGTACGCGGTAAAAAGTCTATTCCATGCCAGCAGGGAAGCAAACATCATAGGGTTAGTGTATCTAGGGGTTGGGAAGTATCCGGCTGTCGATAGTAAGAGGTAGTCAGTTAGGTTAGCAGGTTGGGGATAGGAGGCTTCAATGGTGGACCACTGTTTTTCAGGTGTAGGATGCCACCAATAGTACAGTTGGTCCAATATTGAGGCATAGTAGTAGTTGCCAACATGGGGCAATCCAGCTCCGCCTATCTTGTGGGGCCTAGTGAGTATGTAGCCAGCGCATCTAGGGGGTTTAGAGTTCCAGATAAATTTGGTTATTTGACTTTGGATTGAGGTCAGGAGGGATCGAGGAACAGGTAAGATGAGTGTTCGGAATAAGTAGAGAAGTTTTGGCAATATTATCATTTTGAAGGTAGCTATACGCCCCAATGTAGAGAGGCTTATGCAACGTAGAGATTTCAGTAGTGTGGGTAAATTTCAAGAGAAGGTATGGAAGTTCAAGCCGATTAATCGTTTTAGGTTGGGGGTAAGCTGAATTCCTAGGTAGGGAATAGACGTACTTGGTCATACGTATGGCGTGGTGGATTTTAGGTTGGTAGCCATTTGAGGTGGGAGATGTACAGGGAGGGCCATGGATTTTGTGGCATTAAGTTTATATTAAGAGATAGAGCTGAATTGATGAAGGATGTTTTATATCGTCTGTAGGGACTGAATGGGGTTAGTGACCATCAGAACCACGTCGTCCAGGAATAAACTAATTTTGTGGTCTGTGCCATTACATGGAATGCCTGAGATTAGGGGATCGGATCTAATTTTGGAGGCCAAGGGCTCCATTAGTAGAGCAAAAAGAAGTGGGGAGAGGGGGCACCCCTGTCGTGTACCATTAGAGATTTCAAAAGGAGCGGATATCGTCCCCCCGGTGAATACTTTAGCTGATGGGTTAGAGTATAAGGAGAGGATTGCGTTTTGGAACCATCCTGTAATACCGAATTTAGTCAGTACTGCCTGGAGAAACGCCCAGTGTACTCTATCAAACGCCTTCTCTGCATCAAGGCATAGAAGCAGAGAAGGCGTTCGATTTTGCGCAGCCTGATGGACGAGGTTGAGCACCCTTCTAGTTGCGTCAGGTGCCTGCCTGCCTGGGACAAACCCAACCTGGTCTGGGTGGACTAGCTCTGGGAGAAACACCATCAGTCTGTTGGCAATAACTTTGGCGAGCAGTTTGATGTCGGTATTCAGGAGCGATATTGGCCTATAGTTAGAGGCAACAGAGGCGTCTTTCCCAGGTTTTGGAATGGTGGATATAAGTGAGTGCAGCATATCTGTAGGCAAAGAGCCAGAAGAATCAGCAGTGTTGAAGAGGTCTGTTAGTTTAGGGACTAGGATGTCGGCAAATTTTTTGTAGAATAGGTTAGAGAAGCCATCCTCTCCCGGGGATTTATGGAGAGGGAGGGTTTTTATTGCTTTGAGGACTTCTTTAGCGGTGAATGGTTTAGAAATAGTTTCGAATTGTTTGTGCCTCTGAGATTGTAGGTAAATCAATCGGGTCTAGGTAGCTAAAAATTTGTTCCGCTGTAGGTTGGGGAGTGAGAGGATCATTTCTAAAGTTATAGAGGGATGCGTAGAATTCACTAAACGCATCTGCAATTTCCTGAGGGTTGGTTAAAAGTTGCTTTGAAGTGGGGTGACGGAGAGAAAAAATTTTGGCTTTTGTGCGGTGGGCTTTAACTTGTTTCGCTAGAAGTGATTCAGCTCTATTGCCTAAAGCATAAAAGTTGGCCTTGGAGAATTTAAAGTTATGTTCAAATTTATGTAGTAGAAGGGTGCGTAATTTTTGTCTTAGCTCCAGGAGCTTAATAGATTGCGTGTGGGAGGAGGAAGATTTGTTTATTTTTTCTATTTCTGAAATGTTGGACAGAACCTCATCAATCTGCTGGGTCCTCTGTCGTCTTGCTCTTTTACTTAGCTGTATGAAAATTCCTCGAAGGTAAGCTTTGTAGGTTGTCCAGAGTGTAAATTTGTCGGTATCAGGCAGGTCATTAAGTTCAAAGAAGGAGTGGTGTTCAGTCTCTATTTCTTTTTGGACGCTAGGGTCTTCTAATAGGGAGGTGTCCAGTCTCCATATTCTCGGTGGTCCCGGTCGAAGATCGCCAAGGGTGATCGAAATAGGGGCATGGTCCGACCAGGAAATGAGACCAATATCAGAGTCCATGACATTTTGGAGGGTCCATTTGTCTACTAGGAAGGAGTCAATGCATGAGTAGGATAGCTGCGGGTGGGAAAAGAATGTATAATCACGTTCCGAGCCATGTTGCGCTCTCCATACATCAAAGAGATCCAGGTCGTGGAGTAAGGGATTCAAAGCTGGTCGGGGGTGGCCTTTGTTTGTGGAGGTGTCCATGGATGGGTCGCCAATTATGTTCAGGTCACTGCCCAAGACTAAGTTGCCTTGGCGTAGGGTGTTGACTTTCTTGAAGAGGTGTCTGAGAAAGCGAAGTTGTCTGGAGTTTGAACCATAGATATTGACCAGGGTGTAGGTGGTTTGAGCGATGGAACATATGAGAATCAGGTAGCGACCCTGCGGGTCAGCGTAAGTGTGAAGGTGTTGGAACTGGAGGGTAGAGCATATAGCCGTCAGTACGCCGTTCTTCTTCTTCGGCCCTGAAGCCAGATAGGTGGTTTTGTATCCTTTTAGCCTAAGCTTCGGTGTTTTGGATTCTGCAAAGTGCGTCTCCTGTATAAAGACAATGTCCGCATTGTGATTTGTTAGTTCTCTTTGCAGATTAGCCCTTTTTTGTGGGCAGTTTAGGCCTTTGACATTTAGTGAGGTCAGTTTAATTGGCATGGTAAGGCTGTTGGTTATAGCCCTTTATAGTAAGACGATAATGCTAGGTGTGAGAAGGTATGTGCTAGGAATGCTTCTTCGATGATAGTGTGGTCTGGGTTGATCGTGTCAGTCAGGACATTAGCTATGGGTCGTTGTAGTAGGTCCAGAAGGCTTGGGGAAGGCTGGTGTGTGGTGGGGAGGGTAGTAAAAAAGGAGAGCCTGTGAACAATACAGGTTTAATGTGCAGAGTTACTGCTGAATCTTTCCAAACAGGGGGGGATTTCCTCCAGTGGCGTCCAGGAACGTGGAGCCAGTAGATAGAAGGATAGGCTTGAAAGAGACAGTAAACCGCCGTAACCCGGCTGAGTAGCATATGAGAACTTATGTGCAAACAAAGGAATCATGCATCTTGAAGGGACCAGTTGGCTTCCATTTGGGAAGGAGGAGAAGGAGGCAGTCTTGGGCTATCCTCCGGGATAATGTGCCAGAGCCTCAGTAGTTGGAGGCCCGCTTGAAGTGTGCGCACCACATGCATTTTGCTTTGAAACGTGATCAGCAGTTTGGTGGGAAAACCCCATTTATATAGTATGTGGTGGTTCTGGAGGGCTTTAGTAATTGTGGCTAGTTGCCTACGATTCTCCATGGTCGTCTTGGAGAGATCTGTATATAGTGCGATAACCGTGAAAGAATCAGGAAGGTTTGGCGAGCGTTTTGCAGCGAACATCACTTTTTCTTTTGCGTTGAAGAAGTGTACGCGTACTAGTACATCTCTAGGTTTTTCCACCGGGAGGTGAGGTGGTTTTGGTAGCCTATGTGCCCTGTCTATTTCCAGATCTCTGTCAGTGAGGTCAGGCACTAGTGTTCGCATCAAGGATTGCAGGAATCGCACCAAATCGGGTGGTTGTACCGATTCGGGTATGTTGCGGAATTTGATATTGTTCCTGCGAGAACGATCTTCGAGATCTGCCAGCTTAAGATGGATTGCCTGCATTTCATCTTCATGTTCCGTGTATACATCTACCATATCGTTATGAGCAGTAAAGAGGTCAGACATTTTGCTTTCAACATGCTGGAGACGCTGGTCCTGTTGCTGCACAACAGTGACTAGTGAAGATACTGCGGCTGAGAGGTCTGAGTATAGTGATTGTTTAAGTTGGATCAGCATGTTTTTCATTGTGAGCTCAGATATGGGCTGATCTGAAGCAGGGAAACTATCTCTGGCTGAGTGGTGCTGGACATCAGAAGGAGGTAAGACGAAGGGCAGGTTGTGGCTGTGTTCTGGAGGGTCATCTTCTCTCCTGGGCTTGGATTTCACAGGGGAGGCAGAAGTGGGTGAGCGAGGTGGAGAGTACTCACAGTTAGCCTGTGATGGGAAGGCTGGGTGTTATGGTCCGCCGCCGTTGCTGTGAGAAGACAGTACAGCTGCTATCCTGTGAGAGTCGTCGGCGCCATCTTGTCTTCTGCCCGCTCCTGCATACGAGTAGAAATCTGTCAGTTTATTAGGCATATTCCGCTGTGTTCTTCTTTTCAGCATCATGCCTAGGTGCCGAGTGACCCACGGGGGGGATGATCGGGTGTTTTTCATTGTGGATGTAGTGCTGTGGAGCCGCTAATAGCCGGGTTTTGAGCGGAGAAGAGGGATTAAGCAGCCATCACTGATGCCGGCAAGCCACGCCCCAACCTCTCCCTCTCTTGTGGCATCTTCCCAAACCTTCTAAAACATGCGCTAGTCACCCCCATACTTAAAAAAGCCCTCACTGGACCCCACCAATCTTAACAACCTACATCCCATCTCCTTACTTGCCTTCCCTTCCAAACTTCTTGAAAGACTGGTCTACAACTGACTGAGTGACCATCTGGCCATCTGACCATGAATAAACTTCTTGATCCCCTTCAGTCCGGATTTCGCCCTCAACACTCCAAGGAAACTGCTTTCCTTAAACTCTCAAATGACAGCTAAAACCAGCGGACACTATTCTGTACTACTTCTCCTGGATCTCTCTGCTGCCTTTGACACAGTGGGTACCCCCTCCTCAATAAACCCCACTCCTTTGGTCTCCGTGACTGTACTCTTCACTGTTTCTCATCCTACTTATCCCACCACTCCTTCAGTGTCACTTACAACTCTACTTCCTCCTCTCCTCTTCCTTTCTCTGTTGGGGTCCCCCAAGGTTCTGTACTTGGACCTCTCCTTTTCTCAGTCTACACCACCTCCCTGGGTCAGTTGTTTGCCTCCTATGGCTTTAAATATCATCTCTACGCTGATGACGCCTAAATCTATCTCTCCAGCCCCCAGCTCTCTCCATCTGTCTCCTCACGCATCACCAACTTACTAGCAGACATATCAGCCTGGATGTCACATCACTTCCTCAAACTCAACCTATCCAAAACCGAGCTCATGATATTACCTCCCTCAGGTGTTCCCATGATTTCACGGTCAATATTAATGGCTCAACTATTAACTTGTCCCCCCACATCAAGGTCCTAGGTGTAATTCTGGACTCTGAACTAACCTTTCGGCCCCACATCCTATCGCTATCCAAACTTTGCCGCCTTAACCTCTGCAACATCTCCAAGATGTGCCCCTTCCTAACTAATGTCACCACAAAGCTTCTAATCCACTCCCTGGTCATCTCCCGCCTCGACTACTGCAACTCCCTCCTCGTTGGCTTAACTCTAATTAGGCTATCCCCACTTCAGTCCATCATGAATGCTGCTGCCAAGATCATCCACCTCACAAACCTCTCCTTTGTCTCCTTTTTTTTTTTTAATCTTTATTTAATATTATATAAAAATACATAGGTTACAAAACTTCAATTGTACATATCTTGTCGACCTTTTACCATCCCCCGAAGCAACCCTTCATCTCCCCCCTCCCTCCTCCCCAAGCCCCCCCTCATCCCACAGGTGCACTCCATCAATAAAAAATACGCATAACTTAACTCATAATAACTTTGGCAAATCTCTTAGATTTTTTAAAGGCTTCCCAATTGGCCCATTTGGCTCCGCTGACCTCTCCTTCTCCAAACGAAGAGTCTGCTACTTCCGTCTTCTCTAGGATATAGGTTCCATTACCCTTGCTATCCAATCCCAAATCCTAGGTCCCTCTGTTTCCTGCCATTTTTTTTTGTATTAAGCTTTTCGCTGAATTCAAAAGCACAGGGGTTATGGAGAGTTTGTACCCTCTGTTCAAACCCTCTGACCCATGGAACAAACAGACCCATGGGTCAACCGGAATAGCTTTGCTCGTAATCTCCTCAATAAGCTTAATCACTTCCTGCCAGTATCTTTTAATGGTTGGGCAATCCCACCAGAGATCAGCCATCATTCCCAAGGCCATACATCCTCTCCAACAATTTGAGGATTTATCCAGTTGAAATTTGCTGATTTTATCAGGTGTTGCATACCACCTAGCCAGGCACTTGTAGTTTGTCTCAATCATTTTCATATCTGCTTCTGAGGTATGTGTTGCCCCTAATATGATCCCCAATGAGCCTTTGCTACAGACTGATCCCAATTCATTTTCCCATTATTTAATGAATGGCGGTACTTCCAGCCCTCCTCCACGCGTCAAAATTTTATATAGCGCTGATATATTCTTCCTTGGCCTTTACCTTAAAAAAAGCTTCTCTATCGGTCTGTAATCTTTTTCATCTCTTATAGGCCCAGGAAGGCTTCTGACAAAATGAGAGAGCTGGCCATACCGTCACCCATTTACCTTCAATAAATCCCTGTGTGCAGATAATTCCTGAAGAGTGAAAATTTTACCTTTCTTAGTGATGTCTTTTAATTGTGCTTCCCTATTTATAATTCAGTTTCCACCCATTACCTCCATCCCAGGGGGAAAAAACTCATTATCTTTTAAATAAATTAAAGGTGAATTATACTCCCATTTGTTTTTAGAATAAATCTGGTCCCAGATTTTAAATATGTAACGTGTTATATCGTGTGAGTCTGGACCTAGATTCCTCTAGTGAGGAGGATTCCAAATCAAGTGCTTTAAACGTGCATTACTTAAACCCATTTTCAATTTGACCCATCTTTTATTAGACCCCCTTTTGCCCACTCTAATGCCCGTGATAAGACTATCATGTTGTAGTATTTTTTAAAGTCTGGGATAGCCAACCCCCCATGTGCTTTCTCTCTACTCAAAACCGTGTATGCTATTCGTGGTTTCTTATTGTTCCATACAAATTTACTTATTAATCCAGTTAAGGTTCTTAAGTAAGTTTGAGCCAATGGGATTGGGAGCATCTGCATCTTATAAAATACTTTTGGGGCCAGAACCAATTTGATTGTGTTTATTCGCCCGATCCAAGAGATCGGGTGATGCGACATTCTTTTTGTTTCTAGTTTAATTTCATCCAGTAATGGTATGAAATTTAGCAAATAAATCTTCCTAAGAGAGTTGGCTAATTTAATCCCTAGATATTTGATGTTTTCCCTTCAAGGGAAATGAAACACCTCCCTAAGTCTAGCTACTTCCTGTCTATCTACATTGATGTTTAGGGCTTCCGATTTACCAAGGTTGATTTTATAGTTTGATAACTCTCCATACTCCTTCAAGGCGGACAGTAAGTTGGGGATCGAGATCCTTGGTTTAGTGACAAAGAATAGCACATCGTCGGCGAACGCCGCCAATTTGTGCTCCTCCCTTCAAACCATACAGCCACTAATATCCGGGTTTTTGCAGATCGAGGCCAATAAAGGCTCTAAGGTCAAGACAAACAGAAGAGGGGACAACGGGCAGCCCTGCCTAGTCCCGTTCTCCATTGTAAACTGTGCTGAGGCTATACTGTTTACTTTAACAAATGCTGAAGGATGATTATACAAAACTTTAATCCATTTCAGCATAGTTGGGCCTACTCCCATGGCTTCCAGCGTTTTAATCATGAATCCCCAGTCTACTCTGTCAAATGCCTTCTCAGCATCTATTGACAGAAATAGACCTGGGGACCCACTAATTTTAATAGCCTCTGAAATAAGGAGAGACCGCACCCCATTATCTCTCCCTTCTCTCCCTGGAATAAAGCCCACTTGGTCCGGATGAACCAAGTAGGAAATTTTTTCCTTTAGCTGTAATGCCAATACCTTGGCATACAGTTTAATATCTGTGTTTAAAAGCGCAATCAGCCTATAACTAGAACATAAAGTGCAATCTTTGCCTTCCTTTAATATTAAAGTCACTGATGCTGTTAAAGCTCCCTTGCATAATTCCCCTTGCTTCCCCAACTCGTTCCACACCTTACAAAGTCTCGGGACCAAGGAGTCTTTACATTTTTTGTAAAAATAAGATGTGAAACCATCTGGTCCGGGACCCGGAGGAGATGATTTCAAAGCTAGGCAGATTTCCTCTTTGGTTATAGGTCTATCTAATTCTAAAGTGTTCACTTCAGACAAGATAGGTAGCCCTGCATCTTTTAAAAAGTCTCTCACCCTCTCCTCTTTTTCCCAGCAACTATTTTTGCTCTGTCTAACAGAATAAAGGGCTGTAAAATACTGCTGAAATTCTTCACCAATCTCTTTAGAAGTATGCCTAAATTCCCCTTTTTTTTGTTTTGAATTTTATCAATGAAGTTTATATCCCTTTTTTTCTTCAAAATTGTTGCCAAATGTTTGCCCACTTTATTTCCCCACAGGAACCTATCTTTTAAATGTTTATTCAAAATCTTGTAGAACTCGGTCTCCATTAAGTCTTTAAGTTCTTCTCTTTTGGTTATTAGTTGCTGCAGAAGGGGCCTATAATTCCCTTTACTGGCTTTATGGGCTTGTTCTAGTTTATAGATTTCAGAAAAAAGATTCTCCTTCCTTTTTACTCTCTCTTTTTTCTCTCCAGCCCCAATAGAAATCAAAATCCCCCTTATATACGCCTTAAAGGTCTCCCACAGGACTGTTCCAGAAGTCTCTCCCGTGTCATTGGTCAAAAAGAACGAGTCAATTTCCTGTTGGATTTTTCCAGCAACCTTACCATCCCTAATTAAGTTTTCATTGAGGCGCCATGTATACAGGAACTTTTGAAGCCCTTTTATACTCACTTTCATCAGGACAGGGGCATGATCTGAGCGTAATAATCTCTATCTTCGTTTCCCCCACTGACTCCAACAGACTGTGATCCACCAAGAAATAATCCAGTCTTGAATAGGTCCCGTGCACAGGAGAGAAGAAGGTGTAATCCCTAGCATTTGCATGTTGCACCCTCCATACGTCTATCATTTGACACTTATGTAGTTTACACCCTATATTGATTAAGAGGTTTTTGCTTACTCCCTGTGCACTTGACGTACTATCCATGACTGGATTCAAACAGAAATAAAAATCCCCTGCTAATACCACTTCCCCCGCCTTAAATTCCATCAACTTATTCAAGATCTGTGAGAGAAATTTAATCAGGTTTCTATTCGGACAATAAACGTTGGCAAAAGTAAAAATCCTTTCTCCTAGTCTAACCTTCAGGAAAAGGAAACAGCCCTCAGGGTCTATTTTTCTTTCCATCAGAACATAATTGATCCGATTAGAAAACCCGATTGCCACTCCCTTCGCCCGTTTAATGGGGGAATCACAGTAAATCCAACTTGGGAAATTTCTTGAGTACAGCTTAGTGCCTGCCTCCAAGGCAAAGTGGGTCTCCTGCAGGAAAACCACATCCGCTCCAAGCTGCTGTAACTCTCTAAGCACTTTATGCCTCTTACTGGGAGAGTTAAGCCCTTTTACATTATATGTCAAACAATTCATTTCCATCCAATCAAGTATTCAAAAAATAGGAGTTATTCCAAACACAGGGACATACCAGTTACACTCCACTTGAAATAGAATATCCCCCCTCCCCCCGACCCAAACCCATCCCCCGCCCCTCCCTCTCTCCCCACCCCCACCCCCATCCTCCCACTTCTCCCCACCCCCCTTCCTCCCCCCAGCCAATACCTGACCACCGGAATGCAGCATCAAGATCACCACTATCTTAACCTGCGTCCCCCCATACAATGGGGTGAGGCTCCAACAGCGGACAACCCGTGGTCCCCCCCTCTATACAGGAGGGGGGATGAAGAACGCAGAGGTCCCAATGCTTTTCCCTCTCCACCCCCCTGCCCCCCCGCTCCCCCCACTCCCCCCTTCAAACCCTTCCCTTCCCCCAAAGCCTTCAATCTTTCCATTCCAGCAACGCGAGGTCACCCCCGAAGCCCAGATCTCACCCCTTCTGATTACCTCTTTTTTCCCCCTACATAACTACCTTATTAACCCTTTATGGGCATTTTTACAGAACATCCAGGCCCCTATTCATAAGTCTAGCCTTTTATTCTAGGCTAACCCCACCTGGGATAGTTTACACTGGAATATCTAAATTCCTACAAAAGTCCTGTAAGTCCTCTAAATGTTTCATTCTATAGTTCCTGCTCTCTTTCATAACATTTAGGGATACTGGGAACCCCCAACTATACTTTAAATTTGCCCCCTCAGTATCTCCAGGGATTTCAATTGGCGTCTCCTAAACAAAGTCCCCGCTGAAAGATCAGAGAAGATTTGAATTTCAGTGTTGTTAAATTTCACCGGCTGGGTTCCTGTCAGTTTACTCCAGGTCTTTGCCTTGTCCTCATATTGGTGAAACTTGACAATAATATCCCTAGGGATTTCTTCTCTCACTCTTGGGGGTTTTCTTATCCTATGTACCCGATCAATTTTTAATTCTTCATCTAGGCTTCTGCCCAGGAGGGGGTTGAAAATTTCTTTCATCTTAATGGTCAGGTCTTCTCCTCGCTGCTCTGGTACAGATCTGATCCTTAAATTTTGTCGGCAATTTTGATTTTCCTGTTCTTCCAATTTGTATAGCATCTCCCGTTGGTCTAACTGTTTCTTATTTGGGTTTTTAAAGCTATAATTTCTTGCACCTGTTGCTCTGATGCCTCCTCTATTACTTCCACTCACTTCAAAAGGTGGCCCATATCTGACCTTACATTGAGGATCTCTGATTTAATTGAGTTTTCTAATTTGACAAACATATCCTGCATCTCTGTTTTAGTTGGGAGTGAGTCTACCTCCGTACTGAGGTCTAGATCCCCTTTGAGGGGTGTCTCCCCTCTGGGGACTCTCCCATGGGCCCTTTGTTTTTAGCTGGTTCTTTCTTCTTTTAGGTATTTTTGGATCGAGCCTGAATTTAGGCTTTCTCTGGGTTTTTTAGATTCCACAGCTTTTTGAGAGCAACCTCTCATGATCCACTCCACCCAGCTCACTTCCTCCTCCTTGCGTCTGACTCTCTCTTAATTGCTCCTTATGCCACCTTTGCCCCACTTTACATCTCCACCGCTAGAATTTTCTTTACGTCTGTAAATGCTTTCTACTTACAATCTCAAAGCAACTTTTGAGCAATCAAAAATGGCAATGTACTGTTGCATCCTTTTATTAGCTATTGAATGCCCATGCTTCAAGACGCAAATTAAAATCCAGGAATAGGCTAGTGAACTCAGAAAGTTCGCTGAGAGGCCTTTTCGCCCTGAGATGCAGGCAAGGTTTGAAGCAGCTCACCTGCTCTCAGTGTCCTCCATAGAAAATGACCCTCAGATCAGACCCTCCAATCTCAACACAGCTTAGCCTATCAGTGTCTGCTCGGCATGTTTGAGTGGAAAAAAAAATGCAGGACCACAAATCAATACCTCTTTTGCTCAATAAATGTGCATAAGCTATACAGCACGTATAATAGATCTCAGCATCCGCTGATCCTACCTTGAGCCCGCAGCTGTTTTCCTAGGGATACTTGACTTCTGCGGAGGATGCAGCTCCTGATCTCCAGTTGCTCTGCTACCTTTTCAAAGGGTGGTCCGGGGCTCCGGGGTCCTCAGGGTATCTCTCACAGTAAGGACTGGTGATTGTGGTGCTTCTGTATGTCATCCATATATAATACTATTAGGGTGTAGTGGGGAGTTCCCAGGCTGAGAGCAGAGCCAGGGAGCCGGGTGCAGGGAAGGCACAGCAGCAGGCTGGATGCTTCACAGGATGATCCAGGTGCTTTTACTGTGCACCGATCTAATGGTGTTGTAGCCGTTACCCTCGAGCTCTGGCCACTTCCTTTAGAGCATCTCCTCCCGCAGCACAGAGGTGGAGGATTACAGGGTCATCCATGGGCTCTCACCCCTTGCCGACCTTGCCGCCATCGTTATTCAAACCTCCGCCTTCCTCCACAGTGCCACCGTCAGGCCCCTCCCCCAGTTCTAGCACGTCACATCCCATGCCTCCCCGCGCTTAGTGTCTCCTAAACCCCTCTGCAAATTCCTCCATTGGCTGCCACTCAGCCAACTGATTAAATTCAAGATACTAACTATAACTTACAAAGCCATCCACAACCTGGCCCCCAGCTACATCACTAACCTAGTCTCAAAATACCAACTTAATCATTCTCTTTGCTCCTCCCAAGACCTCCTGCTCTCAAACTCCCTTGTCACCTCATCCCATGCTTGCCTTCAAGATTTCTCCAGAGCCTCTCCCATCCTCTGGAATGCTCTACCCCAATCTGTCCAATTTTCTCCTACTCTGTCCACTTTCAGATGATCCCTGAAAACTCATCTCTTCAGAGAAGCCTATCTGGCCCCCCCTAACAATTATACATTTATCTTCTCAATCAGCACATCGCCAACAGTTATTATCTCTTGTATCTCTTGACCTTCTCTCTTAGATTGTAAGCTCTAGGGAGCAGGGCTCTCTGATTCCTACTGTATTAAAGTGTATTGTATTTGTACTGTCTACCCTCAAGTTGTAAAGCGCTACGTAAACTGGTGGCGCTGTATAAATCCTGTATAATAATAATAAAAGGATGTAAAAGGAAATTCCCCCAATGGGACACAGGTGAAAAAAAAACATGCTAAGAGTTATGACTCTCCCTTTCTCTATCCAAAAAAAAAAAAAGTTTTGCCTTTAGTTCCACTTTAAAGAAAATACGGTCACCAGTCCGGTCATTTTGCCTGGCAGAATTGTGTAAATCTCAAGATTACACACCAATAGCCAGGGCACTAGATCAATAAAAATGTTAAAGTTTATTAAAACATCACTGGAAGACTTACATGATAGTCTCTGGGTAACACTTCAGAGGTGAAATAGTTAAGCTGTAAACAGCAGACCAGGAACTGCAAAGCTGGATGGTGGTATGCCACATCGCTGTGGATTAAGAAGCTGTCAGCATGCACACAGTGTCCTCTGCCCCAATTGATGCTGCAAACTAAGAGGGCTGAGTAGCACTGGAGTTAGACTCACCAGGACTCAGAACAGCAAGGTGAGCGGAGGATCCACTCAAAAGCAGTGTGAGATGTGGGACCTCTGGGCCAGGAAATGGAATGCCAGACCTCCAGGCATACAGACCACTGTCAGCATGTGAGGCTTCCCTCTGGACTGTTGGAACAGACCAACGTCAGTGGATTGAGTGGGCTGACAAACATGTTTAAGTGACCTGACCCTTTGTCAATGTCATGCCACTCAAGGTAAAAACAAGGCTATTTAAACCAGCAAACAAGGGAAAAGATAATTGACAGCTGCAAAACCCATTCAACTTTTATTTAAGAAGGCTGAGAAGGGAAAATCAAAAACCACTAAATTATTGTATATAGGAATAATTTAAAATAATGATGAGAAATAAAGTAAAAAATAAATGAAAAATAAAGAATGAAATAATAAAATGATCGAATCGAATTGTGACTTCTGCCAGCTAGCCAAGGTGCAATCACACCATAAATAAGACCAATACATTTTATATTGACCTAATGTTCACTTGAAGATCTGCTTTCTTAATTGTCTATCACATTTTGAGAGGAATACATTCCTTCATCCCTAGCTGTCAAAAACAAAAAAAAAGGAAGAAGAATTACACATCGTAACAAACACAATGCTATGTAAATTAGCTGGACGTTGGAGACAATCTTCTGAGTGTCAAGAAAGTGATGATAAACATTGCTAAAAATAAAAACATGACTGTTGGAGATACCCTGTATAGACAAATGGATAATACTCAACACCTAAACAATGTAATTTATCTGTATTTTATTGCATTTTGTGATCAACAAAAAAATCCTAAAAAAATGAGGGGGAGGGCTTTCTTTTATTTCATATGTAAGTTATAACACTGTATAACACTGTCCATAGCCATAAATGGAGATGGATTAACTAAAGGGCCATACTGAAAAAAGGACTTCATAAGATGGTGTGAATTTCAAGTTGTTAGTTAAGCCCTCTGGGTGCAAGGGCATTGAGCGTAAAAATTCAGAAGGTTTCATGCAGATAACATCTCTGGAACCTCTTAGCTAGTGTTGGGCAAACAGGTCAGGCTGAGAATAATTTCGGCCGAGCATAAGTTCGGCCTGAGCATTGGCTGTTAGCCCATTCGGCTAACACCCAAATTGTCAGGGCGTTCGACCGCTTCTTCAGCCTGCTGAACGCCCCACAATGCACTGCATGCCGCACAGTGCAATGAAGAATTTGCCCAATCAGGGCACAGAACACTGTCAAAGCCATATACAAACACATATTTGGGGGGCACACCCTACAATGCGTTTAAATTCAAGATGGTGCTGCTATAAGACCTACAAACAGTACAAAATATTTCAAAATATTTTACAACACACATTCAAGAATGACATTTCCTGCAAGGCTAGTTAAAAACACCTGAACATATTCAAAAAATACTGGGGTTTGGTCACACTCCATGGTCATATAGTGCTAAGCCCACTTATGGCGCCAAAGTACCCTGAATTAGAGGAGTTCAGCTCCCATGGTTGAGACAAAGGATCTTCCATTCTATTACTAGAGTAGGACCCACTAATTCGGGGTACTTTGTATGACCATATAGAGTGACCAAACCCCCGTATTTTTTTAATATGTTCAGGTGTTTTTAATTAGCCTTGCAGGAAATGTCATTCTTGAATGTGTGCGCTGTAAAATATTTTGCACTGTCAAAGCCATGACTGGAGAAAGTCATGATGACTTAGGCCAATCATGGTTCATTGCTCCTAGACCCACCCCACACTATTAAAGGTTCCTTCCCAGAGGAGCCATTTGCAGTGTGATATTGGAGTAGAGATAGATAGAACAGGGCTCTGTTAATTGCTACTAGCGAGTTGGTGTGCTATTATGACTCTTTTGTGAGTGTAGATTGTTAGTGTAGTGTGAATATAGTGATAGTGCAGCATCAGTGTAGTGCGTCAGTGCAGTGTTACTGCAGTATATTGAAGTGTGGCAGTGTAGTGCGTCTGTGCAGTTTTACTGCAGTATATTGAAGTGTGTCAGTGTAGTGTGTCAGAGAAATTTTACTGCAGTATATTGAAGTGTGTCAGTGTAGTGCAGGGGTAGGCAACCCCTGGCACTGGTGTCGCAAGCAGTGCGCAAAGCCTTTTTCCGGCATCCAACTCCCTCCCCAACAGCAGAGCAGTGCAGGGAAGTGTCAGTGGGACACTAATGCATTCCAATCTCACAATTCCCCATGCCACACCTGCACTGGGGGAAAGACACTGTGCCTTCACATGTTGTAAACAATGGGAAACATTGATTGGTTATCTAACTTTGTTGTAGCTGTGATCGTCAGCTCTTGTGATGGGGAAGAGATTGGATGCAGTTCTGCTAAGGGGGCGGTCCCTGTTTCCAGGAGGAGGAGGACTGTGATTGGCCACTGCCAAAGCCAGTCACCGGCCTGCTAGCCCCACCCACCATCTGGAGGAAGATGACTCGCTCGGTTTCCACTACCAATCTCAGAAAGAAGGGATTTCACTGTGATTGAGAAAACCACAATCAGGTGACAGTTTGTAGAATTACTGTTGAGCTTCTGGGAACTTTGTTGGAAAAAAATATATATATACAGTGGGGACGGAAAGTATTCAGACCCCCTTAAATTTTTCACTCTTTATTATATTGCAGCCATTTGCTAAAATCATTTAAGTTCATTTTTTTCCTCATTAATGTACACACAGCACCCCATATTGACAGAAAAACACAGAATTTTTGACATTTTTGCAGATTTATTAAAAAAGAAAAACTGAAATATCACATGGTCCTAAGTATTCAGACCCTAAAAAAAAAATGGGAAGGGTCCCCCAGGGGGGGGGGGGGTTGGCAGCTAGATAGATAATGAAAAAATTAGGCATTGAATAAAGAATAAAAAACTTTATTAGGGGACAAAGTGGATTGACAGGGGATGGAAAAGTGATAAGGTGTAGAAAAACAAAATAAAAACAAAAAAAAAGTGATGTGAAGAAAAATCTAATTTAATTAAATAAAAACTAGTGTGAAGGTGATTATGTGAAAACCATTGATTAGTGGAAAGTCAATGGGTTTGTGTGTGATGTGAAGATGGAGTGAGCATGATTCTGAAAAGTGTGTAGGTCAAAAGAAAATTACATGAAGAATCCAGAGCTCATAAGCCTAGTAGTGAAGTTTAAGTGAATAAAAATATTAAGATCAAATGGAATCTACCTAAACACTTACAGAGTTATAAATTTGATATGTTATTATAAATCTTTTTCTTAGCAAACTCATCCTCTGAAGAGACCCCACACATCATGGGTCGAAACGCGTCAGTTACTGTTATGCAATAGTCATTAATATATGCTGTGTATAACCCTTTATGTTTGCTATTTCCTGTATTTGGCATGGGCATATTCCCATCTGAGCTCAAATTTTAACACTCATTCAATAATCCACTTTGTCCTTCAATAAAGTTTTTTATTCTTTATTCAATGCCTAATTTTCTCATTATCTATCTAGCTGCCTAAAACCCCCCCTGGGGGACCCTTACCATTTTTTCTGCCTACAATGGGGTGAGCAGCACTCTCCTTAGTGTGTCTTCCCTCTGCTAAGTATTCAGACCCTTTGCTCAGTATTTAGTAGAAGCACCCTTTTGATCTAATACAGCCATGAGTCTTTTTGGGAAAGATGCAACAAGTTTTTCACACCTGGATTTGGGGATCCTCTGCCATTCCTCCTTGCAGATCCTCTCCAGTTCTGTCAGGTTGGATGGTAAACGTTGGTGGACAGCCATTTTTAGGTCTCTCCAGAGATGCTCAATTGGGTTTAAGTCAGGGCTCTGGCTGGGCCAGTCACGGAGTTGTTGTGAAGCCACTCCTTCATTATTTTAGCTGTGTGCTTAGGGTCATTGTCTTGTTGGAAGGTAAACCTTTGGACCACTCTGAGGTCCTGAGCACTCTGAAGTAGGTTTTCGTTCAGGATATCGCTGTACTTTCCCTCGATTGCAACCAGTCATCCTGTCCCTGCAGCTGAAAAACACCCCCACAGCATGATGCTGCCACCACCATGCTTCACTGTTGGGACTGTATTGGACAGGTGATGAGCAGTGCCTGATTATCTCCACACATGCCGCTTAGAATTAAGGCCAAAAAGTTCTATCTTGGTCTCATCAGACCAAAGAATCTTATTTCTCACCATCTTGGAGTCCTTCAGGTGTTTTTTAGCAAACTCCATGCAGGCTTTCATGTGTCTTGCACTGAGGAGAGGCTTCCGTCGGGCCACTCTGCCATAAAGCCCCGACTGGTGGAGGGCTGCAGTGATGGTTGACTTTCTACAACTTTCTCCCATCTCCCGACTGCATCTCTGGAGCTCAGCCACAGTGATCTTTGGGTTCTTCTTTACCTCTCTCACCAAGGCTCTTCTCCCCCGATAGCTCAGTTTGGCCTGACGGCCAGCTCTAGGAAGGGTTCTGGTCATCCAAAATGTCTTCCATTTAAGGATTATGGAGGCCACTGTGCTCTTAGGAACCTTTAGTGCAGCAGAATTTTTTTGTAACTTTGGCCAGATCTGTGCCTTGTCACAGTTCTGTCTCTGAGCTCTTCAGGCAGTTCCTTTGACCTCATGATTCTCATTTGCTCTGACATGCACTGTGAGCTGTAAGGTCTTATATAGACAGGTGTGTGGCTTTCCTAATCAAGTCCAATCAGTATAATCAAACACAGCTGGACTCAAATGAAGGTGTAGAACCATCTCAAGGATGATCAGAAGAAATGGACAGCACCTGAGTTAAATATGAGTGTCACAGCAAAGGGTCTGAATACTTAGGACCGTGTGATATTTCAGTTTTTCTTTTTGAATAAATATGGAAAAATGTCAACAATTCTGTGTTTTTTTGTCAATATGGGGTGCTTTGTGTAGATTAATGAGGAAAAAAAGGAACTTAAATGATTTTAGCAAATGGCTGCAATATAACAAAGAGTGAAAAATGTAAGGGGGTCTGAATACTTTCCGTCCCCACTGTATATATATATATATATATATATATATATATATATATATATATATATATATATACAGTATCTCACAAAAGTGAGTATACCCCTCACATTTTTGTAAATATTTTATTATATCTTTTCATGTGACAACACTGAAGAAATGACACTTTGCTACAATGTAAAGTAGTGAGTGTACCGCTTGTATAACAGTGTAAATTTGCTGTCCCCTCCAAATAACTCAACACACAGCCATTATTTGTCTAAACCACTGGCAACAAAAGTGA
The DNA here is from genome assembly GCF_042186555.1 of Aquarana catesbeiana. Classification (NCBI taxonomy): domain Eukaryota; kingdom Metazoa; phylum Chordata; class Amphibia; order Anura; family Ranidae; genus Aquarana; species Aquarana catesbeiana. Next base: position 185,151,099 of record NC_133332.1, read on the forward strand.
GTACACCCCAAGTGAAAATTTCTGAATTGGGCCCAAAGTGTCAATATTTTGTGTGGTCACCATTATTTTCCAGCACTGCCCTAACCCTCTTGGGCATGGAGTTCACCAGAGTTTTACAGTTTGCCATTGGAGTCTTCTTCCACTCCTCCATGATGAAATCACAGAGCTGGTGGATGTTAGAGACCTTGCGCTCCTCCACCTTCCGTTTGCGGATGCCCCACAGATGCTCACTAGGGTTTAGGTCTGGAGACATGCTTGGCCAGTCTATCTCCTTCACCCTCAGCTTCTTTAGCAAGGCAGTGGTCATCTTGGAGGTGTGTTTGAGGTCGTTATCATGTTGGAATACTGCCCTGCGGCCCAGTCTCCAAAGGGAGTGGATCATGCTCTGCTTCAGTATGTCACAGTACATGTTGGCATTCATGGTTCTTCAATGAACTGTAGCTCCCCAGTGCCAGCAGCACTCATGCAGGAGTGAGGAGTACATGTCTGTACCCCTCACCTGCTTGCCACCACACACGGTTGACACCATCTGAACCGAATAAGTTTATCTTGGTCTCATCAGACCACAGGACATGGTTCCAGTAATCCATGCCCTTAGTCTGCTTGTTTTCAGCAAACTGTTTGTGGGCTTTCTTGTGCATCATCTTTAGAAGAGATTATAAAACAGAAAGCCACGCTTTAAACTAATGTATATATATATATATATATACACTGTAATAAAAAAATATTAAAATAAAATAAAATAAAAAAAAGGTCTTTGAATACATGAAAGTCCAAAAAGAAGTGGAAGTTCCTTTAAGGAACCAATCTCGGTGGATTTGAACAAACTTCCACTTGTGAAAATGGACGTAGATTCATATAAATCCATCCCCAAAAAAATTATAAGCAACATAACCTAATATTGTCAACAAATATGAAAAAAGAAAAAGAAAAAGAAGAACCCTCACACAGTGATGAATCATATGAAAATCATAAAAAACACCCGGTGCCTATGGACACACATAGGGCCTCTGTGCGAGTGACAAGCAATCATGCAAATAATGGGTGTTATCCCAGTAGGAAATAGATATACACCAACACCCTAAAAGGTTTCTGCTTATCAGATAAATATAGACATATGTGAATAGACATCGATCACCGAATGGTTAATTGGTGAAGGGGTTTCAAACGTGCAGCGAAGAACACACAAAATTCCTGCTTACCAGATGCAAACCTTTGAATAAGCAAACTGACACAGCCTAAAGAAACAGCCTCCTTGCATCGAATGATGTAGACCAATCATGCCAGACATATCCAAAGCTCCACGATGCCCATATTGTAAAAGATATGGCAAGATAGTGTGATACCTTTTAAACTGTTTTTATTCAAAAAGAAATACACTTACAATATAAAAGAAGATAAAAGCGATGCCGGCCGGCAAACAAACAAACTCCCGTCCTCAATGGGGCGACGTGGTGACGTCAGCACGTACTTCCCAGACGTGTTTTGTCATAAGGTGATGTTTTCAATGGGGAACTTTTATATTTTGTATTTGGTGTACCCCACTTATAGCCGCAGCATTACCCATCTATTTTCAGCGCAGTTTTTCTTTTTATCTTTCGAAGAGGCTTCCTTCTGGGACAACAGCCATGCAGACCAATTTGATGCAGTGTGCAGCCTATGGTCTGAGCACTGACAGGCTGACCCCCACCCCTTCAACCTCTGCAGCAATGCTGGCAGCACTCATACATCCATTTCCCAAAGACACCCCCTGGTTATGACACTGAGCACGTGCACTCAAGTTCTTTGGTCGACCATGCCAAGGCCTGTTCCAAGTGGAACCTGTCCTGTTAAACTGCTGTATGATCTTGGCCACTGTGCTGCAGCTCAGTTTCAGAGTCTTTGCAATCGTCTTATAGCCTAGGCCATCTTTATGTAGAGCAACAATTCTTTTTTTCAGATCCTCAGAGAGTTCTTTGCCATGAGGTGCCATGTTGAACGTCCAGTGACCAGTATTAGAGAGCGAGAACACCAAATTTAACACACCTGCTCCCCATTCACACCTGAGACCTTGTAACACTATCGAGTCAAATGACACTGGGGAGGGAAAATGCTTAATTGGGCCCAATTTTGACATTTTGACTTAGGGGTGTACTCACTTTTGTTGCCAGCAGTTTAGACATTAATGGCTGCGTGTTGAGTTATTTTGAGGGGACAGCAAATTTACAGTGTTATACAAGCTGTACACTCACTACTTTACATTGTAGCAAAGTGTCGATTCTTCAGTGTTGTCACATGAAAAGATATAATAAAATATTTACAAACATGTGAGGGGTGTATTCACTTTTGTGAGATACTGTATATTTGTGTGTATGTGTCACTTACTACTGACCCCTCAGCTCTGCATCATCTACTACTACCAACTTCTACATCACCTATTCCCAACCTCTGAACTCTGCGTCACTTACACCTGACCCCTTAACTTTGCATAACTTACTAATGACTCTGTATCCCTTTACAAGCATGTGGGCTGAATGCGAGAGGTGGATCAGCGGGGATGAGTGTGCCAGGACAGGTAGATGTGTCTCATCTCTGCTTCCTTGCACCACTCTGCATATTGTGCATATCATAGATGAGAAGAGGTTACAGCAGTGGAGCAGATGAGTAGGAGGGTACAGCGGTGGGGCAGATGAGCAGGGGGAGTTTAGCGGGTGGAACAGAAGAGCAGGAGGGTACGATGGTGGGGCAGACGTGCAGGGGGTACAGTAGTGGAAGAGATAAGAAGGGGGTTCAGTGGTGGGACAGAAGAGCAAGGGGGTTACAGTGATGGGGCAGATGAGCAGGGGGTTACAGTAGTAGGACAGAGGAGCAGGGTGGTACAGTGGAGGGACAGATGTGCAGGGGGTTACAGTGGTGGGGCAGATGAGCAGGGGGTACAGAGGTGGGCCAGATATGCAGGATAGTATAGTGGGGGGACAAATTTGCAGGAGGTACAGTGATCTGAGGTGTGAAGGTGCAGGAATTGGGGCTGATCTGAGGACTGGAGGTAGAGGAATAGGGGCTGACCTAAGGCGTGAGAGTGCAGGATGTTAATTAGTCACTATCACTCAAGCATTTTACAGCATTTACTAAATAAAAAATCCTTTTTGTGATTCAGAGTGTGAAGTTAACATTTTTATGTTATAAAATCGTCACGCTCAATTTCTTTGAAAACATTTTGAAAACATTTTTCTTTGAAAACATTCTTTTCAATTTCTTTGAAAACATTTGCCCCATGCCAGCTTGAGTCAGGAATAGTGGTGTGTGATAATGACACTAACCTCCTGCCCACCCTTCGACAGGGAAAGTTGACACGTGTGCCATGCCTGGCAAGTGTCCCCAATTTGGTGGTACAGCGTTTCTTAAACAGGTACCCAGGGTTTCAAGATCATCTGAAGCAGGCCAGAAGAGTTTGCAGCCATTTCAGGCGGTCATACACAGCCAGTTGACTGAAATTCAGCGGGAATTCCACCTGCCCATAAACTGCCTGATTTGTGACATGCCCACCAAGTGGAACTCAACTATGGTAATGCTGCAGCAGCTGAACATGCAGCAGAGGGCCACCAACGAGTCCATGTGTGAGTATGGCACAACAACAGGAATAGGGCAGCTTGGCTTTTTTCCAATGGCTGCTGATAAAGGATCCATGCACTGTACTGTCACCATTTGAGGAGGCCACAAGGATGGTAAGCTGTGACAATGCATGCATCAGTGACACAATGCCTGTTGTGTTCCTGCTGAAGCAGACTCTGCATGACATTATAGACAGGGCACTTGAGGCAGAGCAGCGGAAGGAAGAGGAGGACTTATTTTCCCCTTTAAGGCCCGCTTCATGCAGACACTATTCTTGTGATGCCACAGAACACACAAGAGAAGAGGGAGGAGGAGAAGGAGGATTCTGGCAGTTTTGGAGGCATTGATGCAGAGGAAGACATACATCAAAGCTTAAGAGATTTTTTTTGTCCCCAGAACTCTTGGGAGTAGTACTTTGGTGGGAGGAGGTAGGTCCAGATACTGTAATCCTCAGTGACCACGAGGACTCTGCTTCTCATGCCTCCATAAACTTGCGATGCATGGGCTCCCTTATTCTTCAAAGCCTGCAAAAGGACCCAAGAATTTGTGGCATCAGGGAAAAGGATCATTATTGGTTGGCAACCCTCCTTGACCACCGTTACAAGGGGAAAGTCTTGGAACTCAACCCATCCCCACAGAGGGAGCAGAGGATGAAATATCTTGAGGACACATTAAAGAGGAGTTTACATAATGTCTTTCCAGACTCTTGTAGGTTAGTCTAAAGGAAAAGCCAGTTTTGAGGCTTCTGTTGGTCAAAGGAGGAGCAGTGGAGAAGGGGGCTGCCTCAGTGATGCATTTCAAAATGTATTAGGTCCTCTGTGCCCAGGGCTGTCAGCTCCCACATCCCATTGGCAGCATCTGCATCATATGGTGGGAGACTATCTAGGAGTAAAAACAGACATGGAGCACTTTCCAGTCAACGATCCACTGGTTTGGGTCATGAGAATAGACCACTGGCCAGAACTTGCCCAGTATGTGTCATGGTTATGCAATAGTTTGTCTGTCAGCTTACCTCTCACCATGTGTTAATCTCTAGAGACCAGCCACTCTCACCTGACTGCTTTTATAATCTGTCCTCTAAGCATGGCTCCACCCCAGCTCCTATCAGAGAACTCTATATTAACCTGGGCATTGCAAGCCAACCTTGCTGATCAACCATTGTGTGTTAGCTTTTGTGTGTACTTGCTGTGTTTCCTACGTCTGATTTCAGTGACAGACCTTGACCTGTTTCTGACTATCCCTGTCTGCTGGTGACCCTGACCTTTGGCATGTTATGTTTATCCTCGTCTGCTTGTCGCCCCGAAATTTGGCTTATCCCTTTACTATCCTTGTTGTTCCAGCCTGCTGCCTTCTTCCTCTTCTCCTGTAGTCTACCGTGAGTGTGAGCTGTGAGACCCTGAGGGCTGCGACTTCAGCGCAGTCCATCCTCACCACTAAAGGCTCTGGTGAACACTTGCTGGCTCTTAGACTCCGCGCCCTGGGGAATCTATGCTTTAGCTCCCAGTGGGATCTGTGTTAGTGATCCAGTAGACCTGCTTTCTGAACCTCCCAGGGTTCAATCTGCAGCAGTCAGTCCTAGGGTTCACTACCTTAGTGGTGCACTCCTGAATCCCATTGAGTGCATCTGTCACCTGGTCTCAGGTGACCTGACAGTATGCAATTGAGCTGCTGGGCTGTCCTCCATCCAGCGTGCTTTCTGAATGGGCATTTAGTGCTGCCAGAGGTTTTGAGATAGATAAAAGAGCACGTCTGTCTACAGACTCCATTGAGAGGCTGACATTTATTAAAATAAATCATTCCTGGATTAGCAGCAGATATAAAGCCCCTGATGCCGATGTCACAGATTAAGTGTTTTTGGGATGTGGAATCTCTGCATGACTAGCTTTGTTGGTGTTGATTTTATCTAGAATCATTTTTTTGGTATCGGTTTCATAGGCACAATTCACATCCAAGGACCAATTTTTCCACACCTGTTTGACAGATGCATATAATTTCAATTTTTTTTACAGCAAGGCTAATTCTTGCTTCCATCAATAGTGTGACGAAACCGGTTTGGCACCTCGCTTGGGTGCTTCCTTCTGCCAAACAGTGCCTCCTGCCCTCCAAACCATTCAGCGCAGACCAAGAGCTAATATCAGCCCTTTTTACCCCAAGCATCGTACACAGAAAAAATGCTGTAATAGAACCAATGGAATGACTGTTTATTTAAACACAGACACATACTTTATACCCCACAGGAGGACATTCCCCTCCTGAGGATATTAGCATGACAATGCAACCATCAAACACCAATCCAATTAAACAGCTAACAACTAACATTTATCTTAATTAAACAGTAATTAAATTAAACAGTAAGTTAATCAACAAACATAGAACATCCCTGTTAGAATATTATTCCAAAATCATAATTTGGCGCTTATAGGTGTTATATTATATTCATGGCAAGCTTGCAAAACATATTTGGTTTTATGATTAGTCATAATAAATATAGTATGTGTGAATGACCTTGATCAATTCATTTGATTGGATTCCTCATCTAAAGCTGAGTTAGTAAAAAGTTTCTGGTGTATGAGTATGACATATCAGGTATCTTTGTATAGAATGTCTTGAGAAGACAAAAATAGACATGTGTCTGCGTAGCTAAAGCAATAATGCATTGTGGATTATATCCTGTTAAGTTAAGTTTAGAGTAGTCTCAGTCATATTAATAAGTATTAGTATATAGTTACTTAATGTAAAGTTGGTAATATGTGTTCATATTATGTAGATGTTTGGTTATATGACATTACATGATCAGCACATTACTTCAAGTATGGAGTGCTACATGTGGGCTTGTCAATCAAGCTCCATATGACTCTCTGAGTTAGTATCTACTTTTATATAGCATATTGTTGAAGTTAGCAGAAATGAATGTGTGCCATACAAGGTTCTAAGTTTTTGTGAGGTTATGACGTTCACATGTGACATATAAGCCAACGTTTCCATATTGAAGGGCAGACAGACACACACACCCACTAGAGAGATGACACTGACATATTCACACAAAGAGACTGATAAGTTGGGACACCTGAATTCTGCCAGAAGTCTAAGAATGTAATTTCCTGCTTCTTCTTGGACACACGAAACAGCATGGACAGAAGGCAGCATCCATGAAGCACACATGCTTTCATAAGCTTATTACAGCTTTATAACTATTTATTATATTTCATATATTTTTACCCACACTGAACTGAACTGTTATACTACTTTTTACATTGTATTTATGATGCCAACTGTGTGAAAATAAACTCACACTTTGTTTTAAGTCAGTTTGACTATCAATGCTATTCATCCGGAAACGCCCTTGAGATACAAGAATATTAGATATTTCTATATTCTTCAATCCCACAATAATTTGGTAACAAGGTGAAGTGGACACAATACTAGCAGACAGGCAGAAACAATAGGTGACTCAATTAACACAATTACCAATGGGAATGCACACCTAGGAGGCACAAAATGGGAGAGACACAAACTTGTGTATTCTGTCCTCTAGACAAGTCATCAGAAGATAAACAATGTTATAGCAATCTGATAAAGTGGCATTAATTTATTTGATAAATATTTCTGTCCCAAGTGAAGGAGCCTCTCCAACTCAGTCTGCAGAAGGGCCACCGTATTCCCTCTGACCATTAACCTGTAAAAGATTAAGATTACACCTTTCCACCCACTCTAAAAGGGAAGCTTTATTGTCCTTATTCAGAAAATGTATCCAAACTACGCTCTCATCATTCATCGCGTTGTCCATCATTATAGAATGATCTGCTCTCTCCATGGGCCATAATCAGTGGGTAGGAGGCTTGCCCCTAGTCCCCTCCAAAAGCCCCTGTCCTGGTTGGGTCTGTCACAAAGAGTACCTCTATAGGGTTATGGTGTGAAGGCACAACCAACAAAAGCCCAATTTTTCCACACCTGTTATTTCTATCCAAATCTGAAAAACAGACACGAGAATGTATCCAAAAAATCTCTAATCTTGTTCCGAGTGCACTAAATTGTGGTCTCATCATACAGACTGGCTCCCCAAGCCATTGTTTACAAAATAAAGAAAGCTTGCAGGGAACATTTCTTTTTTTTCTTGATAAATGTCCTTTTTGTTGCAGCAGGTTCTATACGCGGTACCGATGCACCACTTTACAGGCAGACTAAGGGGACCCCCACATGGGCATTATATTTAACCACTTAACCACCGGGCCATAGCCAAATGACAGCTACAGTGCAGTTCAATAAATCTGGGAGGGCGTATATTGACGCCCTCCCAGAATCGCGCTCCCACGCGCCCACCTGGGGCGTGCACATAGAAGTATCTGGATTACGGATCACGGTAAATGGCCACTGACAGCGGGCGTTTACCATGTGATCGCTCCGTCAAATGATGGAGCAATCACTTGTAAACAAACCGGCGTCATGTATGTTTCCTCTCTCCCCTCTCTGTATCGATCGGTACAGTGTGAGCAGAGTGGGGAGAGATTGGTTGCAGCAGCGCTGTGGGCTGGATCTGTAGTGCCCACAGCGCTGCTCTGTGCCAATTCAGGGACTCATCCATCCATCCATGCTCAGCCATCCCTCTGTCATACTCATCCAGCCATCCATGCGCAGCCATCCATACTCAGCAATACTCATCCATGCTCAGATATCCCTCTGTCATATTTATCCATCCATCCATGCTCAGCCATCCACACTCAGCAATAATCATCCATCCATGCTCAGCCATTCCTCTGTCATACTCATCCATCCATCCATGCTCAGCCATCCACACTCAGCAATAATCATCCATCCATCCATGCTTAGCCATCCCTCTGGCATACCTATCCATCCATCCATGCTCAGCCATCCCATCCCCCCCAGCCATACTCAGCTATACTCAGCCATACCCAGCCATACTCAGACATCCTCAGCAATACCCAACCGTACTCAGCCATACCCAGCCATACTCAGCCATACCCAGCCATACCCAGCCATACCCAGCCATACTCAGCAATACCCAGCCATACCCAGCCATACTCAGCAATACCCAGCCATATTCAGCAATACCCAGCCGTACCCAGCCATACTCAGCCATACTCAGCCGTACTCAGCCATACTCAGCCGTACTCAGCCGTACCCAGCCGTACCCAGCCATACCCAACCATACTCAGCTGTACCCAGCCATACTCAGCCATAATCAGCCATCCCAGCCATACTCAGCCACACTCAGCCATACCCAGCCGTACCCAGGCATACTCAGCCGTACCCAACTGTACTCAGCCGTACCCAGCCATACTCAGCCATACCCAGCCGTACCCAGCCGAGCCCAGTCATACTCAGCCATACCCAGCCGTACTCAGCCGTACCTAGCCATACCCAGCCGTACCCAGCCATACCCAACCATACTCAGCCATACCCAGCCGTACTCAGACATACCCAGCCGTACTCAGCCATCCCATCCATACTCAGCCATACTCAGCCATCCACATTTATGGTTCAGCCATCCCCATCCACGGCTCATCCATCCCCATTCATGCTCATCCATTCCACATCAGTTCTTATCCATGCCACTACAGTGCCTCACAAAAGTGTAATCGGTAGTCAAATTAGATTTGAGAAATTTATGCTCCTGGAACACCTGATGCTACTCCCTGCATGTTGGGCCTCTGTATGTGGCCATACTGTGTAAAAGTCTCACACACCATACTCAGGAGGAGTAGCAGAATGTGTTTTGGGGTGTAATTTGTGGCATGCATATGCTGTGTGTGAGAAATAACCTGCTAATATGACAATTTTGTGGGGAAAAAAAAAAAGAAAAAAAATATCTTTATTTTGAAAAGAATTGTGGGAAAAAAATTACAACTTCAAAAAACTCACCATACCACTTAATAAATAGATCGGAATGTCTACTTTCCAAAAAGGGGTCATTTGGGGGGTATTTGTACTTTCCTGGCTTGTTAGGGTCTCAAGAAATGAGATAGGTGGTTAGTACTTCAGGTGTGATCAATTTTGAGGGATTGGCACCATAGCTTGTGGACTCTATAACTTTCACAAAGACCAAATAATATACACCAATTTGGGTTATTTTTAGCAAAGATATGTAGCAGTATAAATTTTGGCCAAAATTTATGAAGAAAAATGCATTTTTTTTACAGAATTTTCAGTCTTTTTTCTTTTATAGTGCAAAAAAATTTAAAAAAAAACAGCGGTGATTAAATACCACCAAATAATATACACCACCAAAAGAAAGCTCTATTTGTGTGAAAAAAGGACAAAAATGTCATATGGGTACAGTGTTGTATGACTAAGTAATCGTCATTCAAAATGTAAGAGCACCAAAAGCTGAAAATTGGTCTGGTTAGGAAGGGGGTTTAGGTGTCCACTGGTCAAGTGGTTAAAGGAATTTTTCATTTTCATTGTTTCACTTTAAGCATCATTAACTCACTGCTCATTTAAAAACTATCTTTTTTAAACTTTTTTTTGCATTGATACATGTCCTCCAGGGCACTACCCAAACCTCATACCCTTTGTATATACAATGACTTGCATATAAGCCTTCCAAATGGGCACTTCTGATTTTTCCAGTGCGGGTCCCATAGACTTTAATGGGGTTCGTTGTTCGGCTCCGAACGTTTGCAAACTTTTGCAAACTTTTGCGATGGCCCATCTCTACTCTCAGCTAAAGGGATGCCACCTGGAATATGCTCTATAATCCAGACTTGGTGTATATTGGTAGGCCGACCATGGTGGAGGCTAAAGTGTCTAGGGGCACTATGGTACACATCGCAATCCTCAATTAATCTCTGATACGTATAGTATGGCCCATGTAATGAAGGCCACATGGACAGGTGAGTCCATGAATTTGTCAAGGCTGGGCTCCTGCTATCTACGAGCAGCTCTTTTCTTTTAGTGCACAGAGGCTACTCAGCTATGGGTTAATTACCAGCCACTCGTTTCCACAGTGACCAACCTGGTTACAATTACCTGCCTCATTAGTCCAGCCTACAGCCAGCCCATTTTTGCTAATTAAACAGGTTTGCTCATTCCCCCTGTGCCCTTGCGTGGTCTATGATCTCCAGTGTGTTCCTGTGTATGACTTAACCTGGCTGACTTCACTTACAATATCTGTTCCTGTTTTTGCTCCTTACTACACTGACTAGTTTCCTGATCCCAGCTCGTCTGATTATCTGCTCTGGCATCCAAACCTTGGCTTCAGTTTTTGACCACGTTACTGAGCTGTGTAGTTTTTTTGCTATTTTATTAAAGGTGTGCACTTTCTGTCTCCATCTGGTTTATGGTTTCTGACATGACGCAAGGGCCATCAATTCAGAATATGCAGGCAATCCACCTAGTTCTAATATTTTCTCCAGGTTGGACAAGCAGGAATACCACATGGATCAGTTTGTCAAAGTGTTACAAATGCTGCTGATTAAAACTGCTCATCTGGATCCTCCTGCTCCAGCTGCTCCGGTACAACCAGTGTTGTAAGCCATCCCTGCTGCTCCTGTCTCTGATCAGGCAGGCACCTCTAATACTACTAATGTAAGAGGTATGACTGGTTCTGCTCCACTTCCCCAGCATTTTGGGGGTGATCCAGCTCACTGCAGAGGGTTTCTTGACCAGGTTGGAATATATTTTGAGATGCTGCCCCAGGAGTACCCTACTGACAGAAGCAAAGTAGGCTTCATTATTTCTTTACTTTGCCCAAGCCAAGGCTTTCTGACAAAGCCTTGGCTTGGGCAAACCCTCTGTGGCAAACTCAAGTACCCATTGTCCAGAATTACCCTGAGTTTGTGACCTCCTTTGAAAGGGTATTTGATTTTCCCGCTCACTCTGTTCATAGACATGAATGAAGTAGAATAAAACAGTTTTTTTGTGCACTTAATTTACAGGAAGCTGACAATTGCTGGTATTTCATGTACGGTAAATTTGGCACTAACACCCCAAACATTCTCCTTATCCCTCTTGTTAGCATCTTGTTAGCATCTTGGCACTCCTCCTCATCATCAGCAGCACCCCAATCATCTCCCTCCTTCTTACTCTCCTTGTATTCATCCTCTGCTTTCTGCTGCCTTGTGGATAAAAATAATGGTGGCTACGTGGTGTACCATGTATCACAAACTCATGTAAAAAGGTGTTTGGCAAAGCTGACATTAAAAAGTTGGGCACAATTCTATTGACTTCTTATGGCTAGTTGGTGGGGCTATGGCTAAGAAGGAGGAGGAAAAAAGCACATGAGCATCACTATCAATAAAATGGATGCTCTGCACCGTGAGAAGGGGGAACAAAAAAACACTAGCTATCCTCAAACTTAAATGGCTGGATCTAAAGGGCATGTTAGCAATCTTAAAAAAATTGATTTTTAAGGAGGAGGAAAATGAGGCAATAACTGTCTGAAATAATGGCTGCTATGCACCCTTGAGGAGGAGGAAGAAAAGGGTGTTTTAGCAGTCCTAAAAATGCAATATCTGCTATGTGCCCTCGAGGGGGAATATGGGCATTTTGGTGAAAACCTGTCTCGCTGCTGCTTATCACAATGGTGCTGTTATCAGTAGCTATGTCAAAAAAAGGCACACACCACAGAACATTTTCTATTTTCTGCTTATTTAAGCACTTTAAAATGCTGTTCTGATGCTAGCCATATGCTACTAAACACTAGGGATAATCTTTGAAGTGCTGAGGACCATTGAACAAACTGGCCAAATGATGCCAGTTTTCTGGCTCAAATTCCCAGCAGCTGTTTGTAAGTAAACTGACTAGGCATCTGTCATTTATTGGCAGTAGCACTACTGTGCCACTCGCCAATTTATACAAATTGTCATGTGATCTGCTGTGATTGGTCACAGCGATGACATGGTACTGGCCGGGGTGGACACAGCGGGTGACAGATCGCATCACAGCATGGTTTGTGGGGTGTGCGGGGCGCGTTCTGGGAGGGCGTCATATGACCTCCACCCGAGACCGTGCATGTCTCGCCCGGCCATCATTTGTCTATAGGCAGGGCGTGAAGGGGTTAAAGGCATCTCCCAAGCATGTTGTTTTGTAATTCAAAAGATTAGTGCTGCTCCCATGTCATCCTAAATGTCAAGAGAATGTCCCTTGTATCGCTGTAAGGTTTTTACATTTTTTTTTTTTGGTACATGTCCCCAATAGCAGTGCCTAGCTCCAAATGCCGTTTTTGTCAATCTCTCACCTATTAGCCTTGAAAATGGCCAGAATTGTTTATAAAGATTTGCCCTCTTCAGTGGGGTTTGGTTTTAAGTTTAAGTAATTCCAGTGAAGAAAATAGGTTTGTGGGTTCTAAGTAACCTACAATATACACAGGAAGTTATGCCAGTCTTAAAGAAATTTAGGATACATAATAACTGTAATGTCAAGGAAACAATCCTTGATTTCAGGTCGGATAAAACATGCTCTGCAAGGCAAATGTTTATATTTGTATCAAAATGAATTAATAAAGATATATTGTTATATTTATACATGAAAAACTATGTTCTTTTCATATTCACAACATTTAGACATGTTTATCCTTGGCAATTATGGTAAACTGTTTATCAACAATTATGAACAGAATATGTCAGAGAATACAGTGGTTATATTAGTTTTGTTTCTTGCCCTACAGCAAACGTTTTGCAATAAAGAGGCAGGGTCAGTTTCTAAACCCTGGACCCTTTGATAATTCTTCACCACCCCTTTAGGTCTACCATAGGCATTCCATTTCCAGGCAGTAATCTCAATCTCATAGTCATATAAGTCTCATTAGGGGTCAGAGGGAGGTGCAGATGGAGAAACCCACCAAATAAAAAAAAGGATCTGCATATAAACTCTATTCCATTAAACAAGTTCACCTAATAACGTACTGGAAGGTGACCACTACACACACCTGTATCAGACGGATTGGCATGTACAGTAAGTAAACTGGTGCAGGAAGGACAAAATCAGCTTGTTAAGCTCCAGTGGACTTCAAACAAATAATGCCCATATGCCCACAGATGCCGGATCACTGTTTCATAAATGTGAGTAAAGTAGATAAAAGATTACTTTGGCTCATGCTCTCCACCTGTACAAAACTCCTCAGATATGTTTCGCCCTTTTTATTGACTTAATTGTAGAGGCAATCTGCGGCAGGGACTGCTAGTAACTAAGCAGAATCATAAGCCATAGATTGACAGCATCTGGACAAATTGGTTGTAGGCACAACAGTGCTATCTGCTGCAAGGCAGACATTCTTGCAGGACTCCTGATGACTAGAAGGGATGAGCCGAACACCCCCCGGTTCAGTTCGCACCAGAACCTGCGAACGGACCGAAAATTCGTGCAAACTTTAGAACCCCATTGAAGTCTATGGGACTCGAAAGTTCAAAATCAAAAGTGCTAATTTTAAAGGCTAATTTGCATGGTATTGTCCTAAAAAGGGTTTGGGGACCCAGGTCTTGCCCCAGGGGACATGTATCAATGCAAAAAAAGTTTTAAAAACAGTCGTTTTTTCAGGAGCAGTGATTTTAATGATGCTTAAAGTGAAAAAAAAAGTGAAATATTCCTTTAAATATCGTACCTGGGGAGTGTCTATAGTATGCCTTTAAAGTGGTGCGTGTTTCTCGTACTTAGAACAGTCCCTTCACGGGCTCAACTCGCCCATAAAATGTGCGAACGTGATGTGCGAGCTGAGAACCAATAAAGCTGAGGTGGTCTTCCTCCAGGAGACACATCTATACCTGGGGAGAAATCAGAGGATTCGGTCAAGGGACTACCCGCTGTGGTTTTATAGCGACTCCCCGATAAGGGGAGCAAAAGGGGTAGCGATCGGCTTTGCTAGGGAAACCCGTTTTCAGATAGAGGAGAGAATGTCTGACCCTGAGGGCCGATTTTTGTTTTTGAGGGGAAAACTAAATGGTGAGGTATATACATTAGCTAACATCTATTGCCCTAATAACAATTCAAGTAAATATCTAATTGGAGCTTTATCAAAGCTAGAGGGTTTCAGGAGAGGGAGGATTGTCCTGGCAGGAGATCTGAATCTTTGCCTTGAGCCGGGCAAGGACAGTGCGTCGCGTGCTCGGGGGACAGGTGGGGTATGGTTGAATAAACTTAAAAAAAAACTACATCAGCTTCAACTAGTCGATGTTTGGAGGATGCAACACCAAAAAATAATGGATTTCACTTACTACTCCCCCGTGCACGCGACGTACTCAAGACTTGACTATTTTTTTATAGACCATAGGTTTTTAGAGGAGGTTGAAAGTACAAATATTGGCCCTATAACATTCTCGGACCACGCCCCGGTGACATTACGAATAAAGCAAAACAAGCAAACTCCCCCGTTTCATAATTGGAGACTAAATGAAGATCTCCTTCACGATAAGGAAATAGACAAATTAATAAGTGAAGAACTGGAATTCTATTTCGAACTAATTCCTCTGAAGAAATATCGGAAGCAATAGTATGGGAGGCCCACAAGGCATATATTAGGGGGATAATAATAAAGGCGGGAGTAGAGAAAGAAAGAAGGCAGAAAAAAGTCTTGAGCACCCTCCAGGAAGAAGTTAAAAAACTAGAAAGGCAGCATCAGGAAACGGGGGAAGGAGGGATTTTGGGAAAATTATATGGGGCTAGAGAGGCCTTGAGACAGCAGATAGAGGCAGAAAATCGTAATAAATACAATTTAGTCAAAAAAGAAAGATATATATCTGGTAATAAACCAGGTCGAGTTCTGGCTAGGGCATTACGTAGAAAGAAAAACAAAAATTACATCGATAAGATAAAGACGAAATCAGGAGAATGTAAATACAAGGATAAGGATATAGCAAAAACCTTCCAGGAATTTTATGGGGAACTCTACTCAATAAATACAAAGGATAACGATAAAGTGAGAGAGCAAAAACGAGAAAAAATAAATAACTACCTAAAAGATACTGGGATGATTAAGATAACAAAAGAGGAGAGTCTCGTGTTAGATGTCCCCATTACAGAGGCTGAGGTAAGGAAAGCTATCAAGGAGATCCAGACAGGAAAGAGCCCGGGTCCAGACGGACTGACGGTATTATATTATAAGAAATATCAAGAGCGGTTAGTACCAAAATTATGTACCTATATGAATGAGATAGGAGAGAGAGGGGAAATGAGTAGAGACGCATTGGCAGCCACTATAGCGCTCATTCACAAGGAGGGTAAGGACAACACACTATGCTCTAGCTTTAGGCCTATTTCCCTATTAAATAACGACACAAAAATCTTTGCAAAAGTTATTGCGGGTAGAGTAAAGCAAACGATTAAAAACATCATCCACCCTGATCAAGTGGGGTTCATACCAGGTAGGCAAGGAAGGGACAATAGTATTAAAACGCTACTGATAACTCAGGAAATTAAAAAGAGTGGGGTCCCAGGACTACTGCTATCAATAGATGCTGAAAAAGCATTTGATAGAGTAGACTGGGACTTCATGATAGAAACACTCAAACAAGTAGGCTATGGGGAGAGGATCTGCAGCTGGATAAGGGCGCTCTATACAAAACCATCAGCGAGAGTAAAAATAAACGGGATCTTGTCCGAGCCTTTTAGCATGTATAACGGTACAAGACAGGGGTGCCCAATCTCCCCAATGCTCTTCCTGATAGTTTTGGAGCCCCTTCTCACCAGGATAAGACAGAACCCTGACATTGGCGGAGTTAATATAGGGGGAACTGAGTATAAGCTCGCTGCTTTTGCGGACGATATTCTCCTCTACATAACTAATCCAAGAATTTCTCTTCCGAATGTTCTAGCTACATTAGAAGAGTACGGGAAATTGTCTAATTTTAAAGTAAACACCAACAAATCAGAAGTACTAGACATTAACCCAAACAAGACAAGAGACTTCGCTTACCAAAAACATTTTCCTTTTAGGTGGGAGAGGGAAGCCCTAAACTATCTAGGAATTAAAATTACAACATCAGTAGAAGAGCTATACCAGGCCAATTTCATCCCACTCTTAAACGAGGTTAAAGTAGAACTAAAGAGATTACAGCAGGGGCAACTGTCGTGGTCGGGAAGAATAAGTTCACTTAAAATGGTTTTATTACCAAAAATTACATACAAATTGCAAATGCTCCCAGTGGCTCTTCCGTCTAGTTATCTTAAAAGGCTGCACTCAATGATATTAAAATTCATATGGAAAGGGAAAACCCCACGGATAAAATATGATCAATTAATAAACACTAAAAACAAAGGGGGATGGGGAGCACCTGATATCAGTAAATACTATGAAGCCATTGCACTGGGGAGGGTAATAGATTGGTTTAAAAACAAAGGTAAACAATGGGTAGAAATTGAAAATAATATCAGTAAGTTAAAACTTCACAAAATAATATGGTGCGCACCAAAATTAAGAAAACAAGACACAAAAATGCACGAAATCACTAGACATGCACTTGGAGTATGGGACCGGGTTCATAAAAGGGAACACTGGGAATACAACTCACCACTAATGTCATTGAAGGAAGTAGAATATTTCCCACCGGGAAATGAAGAGTGGTTCGGGAAATGGCTTCTAGACGAGAATTTGCAATTAAAGGATGTAACAGACCGGGGGAAAATATGCTCAATTCAGGAGCTCAAGAAAAGAGGAGATAAGATGAATATTAATCCATGGCGTTACGCTCAGTTAAAACACTTCGTAGTATCTTTGCCGCAACCTATTAGAACAATGAATAACCTACTCCCATTAGAAAAAATATGTATAGAACTAGACGAAAAAAGTGGTTTTTCTAGAATATATAAAATATTGGTCGAGCTGAAGAGGGTAGACACCTTGTCTTTTATAAGTAAATGGGAGAAGGAGTTAGGTTTAACATTTGCAGAGACAGAAGTTGAACTGATAGTAAAGCGTCTTTTGACCACATCAGTTAATTACAAAGTCCTAGAGTTAAATTACAAGTGTTTAACAAGAATGTACATGACCCCGGATAAGATGCATAAAATCGATAAGGATAAATCTCGGCTTTGTTGGAGGGGATGTGGTGAAATTGGGACAATGGCCCATGTGTGGTGGTCGTGTCCTGAGATAATGATCTTCTGGGATGAGATCAGAAAATATATTAAAGAGATTACTAAATATGATTTGCCAAGGGATCCCAGGGCTCTTCTGTTCCACCTGAGTGAGATGCCTACTAAGGCCTACCTCAGATCACTCCTTCCTCACCTTATTGATGCAGCTAAGAGCCTAATCCCCAAAAACTGGAATAGAAAAGAAAGGCCAACCATGAGGGAATGGATCAATAAAATAAATGAGATACAGGACTTGGAATATCTAAGGTTCAGTGAAGGGATGAAAATGGAGGCATTTAGGTCTAAGTGGGGAGAATGGGAGAGATTCAAAAAATCTATAAAAGCAGCTGAGATATGGTTATCTTGAATGGCTAAGGGGGGGGGTAAAAAAAAAGAGGAAAAAAAAAAAAAAAAAAAGAAGACAGGAGACGTGAGGGAGTATGGTCTCGGGTGGGGGGGACAGGGGGGGTGGTGGTGGAGGGTAGCTAGTAAGGAACTAATGGTCTATGTTGGAAATAATGTGGGGGGGTGTAATTCTTGAATATTTGTGTTAAGAAATCTCCTAATTAATGCAATAGATTAAAGCCATAATGATGTGACGGAAAAAGGGAGGTATTTTTCTTGATCTTCAACTTGAAAAAAGCTACTTCCACGGTTTATCCCTTCGCTGATGTGGCATAAAAAAAAAAAAGAACAGTCCCTTCACAAAATGACATTTTTAAAGGAATAAAAGTCATTTAAAACTGCTTGTGGCTTTAACCACTTCCATACAGGGCATTTTCACCCCCTTCCTGCCCAAGCCAATTTTCAGCTTTCAGCGCTGTCACACTTTGAATAACAATTGCGCGGTCATACAACACTGTACCCAAATGAAATTTTTCTCTTTCAATATGTTTATTGAGAATTTTGCAATAACAGAACAAGAAAGATAATACAGACGTTATCTCATATCTGGGGTCAACAAGCCCCAATCACAGAGGCCAAGGGCCTATACAGACCATCAATATTCAAGGAAAGAAAAAAATAAATAAAAAGTTTAATACATATAAAGAAAAGGGAAGAAAGGAAGAGACTGAACTTATTAATACCATAAAATATAAGTATTTCTGTAGTTGTCATATATAAATTGAGATTAACCTCACTATGTTAGCGTACCAGGGAAACCTAAGTAAGTTAAAAAAATAAAAAGAAACTCAACCCAGGGTCACTGGGAGTTATTACTGAAGGGGTCATTGGGGGGTTTCACAAGGTATATTAGCACTATCTAGTCGGGCGGGTCACCCCTTTGGGATCATTCTGTGACCCGCTCGGCTCCAACCGGGTTAGTTGGATATCTTCGTATACCCCTCCCATCCCAATATAGCAATGTATCAAGACCCTAAGTTCCGTTAACTCGCAAGGTAGCTCTTCCCTGTTACAGAGCTACTCATTTCACTGGGAGCATTTACAACCGCTGTTACAGTGTATGTATGTCTCGTGTCCGTAAAAAGGTCTCAACCTTGTAAGTCTCTCCATCCAGAGAATCTATAGAATCTCCAGAGAAGCTATAGGTGCAACTGTGCAGGGGTAAACAGTACACTAACTGTAATTACTTCAACCTGCCTCCCTGTGGTATTATTAAGATCAGAAGAAGAACACCAGCACTTGTCTTCAGGTAGCTATAGGTGCAAATGTGCAGGGTACACAGTACACTAACTGTAAATACTTCAAGCTGCCTGCCTGTGGTATTAATAGGATCAGAAGAAGAACACCAGCACTTGTCTTCAGCAGTTATAGGTGCAACTGTGCAGGGGTACACAGTACACTAACTGTAAATATTTCAAGCTGCCGGCCTGTGGTATTAATAGAATCAGAAGAAGAACAACAGCACTTGTCTTCAGTTAGCTATAGGTGCAACTGTGCAGGCTACACAGTACACTAACTGTAAATACTTTCAGCTGATCGCCTGTGGTAATAATAGGATCAGAATAGGAACACCAGCAATTGTCTTCAGGCAGCTATAGGTGCAACTGTGCAGGGGTACACAGTACACTAACTGTAAATACTTCAAGCTGCCTGCCTGTGGTATTAATAGAATCAGAAGAAGAACACCAGCACTTGTCTTCAGTTAACTATAGGTGCAACTGTGCAGAGTACACAATACACTAACTGTAAATACTTTAAGCTGCCTGCCTGTGGTATTAATAGGATCAGAAGAAGAACAACAGCACTTGTCTTCAGGTAGCTATAGGTGCAACTGTGAAGGGTACACAGTACACTAACTGTAAATACTTCCAAGTGCCTGCATGTGGTATTATTAGGATCAGAAGAAGAACACCAGCAATTGTCTTCAGGTAGCTATAGGTGCAACTCTGCAGGGTACACAGTACACTAACTGTAAATACTTCAAGCTGCCTGCCTGAGGTATTATTAGGAGCAGAAGAAGAACAACAACACTTGGCTTCAGGTAGCTATAGGTGCAACTGTGCAGGGGTACACAGTACACTAACTGTAAATACTTCAAGCTGCCTGCCTGTGGTATTAATAGGATCAGAAGAAGAACACCAACACTTGTCTTCAGGTAGCTATAGGTGCAACTGTGCAGGATACACAGTACACTAACTGTAAATACTTCAAGCTGCCTGCATGTGGTATTAATAGGATCAGAAGAAGAACACCAGCACTTGTCTTCAGGTGGCTATAGGTGTAACTGTGCAGGGGTACACAGTACACTAACTGTAAATACTTCAAGCTGCATGCCTGTACTATTAATAGGATCAGAAGAAGAACACTAGCACTTGTCTTCAGGTAGCTATAGGTGCAATTGTGCAGGGGTACACAGTACACTAACTGTAATTACTTCAACCTGCCTGCCTGTGGTATTATTAGGATCAGAAGAAGAACAGCAGCACTTGTCTTCAGGTAGCTATAGGTGCAAATGTGCAGGGTACACAGTACACTAACTGTAAATACTTCAAGCTGCCTACCTGTGGTATTAATAGGATCAGAAGAAGAAAAACAGCACCTGTCTTCAGTTAGCTATAGGTGCAACTGTGCATGGTACACAGTACACTAACTGTAACTACTTCCAAGTGCCTGCCTGTGGTATTATTAGGATCAGAAGAAGAACACCAGCAATTGTCTTCAGTTAGCTATAGGTGCAACTCTGCAGGGTACACAGTAAACTAACTCTAAATACTTCAAGCTGCCTGCCTGTGGTATTATTAGGATCAGAAGAAGAACAACAACACTTGTCTTCAGGTAGCTATAGGTGCAACTGTGCAGGGTACACAGTACACTAACTGTAAATACTTCAAGCTGCCTGCCTGTGGTATTAATAGGATCAGAAGAAGAACAAAAGCACTTGTCTTCAGGTAGCTATAGGTGCAACTGTGCAGGGTACACAGTACACTAACTGTAAATACTTCCAAGTGCCTGCATGTGGTATTATTAGGATCAGAAGAAGAACACCAGCAATTGTCTTCAGGTAGCTATAGGTGCAACTCCGCAGGGTACGCAGTACACTAACTGTAAATACTTCAAGCGGCCTGCCTGTGGTATTATTAGGATCAGAAGAAAAACAACAACACTTGGCTTCAGGTAGCTATAGGTGCAACTGTGCAGGGGTACACAGTACACTAACTGTAAATACATCAAGCTGCCTGCCTGTGGTATTAATAGGATCAGAAGAAGAACACCAACACTTTTCTTCAGGTAGCTATAGGTGCAACTGTGCATGCATGGTACACAGTACACTAACTGTAAATACTTCAAGCGACCTGCCTGTGGTATTAATAGGATCAGAAGAAGAACAACAGCACCTGTCTTCAGTTAGCTATAGGTGCAACTATGCAGAGTACACAGTACAGTAACTGTAAATAATTTAAGCTGACTGCCTGTGGTATTAATAGGATCAGAAGAAAAACAACAACACTTGTCTAAGGTAGCTATAGGTGCAACTGTGCAGAGGTACACAGTACACTAACTGTAACTACTTCCAAGTGCCTGCCTGTGGTATTATTAGGATCAGAAGAAGAACACCAGCAATTGTCTTCAGTTAGCTATAGGTGCAACTCTGCAGGGTACACAGTACACTAACTGTAAATACTTCAAGCTGCCTGCCTGTGGTATTATTAGGATCAGAAGAAGAACAACAACACTTGTCTTCAGGTAGCTATAGGTGCAACTGTGCAGGGTACACAGTACACTTACTGTAAATACTTGAAGCGCCCTGCCTGTGGTATTAATAGGATCAGAAGAAGAACACCAGCACTTGTCTTCAGGTAGCTATAGGTGCAACTGTGCAGGGGTACACAGTGCACTAACTGTAAATACTTCAAGCTGCCTGCCTGTGTTATTAATAGGATCAGAAGAAGAACAACAGCACCTGTCTTCAGTTAGCTATAGGTGCAACTGTGCAGAGTACACAGTACAGTAACTGTAAATAGTTTAAGCTGACTGCCTCTGGTATTAATAGGATCAGAAGAAGAACAACAGCACTTGTCTTCAGGTAGCTATAGGTGCAACTGTGCATGGTACACAGTACACTAACTGTAACTACTTCCAAGTGCCTGCCTGTGGTATTATTAGGATCAGAAGAAGAACACCAGCAATTGTCTTCAGTTAGCTATAGGTGCAACTCTGCAGGGTACACAGTACACTAACTGTAAATACTTCAAGCTGCCTGCCTGTGGTATTATTAGGATCAGAAGAAGAACAACAACACTTGTCTTCAGGTAGCTATAGGTGCAACTGTGCAAGGTACACAGTACACTTACTGTAAATACTTCAAGAGCCCTGCCTGTGGTATTAATAGGATCAGAAGAAGAACACCAGCACTTGTCTTCAGGTAGCTATAGGTGCAACTGTGCAGGTATACACAGTACACTAACTGTAAATACTTCAAGGTGCCTGCCCATGGTATTATTAGGATCAGAAGAAAAACACCAGCACTTGTCTTCAGGTAGCTATAGGTGCAACTGTGCAGGGTACACAGTACACTAACTGTAAATACTTCAAGCTGCCTACCTGTGGTATTAATAGGATCAGAATAAGAACACCAGCAATTGTCTTAAGGTAGCTATAGGTGCAACTGTGCAGGGGTACACAGTACACTAACTGTAAATACTTCAAGGTGCCTGCCTGTGGTATAATTAGGATGAGAAGAAGAACACCAGCACTTGTCTTCAGTTAGCTATAGGTGCAACTGTGCAGAGTACACAATACACTAACTGTAAAAACTTTAAGCTGCCTGCCTGTGGTATTAATAGGATCAGAAGAAGAACAAAAGCACTTGTCTTCAGGTAGCTATAGGTGCAACTGTGCAGGTTACACAGTACACTAACTGTAAATACTTCCAAGTGCCTGCATGTTGTATTATTAGGGTCAGAAGTAGAAAACCAGCAATTGTCTTCAGGTAGCTATAGGTGCAACTCTGCAGGGTACACAGTACACTAACTGTAAATACTTCAAGCTGCCTGCCTGTGGTATTATTAGGATCACAAGAAGAACAACAACACTTGGCTTCAGGTGGCTATAGGTGCAACTGTGCAGGGGTACACAGTACACTAACTGTAAATACTTCAAGCAGCCTGCCTGTGGTATTAATAGGATCAGAAGAAGAACACCAACACTTGTCTTCAGGTAGCTATAGGTGCAACTGTGCAGGGTACACAGTACACTAACTGTAAATACTTGAAGCGGCCTGCCTGTGGTATTAATAGGATCAGAAGAAGAACACCAGCACTTGACTTCAGGTAGCTATAGGTGCAATTGTGCAGGGGTACACAGTACACTAACTGTAATTACTTCAACCTGCCTGCCTGTGGTATTATTAGGATCCGAAGAACAACAGCACTTGTCTTCAGTTAGCTATAGGTGCAACTGTGCAGGGTACACAGTACACTAGATGTAAATACTTTAAACTGCCTGCCTGTGGTAATAAAAGGATCAGAAGAAGAACACCAGCACTTGTCTTCAGGTAGCTATAGGTGTAACTGTGCAGGGGTACACAGTACACTAACTGTAAATACTTCAAGCTGCATGCCTGTGGTATTAATAGGATCAGAAGAAGAACACCAGCACTTGTCTTCAGGTAGCTATAGGTGCAACTATGCAGCGGTACACAGTACACTAACTGTAAATACTTCAAGCTGCCTGCCTGTGGTATTAATAGGATCAGAAGAAGAACACCAACACTTTTCTTCAGGTAGCTATAGGTGCAACTGTGCATGCAGGGTACACAGTACACTAACTGTAAATACTTCAAGCGTCCTGCCTGTGTTATTATTAGGATCAGAAGAAGAACACCAGCACTTGTCTTCAGGTAGCTATAGGTGCAAATGTGCAGGGTACACAGTACACTAACTGTAAATACTTCAAGCTGCCTACCTGTGGTATTAATAGGATCAGAAGAAGAACACCAACACTTGTCTTCAGGTAGCTATAGGTGCAACTGTGCAGGGTACACAGTACACTTACTGTAAATACTTCAAGCGCCCTGCCTGTGGTATTAATAGGATCAGAAGAAGAACACCAGCACTTGTCTTCAGGTAGCTATAGGTGCAACTGTGCAGGGGTACACAGTACACTAACTGTAAATACTTCAAGATGCCTGCCCGTGGTATTATTTGGCTCAGAAGAAGAACACCAGCACTTGTCTTCAGGTAGCTATAGGTGCAACTGTGCAGGGTACACAGTACACTAAATGTAAATACTTCAAGCTGACTGCCTGTGGTATTAATAGGATCAGAATAAGAACACCAGCAATTGTCTTCAGGCAGCTATAGGTGCAACTGTGCAGGGGTACACAGTACACTAACTGTAAATACTTCAAGCTGCCTGCCTGTGGTATTAATAGAGTCAGAAGAAGAACAACAGAACTTGTCTTCAGTTAGCTATAGGTGCAACTGTGCAGGGTACACAATACACTAACTGTAAATACTTCAAATACTTGTGACAAAAACAATACAAAGGAAAGTGGAAAAATGTAGCCCTAAGTGAATATGAATAAATGTTCCACAATATTGACAAAGATAAAATCAAGTCCATACGTCTTTAAATTAGATGGTAAATAATGTGGTACAACAAATCATAAAGTCTAAAACCAAAAAAGTGAAGTGATGAAGTGTCCAATTGTGTCAGAACACAGAAAGGGCCATTCATGTATGATGAATATCCAGAAGGAACTGGCAGGGATAATATTGATCCGTGGGTGGAACCGACATCATAAATACTCAACATCAATGGATAAGTAAAGATGGGTACTCTTACCAAATTGGGCAGATGAGGAGATGTCCTGGACGATGGAGCTGGCAAGGTGGACTTCAAACAAACCTCCAGGGGTCATCAGGGCAGGTCATTGAGATGGGAACTCAAGACAAAAGATTTTGGAGGCAAGATGTGCCACAAATGGCCCACAATGGGCAATTGTTCTCATCCAGGCAATATGTGAAAAGAAAATTAAGACTTCCACACGGTGTAGGTAAAAAAAGGGGATTTTTATTTCTAAAAAGCCACACAAGTAAAAATGTGATCACTGTAAAAACAAAGGCAGCATGGAGAAGGGGTAACCTCTCAACGCATTTCGACCTAATGGTCTTCTACTGGGGTATGAACAACCCACTCCACGCTGCTAATATTTATAAATAAACATAAAGTACATGACCAATGAGGAAGAAAGGTTAAAATTGGATATCATTGGACCTAGGACAATCACCTGACTAGGAGATTTGTCACATGGTCCAATAAACCAATGAACTGAGGGGTAGAAGTGACAGGTGGGCGCGACGTCCAATGGATCCACAGACCGGAACTAACTGGTGTGTAAAGCCATCCATCCATGTGTCTAACAAAGGGATATGACGTTGTGCTGCAAAGCCTGCCAAACATCATTCCCAGGTCACATGATCGGAGAGGAAAGAACACCATGTGACCACGGGGAAAAGAAATCTCACAATCTCAGTGAGAAACATCACAGTGATCATACAGGCGCGACCTGACAAGTCAGAGCCAATGAACACAACGTTCCTCCAGATTCCTAGAGGGAATTTGTGTATGTTAAAACGAAGACACACATATCCACCATAACGTGAACAGACTCTAAAGGTGACACTGAGGACCCATTCATGTGAGATAAAGATCCACAAAACAAAAAGATTCCATGGTGTAAAACATGGAAAATCATAAAAAACATCAAACACTAAATAAATGGTTGGTAATACCAAAAATGAATAAACTGAAAAAACTTTAAATATGAATGGAATAAAGTGGCATCCAACTGGAAAATGAAAATATGAATAATAAACAAGAACAATCTCTAAGATTGATTAATGAAAGAAAAATGAAAATAAAAAATATTAGTGGAAAAGTTACACATGTTCTTCAAGGTTCCACCCCATGGAGCCCCCCCCCATAAAGAACTCCACAGTGGAAAACCAAAAAGAACACAAGGAACCCCAGAGAAAGCACTTATCAGGTATGTAACCAGAGTGGCATCCAACTGGAAAATGAAAATATGAATAATAAACAAGAACAATCTCTAAGATTGATTATTGAAAGAGTTGAGGTCCCACTCCACGTTCAATCCAAATGGAAAGTAGGACCTCAACTCATGGATCCAATACGTTTCGAGGCGTGAAATGCCCCGAAGTCGCAATTCCTCCCTCCAATGAGGGATAAACCTATCAATTACCTGGAAAAGTGTACCAGAGGGATCCTTGTTGTGCTACTGCTAATAATGCCGTGGTACCGTGTGTTTACTTTTCCCCCCTTTGATTCCAGCCACGTGCTCATTAACTCGGATGGAGAACGTCCTGATCGTACGTCCAACGTACTGTTTATGGCAGGGGCAGGTAAGCATATAGACAATGTATTTGGAGGAACATGTAGCAAACTGTTTCATATGATATATGCGGTACGTCACCGTGGACTTAAATGTTACCGTTTTGTGCCGCCCCCCAATGTTATGAAGGCACACATTGCACTTGCGACATGGGTAATAACCCTTACAGTCCTGAAAAAAAGATACCTTTTTGGGGAGTCAATCACATTCGGGGCAACCTGCCCCTGAATGGATCGTGCATCTCTAAAGATGACTGCAGCCCATTCTGGAAGGACTGGACCCAATAGTCTATCATTCAAGACCACTTTCCAGTGTTTTCTAAAGATGTCTCTAATTTGTGTAAATTGGATGGAATGAGTAGTGCTAAAGGCCCATTTGAATCTAGAGTCAGAGGTGGATTTTGGACGCTCTATCAAAGTGAAACTTCTCTCGAGTAACAAAACCCTATTAATCTCCTTGTCATAAAGATCTGGACTATAGCCCTTTTCTAGGAATCTATTCCAGAATAATTGGGACTAGGATAAGTAATCAGAAGTTCTCGTGCAATTATGACATGGCCTCAGGAATTGGCCGTGTGTGGAATTACCTTCAGCCATTTATCCTGGTGGCAACTATCGACCAGAATATAACCATTCCGGTCGGTAGGTTTAACCACTTCCCTACCAGGCCAATTCTGACATTTCTCTCCTACACTTAAAAATCATCATGTTTTTGCTAGAAAATTACATAGAACCCCCAAACAATATATATGTTTTTTTAGCAAAGACCCTAGGGAATACAATGGCGGTTGTTGCAACTTTTTATCTCACACGGTATTTGCGCAGGAATTTTTAGAACGCGTTTTTTTTGGGAAAAAAACAGTTTTGTGTTTTAAAAAAACAAAACAGTAAAGTTAGCCCAATGTTTTTGCATATTGTGAAAGATGAAGTTACGCCAAGTAAATAGATACCTAACATAGATTACCCATGTCGCAAGTGCAATGTGGGCCTTCATAACATTGGGGGGCGGCACAAAACGGTAACATTTAATTCCACAGTGACATCCCGCATATATCATATGAAACAGTTTGCTACATGTTCCTCCCAATACATTGTCTATTTGCTTACCTGCCCCTGCCATAAACAGTACGTTGGTCGTACGATCAGGATGTTCTCCATCCGAGTTAATGAGCACGTGGCTGGAATCAAAGGGGGGAAAAGTAAACACACGGTACCACGGCATTATTAGCAGTACCACAACAAGGATCCCTCTGGTACACTTTTCCAGGTGATTGATAGGTTTATCCCTCATTGGAGGGGGGAATTGCGACTTCGGGGCGTTTCACGCCTCGAAACGTATTGGATCCATGAGTTGAGGTCCTACTTTCCGTTTGGATTGAACGTGGAGTGGGACCTCAACTCTTTCAATAATCAATCTTAGAGATTGTTCTTGTTTATTATTCATATTTTCATTTTCCAGTTGGATGCCACTCTGGTTACATACCTGATAAGTGCTTTCTCTGGGGTTCCTTGTGTTCTTTTTGGTTTTCCACTGTGGAGTTCTTTATGGGGGGGGGGGCTCCATGGGGTGGAACCTTGAAGAACATGTGTAACTTTTCCACTAATATTTTTTATTTTCATTTTTATTTTTTGATTTTTATTTACTTAGAGATTTTTCCACTTTATTCCATTCATATTTTACGTTTTTTCAGTTTATTCATTTTTGGTATTACCAACCATTTATTTAGTGTTTGATGTTTTTTTTATGATTCTCCATGTTTTACACCATGGAATCTTTTTGTTTTGTGGATCTTTATCTCACATTAATGGGTCCTCAGTGTCACCTTTAGAGTCTGTTCCCGTTATGGTGGATATGTGTGTCTTCGTTTTAACATACACAAATTCCCTCTAGGAATCTGGAGGGATGTTGTGTTCATTGGCTCTGACTTGTCAGGTCGCGCCTGTATGACCGCGTGATATTTCTCGCTGAGATCGCGAGATTTCTTTTCCCCACAGTCACATGCGTTCTTTCCTCTCCGATCATGTGACCTGGGAATGACGTTTGGCGGGCTTTGCAGCGCAGCGTCATATCCCTTTGTTAAAAAAATAAACAAGATATTTGGGGGGCACACCTTCACATTAAAGCTGGTGCAGCCATAAGACCATACAATAGAAGAAAAATATTACAGCGCACACATGCAAAAAAACATTCACCTCCAGCAAGGCTAGTTTAAAAACACCTAAACATTCTCAAAAAGACATTTTCAAAAATATGGGGATTTGGTCACACCATATTGCTATATGGTGCTAAGCCCACTTACTGCGACAAAGTACCCCATGATTATAGGATTTCACAAATCTATGGATAGTGTAGGACTCACTAATCATGGGGTTTAATCCCCAAAACTCCAATAACCATTACGTGGAGGTTTTTAAAAATCTGGTGTTGAAAGATCTAGATGCGATAAATGTGAAAGAGGAGGTGAATCCAAAGTATATCAATGAGGGAATTAGATCATTAGAAAAACGAAATAATATCATTGTACGCCCAGCTGACAAGGGAGGAGGGGTAGTCATCATGGATAAGTCATTTTACCATAGGCAAATCTGAGACGTGTTGAGCGATCGTTCTACATATGAGAGACTAACCACTGACCCTACGGAAAAATATAAAGAACAATTAAATTCATTTATCGAATGGGGGTATGCCACTAATGCTCTGAATCTGAGGGAGAAGAGATATCTTGTCCCTAGTGTCTGTAGGATCCCAGTGATATACATGCTTCCTAAAATCCACAAGAATCCCAAACTACCCCCAGCACGCCCGATTGTTAACGGGATAGGCTCCGTTACAGCAAGGCTGGGTGAGTATTTAGATAAGTTTCTCCAGCCTAGTGTAAAAAACACTAGGGCATATTTGAGAGACACTACCGACCTTCTCTAACGATTGGGGGATGTTCACCTAAATCCCACCGCTGAAACTTATCTGGTCACGGCTGACGTGTCCTCATTGTACACGATCATTCAGCATGAAGATGCATCTTTATCGCTGAATTGGGCCCTGAGTAAGAGGGAGGACATTCCTGACATGTAGAAGCGATTTTTGGGACAGGCCCTAAGCTTCTGTATGTCGCACAATTATTTTTGGTGGAATGGTCACTTCTTCTCTCAGCAGGTTGGCGTGGCTATGGGAGCCAGGTATGCCCCAAGCCTCGCCAACCTGTTTATGGCTGAGTGGGAGGATAGATATGTTTTTAGCAAACATTATTCTCAACTCAAATTTTACTGCAGATTCACAGACGAACTCCTGTATATTTGGGAGGGGTCTAGGGAATCTGTGGATGATTTTTTGCGGTATCTGAACACCAATAATATCAATATTAAATTAGAGGCCCAGATCAGTGATACAAGTGTCAATTTTTTGGATGTTACCATTGAAAGGAGGGATCATTCTCTGACAACGTGTGTGTACTTCAAACCAACGGACCGGAATCGTTTTTTGTCCATCAGGAGTGGGCATCACCCTGTTTGGATAAAGAATATTCTGAAGGGACAATTACTAAGGGTCCGTCAGAATTGTACTGAACAAGAGAAATACTACATGCAGGCTAACTTGTTCAAGGAGAGATTCCTACAGTAGGGATATGTAGAAAAGTCTGTGGATGAGGCTATAGAGCGGGTGGCGAATATTCCAAGGGAGGATTGCCTAAAGAACAAAGAAAGGACTACTTCTAATGACCAACACCAATGGGGGTTTATATCGAACTATCATTGTCAGTACAGAGAGATTGAAAGTATTTTTTAAAAATATTGGTATATTCTCCACAGGGATCGGCATCTGGGTGAGATGCTACCGGAATATCCCAAGTTCATTTATAGAAGGGCCCCTAGTTTTGGAGATAAAGTGGTGAAAAAAATTCTTGATCCACCAGGCCGCCCCTCAATAAAAGTAAATTTAAATGTTTTTTTCCCATGCAGAAAGTGCGTGTGTCTTAGAACAGTGAGAATTAGGAATAGGAGCACGAAGAGCATCACTAATCAAGAAAATGAAACATTTGAAATAAAAGAGTTCATTACATGCAACTCATTGTATGTGGTGTATTTGATGTGGTGCCCGTGTGGCCTATTCTATGTAGGACGCACGAAACGACTGCTAAGGGTGCGCATTTCTGAACATCTAACTAATATAAAAAATGGCTTCAAATACCACAGCGTGTCCCTCCACTTCAAAGAAAAACATAATCAGGACCCGAGCCTTCTCCAGTTTTGTGGGATAGATATTGTATATCCATCTTGGAGGGGCTCTAATAGGATAAGAGATTTATCCCAACGAGAAACTCGATGGATATATCTTTTGAAATGTCTTTTTCTCGGGGGTTTAAATATAGAACTGGACCTTAACTGCTTTATTAACAATTATTGATGGAGTAGTTAAGGTCCACTTCATCCTTACCCGGGTCCTTCGGGGCTCACTCTTTAACACTAACGCAATTTTAAGGGTGGGAACATGTGACCTATGTGGATATGGGTGATGAATTGGGGAGGTGTACTGTTATATTGTATATTATCATCTCTGAGTATGCCAGATGGCTTGATGGGAGAGGGGAAGGGAAGAAGGATGTGACCACGGATGTGGGTGCTAGTAACACCGTGGGGTAGTCGGCATCGACCCCTTGTCCCTAGAGATGGAGTAGAGCCCTATTCTGAGATAAGGGGGAGTACATATATCTATTAATAATGCATGCCTCCAGCAGTGTAGGTATGGGTGATGTGCTGCTTTTGGTAGTAACTTATTAAGAGACACTACAGTCCCCTTTAGGGTTATAAGGGGAGTGGAGTGGTGTGCCGCCACTGACCTTATTCGCTTTGTTGCATTGACTGCTTAAATATTATGTATGAAGAGGCTTTACACCGCAATATGTGAAGCACCTCTTTGAGGTGTATCTATATCCAACCATTTATTTTTATTTCTATTTTTTAGAGAATGTGAGGTTTATATGCAACGCTTTGTTTTTTAGATTGTTTGCGGGTGCTCAATATAAATGAATTGCGCAATATTTGACAAGTCATTGTCTCCATACTACTGTATATTATGATATTTGCAGTATGAGTAGTCTTTATGTGTATGTTGACTCTCGATTACAATGCAATATGTATATATGATGCGAGCGGGGACACAGGAAGTGCGCAAGCGCAGTGTCACCAGCGCCGCTCGTAATACGAGCGGAGGGTATAAAGGAAAGATTGCCAGTCCGTGTAGCCAATCCCATGAGTAAGTCCTTTGTGACGAACCATGTCAGGGCGTGGCTATATGGCAATCGAAAATGCATGACGTAGGACGCTGTGACGGGAAGCGCCATACGAGGAAGTGGGGAAGCGGCTCCAGGAGACTCGAGGGAACCGGTGAGAGTGTCACTAGTGATCGTACTACCCGGGTCCACCGTGACCACCATACATTCATTATACCGATTGGAGTGTTTTGTGGTGATGACCACGGTTGCTGCGCCTTTCTGCTTGATTTTGATTTGAGAAATGTGAGTTCAATGGTGGAGGAGAGTGTTATTTTAATACATTTTTATTGCGTTACTGCACTATTGGATCGCTTTTCTTTTTTTCATGTGGAGAGAGCTGTGTGGTGGAAAATTGTCATTTAAAACTGATCGCGGCTGTATGAATTATCGGGTCTCGGCAATATAGATAAAACTCATTGAAAAAAAGAGCATAGGATCCCCCCAGTCCATTGCCAGGCCCTTTGGGTCTGGTATGAATATTAAGGGGAACCCTGAACCAAAATTTTTTAAAAAATTGCATGGGGGTCCCCCTAAAATCCATATCAGGCCCTTCGGGTCTGATATGGAAATTAAGGGGAACCCTGTGCCAAATTAAAAAAAAACGGCGTAAAAAAAAAAAAAAATCCATACCAAGCCCTTCAGGTCTGGTATGGATTTTAAGGGGAACACTGTGCCAAAATAAAAAAAAATGGCATAGGGCCCCCCAAAATCCATACCAGACCCTTATCCTAGCACGCAACATGGCAGGTCGCAGGAAAAGAGGGGGGCGAGAGAGTGCCCCCCTGAACCGTACCAGGCCACATGCCCTCAACATGGGAAGGGTGCTTTGGAGTAGCCCCCCAAAGCACCTTGTCCCCATGTTGATGGGGACAAGGGCCTCATCCCCACAACCCTTGCCCGGTGGTTGTGGGGGTATGCAGGCGGGGGGCTTATCGGAATCTGGAAACCCCCTTTAACAAGGGGACCCCCAGATCCTGGCCTCCCCCCATGTGAATTGGTAACGGGGTACAATTGTACCCCTACCATTTCACAACTAAATGTCAAAATGGTAAAATAGACAAGAGACAGCTTGGGACAAGTTCTTTATTAAAAAATAAAAAAATAAAAATGTTCCATGGTGTAAGTTCACGCCGCCCGACGGACCAAAAAATAAAAAAAAGCTGCAACCGATCCGCCTCCATGGGAGGCTCCGGCCGACTGACGCGTCTTCACTGTGACAGCTTTTATATAACTGAGAGCGGGGCCACCCGGTGACGTAACCAGGTGACCCCACCCCCTCTGACGCCACAGGGACTTCCCCATGGCATCAGAGGGGGGTGGGGTCACCCCTAATATTCATACCAGACCCAAAGGGCCTGGTAATGGACGAGGGGATCCCATGCTCTTTTTTTTCAATTATCTGTATCTATATTGCTGAGACCCAACAATTCATTACAGCTGCAATCAGTTTTAAATGACAATTTTTCCTTTAGAGATGTCATTTTGCTGTGGTACTGTTCTAAACATGGAAAAAATGCACCACTTTACAGGCATACTATAGACACCCCCCAGGCACAATATTTTAAGGAATATTTCATTTTTATTGTTTCACTTTAAGCATTAAAAAAATCACTGCTCCCGAAAAAATGTCCGTTTAAAAAAAAAATTGCATTGATACATGTCCCCTGGGACAGGACCCAGGTCCCAAACACTTTTTATGACAATAACTTGCATATAAGCCTTTAAAATTAGCACTTTTGATTTTTCATGTTAGTGTCCCATAGACTTTAACGGTGTTCCAACAGCTTTCGAATTTGCCATGAACACTGCATATTGTTCGCTGTTGGGCAAACAGGTAAACACCCGATGTTCAAGTCGAACTTACGTTCGACTCAAACATCGGGCTCATTCCTACTGATAACTACTATTGATATTTTTTTCTTCAGTAAATTTTTGGATATAGTCCCTTATCATCCCCTCCAGTAATTTACCTACTATTGATGTTAGGCTGACTGGCCTGTAGTTTCCATGGCTTTGTCTCTGTCCATTTTTGAAAACTGGTACCACATTGGCTTTTCTCCAATCAACTGGTACAATTCCTGTCAGTATGCTGTCTGCAAAGATTAGGAACAGCGGTCTGGTTATAACCTGTCTGAGTTCTCTGAGGACTCTCAGGTGTAAGCCATCTGGTCCTGGCGATTTATTTGTATTAAGTTTATTAAGTCTTTCCTCCACTCCGGCCTCTGTTAGCCACGAGGGTATGCCCTGTGATGTGTCAAACAGTACTGTCGCGGTCGGTATACCCCTCCTTTTTTGCCTGCGCAAAAACTGAAGAGAAGAAGAAGGCATTTAGTAGTTACCTTCTTTGTATCATCCATAACCATCCTCCCTGTATTATGGCCCGCCACTGGTGTGTGGTAAAGCTTGTAGGAGGAGTTTTCATTCTGCTCTCATTGTCCTACACTAAATGCGATCATCCTATGATCACTAGATCCCAAGTCGTCCCGTATTGCCACATCTGAGATCAGACTTGGATCGTTCGCAGATAAAAGATATAGCAGGGCATTCTTTCTAGTTGGGGAAGTCATCAATTGGGACATGCAGTTGTCCTGCAAGACATTCATGAAATGACGAACTAAAAGAAAAAGGGGGGTTGGTTGGCGCTACCTGGAAAACCTAAATGCTAATGCATGTACAGGATAAACCATACGAGTGGTTTTATGTTAGTACAATATTGCACACCAATGTACATATCATCCCAGTCAGTAGGTGGAATGGAATACCCGGTGACTGGTGGGAGTGGGTGGGGGGGGGGGTCCTAGGATCCCTAATCAGTAAGTTGTGAAGGAATATTTTATGGTGTATACAGGAGTAAATTTGTGTAAAAAGTAGGCAGAATAATGTATAGGTAAATTGCCTAAGTTGGTGCAGTGTATTGCCAGAGATATTCCACTCTGTATATATTGATATACACTGTGCCAACTGTACAGGGCAAAGACAAGCAATCACCCAATTTAATACACTATATCTTATACCAACTGCACAGGTGCAACTTGAGTGATGCAATAGGGCTAGAACATAGCATATGTCACAGTGAATCTATCCAAGTAATGTATATTAGTCCCATAGATTTATATCTGCATCAGCTACATCCATATGTGTACATAACTCAAAAATGTGGGCCGTATAAGTACATTACAGTTCATATAGGGAAGCCTGGACCCAGCATATGCTGCAGTATTTAAATCAAAAGTAGTATAAAATAGTCCAATAAATTTATGTCTGCATCAGGTCAGGAACTCCCAGGGGTGACTTTAGTGCTTAAACAGCTGCCAGGTGATTTCCTACTCACCGACTTTGGAGTATTACTCCAAATGGAAATCGCTGCTCCCTGTTGTTTGCAGTGGGTCCTGGCTGATGGAGTTGTTGCAATGCCCTCATGCATCAAAGACATAAGAAAAGGGCTTCCATAGTGTAGTAACGTAAAAAATCCCTTTATTTATAAAAGCATATAAAAAACAAAGTCCCAAAAATTTTTTTGTGTATATTCCTACCCAGTGTACCACTAAGGCAGGATGACACTGATTCCCAGCAAAAAAACAGATTAGAAACCACTAAAAACCAAACCGTGTATTGAGATGGAGGATATCAGCAGCTGTTGATACCTATGGATACAGGAAGTACCTGTCTATAACCAACAAACTATGTATTGTGTAACAAGCAACAGCTTCCTGTCCACTCTAGCAGGGGCTGCAAGTCAGGGACGTAAGAGAGGCCTTGTCACGGAACGTCCCACACTCCGCTTGAGTGATTCCGTCAGTATACCACTTCCTTGTTGTCTGGATACAGATATCAGATATTCCAACCGCTCTGAGCACAAAACAAGGCGACACTTGCTTATATGCTAACATGGACTATTTTTATTTAGAATCAAAATTACAAGACTTTATATGCCGTTGGAACCTCCTCTAACAATACAACTGTAACCTAATTAACATGAGCTAGTTTACTAAATCATTTACCCAGACTAAGTGAGTTGAATACCCTTAGAACCTGTGGTAAGCCAGACTAAACTCATTTACATTAAACACATTATAGCTGACATCAGACAGGTGAGTGGAGTTGATGACATTAGCATCTTCTCACAGTATGAGTCCCAACAGTATGACTCAGTCACTATTGCTACTATGGCAAATACAGGGTCCCCAGAGTCTGTGTTTCCTGGGGAACAAGGACCCAAAGCCAAAGTAACAACACCTCAAGGGTACCCCAAATGCCAAGGCCCACAATCTGCAGGCAAGAGGCTCACATTCAGTCCCCTCCAAAAGCCTCCATCCCGGGTGAGTCCGTCACAGGCCTCCTTCTGCATATCGGGCTCAACCACCAGGTACGTGACACCCACTCAAAAAGCTGCTACAACAAAACTAATAGAACATAGGAATACTAGCAAAATAGTATTTGCTTCTGGTCTAGGTGAAATATAGCAGCTCCTGTGTGTGTAAGCTCGTGTGGCTCAGTTCCTCTCTCTCTCTCCATCTCCTTCTTCTTTCTAACCCAGCTAGAAGGTACAGGAAGTACCTGTCTATAACCAACAAACTATGTATTATGTAACAAGCAACAACTATTTACAAATACAAGGGGCAGAGGGCAGCAGATCCCCACACACATGTGTATGCTTATATTTTTCCTGATATAACGCAATAACTTTCACTTGCACCCAGCATTTTGAATCACGGGTGTTTCCCTCTGCTCCCTAGCCCCGCCCCACAACCTTTTATTCACTTCTCATACCTCTTCCTCCCAATCTCACCTTCTCTCTTACCCCACTTTGTATACCCTCCCTCACCAGAATGCCTTTCTTTAGAGCACCCTGAGTCAATGCATACAAGGGATCTGGGTACCAAATACCCATGGGAATAAATTTTAGGTTTCTTGTTTCATGTGTCTGTTACTGCATTCATAAATGCAATGTTTGCAAAATATACATACGATTTAAGATGCAAGCAGATAAAATATTGTCATGTATTAGTGTTGGCCTGTACCTTTTTCAGTATACTTTTCTGAAAACATTGAAATATTGGGGAAAAAAAGTTTTCAAACCAATTACCTGATTATAGGTACTCTGACAAGGGCTTTTATCCTGAACTTTTAATATCTGGCTACTCAACCTGGTTTTTATTTGGACATGTTTTGTCTGCTACCTGCCTTCCAACCCTATGACCACACATCCTGTCTTCTGATTCTGGTACTGTGTTTCAATAATAACTACCATTGCCCTGGTAGATGACCTAGAGTTTTGCAACCCTGCAACTGTTTGCTGTTGCATTTATGGACTTTGACAAGCTCTTCACTTGCAGTACATCAGTCCAGCCTGTATTATCATTCTGGTGTCATCCACTTGCTTGGTGACAAAAAAAGGAATCATTGAAAAATATTATACTGTAGGTTTTTTTTTTTTCTCCAGTTGCACTGAGCACTGGTCTACAACAAAACATACCTAACTCATACTTAACCAACAAAGTACAGAAAGTACACTTGTGTCTACATACCCAAATACATTTTGTCACAGTATGCTGTAGATTTTTGGCTGTTTGTCAGAGCCAGTAGAAGTTATATTCTTATACATATGTTTCTAGCATGGAAAAAGGTATATCATACAATTATTAACTGCTTGCCGACCGTCTGTCACAGTTATACTGCGGCGGAATGGCACAGGCAGGCGAATCGCCGTCATTGTGTGATCGGATTCGATCAGGAACTGATCAATCCTCAGGCCAATGAAATCTGGCCTGGACCTGGTGATTGGTCCAGACTAATTATATCCTTCCCCTGTCTGTATAACTGTAAACACTAACAGGGGAAGTGATGTCACCTCTCCTCGTGTTGGTCTTTTCGTTTCAGACCAAGAGGAGAGAAGACATCCAAGTAAGTGCACCAACACTACACTGACACCAGGTAACGTAGGCACACAATTCACCCCCCGATAACCCGCCTGATCACCCCCCCAATTAACCCCTTCACCACCTGTCACTGTGTCACCCAGTACAGCAATCAGATATTTTTTTGATCGCTGTACTAGTGTCTATAGTGACACTAATCAGTGTTAGGGTAATTAGTACTAGGCCCAGATAGGTTTAGGGACCCCCCTAACCCCCAATAAAGGTTTAACCCCTTGATTACCACGTGTCACCTGTGATCACAGTATAAGTGTCAGGGGTGACGCAGTTTAGCTAGATTTTTTTTATAGCACCAGGGCACCCGCCATATTTTACCCAATAAAGGTTTAACCCCCTAATCACCTGGTGGGTGATCAAAGTTAGGTTTTAGTGTCACCCCAGGCAGCTTCAGATTAGTGCCAGTACTGCTAACACCCACACATGCACCATACGCCTCCCTTAGTAGTATAGTGTCTGAAAGGATCGATATCTGATCTGATCAGATCTATACTAGCGTCCCCAACAGTTTAGGGTTCCCAAAAACGCAGTGTTAGCGGGATTAGCCCAGATACCTGCTAGCACCTGCGTTTAGCCCCTCCGCCCAGCCCAGCCCAGCCCAGCCCATCCAAGTGCAGTATCAATCGATCACTGTCACTTACAAAACACAACACACATAACTGCAGCATTTGCAGAGTCAGGCCTGATCCCTGCGAATGCTAACAGTTTTTTTGCTAGCGTTTGAATCAGTCGCTAACAGTCAGCTTTTTTACCTGTGAGTCTCACAACTGTACCAGTAAATTTAGAGCCCAAAATGGCAAATCGAAGGTACAGTAGTGAAGAGGCCTACATGTTTCTGAGAATGGCAGATAGTGAAGAGGAAGTCACTCATCTGTCAGATTCAGGCTCAGAATACGAACCTGTAGACAGCAGCGGCACCCTGACAAATAGCTCTGACGACGAGTTGTGGTCCCTGCCAAGGTCAGGCGTACCAAACCCTGAACTTCTTCTGCTGTCATTGAGGTGCAAGAACCGCAGGTTCCTCGTATGGAGCAGAGAGCCAGTACTAGCGCTGCCATTCCTTCTTGTGAACTGCCAAGCACCAGCGGCCTAGTACATCCTGGTCGTACATCCAGCACTGCAGTAACACTTGGTGATGTGGTGAGTCCCATAAGTGCAGTTCAAGCTGGTGAGGTGGCAAGCATGAGTAGTGTCCCGCTGCCACCAAGAAGAAGACAAAGACAGGCCCGTCAAGCCCATAGTGCCCTTCCTGCTGCATTCACCAATCCTAATTGGGAACCCACCACTTCTGCAGCACCCGTACTTCCCCCATTCACTGGCCCGGAATTCAGGTGGAAACAGTTGATTTTCTGTTACTTGATTTTTATTCGCTGTTTTTCACTGAAGATCTCTATAGATCTATTGTGGACCAAAGCAATTTTTATGCTGGTCAATTCATTGCCGCTAATCCCCAGCTGATCCTTGCCAGAGATTGGAGACCAAATACGGTCTCCTAATTTAAGACCTTTCTGGGCCTATCCCTCCTCATGGGCGTAACTAAAAAGAGTGAGTTGCGGTCATATTGGTCCACTGACCCAATTCACCATACGCCCATGTTCTCTGTCTCCATGACCAGGACACGATATGAGCAGATCTTGCGGTTCATGCATTTCAACAACAATGAACTCTCATCCTCGGGGTGACCCTGAATTTGATCGGC
The DNA here is from genome assembly GCF_042186555.1 of Aquarana catesbeiana. NCBI lineage: Eukaryota > Metazoa > Chordata > Amphibia > Anura > Ranidae > Aquarana > Aquarana catesbeiana. Next base: position 185,190,437 of record NC_133332.1, read on the forward strand.
TCTACAAAATTCGGCCCCTCGTAAACCACTTCAACCAACATTTTGCAGCCCTGTTTTCTCCCCATCAAGTTGTCTGCGTTGATGAGTCCCTGAGACCCTGAAAAAGTTTTCTGGCTGCTTGTCATTTGAACAGTATCTTCCCAGCAAGCGTGCCAGATATGGGGTCAAGATGTATAAGCTCTGTGACAGGGCCACAGGCTATAAATGTAGTTTTATGGTTTACAAATGAAGAGATAGTTCCATAGAGCCAGAGAACTGCCCTGACTACATAGGGAGTGCTGGTAAGATTGTGTGGGACTTGGTGCCACCCTTATTCGGAAAGGGGTACCACTTGCATGTGGACAATTATTACACAAGCGTGCCACTTTTTAGTCACTTGTTTGATCATCAAATTGGCACATGTGGCACCATGCGATCTAATCGCTGCGGCTTTCCCTAGTGGCTTGTAGATTCCCGTCTTAGGCTGGGGGAGAGAGAATGCTTGATATGTAATAATTTGCTCGCTGTGAAGTGGAGGGATAATAAGAATGTTTTCCTTCTTTCCTCCCTTCTCGCAGACACGACAGTCCAAATTTCTATGGCGACTGGTATTGTGGAGAAACCCCTCTGTGTCCACGAATATAACCTCAATATGGGAGGGGTGGACCTCAACGACCAGTTGTTGGCGCCGTACCTAATTGCCCGTAAGGCCAGACGCTGGTATTAAAAAGTGTCTGTATACTTATTTCAGTTGGCTTTGCTGAACACTCATGTGCTATCAGGATGAACTAGATCCTTCCTTAAATTCCATTAAGAGATCATCAGAGCCCTTCTGTTTCCAGACGGTGCTCTGGCCCAACTTCCCAACGCAAATGCAGTAACCTGGCTGCATTAGAGGCATTTTCCGCATGTCCTCTCTGGTATCCCTACCCAAAGAACACCCCAAAGGAGATGTCGTGTCTTTTATTGTCCCTCCTGTCCTGACCAACCTGGTCTTTGCATTGGTGACTGATTCGAACGCTATCACACACTAGTTGAGTATTAGTGTAGGGTACAGCACCACACAGTCATAGGCACACGTACACAGGGTCTCGGGGTCTCGAAAGATGTGATGGCCATCACATTTTGAGAGACCCTAATACGCAACGTTCAGTTTATAGTTTTTTTTTACAGTTTTTATAAAAGTGAAAAAAGTTAAAAAAAAACACACACACAAAAACACAAAAAAAATTAAAAATAAAAAAGCCAAAATGAGTTGTGGTTGTATTTTTCTTCTTTCTCTCTATTGTTCTTTCTCTTATGTTCGCTCTCTACTGTCCGCTCTACTGTTCGCTCACTATTGTTCTATATCTATTGTTCTCTCTGTTTTATTTTTACTATGTTTTATTGTATTTGCTTTGTAGGTATGGTATGTTATACTGTAATGTTTGTTTTATTGTTAACCATCATTTGCTTAGCAGGTACGCCATTCAGTTGCAGCGCGGATTTATTTATCTTGACAGCAACAGCGTTTGCTCCCACGATACATAAAGTGGTGACTCCAGCGCTGTAGGAGGTGATTTCACCATCACAGTTAAAAAAAAAGAGCATATATGCCAAAGCATGGGGGCAGCAGGGGTGGAGGAGTGATTTGCTCCTAACTTTTGGAGCGGATGCCCCCATGCTTCGGTATATATATATATTTTAGGCACAGATTGCGTTAAAAATGTTTTTTTTTGTATTTGCTTTGCAGGTATGGTATGTCTTACTGTTATATTGTAATGTTACTTTGTTTTATTGTTAACCATCATTTGCTTAGCAGGTACGCCATTCAGTTGCAGGGTGGATTTATTTATCTTGACAGCAACAGCGTTTGCTCCCACGATACATTAAGCCGTGACTCCAACACTGTAGGAGGTGATTTCACCATCACAGTTAAAAACAAAATGGTGCATGTATGCCCATCATTAAAAGTGGGTGGATGAAGGGAGGTATTCTAATGGTGGGCATACCCACTGATCAATCTCTTTTTTTCATGCAGCCCACAGGCTGCATGAAGAAAAGATTACAATATATGCCCAACAAGGACCAGCAAAGTACTGGTATGTTGCTGGACTTTGAGTGGTTATACCAGAAAGATGCCTGCGGGTTTAGGTATCATCTTGGTATCATTCTTTTCAGCCAGCGGTCAGCTTTCATGTAAAAGCAATCCTAGTGGCTAATTAGCCTCTAGACTGCTTTTACAAGCAGTGGGAGGGAATGTCCCCCTTCCACCGTCTTCCATGGTTTTCTTGGGCTCTCCTGTCCCAACAGGGAACCTGAGAATGCAGCCAGTGGTTCCGCCAGCTGACTATAGAGCTGACCAGAGACCAGAATGGCTCCAATCATCTCTATGGCCTAAGAAACGGAAGCTACAAGCATTTCATGACTTAGATTTCGCCGGATGTAAACAGTGCCATTGGGAAATTGGGAAAGCATTTTATCACACCGATCTTGGTGTGGTCAGATGCTTTGAGGGCAGAGGAGAGATCTAGGGTCTAATAGACCCCAATTTTTTCAAAAAAGTTTTTTTTTATTTCATCAAACATTTGGGCAATATAGTGTGTTTTAGTACATTAAAATAAAAAAAGTGTGTGTTTTTCCCAAAAAAATGCATTTGAAAAATCGCTGCACAAATACTGTGTGAAAAAAAATGAAACACCCAACATTTTAATCTGTAGGGCCTTTGCTTTAAAAAAATATATAATGTTTGGGGGTTCAAAGTAATTTTCTTGCAAAAAAAAATATTTTTTCATGTAAACAAAAAGTGTCAGAAAAGGCTTTGTCTTTAAGTGGTTAGAAGAGTGGGTGATGTGTGACATAAGCTTCTAAATGTTGTGCATAAAATGCTAGGACAGGTCAACCCCCCCCCCCCAAATGACACTATTTTGAAAAGTAGACAGCCCAAGCTATTTGCTGAGAGGCATGTCGAGTCCATTGAATATTTTATATTTTGACACAAGTTGCGGGAAAAAGACAATTTTTTTTTTTTGCACAAAGTTGTCACTAAATGATATATTGCTCAAACATGCCATGGGCATATGTGAAATTACACCCCAAAATACATTCTGTTGCTTCTCCTGAGTATGGGGATACCAAATGTTGTAGGCTTTTTGGGAGCCTAGCCACGTACGGGACCCAAAACCAAGCAGGCTTTCTAAGGGTGTAAATTTTTGATTTTACTCCTCACTGCCTATCACAGTTTTGGAGGCCATGGAATGCCCAGATGGAACAAAATCCCCCAAATGACCCCATTTTGGAAAGTAAACACCCCAAGCTATTTGCTGAGAGGTATGGTGAGTATTTTGCAGACCTCACTTTTTGTCACAAAGTTTTGAAAATTGAAAAAAGAAAAAAAAAATTTTCTTTTCTTTCTTAATTTTCAAAAACAAATGAGAGCTGCAAAATACTCACCATGCCTCTCAGCAAATAGCTTGGGGTGTCTACTTTCCAAAATGGGGTCATTTGGGGGGTTTTGTGCTATCTTGGCATTTTATGGCCTTCGAAACTGTGATAGGTAGTGAGGAGTGAAATAAAAAATGTACGCCCTTAGAAATCCTGAAGGCGGTGCTCCCAAAAAGTCCCACACATATGGTATCCCCGTACTCAGGAGAAGCAGCAAAATGTATTTTGTGGTGTAATTCCACATATTCCCATGGCATATGTGAGCAATATATCAGTTAGTGACAACTTTGTGCAAAAAAAAAAGAAATCCTTAGAAATCCTGATGGCAGTGCTTGGTTTTTGGAGCCCCGTACGCGACTAGGCTCCCAAAAAGTCCCAAACATGTTGTATCCTCGTACTTGGGAGAAGCAGAAGAAAGTATTTTGTGGTGTAATTCCACATATTCCCATGGCATGTGTAAGCAATATATCATTTAGTGACAACTTTGTGCAAAAAAAAAAGTTTGTCATATTCCCGCAACTTGTGGCAAAATATAAAATATTCCATGAACTCAACATGCCTCTCAGCAAATAGCTTGGGGTGTCTACTTTCCAAAATGTGGTTATTTGGCTGGGTTTTGTGCTATCTTGGCATTTTATGGCCTTCAAAACTGTGATAGGTAGTGAGAAGTGAAATCAAAAATTTACCCCCTTAGAAATCCTGAAGGCAATGCTTGGTTTTCCGTGCCCCGTATGCGGCTAGGCTCCCAAAAAGTCCCAAACATGTGGTATCCCTGTACTCAGGAGAAGCAGCAAAATGTATTTTGGGGTGCAATTCCACATATAACCATGGCATGTGTGAGCAATATATCATTTAGTGACAACTTTTTGTAAATTTTTTTTTGTCATTATTCAATCACTTGGGACAAAAAATAAAATATTCAGTGGGCTCAACATGCCTCTTAGCAATTTCCTTAGGATGTCTACTTTCCAAAATGGGGTCATTTGGGGGGGGGGGGGGTTGTACTGCCCTGGCATTTTAGCACCTCAAAAAATGAGGCAGTCATAAACTAAAAGCTACGTAAATTGCAGAAAATGTACCCTAGTTTGTAGACGCTATAACTTTTGCGCAAACCAATAAATATATGCTTATTGACATTTTTTTTTACCAAAGATATGTGGTTGAATACATTTTGGCATAAATGTATGACTAAAATTGAGTTTATTGGATTTTTCTTATAACAAAAATTAGAAAATATCATTTTTTTTCAAAAGTTTTGGTCTTTTTCCGTTTATATCGCAAAAAAAATTGCAGAGGCAATCAAATACCATCAAAAGAAAGCTCTATTTTTGGTAAAAAAAAGCACGCAAATTTTGTTTGGGTACAACATTGCATGACCGCGCAATTGACAGTTAAAGCAGCGCAGTGCCAAATTGTAAAAAGTCCTCCAGTCATTGAGCTGCCAAATGGTCCGGGGCTGAAGTGGTTAAAATGTGTCACTAAGTTCACCATTTAAAGAGATAGTAAACCCACCCACATCAATACTATATTCATAATATTCTGAAAAGCAAATTAATTATGAATCGAATGACCACTTCATATATGTATAAAAATGTTAGCTTACTGCATATTTTCTTAATCATCCAAAGATTATTTCAGCATATTCGCCGGCGCCATCTTTACTGTGGTCTTCCGTGTCTGAATCGCTCTGTATTTCCGCCCACAGAACATCCTTGTCTCTATAATCCCATGCGTGCTCACTAGTAAAGATATTCAAGCCTCTTCTTTGTTTCCGGTTACTACGGAAACGAATAGAAACTAATGACAGCGTGCTTCATAAAGGAGTGACCATACCTCCTGGAGCACTCTGCGCAGCAATTCTGATGAAGCATCGCGGGATGTCAGGGCTGACGTCTAAAACAGGAAATGACGCAACCCCAACATGGACACTGAATCTTTCCGGCAGGGTCTCGGCTTGCCGGAACGAAGGAGGATATGGTGCATGCGTGATATACATAATGACTCAAGAACATAACGATAACACGGACAGGAGGCAGGTACAGTAAAAATTACTCATGGCAATTCATTCTTAATAAAAAAACTACTAAATGATATGCAAAGACAAAATTTTGGGTTTACTACCGCTTTAATAATGCAAGTGATACCGAAGCACAGTGGGAATGAAGATTCCATAACAGATGTATTTATAAAGTTATTTACCAAGAGTCACAATATTTTGAATGTAGTGACAAGTTCGACTAGCCATCATGGCAGGTTTCACACTCCAGTTCAGTGCTATGCACGCTAACTAGCTCCTTTTCTATATATTCACTTTTATAAAACCTATATCTTTGAAATCATGATGGGATCAACTCCCCTGCTTATTACTATTGCTTCCTAGCAACAAGAATAATGAAATGTTCAAATGCGTGTAAGAGAAAAACAAGCTTACTGAAAGGAAGGTTAAAGGGAGTTTGAAGTAAAGTGTTTAAATGCAACTGAAAGAGATTTATTTTATATTTTTAGTAAATTATGAAGAAAGAATTGTGCCTGTCTAAGCTTTGCTTCACTGCAGTTATTCTTAGCCTGCTCAGATGCTTGCACTATTAATTAAATGTGGTATTTCAGGATATATTGGCACATTGAGCACATTTTTAATAGGTAGTATATTTTACAAAATATTCTTCGTGAGTTAAACCCCACAGATACAGGAATCTGCCATCACAAAAAACAGTTTGTTTAATTTTTTTTAGAAATAATGTTTAATTCAAAAGACCCTAGTTAATTTTGAACAGCAGCTTGGTTTACTTGCATCCATGTTTACATATTTTAGCTAGGCTCATTTTGCAACTACAAAGTGAGCTACTGCACTCTGTGCTTAATAAAGAGCAGAGCAAGTTTTTAAAACAAATACCTTGCTGTGTCCATGCAGCAAAATAATATCTTTAAATGCCTGGTATTAACTTTAGCTCTAAACTTCTGTAACAAAAGATTCAGTGGAATTAAGGAAAGTGTGCACAGCATTAAGTGTACTATGCAGCTACATGATGTAATTTTACGACACCCTATGGCTTGCAGCGATCATGCTTCTATGAATTCTCTTTCCTCTAATTCCACATATCTTCTTCTTCATCCTTTTCTCCATCTTTCCTATCATTTAACCATTTCTAGAAAACTACATGTGTGCTATTTTTTTATTGTTAGCAGTTTAAATAGTGGTTGCTGATAAGTACAAGGTTAGATTTAGCATGGCTAATTGTTTAGCTGAAAAAATTGCACAACAGGAATATTTGATTTTCTTTGTTTCATTAGTATCTCAGGAGTGGATTTTACCCTTACATATTCACTAATATCCATTATTTTTCCTGTGTAGTTTTAATTTTATGAGTGTAATATTTGTTCAATTTAAAGGCTAAACTCACCTTTGTTCACCTTTTCTTTACTACATTCCAGCTCTCCTATGTACAAATATAGCATTAATGTGCTTCTTTTGCAAAAATAAAGCAGCTAGTAATAAAGAAACAAGGTCTGTCTTCCTTATATTGGTATTAGTGAAGAAAGATTTTCTTAAGATTTTGCTAAATTTTGCATTTAAATGACCTTTTTTACCTTGGCCTTTTATCAAAGATAATATTTTTAACCCTAAAACAGTTTATTACCAAATCTACATGAATGTTTACAAATGCCTTTTTTCTCAAATGCCAATGGGGAAGTCTGTGATACAATGGCAGAACTACCAAGGTCACAAAAGATCGCACTTGCAACCAGGCCCTGGCATTCCGGTTGGGGGGGGGTTATGGTTGGGTCCCAAGAGGGCAGGAAGGGGTCCCACTGCAGAACATGTGAAAGGGTGAGGGACCATAATAAAAGGCCCTGGGATCAGTGGGAATGTGTCACAGTCCCTACCAAGCCATGCAGACGGCCAGGCCCCAAGTGACTCAAGGAGGTATTGAACCCATGCCTTTCTGTTTACTGATCTTGTTGCTTTGCCTCTGAGCCACACCTCAGTTCATTATTCAGCCTGCTTTCTAGCTATTCCTAGTTCTGCATGAATTACTGAGGGCTATACTCTGGATCTTGCTTTGCAATTAGTACCTGTCACTCCTGGTTCAGCTGAGGCAGTTTATCTAATCAGCTGGGTATAAAACACTGCCTCACTCTGAGGGCTTGGTCAGTACATTGTCTCTTGTATTGCCAAAGGTTCCTGTGTTCCTGTGTTCCTAGATTGACCCCGGCTTTGTTTAGCTGACTTGAAAGTGAAAGTGATGTGGCAGGTTCTTAGCTGCTGATCACTTTAACAGAGCTGGCAGCACGGTCCCTCCCTCCCCTCCCACTGGTGGCCCCCCTCCTCCTGTGCTTCACAGGCTCTCCCACTATTACTGGAGCCCGGGAACACAACCCCTGGCTAGGGGAGAGAGATTGCTGTAAGACGGAGGCAAATCAATGCCTCGATCTCACATGCGAACAATGAAACAGAAAGTGATGTCACTTCCTGTTTCAGATCCACCATTTCCTGGCCAGTACAGCCAGGGACATATCTAACCAAGCCAATCTGTGCTTGGTTAGATGGTGTAAAGGACAGAGGAGACATTGGGATCTATTAGACCCCTAATGTCTCCATAAAGAGTATCTTTAACCTGCCCAATGCTTTCACATATGGGTTTAATAATGCCTTGTGATAGAAATCAAGTAAAAATAAAAAAATAAAAATAAAAGAAAAAAGTTTAAAAAAAATAAAATTATAACATATATATATATATATATATATATATATATATATATATATATATATATATATACCGTATTTATCGGCGTATAACACGCCCTTTTATCCCTTTAAAATCAGGGGAAAGTCATGGGTGCATGTTATACGCTGATCCCCGCTATCCGCTATAGTTCGGAGGGGCTCGGCGGTGCTGAACGAGCGCCGCCGAAATCACAGAGCCGAGATACACATAGTCGGGTGTATTCGGCTCTTTCCGGCGCCGCTCACAGTCACGCCCAGTCCCGCCATTGGACCTGTGTTATGTCCATAATAGGGCGGGACTGGGCGGGACTGTGAACGGCACCGGAAAGAGCCGAGAACCCTCGGCTATGTGTATCTCGGCAGCGTTCGTTCACTTCCGCCGGCGCCGAGTCCTTCCGAACTCCGCGGCGCCATATTTAAAACTACTACCATGTGTATGGCGGCGGCGGCAGGAGGCATGGACACTGGGGACAAGGCTGCACTGGGGACAAGGCTGCACTGGGGACAAGGCTGCACTGACAAGGCTGCACTGACACTGAAAAGGCTGCAATGACACTAACAAGGCTGCAGATGAACACTGATGAGGCTGCATTGATGGGCATTTTAATGTAAGTTTCTTTTCCTTAAACTTCCCTCCTAAAAGTTTTTTTCCCTAAAATTCTCTCCTAAACTTGGGGTGCGTGTTATACGCTGATAAATACGGTATATATATATATATATATATATAAACAAAATTGCCATAACCCCTGTTGCCCTGCACACCTGTGCAAACACAAGCCCAGGGTGTGCATGCATATGTAAACCGTGGTCGCACCACACTAATGACATTTCGCCACAAACGTCAGAGTGAGAACAATAATTCTAGCATGAGAGCTCCTAGTAAACTCTAAACTAATGAGCTGTAAAGGCTTTTAAAGCGTTACCTATGGTGATTTTTGGGCATCATAGTTTTTGGTGATATTGCGGGTGCACGCAATTTTTAGACATGAAATAGTTGCACAAATATCAGTTTTGCAAACATCATGTGACATAAAAATAACCTTTTTATTCTACAAGGCCTCTGCTTTCAGAAAATATATAATGTTCTGGGGGTTTAAGTAATTTTATTGTGACAGATAAAAAAAATTGCTCTGGCACCAAAATGGTTAAAGAAGAATTCTAGGTATGGATATTTTTACATATTACGTTAGTCAAGCTTGTACCAATGTGACTATGCATATACCATACTTCTGGAATCCTTTTAGAAGCTGAAAATCACTGTAGTATGCACCCCTAGTAAAATGATCTCCACTAGTTTCTGTGTCCCATGCTGAGAAGCTGCCCTGATGCATTGTGAACACAGGAGGACCACTGCTGGGCTTGGGCTCCACTCAATGCATTTTCTGATTTGATGAGGTGGAGAACATGACATCACCACCCTTCCTTTTCATCTAAATCAATCAGACAATGCTTCACATTCATAGAGCAGCTGACCACCTGTGTTCTAAATACAGCAGGGCAGTCTCTCGACATGGGGCACAGAAGCTAGGGGAGATCACTGTAGTAGTGGTGTTTACGACAGTAATTTCCAGCTGCTAGAGGGATCCCACAAGTATAGTATAGGCAAAGTTACATTGGTCAGAGCTGTGTAAAAGTATACATACCTGGAATTCTTGTTTAAGACAACATGGTGCGCATTTGTTGATTACACATTTGAAGGATTTTTAGATGGCAGAATTGAATGTTGTTTCATTGTATTTATATAAGGGTTAGTGTTATATGGCTCTGGAACAAAGGCACATTTCAGATGACATCAAGGCACAGTGGGAGATCCATTTATATTCAATTTTCTGAAATAGATTTTCTGCAAATTGCTAATTTTGTTCAAATCTTTACTTTTAGGCTACTTTCACAATGAGGCGCTACAGGTCTAAAAATAGCACCTGCATAGTGCCTGTAAAGAGCCTTTCCTGTGTCTCCAGTGTGAAAGCCCGAGTGCTTTCACACTGGAGCGGTGTGCTTGGTGGACAGTAAAAAAAAGTCCTGCAAGCAGCATCTTTGCAACGCTGTAGGAGCCTATATATTATCCTATTATCCTATATATATATATATATATATATATATATATATATATATATATATATATATATACTTTTTTTCAGGGGGAACTTGGTGGAACTCAGTTCCACCACCTCTGGCTCAGACCCTTGGCGGGGTAGGGGGGCCTGCTCACCACAATCACGTGTAAACACAGAAATCGGGCTTCTGTGTTTACAAGTGACAGCTCTGCAATCTGTGTGTAACCCCCCTGATGCACTCTGTATGTAATACAATCCTGGTATTTAATGCCCCTTTAAGACTCTCCTACTGTTCGTGAAATTTGACTGACCACACCCACTATTTGATGTGATGTAGAGGGTGTGTGTGGGTGGAGGAGTTTTCGGGGGTCATGGTGAGTTCCAGCACCTATTGTTTGAGAGAAAAAAAAAAAAATATATATATATATATATATATATATATATATATATATATAAAATTGTGTTCAAAAGTCCATTAAAAAGGAAAAAATTCAAATATGTTAATTCCAGTGCAATGTTCTGCTGTTCATCCACCACACCTCTGTGCAAGTGATTCCACTCCCCTCAGAAAATGCACTCACCAGCTTGATATGCCTTACACTCTCGTGCTTGGCTCAAAACGCCTTAAACCACATAGAGAGGGTTAAACATAAGCTCCGAACTCCAGCTGTGTATGTAAGGAATCTCTCCACATGTAAATTATAAAGTGCTCCAATAGAGTGATAACGTAAAACCAGTTTAATAAAAAACTTCGTAATCTTCCACCATTACACTCACATCAATAAAATTCAAAGCAAGCAAAAAATGACACAGCAGAAAATTTCCATGCAGGTTTAAAACGATATATTACGGTCACGGAGGACCCAAGGTATGCGGTAGCTATTACAATCTCTCCCACACCTCAGACCCGAGCTTCCACTTCCTGGTGCTGCGTAACGCGTCACACGTTGATTTCCGTACAGCCACACCCAGACATGTTTCGTCACACAGACTTAATCATGGGATTGGCTGTACAGCATGGCAATCAGTCCTTTTATACACTTCACACCAATTACGGGCAGAAGTGTATACCCTGCGCAGGCGCATTCCTCGCGTCCCCATTCCCGCAATACACCGACATTACACCGTTATCAAGCGGTTACAGACACAGTATATATAAACCAGCACATGTGCAAAACTATTTTTCATACTATACATACTTTGTACTCGCTATTGCAAACCAGCAGTTTGAAAAACATGCCATATATCACCCTTTATAGGTGCACATTTCCAAAATATTGCTGAGTGTGCCAAAAAATGCTAAAATGCAACTCTCCTAAAATAAATTTCATTGAATGGCTGAAATCAAACCTGACCCTTAATAAAAACACTTACAATAATTATCCTAAATATATATGTTATTAAAATAAATTGATGAAACAGATGAGATGAAATGTCACTAGCAAGTATCCACTGGTAGGCACTAACAGTGATCACTCCCATCTCATGCCTCATTCTACCCATATCTCGCATAAATGAATACATTTCTAAAAATATCTGCTCTCTACAGACTCCAAGTGTAAGATGCAGCATATATCAATTCAAAAATAAAGAACTTCAGTAATCCGATCTATTAAATTGGATCTAATCCATAATTTTCTGAATCACTTGAGTACAATCAAAAACGATGTACAGTCAAAAGTTATTAATAAAACAATTGAGATCTACTTCAATGTTCAACTCTCTAGGAAAGAGACATTTGAGCAGAAAAATCCACCGGGTCTCTCTTTGGGATAAATCCCTCACCCGGTTTGACCCCCTCCAGGATGGGTACACACAGTCTATTCCACAGAATTGTAATAAACTAGGGTCTTGATCATGTTTTTCTTTAAAATGTAGGGACACACTATGGTATTTTTTTTCCAATAGATTTTATTAAAAAAAATAAGTCAATACAGGGTATCACAATAATGGGTATACAGTTTTCTACTAACATTATATTCTCGTGACAGTATACAGAAACCAGTAGACTAAGCATTTGCAAACATGGATGGAGACGAATATCACAGGTATCTCACAAATACAATAACCATGTAGAGATAACTGGATGGATCAACACTGGGGGTCCCCAGCGAGCTACTGGTGGTAACAAAAATACAGGGGTGGGGGGGAGGAGGGGAGGAAAAGTGGGGGGGAGCAAAATACCATTACATTGACCAAAGAAGAGAGAGAGAATTAGCAAGAAATGAAGAAGGAAAAAGCCTCTAGGGCTGGGTTCAAAATCAGTGTTGAGTTTGTCCTTGTAGAGCAGGTTTAGAAGCTCCCGTTTGAGTTGTAAGATCTGAGGGCAGTGCGAATATGTCCAGTCTTTTAGAATTAGTTTCCTGGCTAGTAAGAGACTGACCAAAACCCAGTCCTTATAGAAGGGGTGAGTGGTTGGGGACCATGGTAACAGTTGGGCATCCCAGTATCCGAAGATGAGGAGTAAGGGGTCTTTAGGTATTTTTAACAGTGTTATATCGAAGATGTAGGAAGTGACTTGGTTCCAGAACGAGGATATAGAGGTGCATGGCCAAAACAGGTGGGAAAGGGAAGGTTTCGGCTGGTGACACATGGGGCAGCAGGCCACACCTTGGGCAGTCTTTTCTGAGAGGAAAGATATGTGAGCGCGGTGTAGGATCTTTAGTTGAGTTTCCCTCCAGATCTCATTGGGGATCAGCTGTTGAGTTTTGTTATATCCTTGAAGGATCTTTTCTACTATGTCTGAGTCAGGAAAAACTTTACCCCAGTTGGCAACCGACAAGGAAGCAAGTGAGGGAGTAGTTTTTAACAAAGGTTTATATATTTGAGATTTTATAAGAGTCACCTTGTAATAGAAGGTCTGCGAAGGATGTCTGAAACCTCTTACTTTCTTCTCTGCATGAATCCCGTAGGAAACTGATGCATTGCGCATAGTGTAAGGCATGGGATTGAGGGAGGGAGAATGCTTCTGTAATGAAAGAGAATTTATGAGGTCGTCCTGATTCCATGTTGCATAGGGTGGAAAAGTTTGTAAGGCCTTTTTGTCGCCAGATAGAAAAAGGTATTCCAGCCCCAGTGGGAAGCTAGGGTTTCCTTGAATCGGGAGATACCTGGACACAAAGAGTGATAGTTTTAGCGCTTTTCTGATTTCTCTCTAAGCTATGGCCGTATCTCTGAGAAGGAGATTGTGTTGTATGAGTGGAGGAGTAGATTTCCATCTGCAGTGAAGAAGGGCCACCAAGGAGTAGGGGTGGACCATCAAGGATTCCAGGGAATAGTTGGAGTATCGAGAGAATTGCGCTATCCAGTCTAAAACTACCCTCAATAGGCAAGAAAGGTTATATGCTCTAATATTCGGCAGGCTAATACCTCCTTTGCGTCTGGGAAGATAGAGTTTTGCAAAGGCTATACGCGGCCTCTTGTTGTGCCACAGAAATTTGGAGATGGCTTTGTTTAGGGTTGAGGTATCTTTGTGTTTCAGAAGCAGGGGGATCGTTTGGAGCGGATACAGTAATCGAGCAAAACTTACCATCTTTACTAGGTGACATCTTCCCAGGAGCAAAAGATGCAGATCCATCCAGTTACCCAATTCTTGAGTTATTGTTTTGATCAGTGGTGGATAGTAAAGGTGATAGATGGAATAAGGCAATTTCCCTATCTTAATACCGAGATACGTTATGTAGGAGTTGGCTACCGAGAAAGGAGAGTGATAAGCCCAGGGAGGTGCAGATAGAGTTCCTATGGGGAGGATTTTACTCTTGATGTAGTTAATGCGAAGGCCCGAACAGAGTCTGAATTTGTCAAACTGTTTTGATGGTGGACATGTCAGAGGAGGGGTTGGCAGAAAAAATGAGGACGTCATTGGCGAAGAGCGATGTGCGGAGTTCTTGTGTGCATATTTTGATTCCATGTAGAGGGGGTTTTTGTGTGAGATATCAAGAAAGGGGTTCCAGTGCGATATTTGAGAGGAGAGGTGATAGAGGGCAGCCCTGCCTTGTGCCTTTATGCAGAGGGAATTCATCCAAGAGGAGGCCAGCCACCACCAACCTGGCTACAGGGGAGGCGTACATGGCATGTACGAGGTGCGAGTATGTATTGATTGATCTTATCTTGTGCTTGTTCGGTGGCTTGCGCCTGATAGACTTCCTCCTCCAGGCTTGATAAGTGGTGTTCCACCTCATTGAGTCTGGTGGAATGTTCCCCCAATTGTGCTTTGATTTGCCTCATCCCTGCATCTACCGCCTTTTCCACTGAGGCAGTTATCATGGGGGACAGGAGAGCTGCTACATCCTGGGCTATACAGTCAGTGTTACTGTCCCCCAGGTACGGGGAGGAGGAGACAGAGTGTGGGGAGAGAGATGTCTGCAGTGAGGAGGGAGGTGTAGTGTGAGCACTTACCTCCATGGCAGGGTTGTCCACTGTGTCGTCCGGGAAGGCCGAGACCAGGGCCTCAATTTGGGACTGAGCCGGATGGCTTGTGGCGGTCGCATGTGAGCACTCACCGGTTTTCTCCACAAAGTGGTCCATAGGTGAGCGGATGGATTCCAAGGAGGATACTGACTGCTGGGAGAGGGAGGCTGGCCTGTGTGTGGAAGCCCTGTTGTGGATCGCGCTGTCCGTGTAGGCCGGGACCTCAATTTTTAGCTATGCTGGATGGAGGCCATGTGGGATCAGGCGCCGATTCTTGGGCCCAGATCGGACCATGGGGGGGCACCTAATGGGGCTGCAGGCAGCAGAAGAGAGTCGGGCCGGGGGTATCAAGGCCCTAATCCGGATTGCGATGTCCGTGTAGGCCGAAGCCGGGGCCTCAATTTGCGGCTAGGCCGGGAGGTCCGTTGCAGCCGAGTATGGGCCTGTTTTCGTTTACAGGCCGGTTAACTGGAGGTCGGGGGACACCCGGGGATGCTGCAGGTGGCAAGAGGGGGACGGGCAGGTATTTCTAGGCAGATTTAGGGATCGTGCTGTGGGAGCCGAGGGAGAATGCAACTACTCCATGCGGCGCTGGAACCGGAAGTCACTATGGTATTTAAAATCCTTTTTTATATTTGCTAAATGTTCTGCAATCCGTACCTTTAAAAGTCTTTTGGTACGCCCCACATAAAAAAAATCCACAGGGGCACCAGAAAAGGTACACTACATGTGAAGAATTGCATGTGATAAATTCCTTTATCTCAAAGGTTTCATGGTCAATATTCGTGATTTTGGTCATGCCTCTGTTGCTCACATTTACCGTTCTGCAACAAATGCATTTCCTACAAGAGTAAAATCCTTTTAGATCAGGCCAGGTGGGTCCAAAATCTTTCTCACCACCCAGTCACCAAAATTCGGTGCTCTTCTGTAAATGAACTTTGGTTGATCTGGTAATACCTCCCCCATATGCCTGTCTCTACATAAGATATGCCAATACTTTTGGAAAATAATTTCAATTTTACTGTATTGACAATGAAAACTTGATATAAATCCCCATTGGTATTGGTCATTTGGTATTAAATCTTCCTTTTTCTTTGGGCATTGATCTCTTGGAATGTTAGCTACTGTCAGGTCACCTGAGACCAGGTGACAGATGCACTTTGTAGGAGTCGGAAGTGCACCGCTAAGGTAGTGGACCCTAGGACTGACTGCTGTGGATTGAACCCTGGAAGATTCAGGAAGCAGGTCTACAGGATAACTAACATGGATCCCAGTGGGAGCTAGAGCATAGATTCCCAAGGGCACGGAGTCTAAGAGCCAGCGGGTGTTCACCAGAGCCTCTAGTGATGAGGATGACTGCGCTGCAGTCTGGCTCCAGGTCGCGGCCCCCATGGTCTCGCAGCTCACGCTCACCGTAGACTACAGGAGAAGAGGAAGGAGGCAGCAGGCTGGAACGACAGGGAAGTAAGTGGTAAGCCAAAGGTCAGGGCGACTAGCAGACAAGAAGAAACATAACACGCCAAAGGTCAGGGTAACAAGCAGACAGGGAGAGTCGAGAACAGGCCAAATTCAGTAACAGGAATCAGACGTAGGAAACACAGCAAGTACACACGCAGGCTAACACACAATGGTTGATCGTCACTGCTGACTTGCAGTGCACAGGTTATATAGGGTTCCCTGATAGGACCTGGGGTGGGGCCATGCTAGAGGAGAGGTTATAAAACCAGTCAGGTGAGGGTCAGCTGGTCTCTAGAGATGAACACATGAAGACAGGTAAGCTGACAGAAACTCTATTGCATAACCATGACAGTTACCTCCTGAATTATTTCCTTCAAAGTACTTTCTTTATATCCCTTTTGTATAAATTTCTCTTTGAGTACATTTGATTGTATGAAATAATCCTCCTGTTCTGTACAATTACGATGGACCCTAAGCATCTGTCCCTTTGGGATATTTTTAATCCAGGCAGGGTGGTGCCCACTCCTGATGGACAAATAACTATTCCGATCCATTGGTTTAAAGTACACTCTGGTGCTTAACACATTCCTACTCTTCTCAATGGTCACATCCAGAAAATTGACACTTTTGTCACTAATCTGATAATCTAGTCTAATGTTGTTTGTATTTTTGTTCAGATACTCCAAAAATTCCACCACAGATTCCTCAGACCCCTCCCAAATGAACAGGAGGTCGTTTATGAATCTGCAGTAGAATATTAATTGGGGCATCTGCTTACTAAACACGTGTCTGTCCACCCATTCAGCCATAAACACTTTGGCTAGGCTGGGAGCATACTTAGCTCCCATAGCCACGCCAACCTGTTGTGAAAAAAATTGACCATTGAACCAGAATTAATTATGTGACCTGCAGAAATCTAATGCCTGTCCCAAAAAACATTTCTGCATGTGTGGAATATAATCCCTTCTACTTGGCGCCCATTTTAGTGCCAATGCAGCATCCTCGTGCTGAGTGATTGTATATAACAAGGCCACATCAGCAGTCACCAAATAGGTGGCAGAGGAGGGATTTAACTCAACCCCTTCTAATAACTGTAATAGGTCTGCCGTGTCCTTCAAATACACCCTAGTGACCTTCACAGTAGGCTGGAGGAACTTATCAAAAAATTCCCCCAATGTAGCTGTTATTGACCCTATGCCATTAACGATTGGTCGTGCTGGCGGGAGTTGTGCATCCTTATGGATTTTCGGTAACGTGTAGAATTCTGCATACACTGTGGACCAGATATCTCTTCTCTTTAAGATTTAGGGCATTGATTTCATAACCCCATTCAACCAGTGAGTTTAATTGTGTTTTGTAAACATCTGTAGGATCAGACACAAGCCTCCTATATGTAGATTGGTCCCCCAATAACTTCATTAACTGATTATGATAAAAAGATTTGTCCATGACCACTAACCCCCTCCTTTATCCGCAGGGCGGATGATTATATTTTTTCTGTCCTCCAAAGATTTAATGCCTTCTTTAATATAATTGGGGTTGACTCTTGTTTTCGGGGTCAATTCTTCTATATCCCTCAAGACCATATTTTTAAAAACCTCAATAAAATGATTGTTTGAATTCTGGGGATTAAATAACGATTTGTTTTTTAAACCACTATCAATTCCAACTGAAGCATTGATGGTTCTATTTCTAGGACCAGCAGGGTGACTCAGAACATATTTTTTCATATTTAGGGACCGTATAAATTTGTGTGTATCAATATACACCTCAAATTTGTTCATGTTTTTTTTAGGTGCACATTTTAAACCCAAGTTCAATATATTGAGCTCTTTTTGATTGAGTTCAACCTCACTCAAATTATAGATCCCTGTGTTTATGTGTCCCTTATTCTTTTTCTTGGATTGTTTGTATCTCCCTGCTCTACAACCCCTTCTTCTCTTTGGAATGGTATCAGATCCCTGTTCGGGTACTGTTGTGATCCATTCCTTCCTCCTCCTTTGTTGTTCACTGGGCGAGTGTTTCCTCTCGCTGTTCCCCCACCCCTCCCTCCCCCGTTGTCCTAAAAAAGAGGATGAGTCCTGTTGGCAATGTCCATTATACTCATTCCTGTTGGCAATGTCCATTATACTCATCCTCTGCTAAAGGTTGATACCTATTGTATGATGGTATTTGGTTTATCGAGTCGGGGTGATAGTCGAGAGGGGGATATTGATACCACTGTTGATTATCCTGTTGGGGATTATAGTTTGGTGGATAATTTCCTCTATATTGCTGGAACGGTCGCGGTGAATTCTGATTGTAATTCTGTTGATACCCCCTCTGTTATGTTGAGATGGTCCTGGTGAGTAGTGACTATTATTATACTGATTACCCCGATTCTGTTGAGGCCCACTATTCCGTACCTGTCCTGATATTATCTTTTCTCCTCTACTTACTCCACCTCCACTAGCTCCAATAGTTTTCACCTGATCGTTTTTTGGCAGAGTATTAGTGTTTGTTTTTTCTTTATTCTCATTAAGGGTCTCATTATTTAATGTGTTTAGGCTCTTCCAAACATAAATTTTATTGGTTTTAAAATCAACGGAGTCTCTTTTATATTTTCTCACCTTCTTTTTTTTGTGTGCCTCATCTATTTTTTCCAATTTTTTCTTCATATTGCTATTAAACTCCTTAACCTGATTATAGTCGCTATTGGTTCCAATTTACTCTGTATTGCATTAATCTGCTCATTTAATCTACCCAATTTAATTTGTTTTCTTTTCAAAACAAGATTTTGAAGTTCTCTTCCTACTTTATTAAAAAATTCCAACCATTCATCCATAAAAATTTGGTAATTCAGACCATCCTGAGGGGCAACTTCCCATCTCAGACTCCTAAAAATAAGATTTTCCTTTTGAGAATGCTCAAAAGTAAACATATCCCACCAGGTTTTAACCTGTTTTTCAAGCAGATTCTCCAAAGTTTTTAACATTCCCGAAAAATCTTCATCACACTCGGTCATCACCTGATTGGTTGAAAAGATATATTTGGAATTTATTTGTCTATTCAACAAAAAGTTGATAGCTTCCATGGCTGCAAGTGGTTAAATGTTCTAAACTGATGGTCAACAAGTTCAACCCTCCCACGCTTGAAGTCCCACCACTGCGCTCTTGGATAAGTTAACTGATACATACAGCTGCCACTTGGAATAATAAAGTATGTGAATAGTATTTTAACCCTCTATAAAAACTGAAATAGTTAGAAAAAAATAGTGGCGCTTAAAATTAAAACGCTAAGTGAAACAGACTATCTCAATAAAAACAATTAATGTGCTATAAATATTATCACCCTATGACAAGTGAAAATCAATGTACTTTGAAAATCAATATTTCTTAACCAATAGTGAGCAACAGTTAATGTGCTTAACCACTTCAGCCCCAGCAGGATTTACCCCCTTCCTGACCAGAGCACTTTTTATAATTTTGCACTGCGTCGCCTTAACTGCTAATTGCGCGGTCATGCAATGCTGTACCCAAACAAAATTTGCGTCCTTTTCTTCCCACAAATAGAGCTTTCTTTTGATGGTATTTGATCACCTCTGCCGCTTTTATTTTTTGAGCTATAAATGGAAAAAGACCGAAAATTTTGAAAAAAAATTTCTACTTTTTGTTATAAAAAAAATCCAATAAACTCAATTTTAGTCATACATTTAGGCCAAAATGTATTCAGCCACATGTCTTTGGTAAAAAAAAATGTCAATAAGTGTATATTTATTGGTTTGCACAAAAGTTATAGTGCCTACAAACTAGGGTACATTTTCTGGAATTTACACAGCTTTAAGTTTATGACTGCCTATGTCATTTCTTGAGGTGCTAAAATGTCAGGGCAGTACAAATCCCCCCCCCCCACCAAATGACCCCATTTTGGAAAGTAGACACCCCAAGGAAATTGCTAAGAGGCATGTTGAGCCCGTTGAATATTAAATTTTTTTGTCCCAAGTGATTGAATAATGACAAAAAAAAAAAATTTACAAACTGTTGTCACTAAATGATATATTGCTCACACAGGCCATAGGCATATGTGGAATTGCCCCCCAAAATACATTCAGCTGCTTCTCCTGAGTATGGGGATACCACGTGTGTGGGACTTTTTGGGAGCCTAGCCGCGTACGGAGCCCCGAAAACCCATCACCGCCTTCAGGATTTCTAAGGGCGTAAATTTTTGATTTCACTCCTCACTACCTATCAGTTTTGAAGGCCATAAAATGCCCAGATGGCACAAAACCCCCCCAAATGACCCCATTTTGGAAAGTAGACACCCCAAGCTATTTGCTGAGAGGCATGTTGAGTCCATGGAATATTTTATATTTTGACACAAGTTGGGGGAAAGTGACAAATTTTCTTTTTTTTTTTTTTGCACAAAGTTGTCACTAAATGATATATTGCTCACAGGCCATGGGCATGTGTGGAATTGCACCCCAAAATACATTTAGCTGCTTCTCCTGAGTATGGAGATACCACATGTGTGGGACTTTTTGGGAGCCTAGCCGTGTACAGGGCTCCGAAAACCAATCACCGCCTTCAGGCTTTCTAAGGGCGTAAATTTTTGATTTCACTCTTCACTGCCTATCAGTTTCAGAGGCAATGGAATGCCCAGGTGGCACAACCCCCCCCCCCCCAATGACCCCATTTTGGAAAGTAGACACCCCAAGCTATTTGCTGAGAGGCATGGTGAGTATTTTGCAGCTCTCATTTGTTTTTGAAAATGAAGAAAGACAAGAGAGAATTTCTTTTTTTCTATTTTCAAAACGTTGTGACAAAAAGTGAGGTCTGCAAAATACTCACTATACCTCTCAGCAAATAGCTTGGGGTGTATACTTTCCAAAATAGGATCATTGGGGGGGGGGCTGTGCCACCTGGGCATTCCATGGCCTCCGAAACTGTGATAGGCAGTGAAGAGTGAAATCAAAAATTTACGCCCTTAGAAAGCCTGAAGGTGGTGCTTGGTATTCGGGGTCCCGTACGCGGCTAGGCTCCCAAAAAGTCTCACATGTGGTATCCCCGTACTCAGGAGAAGCAATAGAATGTATTTTGGGGTGTAATTTCTCATATTTCCATGGCATGTTTCAGCAATATATCATTTAGTGACAACTTTGTGCAAAAAAAAAAAAAATTGTCTTTTTCCCGCAACTTGTGTCACAATATAAAATATTCCATGGACTCGACATGCCTCTCAGCAAATAGCTTGGAGTCTCTACTTTCCAAAATAGGGTCATTTGGGGGAGTTTTGAATTGTCCTGGCATTTTATGCACAACATTTAGAAGCTTATGTCGCACATCACCCACTCTTCTAACCACTTGAAGACAAAGCCCTTTCTGACACTATTTGTTTACATGAAGAAAATTTTTTTTTTTTGCAAGAAAATTAGTTTGAACCCCCAAACATTATATATTGTTTAAAGCAAATGCCCTACAGATAAAAATGGTGGGTGTTTCATTTTTTTTTCACGTAGTATTTGCGCAGCAATTTTTTAAACACATTTTTTGGGAAAAAACACACTTTTTAAAATTTTAATGCACTAAAACACACTATATTGCCCAAATGTTTGATTAAATAAAAAAGATGATCTTAGGCCGAGTAAATGGATACCAAACATGACATGCTTTAAAATTGCGCACAAACATGCAGTGGCGACAAACTAAATACATTTTTAAAAGCCTTTACAGGTTACCACTTTAGATTTACAGAGGAGGTCTACTGCTAAAATTACTGCCCTCGATCTCTGACCTTTGCGGTGTTACCTTACAAGCATGGTGCAATTGCTGTTTACATTTGACACCAGATCGACGCTTGCGTTCGCCTTTGCGCGATAGCAGGGGGGGACAGGGGTGCTTTTTTTTTTTTGCTTATCTTATTTTTAAACTGTTACATATTTTTAAACTCTTACTTTTTTTATCATTTGTATTGTTATCTCAGGGAATGTAAATATCCCCTATGATAGCAAAAGGTAGTAACAGGTACTCTTTTTTTGAAAAAATTGGGGTCTATAAGACCCTAGATCTCTCCTCTGCCCTCAAAGCATCTGACCACACCAAGATCGGTGTGATAAAATGCCTTCCCAATTTCCCAATGGCGCTGATTACATCCAGCGAAATCTAAGTCATGAAATGCTCGTAGCTTCCGGTTTCTTAGGCCATAGATGTTTGGAGCCACTCTGGTCTCTGATAAGCTCTATGGTCAGCTGGCTGAATCACCGGCTGCATTCTCGGGTTCCCTGTTGGGACAGGAGAGCCAGAGAAAAACATGGAAGACGGTGGGGGGGGCATTCCCTCCCACTGCTTGTAAAAGCAGTCTAGAGGCTAATTAGCTGCTAGGATAGCTTTTACATGAAAGCCGACCGCTGGCTGAAAAGAATGATACCAAGATGATACCTAAACCTGCAGGCATCATTCTGGTATAACCACTCAAAGTCCAGCAACATACCAGTATGTTGCTGGTCCTTGTTGGGCATATATTGTAATCTTTTTTTTTTTTTTTTCATGCAGCCTATGGGCTGCATGAAAAAAAGAGATTGATCAGTGGGTATGTCCACCATTAGAATACCTCCTTTCATCCACCTACTTCTAATGATGGGCATACATGCACCATTTATATATGCCGAAGCAGGGGGGCATCCTCCCGCAAAAGGTAGGAGCAAATCGCTCCTCCGCCCCTGCTACCCCCACGCTTCGGCATATATCACCTGTAACTTTTGTAACTGTAACCGGTTCCAGGTTCGGGTCTCTCAAAATGCGATGGCATCTTGGGAGACCCTGTGTTTAGTGTGCCTAGTCTGTGCAATGCTGTACCCTACGCTAATACTCAACTAGTGTATGGTAGCGTTCAAAACATTCACCAATGCAAAGACCAGGATTTTCAGGACAGGAGGGACAATAATACCAGGTGTCATGCCTATATCCGTGCTTGCTGCAGACATGACATCTTTTTTTGTGGGGTTTGTTGGGTAGGGGCACTCGGGAGGACATAAAGAAAATGCCTCTCATGCAGCCGACTGCATTTGGTTGGGGATGTGAATGGGGAAGTACGGGCGCTGCAGAAGTGGTGGGTTCCCAATTATTAGGATTAGCGAATGCAGCAGGAAGGGCACTATGGGCACGACGGGCCTGTGTTTGTCTTATTCTTGGTGGCAGCAGGACACTACTTGTGCTTGCCACCTCACCAGCTTGAACTGCACTTATGGGACTCGCCACGTCACCAAGTGTTACTGCAGTGCTGGTTTGACTACGACCGGGGTGTACTAGGCCGCTGGTGCTTGCCAGTTCACCAAAATGTTACCAAAAAAACTGTTAGCGATCGCAGGGATAAGGCCTGACTCTGTGAATGCTGCAGTTATGCATTTAGTGTTTTGTAAGTGACAGTGATCGATCGATACTGCACTTGGGTGGGCTGGGCCGGACGGAGGGGCAAAACGCAGGTGCTAGCAGGTATCTGGGCTGATCCCACTAACACTGCGTTTTTGGGAACCCTAAACTACTGGGGACGCTAGTATAGATCTGATCGGATCAGATATTGATCCGTTCAGATACTATACCACTAAGGGAGGTGTATGGTGCATGGGTGTTAACGGTACTGGCACTAACCTGACGCTGCCTGGGGTGACGCATATCACCGCTGGGCGATCATGGGGCTGAATCTTTGGTAATAAATGCCCTGACACTATAAAAAAAAATAAACGAACTAACCAGTGTCAACCGTAACAGTTAACTAGGGGGTAATCAAGGGGTTAAAACATTTATTAGATAGTATATGGGGGTCCCTGACGCTATAAAACACTCACGGCGAACCTAAATATTTACCTCCCTAACTAGCACCACCAGTGACACTAATACAGCGATCAGAAAAACAATTGCTTAGTGACACTGGCGACGGGGGGTGATCAAGGGGTTGAAACTTGGTTAGGGGGGTATCGTAGACCTAAAGGGGGCTAACACTAACTGCCCTACCATACTAACTGTCACAAACTGACACCAATGCAGTAATCAGAAAAAAAACTGCTTGGTGTCAGTGTGACAGGGGGGGTGATTGGGGGGTGATCAGGGGTGGATGGGGGTGTTATGTATGCCTGGCATGTTCTACTGTAATGCCCCGTACACACGGTCGGACATTGATCGGACATTCCTAAAACAAAATCCTAGGATTTTTTCCGACGGATGTTGGCTCAAACTTGTTTTGCGTACACACGGTCGCACAAAGTTGTCAGAATTTCCTATCGCCAAGAACGCGGTGACATCAACGAGACTAGAAAAGGCCATTTCAGAACCAAGCGCGGCACCCTTTGGGCTCCTTTTGCTAATCTCGTGTTAGTAAAAGTTTGGTGAGAGATGATTCGCGCTTTTTCGCGCTTTTTCAGACTCGTGGCTTTCAGATCGTTTTCTACGGTTCAGTTTGTGCTTGTGGGTTTGTATCTGCTCTTCAGTCCATGCAGTCAGTTCGTATCGGAGTTTTCTGTGCGATCTTGTCCGCTCGTTGCTGTTTTTCAGGTCGCTCTTCACAGGCCTTGCTGTTCAGTGCGTTCTGTTACTTCGTTCTGAGCAGCCGACCATTTTCTAGCCATGTTGCATATACATACTCTTCGTAGAGTTTGTGCTGTGCGGGGGCTTGGTCTTGGGGTCCTTACCTTGACACAAGTCCAGCCCATGAACAGGGTGGGGAGGAGTTCATGGACCAAGAATTGGTTGCTTCAGCGTGACCAGTTCTGTCATATGCCTTTGCTCCGTGAGATCCATGAGAATAATCCTAATGATTTCAGGAACTTTCTCTGGATGACGGACCCTGTATTTCACCGTTTGTTGGCTTCGCTGACCCCCTATATCAGCAGGCAGGATACCTGCATGAGGCAAGCCATCACTCCGGAGCAGAGGCTCGTCGCTACCCTGCGGTACTTGGCGACAGGGAGAAGCCTGCAGGACCTCAAGTTCTCGACAGGCATCTCCCCCCAGGCTCTAGGTATCATTATCCCAGAGACCTGTTCTGCCATCATACAGGAGGAGTATATGAAGGTAAGATTTTTATCCTTTAATATCACATTTTATTGTATTGAATGTTTGCTAATATATTGTATTTCTTTCCTCATTCCCTAATTACCATGATTGGAATATGCTGTGAATGTCCCCTTTGTCCTCATGCATGCTGGAATTTTATGGGGTTTTTTTAGTCCTTCATACATATTTGCTTTCACTTACCTCCCCAGCATGCTCTCCTGGCCCTATATTCACCTCATGTAGTCACTTAACAATGTATTTTATCAGCTCCATAGTAGTGCTTTACCCCAAACACCCCTAAAATGTTTAGAAATGTGATTTGTGCTTTAAATTCTGGCAGAGTGCCAGAGGCTTGTTTTTGTGGTGTCCCCAAATCATTTTTATTAACCCTCCCTCCCCCCAACTGCTAAGTCAGCTGATCCCAATTCTCTATCTATCCTCAATCATCTATCTGCTGACTTTGCCAAACCCATACACACTATACCCACCTCTTTTGTGGTCAGATTTATGGATGAATTCCCCAAAGCATGTAGTGCAAGGGCCTGCCTGTATACTTTCAAATGGTACTGTTTAAAGTTTTTGTATTATATTATTATCTTGATAGGTAATAGTAGAATTTCCAAATGTGCTCAAATGTGTACAATGTGTATTTATATCTTTGTATTATGACACTTCTTACCTGTCCAGTGGGCTGCCAATAGTGTAACTAAGGAGGGGCTGTTCCAAGTAATACCCATTATTTAGGCATTCATCTCTCAATGAAGTGGAGAGGGTTACCTGTTCATGATCCCACCCCCTATAATGTTAGAAATGGCCGATGAGAGGGGGGAGGGGGAATATGATAGGCGTACCTTATACTTTGGTGTTGTAAAATTCCCCTTAATAAATGTTATCTGGATGTTGGTCAAGAATGTTTGTGTCTAATCTGCTTTCCATGTTTATGTGCAAAAATACTAATTTCTTTTTGGTTTTCCTCAACAGTTTCCTTCCACGCCACAGGAATGGCAGACTGTGGCCTCCCACTTTGCCCAGCAGTGGGACTTTCCTAACTACGGAGGGGCAATTGATGGGAAACACGTCCACATCGTTCCGCCACCCAACTCGGAACGTACTGTTATAATTACAAGGGGTTCAATAGTATTGTGATGTTGGCGGTGGTGTCAGCTAATTACGAGTTCCTGTATGTGGACGTGGGGAAGAATGGCCGGATGTCCGATGGTGGAGTCATCGCCCAGACGGAGTTTTACAGGCGTCTCCAGAATGGCAGCTTGGACTTGCCACCACCAGAAGAGAATGTGGAAGGACTCCCATTCGTCTTTGTTGCGGATGAAGCCTTTACGCTGGGGGACCACCTTATGTGGCCATTCCCGATGAGGACCCTCACCCCGGAACAGAGGGTTTTTAATTACTGGCTGGCCAGAGCCAGAAGAGTGGTGGAGAACACATTTGGAATCATGGCCAGCCGGTTCCGCCTATTTCTTACACCCATCCATATGGCGGAGTATAAACTGAATCAAATAATCCTGGCGTGCTGTGTTCTACATAACTTTTTACGGCAACATTCGGCCAACTATGCTGGCTCAGTTGGGCCTGAGGCCGGAATTCTAAATGAAACAACCCTGACGGCGCTTGAAAGTGGCCGTCCTGGCTTGCCCTCCCTGAGTGCCCGTGATGTCCGGTTAAGATACCTTGAGTTCTTTGCTGGTAGGGGGTCCATCAATATGCCAGACAATTTGTGAAACCTTGATCCAATAAAAAAAAATTAAGCAAATCTTTGACATTTACTGCTTGTGTTTGTTTTAGCTGACCCTGACAGAAATGTGTTGAGTCCAGAAAATGGCGTGATTGTGTAACCTTATACAAAGCACTGTTGGGTGTTATTTACTAAAGGCAAAGACACTTTGCACTACAAGTGTACTTGAAACTGCACTGAAACTGCACTTGTGTGCAAAGAGGACTTGCCCTTAGGAAATAACCCCCATTTTCACAGAAAGCAGCAATTACATCACCACAAAAGTGTTGTAGCGTTGAGACAATAATCCACACATTCTTGATTAACAATCTTTTTAATACCTGCACAATCACATGTGCATTTAGAAAAGGTTTTTAAAACAAACCAACATGTTTGTTGTATAACAATTTTTGGGGTGGCATTATCAAAAATAGAAATGTCCATTTAAGATAAAACAGGCATGTGTAAAACCAACAAGAAAGACACAAATCTTGAACTTACAAAGTTCACATTTGGTAGAACTTGAAGGCAATATCATACATGAGTATTTAGGAACTGTGTTTGATATTGCATTCAGATGGGGTGAAGTCACCCCCGGAAAAGCCAAATTTGGAAGATGCACACCATTTAAGAAGTTCAACATGTGCTAGCTGCCATCACGGGGGATCAAGGGACGTGTTTTGGGGGAGAAACCCCTTCCTCTCAGCTACTTTATTATTGAGGAAGGGGTTGCACCCCCAAAACGCGTCCATTGATCTCCTGTGATGGCAGATAGCACATGTTGGCACACTGTGTGCATCCTCCAAATTTGGCTTTTCGAAAAATCGCTAAAACATTTTGAACATTGTAGCACACAAAAAAGAAAGTGATTTGGAGGGGTTTTAAACTCTACCCAAAACACCATTGATGTTCTTATTTTTTTGGAATAACAGCATTGATGTTTTTCTTGAGGTTTTCCAAAGCTAAATTACACCCCATGATCTCCCCAATCAGGATCTGTGCACTTTCTGATGTGAAACGATCTGGATCCACAACATCACGATCACCTAAAAAGAGAGAAACCAAACAAACAGGTATAAAAAATATGCCGCCATCCATCTCTTACCTGAGCCTGTGGTCGCAGACACTCACCTGTTGTGGTGACTAGTTCCACCACGTCTTCTTCCTCCTCCTGCTCTTCTTGTGTTGGGGGGATTTCCCCTTCTTCCAGAGGGGGGGGGTCTCTGGTCTCCTCGGATGAGGAAAAGAAAAATGGTATACTTAGCACACAGATATTTGATGGCAGAACTATAAATAGGAAACATTGCTTGGAAGTGGGGTACAATTGTCTATTTTGGCAGAGTTCCAAAATGTAGCATTTTCAGTGTCCTTTGTCAAGCTGCAATACTGTACTTGTTTGGTACAAGCTTCACAGATGGAGACCCCCTTATAGTATACACTGGAGCACCTGTGTGGCCCCCCTAATAAAAATGGTGTTCTTGTGTCCCACACTAGTGCTCCAGCATCCAGATGTGAAAACAGCTGCTCAGTGTCCTCTCCTTACACAGAATCTAGTTTGCATTTCATTCTAGTAACAAAGCCATCTACACAACCAAATTAGTTTCATACAAGTAGGGCGTAAAAAATGTGGCCAAATGCATATGGCCAAAACAATGGTGTTTTATAGGCCGAAAGAAAAATGTTTGATACGAAAGAATAATGTGCCCATGAACATGAAAGTTGCCATTTTAAAATGTACAACACTTTTAAGAAAAGCACATGGAGCAGCACAAATGTAATATCCGATCGTTCTTAACGCGGTGGCGTAAAACACGTACGTCGGGACTATAAACAGGGCATTGGCCAATAGCTTTCATCTCTTTATTTATTCTGAGCATGCGTGGCACTTTGTCCGTTGGATTTGTGTACACACGATCGGAATTTCCGACAACGGATTTTGTTGTCGGAAAATTTTATATCCTGCTCTCAAACTTTGTGTGTCGGAAAATCAGATGGAAAATGTGTGATGGAGCCTACACACGGTTGGAATTTCCAACAACCAGGCCCTATCACACATTTTCCGTTGGAAAATCCGACTGTGTGTATGGGGCATAACACGTGTGCGTATTACGTACGATCTGTGAGCGGAGGAAGGAGCATCGGAGGCGCCGATCGTGATAATGAAGGTAAGATCTAAACTTGGGCCTATACTGCTTCGAAATTGAAGCCTATATTGTAACAAGATTAGGAGAGTTTGGCCTGACCTTAGGGTTTGTCTTGTGTCTTGCAGAGAAAATGCATGGCTTCAACAACCACAATTTCCTCCCCCTGTTCATAGACAAATACAGGGAGCTGCCCTGTCTGTGGCAGGTGAGACACCCCCATTATAATAACAAACAAAAGAGGCAGGCAGCGCTGGAGAAACTGCTGGAGTTGGTGAAGCCGGTGGTCCCCACAGCAACCATCCCTTATTTAAAAACCAAAATTGGTGGCCTGAGGTGCACTTATCTTAGAGAGAGCATGAAGGTCACGAATTCCCAGAGGTCCGGAGCAGCAGATGACGTTTATGTCCCCAGGCTCTGGTACTATGAGAGACTGCGATTTCTGTCAGACCACACTGAAGTCAGGGAATCCCTCTCCACTCTTCCTTTCACTCTTCCTTCCACCCCAGCTGAGGCTTCCGATGTCCAACCTGGGCCTTCCATCCAGGAAGAAGTGGAGGAGCCCAGCTGGAGTCAGGTATAGCATTCCTCTACAGATTTCTGGTTAATAAATAAATGATGTTTACTAGATGTTAATATTGATCACTAATTGCTGATTGCAAAAAGTGTTTTACATATCAATAGACAGTAGTGGGTACCCAAAATTGGGACAAGAATGAAAAATGGTGGGCTCAGAAGGATAGTCTGTTATATTTGTTAACATTCAATTTGCAACAGTCATGAGCTGAAAATTGTGTGTGATTGATGAAACAAATACTAAAACAATGTCCCTTTTTCATACACAGGAAGACCTCAGCCAGGAGGAGGCTGTGGAATGTGGCAGCCAGGAGGAGGCAGGGCTAAGTTGCAGCCAGGAGGAGGCGGGGCTAAGTGTCAGCCAGGAGAAGCCTGGGACAAGTCGAAGCCTGACCGAATCGCAGGTTCCTCCCCTCCGCCTTCCATACAAAAGAGCGAGGAAGGCGACTCACATGCAGGATTCTGCACTCAGGCTGATGCAGGAGGCTTCTGCGTCCCTCAGAGCCTTACCCACTCCTGAAGAGGCCTTTGCCTGTATGGCTGCCACAAAACTGCAGGGCATGCAGGAGGGTCAACGCAAAATATGTGAGGACCTTCTTTGTAAAGTCCTAAGTAAGGGGGTGAGTGATGAACTAACACCCAATACCCACCTGAGTGAGTTGGCCCCTCCTCCTCCTCCTCCTCCTACTGCCACAACTCCACCACCATTTTACTTGAATTGAAGGACGGGGTTTGGGACTTTAAATGAGGAATGCATGAGAGGAGCCAGGGATAAGACAATGTAATACGGATGTGTTTATTAGTATAAAACACCCAGCAGAGCGTGCATTTGAAAATACATACATATATACATAGTAGTAAGCATACATAACAGTAGACATGTATAACAAAGCATGATGTATGAAACCATAAGACACAGTAAAGCGACTACTCAATCGCATTGCCGTACAATCCTTTCACGAGTGAAAACATTAAAACCAGGGTGGGTCCTAGAGTAAAATCATGTTGCATCTATGTGTGCCCGACGCGTATCATGGCGTACCAGCCAATCTTCAGGGGTGGATGCATAATTAAGTAAAATCTGCAAAGGGACATAAATATAGCATGTAATTATGATCATGTCACCCAGTGGCTAAGGAAAACTACAGATGGAGATGAAACTTAATCCAGCTCCAACCAACTTACTCAGTTGCAGGGTGCGACAATGTGCATGCGAGTCAGAACACGTGGGCCACCGAATGGTCTGCATACCGGGAGCTGAAGTGGGGCCAGTGGAAAACAACAACCATGTAGATAATTCCAGGTGAATGGATGTCCACCTGATGGGTATAAACTGCAGGGGCTCCAATCTAAATAAGTAATGAAAATCATAAGTAACCAAAATGGGTTGATAGGAAGTGGACCAAAACACCCTCAATCCCAGTACGAACATAAACAAACAGGTTATGTATACCTGGATTGCCCCAAAGAGACATACAGCCCAGCAGTGGAGATGTATCAAAAAGCATGGAAGTGGACTGCAAGGGATAGCCGAGGTGAGTGTGCTCAGTATTTATCCGACAAGCCCCACTAGCGTCACGCTGGCATCTCATAAGTGAGGCACGTCCGGACCAAGAGGCGGCCAGAGCCGCTCTCTTGAAGCCAGGCGAGGCCCCCCATTGGATAGCCAAGATCACATGACTCGTCCCGACATTCCGACGCCAAAATCGTCTGGTGTGTCGGGAGGGTGCGTGGCGCCGATGCGCTGAGGAGAGACCAGCCCATCTCCTCGCACCCGATAATGAGTGACCAAAGGAGGAGATGGGATGGCACCTGAGAGCATCGCAGTTCCCAGAAATGCAGAGGAAGCAACCCCCGTGATCACTCAGCACACACCACAGCACTTGCCGCACTGCATAAAATAAGATAAAATAAAAGGTGGCATGAAACATAAATAATAAAAAAAGAAAAAAATTGCCCTAATGCATAGAAACCCGATGCCGTGGGATATGAGTCACAATTGATTGGATTGCGGCAACCTGAAAAAGAGTCGCAACATAACACTGGGGCCATCATGCATCCTCCATCCCTAAAAGCGAGACATTGAAGGGGGTGCGGGACTTTAAATGAGATTTGTGAAAACATAATCTCCATCCCTATTACTTGAATTGAAGGACGGGGTTTGGGACTTTAAATGAGGAATGCATGAGAGGAGCCAGGGATAAGACAATGTGATACAGATGTGTTTATTAGTATAAAACACCCAGCAGAGCGTGCATTTGAAAATACATACATATATACATAGTAGTAAGCATACATAACAGTAGACATGTATAACAAAGCATGATGCATGAAACCATAAGACACAGTAAAGCGACTACTCAATCACATTGCCGTACAATCCTTTCACGAGTGAAAACATTAAAACCAGGGTGGGTCCTAGAGTAAAATCATGTTGCATCTGTGTGTGCCCGACGCGTTTCATGGCGTACCAGCCAATCTTCAGGGGCGGATGCATAATTAAGTAAAATCTGCGAAGGGACATAAATATAGCATGTAATTATGATCATGTCACCCAGTGGCTAAGGAAAACTACAGATGGAGATGAAACTTAATCCAGCTCCAACCAACTTACTCAGTTGCAGGGTGCGACAATGTGCCTGCGAGTCAGAACACGTGGGCCACCGAATGGTCTGCATATCGGGAGCTGAAGTGGGGCCAGTGGAATACAACAACCATGTAGATAATTCCAGGTGAATGGATGTCCACCTGATGGGTATAAACTGCAGGGGCTCCAATCTGAATAAGTAATGAAAATCATAAGTAAGCAAAATGGGTTGATAGGAAATGGACCAAAACGCCCCCAATCCCAGTAGGAACATAAACAAACAGTGCATGTATACCTGGATTGACCAAAAGAGACATACAGCCCAGCAGTGGAGATGTATCAAAAAGCATGGAAGTGGACTGCAAGGGATAGCTGAGGTGAGTGTGCTCAGTGTTTATCCGACAAGCCCCACTAGCGTCACGCTGGCATCTCATAAGGGAGGCACGTCCGGACCAAGAGGCGGCCAGAGCCGCTCTCTTGAAGCCAGGCGAGGCCCCCCCCATTGGATAGCCAAGATCACATGACTCGTCCCGACATTCCGACGCCAAAAGCATCTGGTGTGTTGGGCGGGTGCGTGGCGCCGATGCGCTGAGGAGAGACTCGCCCATCTCCTCGCACCCGATAATGAGTGACCAAAGGAGGAGATGGGATGGTACCTGAGAGCATCGCAGCTCCCGGAAATGCAGAGGAAGCAACCCCATGATCACTCAGCACACACCACAGCACTTGCCGCACTGCATAAAATAAGATAAAATGAAAGGTGGCATGAAACATAAATAATAAAAAAAAGAAAAAAATTGCCCTAATGCATAGAAACCCGATGCCGTGGGATATGAGTCACAATTGATTGGATTGCGGCAACCTGAAAAAGAGTCGCAACATAACCCTGGGGTCATCATGCATCCTCCATCCCAAAAAGCGAGACATTGAAGGGGGTGCGGGACTTTAAATGAGATTTGTGAAAACATAATCTCCATCCCTATTACTTGAATTGAAGGATGGGGTTTGGGACTTTAAATGAGGAATGCATGAGAGGAGCCAGGGATAAGACAATGTGATACGGATGTGTTTATTAGTATAAAACACCCAGCAGAGCGTGCATTTGAAAATACATACATATATACATAGTAGTAAGCATACATAACAGTAGACATGCATAACAAAGCATGATGCATGAAACCATAAGACACAGTAAAGCGACTACTCAATCGCATTGCCGTACAATCCTTTCACGAGTGAAAACATTAAAACCAGGGTGGGTCCTAGAGTAAAATCATGTTGCATCTGTGTGTGCCCGATGCGTTTCATGGCGTACCAGCCAATCTTCAGGGGCGGATGCATAATTAAGTAAAATCTGCAAAGGGACATAAATATAGCATGTAATTATGATCATGTCACCCAGTGGCTAAGAAAAACTACAGATGGAGATGAAACTTAATCCAGCTCCAACCAACTTACTCAGTTGCAGGGTGCGACAATGTGCGTGCGAGTCAGAACACGTGGGCCACCGAATGGTCTGCATACCGGGAGCTGAAGTGGGGCCAGTGGAAAACAACAACCATGTAGATAATTCCAGGTGAATGGATGTCCACCTGATGTGTATAAACTGCAGGGGCTCTAATCTGAATAAGTAATAAAAATCATAAGTAACCAAAATGGGTTGATAGGAAGTGAATGAATGAATGAATGATTTGTAAAGCGCTGCAAATGCGAACCGAATCGCCTCAAGGCGCTAGATGTATTCTCTGTAGTCAGCTTCTAGAAAAGGAAGGTCTTTAGTTTTTTCCTGAAGGCCTGGTGGTTTTCTTCCATGCGGATGTTGGTTGGGAGAGCATTCCATAGTCGAGGTCTTTGGACTGCAAATCTTCGTTCTCCCTTTGCTTTGTAGCGGTATTTGGGAATGATGAGGAGGTTTTGGTTAGCTGATCGAAGACTGCGATTTGGTTTGTAGTGTTTTATATTTTCCCGGAGATATAGCGGAGCATTTCCTTGTATGCATTTGTGGGTGAGGCAGAGGGTCTTGAATGTGATCTGATTTTTCACAGTTAGCCAATGTAGGCTTTTTAGGGATGGGGAGATGGATTCCCAGGGCTTTTTTCCTGTTAACAGTCTTGCCGCCATGTTTTGGATGAGTTGCAAGCGCGCAAGCCGATATTGGGGTAGTCCTACGTAGAGCGAATTTGCGT
Source organism: Aquarana catesbeiana (assembly GCF_042186555.1). Taxonomy (NCBI): domain Eukaryota; kingdom Metazoa; phylum Chordata; class Amphibia; order Anura; family Ranidae; genus Aquarana; species Aquarana catesbeiana. Next base: position 185,224,735 of record NC_133332.1, read on the forward strand.
AGTCAAGTCGGGAATTGATGATTGTTCCCACAACTGCTGCTTTGTCCTCTTCTGGGATGAAGGGGATGAGTCTGCGAAGCAGGCGGAGGAGATGGTGGGATCCGCTCACCACTGATCCTATTTGTGCATCCATTGTCATTCCTGAGTCAAAGATGACTCTGAGACTCTTGGCTTTGGTGCTGGGGGAGATGGTCTGTCCGAGGATGGAGGGTGGTGTCCACGGGGTCTTAATTTTGGAATTTTTGTTGGCTTGCAGGAGAAGAAGTTCTGTTTTTGATCCGTTGAGTTTGAGGGAGCTAGTGGTCATCCAGTCATCTATTAAAGTAAGGCATTTCTGTAATTGCTGATGATGATCTTTTTGTCCGTTGATGCGAAGGTAGAGTTGGGTGTCGTCTGCGTATAGGTGAAAGCAGAGGTCGGTTTTTCTGATGATATTGAGAAGTGGGCGGATGTAGATGTTAAATAGCACTGGTGACAGGGGTGAGCCCTGAGGGACTCCGCAGGAGACTGCCCGAGATTCCGAGGTGAATGTTCCTAGTTTCACTGTCTGAGAGCGATTCTCTAAGAAGGATGTAAACCATTTTAGGGCAGAATCTGTAGCTCCTGCAACTTCTGAGAGGCGGACAAGTAAAGTATTGTGGTCCACTGTATCGAATGCTGCGCTGAGGTCTAACAGTACCAGGAGACTCGGTTCTCCGTCATCTGCTGCTTCAAGGGCATCGTCCCATATTTTGAGAAGTGCTGTTTCTGTGCCATGGCCTGGGCGGAAGCCTGATTGCAGAGGGTCCAGGAGGTGGTGTGTCTCCAGGTGGTGTTGTAGCTGCTGTACTACTGCTTTCTCTATAATCTTGGAGATGGTGTTGAGGCTTGTTATTGGTCTGCGGCAGTTAGGGTCTTTAGGGTCGAGATTGGGTTTCTTTAGCAGTGGTTTGACGATGCCTTGCTTGAGGGAGGTTGGCACAGTCCCTTCTTTGAATGATTGATTTATGAGATGTGTTAGGGTGGGGGCCAGGATGTCGGAACATTCTTTAAGCAATTTGGTGGGGATGATGTCGTTCGGTGATGTGCTGTCACGAAGGCTTCCGATGATGTTTTTAGTCGTGTCCGTAGTGATTGGGGACAAAAAGAAATTCGGTGGTTGAGTGATGTTCGTGTCGATATCCTCTTTTTGCATTGGTTGAGTGAGGTTGGTTGTTATTTTCTGATGAATTGCTTTCCGAATGTTGTCGATTTTGTCGATGAAGAAATCTGATAACTCATTGCAGAATTCTTGAGTATCGTTTGCAGGGGGCTCTAAGCAGGTCGGGTTCATTGACTGAGCAACTATTTTGAAAAGTTCCCGTGGGCGGTTTAAGGTGGATGAGATGGTGTCTGCGAAATGTTCTTTTTTGGCTTTGAAGATTGCCTTGTGGTATTTCACCGTGAGTGCTTTGTAGTTAGCATGGTTTTCCTTGGTGGGATTTCTTCTCCAAGCTCTCTCAGCTCTTCTGCGTTCTTGCTTGAGTAGGGTGAGAGTGCCATTAAACCAACTCAAGTTTTTTTTGCGGACGGGTGTTCTGCGTTTTGGCGCCACGGAGTCTGCTGTTTGTAGTAAAACATTGTTTAGGGAGTTGAGTGTTTGTTCCGTTGAGAGATTTGGGTTTAGCAAAAGAATTTTGCTTGACAATGTAGTTTTGAAGAGTTCAGAGTGTAGTTTCTTCTGAGATCTGTTCCAGTGTGTTGCTGTTGCCCGTTTCTGTTTTTGGAGGATGGTGTTAGTGGTGATTTTAAATTTGATAGCATGGTGGTCTGTCCATGGTAGTGGAGTGTTGTCAAATACGTTGATGTCCATATTCTGTTTGAAGATGAGATCTAAAGTGTGTCCTGAACCGTGCGTGGGAGCATTTATCAGTTGTTGCAGGCCAAGTTCTTCCATTTGGTTAAAGCAGGCGGTTGCAATAGGGTCTTGGGCAGAGTTTGCCCACAGATTGAAATCCCCAAGTACCAGAAGGTTTTTGGTTTTCAAGGTGTGCATTGAGAAGAATTCAGTGATCGGGGTAAGGAGATTGGTCTTTGGTCCTGGTGGTCTGTAGCATAGTAGTATGTGAATGGTGTCTTGAGGTGTTGTTTGAAGATGTAGTGAGAGTGTTTCCATGAAAGGCACTGAGTTCTGTAAGTTTGGTTTGGTGAACCCCAGGTGCGATTTGAAAATCACTGCTAGACCTCCTCCTTTTTTTCCTATTCTATGCTCGGATAGGATACTGTAGTTCTTGGGCACCAATTCAGTTAGGATGGTGTTGCAGTCGGAAGTTAGCCAGCTTTCTGTAATGAAGAGGCAGTCTATGTTGTTTTCGATGATGAAGTCGCGGATTTCCAGCCTGTGCTTGACTGCAGATCTGGTGTTGATCAGGGCGCATGCTAGTTGTTGCGGTTGGATCGGTGTCTCCCTGCCTTTGATGGTTGATTGTGGGTTGGTCCTTAGTAATTTTTCTTTTTTTAGACTTTTTTGCGTGGTGGTCGGTAAAGTTGCGGCCATGTTTCTTAGCCTGTGGAGGGTGTCTGCTGTGTATTTGAAGTTGCACATGATGAGGAAGGCAGCGTTGCCTGAAGGAAAGGTGTTCTGATGATGGCACTGATGCGGCGATGATACACTTGCAGGGGGATGGAGGGATCGGATAACTGACCACTGCTCTGGAGTGGTGAAGGTGACGGCTGAGTGTTGGAGCGGAGGTACTGGAGGGAGGTGAGGCTGCCTACTTCCCTCTCGTTGATCCAGAGGAAGGCAAAAAACCCCTAGCTGCGTTAGCCAATAGTGCAGCCGAGGAAAAAATTCCTTCCTGACCCCCCGAGGGGCGATCGGACTAGGGCCCCTGGATCAACTACTAGAGTGCCCCCGGTGGCTTACCTGTGCTGATGGTCCAGAATATGAAGGAGGGGGAGCTGGCGTTACTTACAGTAGGTGGTGCGGTGGCTGCGTCTCGGGCGATTGAGGTAGACTAGCCTCCGATGAATCTCTAGTGCCCCCTGCGGTGAGGTCCAGTAGCAGGAGGGGTGATTCCCGGTGTAGAGGGGCACGGGGCTCTGTTGGACAACAGTGAGGGGGTTGTTGGTGGCTAGCAGATTGGAGCTAGGCCGCAGCCGTGGTCTGTCCCACTGACTCTAGTGGCTAGAACGTGGTGATTCAGACCGCGGCTGCGGCGGAGGCCACGGGGGGGTCTGGACTGGATGGAGGGACCTAGGGGAGGAGGGTCCAATCGGCGGTGAGGTGGCTGGGGGCTGGTGGCCTCAGGAGGGGGTCCTCGGATGCTGCACCGTTGGCACTGGGTGTACCAATATGGCCGCCGGCTGGGCCCAAGCCGCGGCTGGCCGGCGGAGGGGGTACCAAGATGGCCGCCGTCTAGGCCCGAGCCGTGGGCTGTCCTGACGTTGTTACCCGCACCGTCCAGTGAAGGTGGGCGGGTAGACCGGTGAGGATGGTCAGCAGGGAGGGGGGGTGCGGACCCGCTGGGCGAGCGACTGGTCGGTAGAGAGAGGACGGTAAGTGCTTTAGCTGCCGACCAGGAGCCGTGGAGAGTCCCGAGCGGGCGGCTGGCTGTCTGAGGGCGGTGTCCGGATGGGTCAGAGGGGGAGGACCGGTGTAATGCTGCAGGGAAGAGTAGTGAAGAGCTGCGGGCTAGCCGCCGAGGCCAGCCGTAGCCGCGGAGTGTCCTGAGCGGCCGGCCGGCTGGCTGAAGGCGGCGTCGGTTGGGTCAGAGGGGGGAGGGAACCAGTGTGATGTTGCAGGGGGAGCTGGGCCCGAGCCGCGGAGTGTCCTGAGCGGCCGGCTGACTGAGAACGGTGTCTGGAGTAGGTCTGTGACAGTGTGGGGATAGAAGGGAGGAGGGGGGTCACGGTGTGCTGCTGCGGGTGGGATAGATCCGAGGAAGGGTGGCCGGCGGCCGGAGCTCTTCACAGAGCTGCTTGACAGAGGTCTGCTCTACAGAGTGTCAGCACGGGTGGTATGGGAAATTCACTGACTTAAAGTGGACCAAAACGCCCCCAATCCCAGTAGGAACATAAACAAACAGTGTATGTATACCTGGATTGTCCCAAAGAGACATACAGCCCAGCAGTTGAGATGTATCAAAAAGCATGGAAGTGGACTGCAAGGGATAGCCGAGGTGAGTGTGCTCAGTGTTTATCCGACAAGTCCCACTAGCGTCACGCTGGCATCTCATAAGGGAGGCACGTCCAGACCAAGAGGTGGCCAGAGCCTCTCTCTTGAAGCCAGGCGAGGCCCCCCATTGGATAGCCAAGATCACATGACTATTCCCGACATTCCAACGCCAAAAGCATCTGGTGTGTCGGGCGGGTGTGTGGCGCCGATGCGCTGAGGAGAGACCCGCCCATCTCCTCGCACCCGATAATCAGTGACCAAAGGAGGAGATGGGATGGCACCTGAGAGCATCACAGCTCCCGGAAATGCAGAGGAAGCAACCCCGTGATCACTCAGCACACACCACAGCACTTGCCGCACTGCATAAAATAAGATAAAATAAAAGGTGGCATGAAATATAAATAATAAAAAAAGAAAAAAATTGCCCTAATGCATAGAAACCCGATGCCATGGGATATGAGTCACAATTGATTGGATTGCGGCAACCTGCAAAAGAGTCGCAACATAACCCTGGGGCCATCATGCATCCTCTATCCCTAAAAGCGAGACATTGTCTACTGTGTCTTATGGTTTCATGCATCATGCTTTGTTATACATGTCTACTGTTATGTATGCTTACTACTATGTATACATGTATGTATTTTCAAATGCACGCTCTGCTGGGTGTTTTATACTAATAAACACATCCGTATTACATTGTCTTATCCCTGGCTCCTCTCATGCATTCCTCATTTAAAGTCCCAAACCCCGTCCTTCAATTCAAGTAATAGGGATGGAGATTATGTTTTCACAAATCTCATTTAAAGTCCCGCACCCCCTTCAATGTCTCGCTTTTAGGGATGGAGGATGCATGATGGCCCCAGGGTTATGTTGCGACTCTTTTTCAGGTTGCCGCAATCCAATCAATTGTGACTCATATCCCATGGCATCGGGTTTCTATGCATTAGGGCAATTTTTTTCTTTTTTTATTATGTATGTTTCATGCCACCTTTTATTTTATCTTATTTTATGCAGTGCGGCAAGTGCTGTGGTGTGTGCTGAGTGATCACGGGGTTGCTTCCTCTGCATTTCCGGGAGCTGCGATGCTCTCAGGTACCATCCCATCTCCTCCTTTGGTCACTCATTATCGGGTGCGAGGAGATGGGCTGGTCTCTCCTCAGTGCATCAGCGCCACGCACCTGCCCGACACACCAGACGCTTTTGGCGTCGGAATGTCGGGACGAGTCATGTGATCTTGGCTATCCAATGGGGGGCCTCGCCTGGCTTCAAGAGAGCGGCTCTGGCCGCCTCTTGGTCCGGACGTGCCTCCCTTATGAGATGCCAGCGTGACGCTAGTGGGACTTGTCGGATAAACACTGAGCACACTCACCTCGGCTATCCCTTGCAGTCCACTTCCATGCTTTTTAAAACATCTCCACTGCTGGGCTGTATGTCTCTTTGGGGCAATCCAGGTATACATACACTGTTTGTTTATGTTCCTACTGGGATTGGGGGCGTTTTGGTCCACTTCCTATGAACCAATTTTGGTTACTTATGATTTTCATTACTTATTCAGATTGGAGCCCCTGCAGTTTATACCCATCAGGTGGACATACATTCACCTGGAATTATCTACATGGTTGTTGTTTTCCATTGGCCCCACTTCAGCTCCCGGTATGCAGACCATTCGATGGCCCACGTGTTCTGACTCGCACGCACATTGTCGCACCCTGCAACTGAGTAAGTTGGTTGGAGCTGGATTAAGTTTCATCTCCATCTGTAGTTTTCCTTAGCCACTGGGTGACATGATCATAATTACATGCTATATTTATGTCCCTTCGCAGATTTTACTTAATTATGCATCCGCCCCTGAAGATTGGCTGGTACGCCATGAAACGCGTCGGACACACACAGATGCAACATGATTTTACTCTAGGACCCACCCTGGTTTTAATGTTTTCACTCGTGAAAGGATTGTACGGCAATGCGATTGAGTAGTCGCTTTACTGTGTCTTATGGTTTCATGCATCATGCTTTGTTATACAAGTCTACTGTTATGTATGCTTACTACTATGTATATATGTATGTATTTTCAAATGCATGCTCTGCTGGGTTTTTTATACTAATAAACACATCCGTATTACATTGTCTTATCCCTGGCTCCTTTCATGCATTCCTCATTTAAAGTCCCAAACCCCATCCTTCAATTCAAGTAATAGGGATGGAGATTATGTTTTCACAAATCTCATTTAAAGTCCCGCACCCCCTTCAATGTCTCGCTTTTAAGGATGGAGGATGCATGATGGCCCCAGGGTTATGTTGCGACTCTTTTTCAGGTTGCCGCAATCCAATCAATTGTGACTCATATCCCACGGCATCGGGTTTCTATGCATTAGGGCAATTTTTTTCTTTTTTTATTATTTATGTTTCATGCCACCTTTTATTTTATCTTATTTTATGCAGTGCGGCAAGTGCTGTGGTGTGTGCTGAGTGATCACGGGGTTGCTTCCTCTGCATTTCCGGGAGCTGCGATGCTCTCAGGTGCCATCCCATCGCCTCCTTTGGTCACTCATTATCGGGTGCGAGGAGATGGGCGGGTCTCTCCTCAGTGCATCGGCGCCACGCACCCGCCCGACACACCAGGCGCTTTTGGCGTCGCAATGTCGGGACGAGTCATGTGATCTTGGCTATCCAATGAGGGGCCTCGCCTGGCTTCAAGAGAACGGCTCTGGCTGCCTCTTGGTCCGGACGTGCCTCCCTTATGAGATGCCAGTGTGATGCTAGTGGGGCTTGTCGGATAAACACTGAGCACACTCACCTCGGCTATCCCTTGCAGTCCACTTCCATGCTTTTTGATACATCTCCACTGCTGGGCTGTATGTCTCTTTGAGGCAATCCAGGTATACATACACTGTTTGTTTATGTTCCTACTGGGATTGGGGGCGTTTTGGTCCACTTCCTATCAACCCATTTTGGTTACTTATGATTTTCATTACTTATTCAGATTGGAGCCCCTGCAGTTTATACCCATAAGGTGGACATCCATTCACCTGGAATTATCTACATGGTTGTTGTTTTCCACTGGCCCCACTTCAGCTCCCGGTATGCAGACCATTCGGTGGCCCACGTGTTCTGACTCGCACGCACATTGTCGCACCCTGCAACTGTGTAAGTTGGTTAGAGCTGGATTAAGTTTCATCTCCATCTGTAGTTTTCCTTAGCCACTGGGTGACATGATCATAATTACATGCTATATTTATGTCCCTTCCCAGATTTTACTTAATTATGCATCCGCCCCTGAAGATTGGCTGGTACGCCATGAAACGCATCGGGCACACACAGATGCAACATGATTTTACTCTAGGACCCACCCTGGTTTTATGGTTTTCACTCGTGAAAGGATTGTACGGCAATGCGATTGAGTAGTCGCTTTACTGTGTCTTATGGTTTCATGCATCATGCTTTGTTATACATGTCTACTGTTATGTATGCTTACTACTATGTATATATGTATGTATTTTCAAATGCACGCTCTGCTGTATGTTTTATACTAATAAACACATCCGTATTACATTGTCTTATCCCTGGCTCCTCTCATGCATTCCTCATTTAAAGTCCCAAACCCCGTCCTTCAATTCAAGTAATAGGGATGGAGATTATGTTTTCACAAATCTCATTTAAAGTCCCTCACCCCCTTCAATGTCCAACTCCACCACCAGAGCCACAGCGTGGAAGGAGGCATGGGAGGAAGACAAGAGAGTGATGGCCCTGGGTTCAGTCTGGTCTGGCAAAAGATGCAGTCTCTTTGATGACCACAGCCTGGGGACACAGATGTCATCTGCTGCTTTCCGGATCTCTGGGACTTCTGGACCAGACTGCACTCCCTTAGATAAGGACTCCTCAGGCCACCAATTTTGCTTGAAAATAATTGATGTGTGCCCTGGGGGTCCAAGGCTTCACCCATTTCTGCTGTTTCTCCAGCGTTGCCTCCCTCTTTGTTTAGTTGTGAGCCCTTAATAAATTGTTTTTTTTTTCTATTATACTCTCCTATGTGTGTTTTCATTCAAAAAGGACAGTTTGTTGGTGATGATTCAGGTACATTTCTAAAGTACAGTGTGAATTTAACAAGAGACAACAACACCGAACAATCTCCTACAGATTAAATATAACAACATAGGAATGGTGTTGTGGTAACTTGACACACAAAACACACAGAAAAATATTCTGGAGTAAAACTAAAAATACAAGAAAACAAAGATCAGTCTTGAAAAAAATACAAAATTCTGCCTTAAAAAAAAAAAAAAAATACAACACCAAAAAAATGTTGTCAGATGTGACAAATCAAAATATATTGAGGGAATCCCGATAAATAGTAAAGAAATAAGTTTGAGAGAAGTCTGTGTGAATATGAGCAGCAAAACTACTTCATTCTTCTCACATTATAAAGAAGAAGAGAGTGCGCTGTATTAAACAATTTTTAACATTGCAGCGTGACGAAAGTGCTGTATCCATTCCGAACGCTAAGTTTACCAGACCGAGCTGTTCCGTCTCGGAATTTCTTTTGAGCATGCGTGGCACTTTGTGCGTCGGAACAGGCCACACACGGTCGGAATTGACGCCATCGGATTTTGTTGTCGGAAAATTTTATAGTCTGCTCTCAAACTTTGTGTGTTGGAAAATCCGATGGAAAATGTCCGATGGAGCCCACACACGGTTGGAATTTCCGACAACACGCTCCGATCGGACATTTTCCATCGGAAAATCCGACCGTGTGTACGGGGCATAAGTGTATGTGTTTTACACTCACTCGGATGTCTTCTCTCCTCGGTGCCGGAACGGAAAATACCGAGCCGAGGAGCGATGACATCACTTCCTCTGCCTCTGTTTACTATACAGAGGCAGAGGAAGATTCTCATTTGCTGGGAGCGATCGCGAGGGGGGGCCATGAATGGATCCCCCTCACGTCTGATCGCTGCCAGACAGAAGCCGACTGCCTCGGGTATGTCATTCTGCCTGCCCGTGCCATTCCGCCGACGTATATCGTCGTGAGGCGGTCGGCAAGTGGTTAATCTATTATTTATCAACCTGTGACAAGTGAAACTAAACTTTCTTTTTATATATATTGTGTTCAAAAGTCCATCAAAGAAAGAAAAAATCAAATATGTTAATTCCAGTGCAATGTTCTTCTGTTCATCCACCACACCTCTGTGCAAGTGATTCCACTCCCCTCAGAAAATGCACTCACCAGCTTGATATGCCTTACACTCTTGTGCTTAGCTCAAAACGCCTTAAACCATATAGAGAGGGTTAAACATAAGCTCAGAACTCCAGCCGTGTATGTAGGGAATCTCTCCACATGTAAATAATAGAAAGTGCTCCAATAGTGTGATAACGTAAAACCAGTTTAATAAACAGTTTGTAATCTTCCACCATTACACTCACATCAATGAAATTCAAAGCAAGCAAAAAATGCCACAGCAGAAAACTTCCATGCAGGCTTAAAACGATGTATTGCGGTCACAGAGGACCCAAGGTGTGCAGTAGTTGTTACAATCTCACCCACTCCTCAGACCCAAGCTTCCACTTCCTGGTGCTGCGTAACGCGTCACACATTGATGATTGCTGTACAGCCACGCCCCGACATGTTTCATCACACAGACTTAATAATGGGATTGGCTGTACGGCATGGCAATCAGTCCTTTTATACACTTCACACCAATTATGGGCGTAGAATTATGTAAAGTAGAAAGTAGAATTTCCACTTTGCAAATACATTTTCCCTTAGCTTATTGAATAAGGTGAAGCTTTGCTGACTTCCATCAGCAATTAATGTGCAAAGAAAAATACTATTTTTTTTTTTTTTTACTTGTACCTAATTGTTTTTTTTTTTTTTTTTTTGAAAAGTGAATTTTCACCATTCACTAAGCTAAATAAAAATCCCCCTGCAAAGTACACAGCCTATTTGACTTTAGTAAATCAACCGCATAATATGTAGATGTGATGTCTACTAACAATGTGAATACCCATGGTCCCAGTCATTTATATTCAGTATATAGCGTGTATCCTACATTACAGTAGACAAAACATCTGCAGCATGTATACATATAATACATGTATTGTGCAATAAAATAAATTTGTGATGGGGCATGGCTTGGACATGCAGGCATGGGGAAATCTTTCCTTAGGGCTTTCACTCTGCCTAAACACAGTGACATGGTGGGCCATCTATTATGCCACACAAGCTTAAGGCTTCCCCTAGCCTCAGCATACTCCATGACCCAGAGACAGAGACCATTAACAGGCTTTCAGGAAGGATATTGATAACCCTAAAGTGTAACTAAAGGCAAAACTTTTTGCATTTTGGATATTACAGGGAGGATTACAACCTCTGTCAGTTTTTTTTTTATTTGCAATCTGTGACCCATCGGGGAGATTTCCCTTCATTTCCTGTCCAATAGCCAAAACAGGAAATGAGAAGAAATTCCTCCAAAGTGAGGGAACCCCAGACTGTCACCAGGGTCACCAGAACTAGTGTCTCCATTGGAAGATTTTCCCTTTATTACTTTTCTGGTGTCAACCTAACACTTGGGATTTTTTTTTTACTTTCACGTTTAATGATAATGTTAAACAGGACAAAATTGAGGGGATGAATCTCCCCAATGAGAGCACAGACACCAATTAAAACTGTCAGGTTTAATAATCTATATTTAAAAAAAAGGTTTTGCCTTTCATTACACCTTAAGGCTAAAATTGCTTACTTGGGCAATAGACTTTAAACACTTGAAACCCAGCATAAGGGGTCACTATCCACACTTGGCTTCTTAAGGGGGAAGTGTGGTCCCATAAGATTAGAAGTTTGAATACCTCCTTAATCAGCATAGAAGCTTATAAAATGTGTAGCCCCTCATTAGAGGGTTTCTGGAGTCCACTGGCCCCCGTGACATAATCCTGTTGCTAAAGGTGATATTCTGGGCCTTGATTCTACAGAGCACATTGAAATAGATAGAGCACCCCAGCCTCCTGTGTAGGACCCTGAGCGGCTGAGGGAAATTATCTGCAAACTGTACACATACACAAGTAAAGGAGAGCATCTTGACAAAAATGCAAGACAAAATGACCTTGATGGCACTAAACTGATACATTTTCTGATCTTTCTGTATGTATGCTCATACAGCATAAGGCCTTGCATGCCCTACTGGAAGCCCACCAAAAGGCTGATATCCAATAAAGAAGGGTATTCTCCTTCTCTTTGCATGCCCCCCAAGGACGGTTAAACGGATACTTTTCATGATAAAAGTGAACACTGATTTGCAACACTTTCTCTCCCAGTTTGATCTACCACCAGTAAATATTCTTGACTGGTGATTTATTGAGGAGATCCTGATCTCTGAAGGACCCAAAGCTTTGGCTGAAAATGGGGGGGGGGGGGGGGTCCCCAGATCCCACCCCCCCACCATGTGAATGAGTATGGGGTACATTGTATAATACAAAATACAGACACAGTTTTTGAAAATTCCTTTATTGAAAATAATTTAAAAAAATGTACCCAGATGTAGATCCATCATCAATCATAATGCCTATGCCGGACCCGAAAAAAGAAAAAAAAAGCTCCATCTGCGCCGAAGGCTAACCACCGTCTGCAGGCTCCGTCATTTGACAGTTCTTATATAGGTAAGGGGCCACCTGGCTACATCACCTGGTGGCACTAACCCAGCATGCCCGCCCTGCCCTAAAGCATCCCCCATCTCTAGTTCCCCCCCTTTCCTGGTCTTCCAGGCTACATGCTCTGATAAGGGTCTGGTATAAAATTTGGGGGGACCCCACTTTATATATTTTGGTGTGGGGTTACCCTTTAAATCCATACCAGACAAAGGTCTGGTATGGAATTGGAGGGGGGGGGGGAGTGCCCTACACCATTTTTTTATTCTTTTTATTTAAATGTCTTTATTTTTTTCTTTATAAATGTCAGTTTTGCTGCAGCAGGTTCTATACACAGTACAGATGCACCACTTTACAGGCAGACTAAGGGGACCTCCCTGGCACTATATTTAAAGGATTTTTTCATTTCCATTGTTTAATTTTAAACACCATTAAAATCACTGCTCCTGTAAAAACAATCTTACCCTTTTTATGGCCAATAACTTGCATATAAGCCTTCAAAATGGGCACTTTTGATCAATCCCATAGACTTTAATAGGGTTCGGAGTTCGTGTCCTAACTTTTGCAACGTTTGTGAGTTCTGGCTCAAACCAAACTAGGGGGTGTTCGGCCCAACTCTACTCTGGATTCATTTTGGAGTTGGGAGGTGGACTATCCTAATTCCAGTGTAAACAGGTTCCGGCATTGCTTCACTAGCCTACTTTTTTCTATACAGTTTCTCAGATCATCTGGCAGCATTATACAGAAAACATCCATTTTAGGTGCATAATATGCTACAGTATGAGGTGGTTATTGTGTTAATGTCTAACTCATGGGAGTCTGCCTACCTCCTGGATGCCATTCTATGCTGCTCAATAGGTCAAACTCTCCTGGAGGGAGTATGTACATGTTTAGAATGTGTACTTGGGTTAAGTCTCACCAACTGGTAATAGTGTTCCTCACTGGGGAATTCTAGCTTATATTAAACACATTTACTATGTCGTTCCTACCTATTATTGCAACTGTTTTTTTTCAATTATACATGTTTTGATTCTATACGGGGGGGGCTTGGATTATGTGGTGTCAGGTGCTTCTCCTCTGTCAGCCTTTGCTCCCCAAACAAATGGAACAAGCTTTGGTAGGAACTGAAGTGCCTCAAGGTTCAAGCAGTCATGCTGCAGGAAACACATTGCCACTCTTCATCTCTTTCAAAGCTCCCTACTCACATTTGAGCAACAATATGTAAATAATTGTTCTCCAAATATATGAGTGTGATAATAGCTGTGCATGAGAACTCTTCCTTTCTGCCTTTAGTACACCAGATAGACTCACATGACTAAAAGTTAGATATTTCTTGGGGATAATCTGCTCTCTCCCATGCTGCCCTGAAACACGTCAGGCAGGCCCTACAAGATCTTCATTTAGTTGATGCAGACTTCCAGTAAGAACTGTAGCTACTTTTCAAAAATGCATGGTACATACAGTATTTGAGGATAGACCTCCTTTAAGTAGATCAGTACTTCTTAGACCATCTAATTAGTGGCAAACTTGAGTCAATTATGATTCCTCTGGTCCTACCCCATGAAATGCTTACAGAATGGACTTGGAACCTGAAGAACAAGGCCCTGTTAGTTAACTTAGTTATAGTGGGAGAAGTGACTGCCGCTTTACAACATTTTTCTGAGAATGTTGTACGCTAGGTGTCAGAGGTATCAGTCTGGGAAGGCCACAATATATTTGTACACTGAGAACATATCTCTGATGGAATTAGACTAAAGAAGCCTGCAAGTCTCAACTCTGTCGCCTCCTAGACTCTATTCTTAAGGTAGAAGCTTGCCACAAAGCTGGCTAACCTACAGATGAAGAACATTTGACTTCTATCCTTGCTGAATTTGCCCGTTTCCAGAATCTGCAGATCCATAGGAAATTGAGATACAGTATTTGTGGCTTCCACATATATTTGCAAATATCGTGCAACTAAAGCCCTTTGCTTTTAATGCAAATGGTTAGACAGTGTAATTTTGTTTTTTGTAGGAGAGCTGGTAAGTATGCTGGGAAAACCTTTGTTTGATTGTGCTATGCAAAGCCCTCCCAAGTGCACTTTGCTTTGAAAGCAAGTTATAAATTGGGGCGGTAGGCATTTTTGATTAGCTTGCTAATTTGGCGTGGGGACACATTGAATGTCTTCAGCTGCCATTGTACTTTGCTGGGCTTATAGTGTGTCCCTGTGTCTCTAAGGAGGAATGGGTTGCCTCTGGGAATACCTGCCCTTAATTTATATATATTGTTGTAGGGATGAGCCGAACACCCCCCTGTTCGGTTCGCACCAGAACATGCGAACAGGAAAAAAGTTCGTTCGAACATGCGAACACCGTTAAAGTCTATGGGACACGAACATGAATAATCAAAAGTGCTAATTTTAAAGGCTTATATGAAAGTTATTGTCATAAAAAGTGTTTGGGGACCTGGGTCCTGCCCCAGGGGACATGGATCAATGCAAAAAAAAGTTTTAAAAACGGCCGTTTTTTCAGGAGCAGTGATTTTAATAATGCTTAAAGTCAAACAATAAAAATGTAATATCCCTTTAAATTTCGTACCTGGGGGGTGTCTATAGTATGCCTGTAAAGGGGCGCATGTTTCCTGTGTTTAGAACAGTCTGACAGCAAAATGACATTTTGAAGGAAAAAACTCATTTAAAACTACCCGCGGCTATTGCATTGCCGACAATACACATAGAAGTTCATTGATAAAAACGGCATGGGAATTCCCCAAAGGGGAACCCCGAACCAAAATTAAAAAAAAAAAATGATGTGGGAGTCCTCCTAAATTCCATACCAGGCCCTTCAGGTCTGGTATGGATATTAAGGGGAACCCCGGCCAAAATTTAAAAAAAAAAATGACGTGGGGTTCCCCCTAAATTCCATACCAGACCCTTCAGGTCTGGTATGGATTTTAAGGGGAACCCCGCGCCAAAAAAAAAAAAAAAAACGGCGTGGGGTCCCCCCAAAAATCCATACCAGACCCTTATCCGAGCACACAACCTGGCAGGCCGCAGGAAAAGAGGGGGGGACGAGAGTGCGGCCCCCCCTCCCTCCTGAACCGTACCAGGCCACATGCCCTCAACATTGGGAGGGTGCTTTGGGGTAGCCCCCCAAAACACCTTGTCCCCATGTTGATGAGGACAAGGGCCTCATCCCCACAACCCAGGCCGGTGGTTGTGGGGGTCTGCGGGTGGGGGGCTTATCGGAATCTGGAAGCCCCCTTTAACAAGGTGACCCCCAGATCCCGGCCCCCCCTGTGTGAAATGGTAAGGGGGTTTTTATTGTCATAAAAAGTGTTTGGGGACCTGGGTCCTGCCCCAGGGGACATGGATCAATGCAAAAAAAAGTTTTAAAAACGGCCGTTTTTTCAGGAGCAGTGATTTTAATAATGCTTAAAGTCAAACAATAAAAATGTAATATCCCTTTAAATTTCGTACCTGGGGGGTGTCTATAGTATGCCTGTAAAGGGGCGCATGTTTCCTGTGTTTAGAACAGTCTGACAGCAAAATGACATTTTGAAGGAAAAAACTCATTTAAAACTACCCGCGGCTATTGCATTGCCGACAATACACATAGAAGTTCATTGATAAAAACGGCATGGGAATTCCCCAAAGGGGAACCCCGAACCAAAATTAAAAAAAAAAAATGATGTGGGAGTCCTCCTAAATTCCATACCAGGCCCTTCAGGTCTGGTATGGATATTAAGGGGAACCCCGGCCAAAATTAAAAAAAAAAAATGACGTGGGGTTCCCCCTAAATTCCATACCAGACCCTTCAGGTCTGGTATGGATTTTAAGGGGAACCCCGCGCCAAAAAAAAAAAAAAAAACGGCGTGGGGTCCCCCCAAAAATCCATACCAGACCCTTATCCGAGCACACAACCTGGCAGGCCGCAGGAAAAGAGGGGGGGACGAGAGTGCGGCCCCCCCTCCCTCCTGAACCGTACCAGGCCACATGCCCTCAACATTGGGAGGGTGCTTTGGGGTAGCCCCCCAAAACACCTTGTCCTCATGTTGATGAGGACAAGGGCCTCATCCCCACAACCCAGGCCGGTGGTTGTGGGGGTCTGCGGGTGGGGGGCTTATCGGAATCTGGAAGCCCCCTTTAACAAGGTGACCCCCAGATCCCGGCCCCCCCTGTGTGAAATGGTAAGGGGGTACATAAGTACCCCTACCATTTCACGAAGAAAGTGTCAAAAATGTTAAAAATGACAAGAGACAGTTTTTGACAATTCCTTTATTTAAATGCTTCTTCTTTCTTCTATCTTTCTTCATCTTCTGGTTCTTCTGGTTCTTCTGGCTCTTCTGGTTCTTCCTCCGGCGTTCTCGTCCAGCATCTCCTCCGCGGCGTCTTCTGTCTTCTTCTCCTCGGGCCGCTCCGCACCCATGGCATGGGGGGGAGGCTCCCGCTCTTCTCTTCTTCTCTTCTTCTCTTCTTCATTTTCTTCTCCGGGCCGCTCCGCAATCCATGCTGGCATGGAGGGAGGCTCCCGCTGTGTGACGGCGCTCCTCGTCTGACAGTTCTTAAATAACGGGGGGGGGCGGGGCCACCCGGTGACCCCGCCCCCCTCTGACGCACGGTGACTTGACGGGACTTCCCTGTGGCATTCCCCGTGACGTCACAGGGAAGTCCGTCAAGTCACCGTGCGTCAGAGGGGGGCGGGGTCACCGGGTGGCCCCGCCCCCCCCGTTATTTAAGAACTGTCAGACGAGGAGCGCCGTCACACAGCGGGAGCCTCCCTCCATGCCAGCATGGATTGCGGAGCGGCCCGGAGAAGAAAAGAAGAAGAGAAGAAGAGAAGAAAAGAAGAAGAGAAGAGCGGGAGCCTCCCCCCCATGCCATGGGTGCGGAGCGGCCCGAGGAGAAGAAGATAGAAGACGCCGCGGAGGAGATGCTGGACGAGAACGCCGGAGGAAGAACCAGAAGAGCCAGAAGAACCAGAAGAACCAGAAGATGAAGGAAGATAGAAGAAAGAAGAAGCATTTAAATAAAGGAATTGTCAAAAACTGTCTCTTGTCATTTTTAACATTTTTGACACTTTTTTCGTGAAATGGTAGGCCCTTACCATTTCACACAGGGGGGGGGCCGGGATCTGGGGGTCACCTTGTTAAAGGGGGCTTCCAGATTCCGATAAGCCCCCCGCCCGCAGACCCCCACAACCACCGGCCAGGGTTGTGGGGATGAGGCCCTTGTCCTCATCAACATGGGGACAAGGTGTTTTGGGGGCTACCCCAAAGCACCCTCCCAATGTTGAGGGCATGTGGCCTGGTACGGTTCAGGAGGGAGGGGGGGCCGCACTCTCGTCCCCCCCTCTTTTCCTGCGGCCTGCCAGGTTGCGTGCTCGGATAAGGGTCTGGTATGGATTTTTGGGGGGACCCCACGCCATTTTTTTTTTTTTTTTTTTTGGCGCGGGGTTCCCCTTAAAATCCATACCAGACCTGAAGGGTCTGGTATGGAATTTAGGGGGAACCCCACGTCATTTTTTTTTAAAAATTTTGGCCGGGGTTCCCCTTAATATCCATACCAGACCTGAAGGGCCTGGTATGGAATTTAGGGGGACTCCCACGTCATTTTTTTTTTTTAATTTTGGTTCGGGGTTCCCCTTTGGGGAATTCTCATGCCGTTTTTATCAATGAACTTCTATGTGTATTGTCGGCAATGCAATAGCCGCGGGTAGTTTTAAATGAGTTTTTTCCTTCAAAATGTCATTTTGCTGTCAGACTGTTCTACACACAGGAAACATGCGCCCCTTTACAGGCACACTATAGACACCCCCCAGGTACGAAATTTAAAGGGATATTACACTTTTATTGATTGACTTTAAGCATTATTAAAATCACTGCTCCTGAAAAAACGGCCGTTTTTAAAACTTTTTTTTGCATTGATCCATGTCCCCTGGGGCAGGACCCAGGTCCCCAAACACTTTTTATGACAATAACTTGCATATTAGCCTTTAAAATTAGCACTTTTGATTTCTCCCATAGACTTTTAAAGGGTGTTCCGCGGCATTCGAATTTGCCGCGAACACCCCAAATTGTTCGCTGTTCGGTGAACTTGCGAACAGCCAATGTTCGAGTCGAACATGAGTTTGACTCGAACTCGAAGCTCATCCCTAATTGTTAGATATGCTCCAATATGGACACTATCAAAGATTTGTGTTAGGACAGCACTTTACAGAGGCGCCTTGACAAGGCAGTAGGGCTTCCACTTGCAGTGACTGAAATGTACTTTTTTTTAACACAAATTGTTAGCCAGTGTAATTTTGCTTTTTTTTGTTTTTGTTTTGCTTTTTGCTTTTTTGCAGGTCACTGGTAGCTGTGTTGGAAAAACACTTGCTTGTTTGTGCTATGCAAGGTCTTTTCATATGCACCTTTTTTTAAAAGCTGGTTCCAAATTATGGTGGCTAACATTTTTGTTTAGCTTAGAAGTCTGGCAACCTGTCTGGAATTGCTTAGTGCAGGGCTGTCTTTAATATTGATTGGACCCTGGGCAAACATTTTCTTTGGGCCCCCCAATGCAATTTTTCTTTCCACCTGCTTTGAAACATATAATACATAGCAGCTAAACTCCAAATCAGTTTAGTGCAGCAGATCAGGCAGCATTTGTGATTGGTTGCCAGAGGTTAAAGCATAATATTACTGTTCACTGATTAGTTGCTAGAGGTTACAGCACATAATTTATGCTTACCCATTGGTTGCTGGGGCTGAGAGGGGTGTGAACAGTGGTGGTGGTGGTGAGGGGTGGAATGGTATCCGTGGCGGGGGGGATTGGAGTGTGTGATCAGTGGAAGTGCTGGCGGGTTGATGGGATGAGTGGCAGTGCTGGGGGGTTGGTGGGGTGAGTGAACACAGTGCTGGTGGGGATGGGATGAGTGGCAGTGCTTGGGGGGTGGGATCAGTAGCAGTGCTTTGGGGGGAGGGGGATGGAGTCAGTGGCAATGCTTGGGAGAGGGAGAGGGAGAGAGAAAGACCGACCTTATCCCTGGCTGTAATCCCTTCTGTGCACCCACTGTCCCAGTTTGTATATTGGTGTATGATGCCTGGTACCTCCTTCCAAAGGACGTTCACGCTGGCCAGCAGTGGGCAGGGCCCTTCTCCTTCGGGGTGATGAAGATGGGGTGCTCTGCTCCTTCCAGCAGATCCTTCTTAGAATGCGGACTGTCCCAGGTAGCGGTCTCTGGTTGCATGCACCCCCTGCCAGCCCTCGGGGGGCCCGGATCCACCTGTCATCCGGGCTGCTGTTGGAGCTTGGAGTTGAGAGTAGAGTAGCAGTCCCTGGCTGTATGCACCTCCCGACGGTCCTCCTGGGCCCTCGATCCGACTGTCTCCGGGCCTTTGTCAGAGCTTGGAGTGGAGGGGAGAGCGCAGTAGCAGTACCTGGCTGCATGCACCTCCTGCTGGTCCTGGGGGCCCCCAATATGCCTGTCCCTGGGCTGCTGTTGGAGCTTGGAATGGAGGGGAGAGTGGGGTAGCAGTACCTGGCTGCATGCACCTCCTGCCTGTCCTCCGGGGCCCCCAATCTGGCTGTCTCCGGGTCGCTGTCAGAGCTTGGAGAGGAGGATGGAGGAATCCAGCCTCTGGGTGCCACCGTTGCATCAGGGTTGTGCCTGCCGCTCCTCACCTCTCTGGTTGTCAGGGAGCTCTTTCTTCTCATGGGCTCTTGCTTCTCCTTGCTCCCACCGCCACTGGTCCAGGACTCCCCATGACAAGGGGTTCAAGGGGCAGCTGCTTTGGGCCCTCAACAATAAAAGGGCCCTGGGCAGCTGCCCCTTTTGCCCCGTGTTAAAGACGGCACGGCCCTGGCTTAGTGGAAATAGGCTTGTTCCTAAATAACTGAATAGACAGCTGTTTACACAACCATAAGAGTGTTCATGTTTTACATAGCAGAAATTAAGTTGCTGGAATACACAATTTAAATATAATTATGCATTTTAAATGTATAACACTGCAGCCCATTAGTGAATGAATCACACATGTCCACTGGCAGCCTGTCCATTAGGGGTGCCTGAGCGCCGCCCCCTCTATCCACGGCCACCACCTCCATGCTCTTTCCAGTCCACGGCCGCCAACCCCCTATTCATGCGCCTGGCATGAATTACAGCGGCGGGGTGTTTTTTTGAAGCACCTGATTAGATCCAGAGGCTCTAATAGGCTTCAAAATAGGGTGGGCTTGTGGCGCAGAGCATTGAAAGGACAGGTGATCCTTTTGGATGCCTAGGAGGAGGGGAGAAGAGGCATGGGGCAAGCCAGGAGGAGAATACATACAGTAGGAGCCGCTGCCCGATGCCCTGATCGCCACTGCCGCCCGATGTGCCCGTCACTGCCCGATCTCCGCTGATGCCCGATGTGCCCGCTGCCTAAATTGGGTAAGTGTCGGTGGGCGGAAAGACAGCAAGGGGGGGTTTGAGGTGCCACGGGAGGTGGTTGTTTGCCGCCCTCCCTAAACAAAAAACACCAGCCACCACTGCAGATCTCCATGCTTACTATTATGACATAACTGTTACTACCATCGACCATGCACTTTAAATAATGATTTCATTAAATGATAGTGAAAACATGACTGTATATGTAACATTTTATGACAAATTCTCCGATATTGTCTATGCTTTATTTTTTTTATAATTACATTTCTCTGACGATTGGAAAATCATATAATTTTTTTTTAAATAACAGAATGTCTGCAGCTTGTGTCTGAGCAAATATGTTTCCCACTATGGAAATTATAATAGCATTCTGTGGGTGTAAATCATATACCACTGAATTCCCTTAAAATCTAAATGATGAGTCACAACATGTTTGTGTTGTAGGAAGTCAAGGCCTACAAAAGCAAGATGGTTTTTCGCACATATTGTTGCAGTAACCTCTTCATTTACATATGTTCTCTGGGGAAACATGTTAGTGAAGTTGTTAAAGCAGACCTTCACCCATGAAAAGAAAATCCTCCTTCTCCCCTCACCGTCTTACACAATTACAGTTTTTTTAATAAAAAAAATAAATATGTTTGGAAGGTAGGGTACCCACTGTATTCTGGGATGTCTACATCACACATCCCAGGAGGCAGTGATTCAAGGTTTCAGCTAGAGATCTTGTGCATGCAAAGACACACTGGGGTTGATTTACTAAAACTGGAGAGTGCAAAATCTGGTGCAGCTCTGCATAGAAACCAATCAGCTTTCAGGTTTTTTTTTTTGTCAAAGATTAATTAAACAAGCTGAAGTTAAAAGCTGATTGGCTACTAGGCACAGCTGCACCAGATTGTACACTCTCAAGTTTTAGTGATTCAACCCCACTGTAGGTCTCTGCCAGGTCCCATAAACCTGGAAGAGACCTGTGGTATGTCTGTGCATGCATGAGATTCCTATGCATCTACAGACATGCTGCAGGTCTTTGGCAGGCATTCTGAACCTGGTGAAGACCCCCAGAATATCCGCACATGCAAGGGATCTCATTTCAAGACGGGGTAAAGAGGCAGAATGGTGCTAGGAGAATTTTGGCTGAAGGGTAGATAATGCTGCACTTCATGGACTAGTGAACAGATTTTTTTTACAGGGACAGTTAATACAGTGTTGGATATTTAATTTTAGCTAGGTGAAGTTCCTCTTTAAGCTAAACACCTAAGTATTAAAACTATATTTAAGTGAATGCAAAGAAATCTACAATTCACTCAGGCTAGTTTCATAGTTAAAATGGTTGTTTTATCACATACAAGTATAGTCAACTTTATTTGCCTTTTATGAGGAGTATATTCATTAATGCTTGGTAAAGACATCTTTATGAAGCATGTGACTGAAGAGTGTGGGGAGCCCTAAAGAGTAACACCTTAAGGCCCCTTTTACACTGATGAACCAATTGGGTCTGCCTGTCAGTTTTTCAGGCGGACCTAATCGGACCTTCCATTGATCTCTATGGAGTGACGGATGTCAGTGGACATGTGTCAATTTACACCCACCGCCATCCAATCTGATCTGGGCTGCCATAAACAGACGGATGGGGATCTATTCCCGATCCATCTAGGGGATTTGATGACAGTCAGATGGAAGTGGACAGGCAATCTGCTTCCACCCGACTGTCTCATAGAGGAGAGCGGGCTGTGTCTGCGTCCACATTGCATAGTGCCTCTGGCACTGCTAAGTAAGGTTGGCTATGGTGGTGTTTTCTAAAAGCAGCAGGCCTGTGTGCAAAATGATAAGTCTCCTAGCTGTAAATTGTATATTGGGTGTGGTTCTCATTGTGCTGAATATTGGCTGTGGCTTAAAAGGACACAAAATTAAGGGGTCAGTAGTAAGAGATGCAGAGTTCAGGGGGTCTGTAGTAAGTGAGGCAGATTTTATGGATCAGCAGTAAATGGGGGGGGGGGGGGGGGGGCATTTTTGAGAATAGTTTTGGTTAAGCAGGAATACCACTTTAATAACAAATGAACAAGGAGACCAACCACATAGGGCATTGTTTCATGGGTCAGCAGACTAATACACTTCCAGTGTGACAAGCAGGGCAGGTCGAGGCATGTGTAAGGTGCTTTGTTCAGATCCACCTGTCAGTTTTTTTAGGCGGACCTGAACAGATGCTCCATGCAGGTCTATAGAGCGACGGATGTCAGCGGTGACCGTGACATGCTGTCCGTTTCCGTCCTATCCCTCCATAGGAATCAGCGGCACTCTGACAGGCCCCTCCCAGCAGGTGTCTCCCAGCAGCCAGCAGGTTCCAGGGATTAACTCCACCTGGACACACCGACTTGGAGGGTACTTAAGTTCCACCTTTGCTACTGCTCCTTGCGTCAGTGCTTTGATTGCCATCCTTGCTTGCCAAATCCCTATGCCTGTGTACCCTGACGCTTACTCCTGCTCCTTGTTCCTGTACCCAGTCTTGATTCCCCCCTTCCTTGCATCCCTGGTATTCCCTGTTACCAGTGACCCTCATTTTGTATATATTTTGTATATACTGTAGTTGGTTGTTAGGTCTCTGTTAGGTTAATTAAGTATTTTATCACTGGGGTTTGTTCATGTTTACTGTTTGCTGGTGTATGATTGTCTTTTGTTTCACTGTAAAAAAAAAAAAAATCACAAAAATATATACATATAATCTGGTCCCAGTTTCTGTGTGTGGCTACATATATCTGGTCTCTCAGCTGCTGATCCCTGACAGAAGGTGAGGTGGTATGAGGGGTGGGAAAGGCAGTATGAGGGGTAGGTGAAGCAGTATGAGGGTCAAGTAAGCCAGTATGGGGGGTAGGTGAGGCATTATGGGGGGGATAGGTGAGGCAGTATAGGGGGGGATAGGTGAGGCAGTATAGGGGGTGGGTGAGGCAATATGAGAGGTAGGTGAGGCAGTATGGAGGGTGGGTAAGGAAGTATGAGTTGTGTATGAGGGGTGAGTGAGGCATTATGCTGGGTAGGCGAGGTGGTGGGGGGTGGGAAGACATTTTTACAGGTACCAGCAGCAGGATATTCAGCTCACCTGAGTCCAGCCTGGAACATCTGTGCAGAGCCCACCCTGTCTCCCAGTTTTCCGTCTGCAGTGATGTCCCTCTCTGGCCAGGTAGGCATGATGGAGGAAGTTCCATCCTTGCTCTCCTTCTTCTCTGAATCTCAGGACCTGGGGGTGGGGCAAAAGATTGATTGCTAGGACTGCCGATGTCCCAGCAACCAATCAATGGCTTGCCCCGTCCCCAGGCCCCAACCTTCAGAGAAAGAGAAGGACAAGAATGAAGGAGGGGGGAGTCTGAGGACCAGCGCCTCTGCCGCTCAGCCTATATTCTCTGACAGATCTGCTTGCTGAGGCTGAGTTGCGTGGCTCCATGCGGCAGCAGGGACTAACTAGGCATTTTGGCAGGGTGCTCTGGGGGGTTCATACCCTCCTAAACCCCCCTCATCTATGTCCCTGTGGCAGAGAGTAAGGAAACCAGCGGCCTTGGCTGCGCCCTGGGCAGCAGCGCACCCTAGGTGGCTGCCTATTTCATCCAGTTCTTTACTTTAACAATAATATAAAACATTGTTATAAACTATAAATCATTATTGAAAATATTTTTACATATCATTAGCACCCTCTGATTCTTTCTGTATTGAATATTGTATTGTAACTGTACTGTCAGCCCTTATGTTGTAAAGCGCTGCACAAATTGTAGGCGCTATATAAATCCTGTATAATAATAATTGACTAATAATTATAATAATTGACTAATTCTACTCTCGATTAAACAACATACATTATTATAAAGCAAGAGATTATTTTTAATACGCTACAAATTAATTCTGATTTTCTGATCTTCTGAATAAAGCAGTTCAAATGAAGGGGTTGTTATAGTTACAAATCTTCAGCTTTTAAAAGACACTAATAACCAAGTCTTCTGTAATGAGACAGAAAAAATGGTCAAGATATAGTAACTGATAGGAAGAAATCAGCAATGCCCTTTTGTGGTCTTTCCTGTTCCTAATTTGTCAAAAGGAAATTTCATTGACTCGTAAGAGCTACTGTAATTTGAATATATATTTTTTGTTTAGAGTTCTTTTGACAGAAGGAATCATCTCAGTACAGTTTATGGGTTCTAATGGCACTAGCTATTAGTTATATGTTAAAGAATGCAAATAAAGGATGCAAGTAAAAATAATAAAATACTTACCTTGGAATGAAGCCCTCCAGTGCTCTGCTGTCACCGCTGAGAGGGCTGACCCAGTGGTGTATTTAGGTTTTGTGCTGCCCTAGGCCTGACTAAACGCATGCACCCCCCTAATTTAAATACGACCCACCCCATCCTGCCGAGGCCACACCCCTTCCTGTTTAAGACCCACCCTATCATCTGTAAACAACACCCCTTCCTCTTTAGGCTCATTTGGCACCTTTCAGGGGGAAACGGGTACCTGTTTCTGACAGGTACCCTTCCCCACTTCCGGGAGACTGCGCTGTCCCATCTGAAGTTTGCCCCCCTCCTCCTTCCTCCGCTGGGCCATTCAGAAAGTGCAACGCGCTTCGCACATGTGCAGTAGGGAACCGGTCAGTTTCCCTTACCATGAATGATAGTGGCAAAACCCGAGAGCCAATCCGAAAATCGGCTGAGGTGTCGACATCGCTGGATCCCTGGACAGGTAAGTGTCCTAATATTAAAAGTCAGCAGCTACAGTATTTTTAGCTGCTGAGTTTTAATGCTATCACGGGGGGGGAGGTCTCACTGTGCCCCATCAAACGCAGTCACTGTGCCCATCAAATGCAGCCACTGTGCCCTCAAACGCAGCCACTGTGACCTCAAACGCAGCCACTGTGCTATCAAATGCAGCCACTGTGCCCCATCAAATGCAGCCACTGTGTCCATCAAATGCAGCCACTGTGCCCATCAAATGCAGCCACTGTGCTATCAAATGCAGCCACTGTGCCCATCAAATGCAGTCACTGTGCCCATCAAATGCAGTCACTGTGCCCATCAAACGCAGCCACTGTACCCATCAAACGCAGCCACTGTGCCCATCAAATGCAGCCACTGTGCCCTCAAACGCAGCCACTGTGCCCATCAAATGCAGTCACTGTGCCCTCAAACGCAGCCACTGTGCCATCAAATGCAGCCACTGTGCCCCATCAAATGCAGCCACTGTGCCCATCAAATGCAGCCACTGTGCTATCAAATGCAGCCACTGTGCCCATCAAATGCAGTCACTGTGCCCATCAAATGCAGTCACTGTGCCCATCAAATGCAGCCACTGTGCCCATCAAACGCAGCCACTGTGCCCATCAAACGCAGCCACTGTGCCCCATCAAACACAGCCACTGTGCCCCATCAAACGCAGCCACTGTGCCCCATCAAACGCAGCCACTGTGCCCCATCAAACACAGCCACTGTGCCCCATCAAACGTAGCCATTGTGCCATCAAACATAGCCATTGTGCCCTCAAACGCAGCCACTGTGCCCATCAATTGCAGCCACTGTGCCCCATCAAACGCAGCCACTGTGCCCCATCAAACGCAGCCACTGTGCCATCAAACGCAGCCACTGTGCCATCAAACGTAGCAACTGTGCCATCAAACGCAGCCATTGTGCCATCAAACGCAGCCACTGTGCCCATCAAACGCAGCCACTGTGCCCATCAAACGCAGCCACTGTGCCCATCAAATGCAGCCACTGTGCCCTCAAACGCAGCCACTGTGCCCTCAAACGCAGCCACTGTGCCCATCGAACGCTGCCACTGTGCCCATCAAATTCTGCCAGTGCCCATAACACTGATATACTTTATTAAATCACTGTACCTGCTGTCCTGGGGGTTTCACTCGTGCTCCTCTTTCTCCTCCTGACGTCACAGCCCCAGGCCCGAGGAGAAGATTCACTGCAGGAAAGCAGTGCAGGGGAGGGTAGGTGGAGCTTAAGGCTCCACCTGTCACCTGTTGCATATGGGGGGCGCGAGTGACACACGCCGCCCCCCCGCATGAGAGAAAGCCCCCCCACCCGTCTGACTGATTCCCGGCTCCCGCTGCCGCCTCCCGCACACTTGCAGCCCACGGCGGCCGGCTTTCTGTAGCGGCGCCGCGGTGTATGGGCGTGCTTGTCAGAGAGTAGGGGGCGTGAGATACACGCCCCCACCCTCTGCTAAGCACGCCCATACACAGCGGCGCCGCTTCAGAAAGCCGGCTGCCGTGGGCTGCAAGTGTGCGGGAGGCGGCAGCGGGAGCCGGCAGCGGGAGCCGGGAATCAGTCAGACGGGTGGGGGGGCTTTCTCTCATGCGGGGGGGCGGCCTATTTTGCCGCCCCCCGCAAAGTGCCGCCCTAGGCCTAGGCCTTGTCGGCCTAGGCCAAAACACAGCCCTGGGCTGACCTCTTCCCTCGGTCTTTCTTCTGGATTTGTGCGCTCTGCCTATGGGATTGGCTAGAGCCATGATGATTTCATTCCTGTGCATGCATGAGGGAGCCCTCGGTTGCGGCATGAAGCTCTGAAAGAGCGCATGTGTCGGTGACATAACTGGCTGCATCCAAGGTGAATATCTCCTAAACAGTGCATGTTTAGGAGATATTCATTTTACCTACAAGTAAGCCTTATTATAGCTTTAATATGGAAGTAATACTAACAGTGCATTAATAAATTAATAAAAAATTCATATAAAGGTACACAATAAACATAAAAAGTGATAGGTGCTTAAAACATTCTTTATTTCTCCTAATTGATAGTAGTGAATCCACAGTTTACAGGTCCATAATAGAGTGCTATTAGTGCTTCAATATCTGTGTTTTTTTTTAAAGGACATGCGATATGCCAGTGTCTCCACTTGTGCTCCCCCTCCCTAACCGCACACACCAGATAGCTTCCCCCGTCTTGGGGGAAAACAGCATCCACAGCTCACAGTAGCTGTAACTAAAGTCCCTAGTTCAGGTATCCTATGTTTCCCCTTCTCAGTTTAGTCCTCTTAGCCAGCGGTCTCATGCACATGGTAAAATTACAAAAACAAACCCCATAGTGTAATTCCGTAAGGTAATTATTATAATATAGAGGAAAAGGTATATGCAGCGGTGGAAATAAATAAATATAAAAGTTAAAAAGTGCCCACGGACACTGGTACAAAAGTTCATATGTCTTTAGGACTCATCCGAGGTGTATATTTAAGCAGACTGAAGTCAGTGGTATGTATGGACCACTAGGTTTTAAGTGGTCAAACAAGCACAATGTTTATCCACAGGCTGGTCTCGTCTACTCTAAGGCAACATGCAAATTGATCTTGTATATCCCTCATGGATGCTAGGTACAACGACGTTCCTCATTGGACAAAACAAGTAGGGTGGAGCCCTGGATCTGGTGTCACGTCGCTACATGCGTGGACCATGGCCATCTTGTGGATTGGAAACATCTGCTCTTTTACCTTATGACACGCCTGTTTTACTTGTTTTAAATGTGAGTATTCTGATTTAAATTTTACACTGGTTTTAAATACTGCACCATGAGGAGTTGTTTGCTCTAATTTTGACACATGATTTTGACGCATGATACCTATGGACTTCCCATCCATAAGGGATATACAAGATCCATTTGCATGTTGCCTTAGAGGAGACGAGACAAGCCTGTGGATAAACACTGTGCTTGTTTGACCTCCTATAACCTAGTGGTCCATACTATCTATGTGACAGTATTGGGGGAGGGGGAAAGGGGAAAAGACCAGTGATTCAGGGGTACTAAGGAACCACATGTTAAATGTAACATACAAAAATGCCCTAAAATACAATTAATACTCTGATGGTTAAGAGCAGGGGTGTCAAACTCAATTTCATTGCAGGTCGCATCAGCATTCTGGTTGCCCTTAAAGGGCTGGTTGTACTCTTTATCATATTAAATAATTTCCTCTGCATTTGATTATTATTGGTTTTAGTAATAACTTAAGACTTAAGCTGGGAAGGGCAGTTGCAGAATAGCATGGAGCCCACTCACACTCCTGTAGTAGATGATGCAAGTCTGAAAAGGAGGACTTCACATCACTGGTAACATCCACAAGAAACTTTATTGGAGACTG
Source organism: Aquarana catesbeiana (assembly GCF_042186555.1). NCBI lineage: Eukaryota > Metazoa > Chordata > Amphibia > Anura > Ranidae > Aquarana > Aquarana catesbeiana. Next base: position 185,252,999 of record NC_133332.1, read on the forward strand.
CTCAGACAGAATATGGTTCTGCAATGGTGTTTTGTCTGAGCAGTCTCCAATATTGTTCCTCTCTGCTGCCGACTGCTGAAGGGGGGGGCAGAAAAAAGCCTCTCAGTGGCTGCGTGGAGAAGTGCAAAAGCTGGTGGAGGAGTTATGTCCTCCTCTCTGTTGCTGAGTACTGAGACAAGGTGAGGACGGAGAAAAAGGGGGTGCCGCAGCTGCAGCAGAGGGCCACATAAAAAGGCCTGAAGGGCTGGATTCGGTGTTTGACACATATGGTATAGAGGGTTGCCACACAACCCTGTGAAGAAATTTAAAATAAATAATAATAAAAAAATACAAAAATAAAATGTGTATATATATATATATATATATATATATATATATATATATATATATATATATATATATATATATATATATATACACATACATCGTATGTGTAAAAAGAGGAGTGGACCAGATATGATTTAGCACTCTATAGGAGGACTGGGAAAAAGGACCATGTACACACGATTGGACATTCTGACAACAAAATCCATGGATTTTTTCCGACGGATTTTGGCTCAAACTTGTCTTGCATACACACGGTCACACAAATCTTGACGGAAATTCCGAACGTCAAGAACATGGTGATGTACAACAAGTACGACGAGCCGAGAAAAATGAAGTTCAATAGCCAATGCGGCTCTTCTGCTTGATTCCGAGCATGCGTGGAATTTTGTGCGTCGGAATTGTGTACACACGATCGGAATTTACGACAACGGCTTTTGTTGTCTGAAAATCTGAGATCCAGATCTCAAATTTTGTGTGATGGAAATTCCGATGGAAAATGTCCGATGGAGCCTACACATGGTCGGAATTTCCGACAACAAGCTCCTATCGAACATTTTCCAACGGAAAATCCGACTGATTATTCTCAGTCACATGCTGTGTGAGTGTTCTCCAGCAAGGTGTGCTAGAGATAATACTGTACATTATAGATATTTAATACTTGGCCAATCAGCAGGCCTGGGGAACTTGCTGTGCATGCTGGGAGAGCTATTAAATATCTGAGTCACTTCCTGCTCTTTCTCTTTCCTCCAGGGATTTCCCTTGAGATGAAGTCTGTGTGATCCACTTATCTAGGCCTCAGGCCTTAGGGCCTAGAGGTTTGGAGTGTTGAGGGATCTCCTGTCATGGGAGGTGTCCCTAAGCTGCTGGCTGAGATGAAGTGCTACTGCCCGTTTGGGGAAGCAAAGCTGCGGTTGTCCTACCACAGGGATGGTGAGTGACTGACCGAGCTGGGAAGCACCACATGAACCTTCCTACTGCTTTCCTGTCTTGTATCCTAAGACTGAGAATACACAGGAACCTCAGTTCACAAGGAGCCACTATTACAGTACCTGACCGCGAGATTGTGTTTCCAGCGCGATACCATCATGCTGGTTCTCGGCGACAGGGTGCTGTGCATGTCACGCTGGCTCACTCATCGGGAAAGGAAAACTTTTTTTCTTTTCGCGATGAGCGACAGGCAGTGCTGACAGCTGTCTGGTATGAATCCTGAGAGGGAACACCGTGCCAAATTTTAAATAAAAAACCGGCGTGGGTCCCCCCCCAGGGGCATACCAGGCCCTTAGGTCTGGTATGGATTGTAAGGGAAACCCCCTACGCCGAAAAGATTGTATTGTATATGTGCCTCCCTCTTTTTAAGGGACCAAAAGTTATGGGACAGATTAACAATCATCCATCAAACTTTCACTTTTTAATACTTGGTTGCCAATCCTTTGTAGTCAATTACAGCCTGAAGTCTGGAACACATAGACATCACCAGATGCTGGGTTTCATCCCTGTTGATGCTCTGCCAGACATCTACTGCAACTGTCTTCAGTTCCTGCTTGTTCTTGGGGCATTTTCCCTTCAGTTTTGTCTCCAGCAAGTGAAATGCATGCTCAATCTGATTCAGGTCAGGTGACTGACTTGGCCATTGCATAACATTCCACTTCTTTCCTTTAAAAAACTCTTTGGCTGCTTTCGCAGTATGCTTCGGGTCATTGTCCAACTGCACTGTGAAGTGCGAGCAGATAATATTGCCCAAAACACTTTAAAATTCATCCTGCTGCTTTTGTCAGCCGTCACATCATCAATAAATACAAAATAACCAGTTCCATTGGCATGCCATACATGCCCACGCCATGACACTATCACCACCATGCTTCACTGATGAGGTGGTATGCTTTGGATCATGAGCAGTTCCTTTCCTTCTCCATACTCTTCTCTTCCCATCACTCTGGTACAAGTTGATCTTGGTCTCATCTGTCCATAGGATGTTGTTCCAGAACTATGAAGGATTTTTTAGATGTTGTTTGGCAAACTCTAATCTGGCCTTCCTGTTTTTGAGGCTCACCAATGGTTTACATCTTGTGATGAACCCTCTGTATTCACTCTGATGAAGTCTTCTCTTGATCCTTGACTTTGACACACATACACCTACCTCCTGGTGTTCTTGATCTGGCCAACTGTTGTGAAGGGGGTTTTTTTCACCAGGGAAAGAATTCTTTGGTCATCCACCACAGTTGTTTTCAGTGGTCTTCCGGGATTTTTGGTGTTGCTGAGCTCACCGGTGTGTTCTTTCTTTTTAAGGATGTTATAAACAGTTAATTTGGCCACACCTAATGTTTTTGCTATCTCTCTGATGGGTTTGTTTTGTTTTTTTCAGCCTAATGATGGCTTGCTTTACTGATAGTGACAGCTCTTTGGATTTCATATTGAGAGTTGACAGCAACAGATTCCAAATACAAATAGCACACTTGAAATTAACTCTGGACCTTTTATCTGCTCATTGTAAATGGGATAATGAGGGAATAACACACACCTTGCCATGGAATAGCTGAGCAGCCAATTGTCCCATTACTTTTGGTCCCTTAAAAAGTGGGAGGCATATATACAAACTGTTGTAATTCCTACACCGTTCACCTGATTTGGATGTAAATACCCTCAAATTAAAGCTGAAAGTCTGCAGTTAAAGCACATCTTGTTCATTTAATTTCAAATCCATCGTGGTGGTATATAGAGCCAAAATGATTAGAATTGTGTTGATGTCCCAATATTTATGGACCTGAGTGTATATGCTCAGAAACGGTATTGTCTCACTGTCTCTTATATTCTAACCATATGGATAACTCCTCCTTTATGACACCCATTCTGGGCAATAGGCCTGTCATTAAGCTTGGAATACTGAAGTATTTCCCTTTGATTCTATTACACAGTGGGGGGGATCTGCTGCCCTGTTTTAAGGCTAACCCCCTCCAAACGGCTCCATAGTCTGGAAGGAAGGCATTGTTCTGTGTTTGTTTGTTTATGTATTTTAATTACCCCCTGGGCTTCTCTGTGTCATTACACATATCAGTCCTCCTATTCAAGCTATTGGACCAATCCCTGCTGACCCTGTACCAAGTCCTCATTTGCATGGCCAAGAGGACCTTAATTGAAGACTAAAGTGTACTTTACAATTGACCAATAGGAAAGTGGTTGTTGGGGACAGGGTGTTCAAACTGCTGTGTATAAAACTGTGTTGTGTGCATCCAATAAAAGTGAGATTCCTGTTTGGACTTACATACAGCCTGCCTGGTGTTTGTTCTGAGCTATCACAACTGGATTCGAATGGCACATAGCTGTAGTTCGAACCCCGGAGCATTGGATGACCAAACCATCAGATGTTGCGATCTGCAATCTGATTCTATAGCCACAGAGGAGTGTCGGGAGAGTGAAATCGAGTGAGCAGGGGCTCGTTACATTGGTTGGCAGCCGTGGGATTTGCTCTCCAGTTACTGGCACACGCCAAACCAGCCTGCAGGAGAGCCACACTGAAAGACTTACTTGAGAGCTGGGAGGGACCAGTGGGATCATGCTTCCTTGCCATGAACACATCCAAACCATCACCTGGATCCAAGGTCCAGATAGCAGGAGAGGAGTGGTACAGATACCAGCCACCATGGAAAGGAATTCAGAAGGAGGTTGAGAGAGATGCAGATACAGCATAGAGGACCAGTATCAGAGCAGGTCCTGCTGGGATGGTTTGATTCTATCCGCTGCAAACTCTGGAAGGAAACGCTAGCCCGTGAGCAGCGAAACCAGGGAAAAGTTCTCCCCTCCATCCATGTAAGGTACTGGTCGCAGTATGAAGTGCAAATACTGTTATTGGGGGAACAGCCTAACCAGGAGTGGACAGCTGAGTTAAGCAGGCTCATCCGGGCAGAAATGCGGTTGGATGAGAGCTATAGAGCCCTCCAGTGGTATGTAGCCCAAGTGTGCCCGTGGACAGCGGATGACAGCCCCATGGAAGGCTTTGACTATGATGGCCTGGGATTGTTGTACTGGAGGCTGTCCAGGGACCCTGACTTTGGGAGTGATCGGGAGTGACATTTGGGGGAAATAACGGAGCACAGAGAGTGAAGACGGAATGCCTCGGAAGTGCACTGGGCACAGAAAGATTTGGAGTTTCTGGCCGTTCAGGAATGGGAGCTGGAGATCGCCTACAGACAGCTGCTAGACTCAGCAGCAGGGTGGGGCTCCCTTTTCTTGGGACTATCAGGAAATACCAGTTGACAACTCTGAAATCCTGACTGAATAGTCGACAATGTGGCAGAGTAACAGTGTGCTTTGCCAACCTGCCCCCGCAGCTATGGACGCGGAGGTCTTATGGCGGATGGAGCAAGTGCTGACTGACCTTGATGAACCTGTTTCTGCATTGGATGATCTTGGATGGAGGAATGTGCCTGTCCAGCAGAATGCCAGAGAATCGGCAGAGGAAAATGTGGAGATCACAATCCCCAAAGCTGAAGTGCTGACAACAGGGCAGAGCTCTGCTAACCTCTGCCCAGCACTGATAGCATCTTCTGGGTTCCATGGACAGGAGTTGGTGAACCTTTATCCCCAGACACCAGTTGCAGAGACAGGGGATTTGATAGACTTTTCTGCTGAGGAAGAACAACCTGGTGAGCCTCCAGCAGAAGAAGAGCTGTTATTATGGCTTAACTTCACTGTGCTCTGCCCAGCACCAACAGCAGTATCTATGAAGTCACAAGGAACTTCCCCAGCTGAAGCGCTGGTCACTGGACAGAGGTACCAAGACCTCTGCCCCACATCTGTGGCAGTTCCGGAGGCTCAGGGTGAGAAGGAGGTGGTGACTTCCCAGCAGCAGATCAGGATACAGGGGGAGAAGGGAGAGGGGGTGTTCATCGTCCCTCCCCAACAGTTGGTCAGGGTGGAGGAAGCGGTCTTTCCTCCCCAGCAAAGATCTGTGCACCTGGGAGACAGTACCACAGACATATCGTCCCAACATCCAGATGAGGGAATGGAAAAGGAAGCATCCGACTCACCTCCCCAATGGCAGTTACACAGTTTGGGAGTGGAGGAAGCCAGCCTCCTGCCCCAATGGTTATCCAGAGCAGAGGATGTGGAGTCCCCAGCAGAAGGGCTGGCAACCGGACAGAGTGCTACTGGCCTCTCCCCTCAACTAACAGAACAGGGAGTTCCTGTGGTAGTGAATGGGACTTCGGTCTCCACTGACACAACCCCAGAAAATGGTGCATCCCTGAGACAGGAGGATGTCAGCCATGCTTTGCAAGCACTGTGGGATTTTCACCTACTAAAAGTGGATGGGACTTCAGTCCCCACTTGTATACTCCAGGGATGCTGGGAAGTCGGCCCAGATCCCCAACAGCATGACGGAGTGAGCCCAGTCACCCTGTCTTCTCTCCAGCAGCTGAAAGGACTATAGGGAGAAGAGCCAGTCCAGGCCTGTCCCCAGTGGCAGGCATGTTCTCTGAGAGAGGCAGAGGTTGGCTGGGTAAGTAATGTTCTGTATGGAACAATTTGTTTGGGGTACTGTGTGGGTACAGGCATTAGGGGACTGGAACTATGGACTAACTTCAGAGTAAATCCGTCTGGGGTCTCCTCTTGTGTTAGTCATCTGCCGACAAGGGAGAAATGTGACAGACTGAGCCAGGACAGAGGCTTTTGGAAGGGACTAAATGCTAGCCTCTTGCCGACCAATCGTGGGGCCCTGGCATTTGGGGGAATAGTGCTCTTTGTGAGCTGTATGCCTGAGGACCCTTGAGGTGGTGTTACTTTGGATTCAGGTCCATATCCCCCCAAGAGACACAGACTCTGGGAAATTGTATTTGCCATATTGCAGTGTGACCGATTCATACTGTTGGAACCTTAAGACTACTTTTCCAACATCCTCGAGTTGACCCGTTTGGGGTCCCACTGTGGCTGTTGGACTGTTTTCCAGGGGGGAGCATTGTCATGAAGCTTGGGATACTGAAGTATTTCCCTTTGATTCTATTACACAGTGGGGGGGATCTGCTGCCCTGTTTTAAGGCTAACCCCCTCCAGACAGCTCCATGGTCTGGAAGGAAGGCATTGTTCTGTGTTTGACTGTTTTTATGTACTTTAATTACCCCCTGGGGCTTCTCTGTGTCATTAAACATATCAGTCCTCCTATTCAAGCTATCGGACCAATCCCTGCTGACCCTGTACCAAGTCCTCATTTGCATGGCCAAGAGGACCTTAATTGAAGACTAAAGTGTACTTTACAATTGACCAATAGGAAAGTGGTTGTTGAGGGCGGGGTGTTCAAACTGCTGTGTATAAAATTGTGTTGTGTGCATCCAATAAAAGTGAGATTCCTGTTTGAACACCACGGCTTCCAATGAGGGACCAGGACTCAAAACAAGGCAACTCAATCCAACCCGACATTTAATAGGCAGGACCCAGAAATATAAAACAACGGCTCTCCATAGTGTGAAATTGTTAAGACCAAGATTTAATGTAAATAAAGATTGCACTTCCATGTGAACCAGAGATAAAAGCATATAAAAACACTGCAGCCGGCCGGCTAATGGACACCCATTCAGGACGAGGTACGGGATATACTGTGATGACGTCAGCGCGTCTACCATCCGACGTACGTTTCGTCTCACGAAGACATCGTCAAGGGAACGGGTGATGCACTGACTCATCGCACATTTATAACAAGAGAAAACAAAACCAAGCCTCGTTGTGAGACATCGTGGCAAAGCTCAACTTCCTGGTAAAAACAGGAAGTGATTGAAAGATGTTAATGTCTATATCTGGCTCTAAATTCAAAATAGAAATCAGATTAAAGTGATCAAATACATTAGATTAAAATGGATGTTATTCCCAATTTTGACAAGGAACTGAACATGGAAACAGATTACAAAAGTAATGTACAAAACTATGTTAAATATTCCCTATGCCATCTAGTGGAGAAAAAAGGGGGAGGAAATCCAGGAAACCTTAAAAAGGGGCCAAATGTGTTATATAGGTGTTGAATGATTAAACAACTCAAAAGAGGAGATAAAATTAAAATAAAAAATGGAAAATGGAAATAAAAATAATAATAATAAAAATGAAATGAAAATAAAATAAAAAAAAATTAAAAAAATAAAATAAAAAAAAAGATAAAGGGGGTGGGATCATAATTTTGGATAGGAAAGATTACCTGACCGAAATGTACAGGATCCTTGATGATCGAGACACCTATACCCCCCTTAGATTGGATCCTAAGACCCAATATAAGAAAGAACTTGAAACCCTTATCCAGAGGGGTTTTGAACAGGGTATCCTTAATAATAAAGAGAAACTACATCTGATCCCAAAAGCCCCATGCACTCCGGTGGTATATTACCTACCAAAGATTCATAAACATCCTACCTGCCCCCCGGGATGCCATATTGTCAGTGGCATAGATTCTACCACATCCTGGGTGGGAAGGTATATAGATTTTTACTTACAACCTTTGGTCGTCAAAATGCCCTCATATATCAAGGACTCTCGACAAGTGATAAATCTATTAACCAATTACACCCCTATTTCAGGGTGCTGGCTAGTGACAGCGGATGTCACATCTTTATATACAGTGATACCGCACAGTTTGGGATTATTTGCAGTTGAATATTTATTAAGGCGCGACTCCGAATTATTTGATGAACAGATTTGTTTTATTATGGAGTTACTTCATTTTGCAGCCACCCGGAGCTATTTCTGGTTTGGGGGCCAGTTTTATAGACAGGACCGAGGAGTTGCTATGGGGGCTAAATATGCTCCTAGTTTAGCTAACCTCTTTATGGCCCTGTGGGAGGAGGATGTCGTCTATGCCCGCCGCCAGCCACAGGTGGTGATGTGGGCAAGATATATAGAGGACATCCTCCTCATATGGGATGGTAGCCGAGAGGATTTGGATACCTTTATGGGTGAACTAAACACCAATAATAGAGGTATTTTCCTTAATTATGAGGCCAGTCAGACTGAAATCAATTTTTTGGATCTAAGAATTGGGGTTGGAGACGGTCAATTTAGTATGGCTACTTATTTTAAGAGTACTGACCGTAACTCTTATATACCTACCGGCAGCTGCCACCTTAAGGCATGGCTGAGATCAGTACCAAAAAGTCAACTTATACACCTGAAAAGAAATTGCTCCAATCATGATGAGTTTCTGCTTTAGACAGACATTCTCATCAAGCGTTTCCTGGAAAAGAGGTACCTAGAGGCCTCTCTTATGAAAACCTTAGAGGAGGTATCATTATTAGACAGAGGTGATCTGAGGGCTAAAACACCTAGTCGTGACAAAGTACCTTCTGTCCCTTTCATAACCACCTATTCGATACAACATACTAATGTGGCTAGGCTCATTAAGAAACACTGGCATATTCTCACCAATGATCCAGTTTTAGGGAGTGTGCTCCCTGCTAAGCCACAAGTTATTTATAAGGGAACGCCTTCCCTTAGAAGTAGAGTGACCCCTAATATTCTCGACCCTCCTTCTGTTAAGAAAGGATTCTTTGAGAATCTGAAAGGTTTTTACCAATGTAGGAAGTGCAGGGTAGGCTCCCTGAGTGGTTGTGTACATAGAAGAATGCATAAGTTTGTTTCTACCAGCACTTCAGAGGAGTTTGAGATCAAACCATTTATGACATGCTCTACAGAGAGGGTCGTTTATCTGCTTCAATGTCCTTGCGGACTGCAATATGTAGGCAGGACCAAGTGTCCCCTCTCTGTAAGGCTCAATGAGCATGTGACGAATATCCTGACTGGGTTCCCTAAACACCCAGTATCCAGACATTACCTTGAGGCCCACAATCGGAATCCCGCTAAAACCATCTTTTTGGGGATTGATAAGTATACCACCCATTGGAGGGGTGGATCTCTGATACGTGGGATCTCGAGGCTTGAGATGTCATGGATACATAAATTGAGATGTTACACCCCCTTTGGACTTAATGTAGAGGTGGACCTTAATGCATTCATTGACAACTCTTAATTATTATCTATTCATTATGTACACTTGGTGTGAGTCCTCGGTGGCTTAGCCCAAATTAATTTTGGTGCGATTTCTTACTATCTGCCTCAGCTCTTATGGCTTTTAATTTTTATATTTTTTGCCTTATTCATTTTTAGTATAAGAGAGGGTTTAAGGAATTTTTCCTCCCTACATTAATTTTTTCTTTTTCTTTTTATTTAAATTTTTTATTTATTTTTATTTATATTATTTTTTTATTTTTATTTTTATTTCATTTTTATTATTATTATTATTATTATTATTTTTATTTCCATTTTCCATTTTTTATTTTAATTTTATCTCCTCTTTTCAGTTGTTTAGTCATTCAACACCTATATAACACATTTGGCCCCTTTTTAAGGTTTCCTGGATTTCCTCCCCCTTTTTTTTCCACTAGATGGCGTAGGGAATATTTAACATAGTTTTGTACATTACTTTTGTAATCTGTTTGTATGTTCAGTTCCTTGTCAAAATTGGGAATAACATCCATTTTAATTCAATGTATTTTATCACTTTAATCTGATTTCTATTTTGAATTTAGAGCCAGATATAGACATTAACATCTTTCAATCACTTCCTGTTTTTACCAGGAAGTTGAATGTCGGGTTGGATTGAGCTGCCTTGTTCTGAGTCCTGGTCCCTCATTGGAAGCCGTGGTGTGAGTCCTGGTCCTTCATTGAAAGCCGTGGTGTGACGGTTCCTGTATTGACTATCAGGTTGCTGTACAAGCTTACTAAAGCTTGCCATCTGGTAAGCGCATAATACACGCGGTGGTGGATCCCCTCACATGCTGGTGTTTTGTGATTGAATTATTTTTATTTATCTTTGGTTAGACTCCTTTCCCCCTTCTAACTGGACTAAATATCCATTTACTCACATTTTTTCACTATTTGGACTTATTTTTACCCCCCCTTTTTTTTTTCTGTGACCTTAATTGTGTTTCATATATGCTATTTCCGAGTCCTTCAGGGCTTCTATCTGGACTGAATATCCATTTACTCACATTTTTTCACTATTTGGACATATTTTTACCCCCCCCCCTTTTTTTTTTCTGTGACCTTAATTGTGTTTCATATATGCTATTTCCGAGTCATTCAGGGCTTTTTTTGTTTACATATATATCACTCTATATGCTTGTTCATTTATTTTTAGCGCTGCTCACGTTTTATAATATTTACTGTTTTGTGTATATCCCACTTATTTTGAGCTGCTGCTTTATATTTTACCAGGTAGCGCGGTATAATATTTTTTATTTTCTCTGAGCTATCATAACTGGATTTGAATGGCACATAGCTGTAGTTCGAATCCCGGAGCATTGGATGACCGAACCATCATATGTTGCGATCTGCAATCTGATTTTATAGCCACAGAGGAGTGTCGGGAGAGTGGAATCGAGCGAGCGGGGGCTCGTTACAAGGCCTGATTCCATGAGCCACACAAGGCAGTTATCATTAACTCTCTACTCTCTACATGTGGCAACTGGTAGTCCTTTTAAAGTGTGGCCCCCAGGGTTTCCACCAAAGACAACACACCTTAGGGAACCCTGAGGGTAGCCCAGTCTAGCATAGCATACTTCCAAAACTGTTCTTTTTTACTGCTGGCCCTGCTGAGATTCCCAACATGGATCCATGCTCAAGAGTAACCCCCCATGGCACAGAATAACCAGGCTTTTCCAAAGCAGCAAACAGGCTTTACTGGAGGAGGTCAGACATAAAAAACAGCCCTACAAGATAATGAGGTACCACACTTGAACAAGTTGCAAACATCCTTAATAAAATTCCCTTGCAAAGTAACATTTTTTTTTCACCAAAAGTCTCCAGTATGACCAATCTATTTGCCTTTAGTATATCAACCCCTTTATGTCTAATAACAGTGCTTAGATTACATGTTTGCTAAAGTGCCCCTCAGTGCCTAGAAGTATAAAAGAAATTGGACAGTGAGTTGGCATTATCACACTCTTGGCTAAAAGTAACAAACATGACATAGCATGCTGCAAAGTTTAAATAGAAAACAGTGGTGTCAATTGCCTGGCAATTGACTCTGTATTTAGCTATTTCTCCTTTAGGTCCTCTATAAGTAAAGACATTTGATATTATAAGGAGGGGTAGCTGAGGTAAGTGGGAGTGGCTAAATATACACAGTGAAATGAATATGAAGAGGCCCATTCATGCCACCTTGTTGCAATAATGCTCACACTATCACATGCTGTACCACGATGCATAGCAATGCATGTTAAATGCACTGGTGTGATGCACTGCCATTCACCACACAGAACCTTGCAACAAACACGCATGCACCATTTTTTTCTAGCAGCATACCAATAACAGTGTGTTGCAGAGTGTTCTGCTGCTATGTATTTCCATTGGTAAGGTGCGTTCAGCTGGCATACAAATAAATGGCACCTCATTTCACCAACACAAGTAAAGCTGTGGTAAAGTGTGCAGTAACATGCATATTACTGCAACAAGATGGTGTGAACAGGCCTTTACTCATGTAAAATGTTACAGAAGACAGCAGACATGATAACAAGGGGTATCCATTTCATCTGTGAAGGGTAAAGAAGAACCAGGATGAGGATGGCAGCTCTGAAGCTTGCACTAGTTAAAACCAGTCAGTACATTCCATATTTCAATTCGTATGGGTTGCCTTTAACTCCTCTACAGCAGTAAATATAAACTGAGTAGGATATATTTCTTTTACATTTCAAAATGCATGTTGTAATTCCATCGCTGTATATTCACATCACATTCTTATGCTAATCCATAATTTATCAATACTTTCTTCCTTAGTGATTTTCAGAACAATATATCACATTTGTGTCAGAGTCCTCCATGTTAACTGGATTTTACACAGCTCAGGATTACAGGATTAGAATTTTTTCATTATGGGATTATGCATTAAGTGGACATTTATATCAGATCTGTTTACTACATTGGAAGGCTGCGCATTCTTTGCAACATATTGAAAAAATCAAGCATACATTTACCCATCTAAATAAGATCCCATCTACATATGTTTAGATTTCATTTCGCCATTTCCCTAGAAAATAGAGGAATATTTAGCCTCACAAGGTATTGTAAGTATCAGTAGAGTTACCTAACACTAATTGGACAGTTGCAGCTTTCTGAATTTTAGGAATTATCATTTTATAATACAAATCATAAAATAAAATGCAGATGCAGCCTCATCACAATAAAATACATCATATACCTCACATAAAACAATATCTTCATTAACTAGTTGCGGGAGCTCGCCCGCGGGTCCGGCGGACTCTATGACCACCAGCCACCTGTGATCGCGGGAAAGAGAGCCAGAACGGTATCTGTCAATGTAAACAAACAGATCCCCATTCTGACGGGGAGTAAAGAGAGATCTGCTGTTCCTAGTGATCAGGAACAGCGATTTCTCTCTTCTCCAAGGCAGTCCATCCCCTATACAGTTAGAAACACAGTTAACCCCTTGATTGCCCCCTAATGTTAACCTCTTCCCCGCCAGTGTAATTTGTACAGTAATCAGTGCATTTTTATAGCACTGATCACTGTATTGGTGTCACTGGTAGGGATGAGCCGAACACCCCCCAACCGGTTTGGGTCACAGCAGAATATGCAAACAGGCAAAAAATGTGTGCGAGCACCATTAAAGTCTATGGCACACAAATGTGAAAAATCTGATGTGCTCATTTTAAAGGCTTATTTGCAAGTTAAAGTAAAAAAGTATATGGGGACCTGGGTCCTGCCCCAGGGGACATGTATCAATGCAAAAAAAAGTTTTAACAATGGTTGTTAAAATTGTTCAATGTATTGTCGGATCCTGGCAGTATAGATAAAAATCATTAAAAAAAACAGTGTGGGTTCCTCCCCCCCAGTCCATTACCAGGACCTTTGGGTCTGGTATGGATTTTAAGAGGAACCCCGCACCAAACTTTTAAAAAAATTGGCATGGGGGTCCCCCCAAAATCCATACCAGACCCTTATCCGAGCACGCAACCTAGCAGGTCACAGGAAAAGGGGGGGGGACAAGAGAGCGCCTGCCTCCTGAGCCGTACCAGGCCACATGCCCTCAATATAGGGAGGGTGTTTTGGAGTCCCCCCAAACCACCTTATCCCCATGTTGATGGAGGACAAGGGCTTTTTCCCCACAACCCTTGCCCGGTGGTTGTGGTGGTCTGTGGGTGGGGGGCTTATTGGAATTTGGAAGCCCCCTTTAACAGGGGGCCCCCAGATCCCAGCCCCCCTATGTGAATGGGTATCGGGCACATTGTACCACTACTCATTCACCAAAAAAGTGTCAAAAAAGTAAAAATGACAGACAGTTTTTGACAAGTCCTTCCTTCTGACGTCATGTGACGTCAAAGGGTGGTGGGGTCACCCTTTTACGTCACCGGGTGGCCCTGAACTTGCCTATATAACAGCTGTCACCGTGAAAAGACGGCAGTCGGCAGGACGCCTCCCATGGAGGCAACGTTTTTCCATTTTTTGGTTTCTTTTCGGGACCGTCGGCGCTGTGATTGAAGATGGATGGACATCGCGGGACACTTTATTTTTATTTTTTTTTAATTAAGGATGTCCAAAACTGTCTCCGGTCATTTTTACCATCACGTGGCGTCAGAGGAGGCGGGGTCACCCATTTACATCACCAGGTGGCCCCACCCTCAGCTCTATAACAGCTGTCATCGAGAAGAAGCGTCACTCAGTGGAACCCATTACCAATTTACATGGGGGGAGGCCGGGATCTGGGGGTCCCCTTGTTAAAGGAGGCTTCCAGATTCCGACAAGCCCCCCGCCCACAGACCCCCACAATCACCTGGGCAAGGGTTGTGGGGACGAGGCCCTTGTCCCCATCAACATGGGGACAAGGTGCTTTGGGGGGCTACTCCAAAGCACCCTCCCCATGTTGAGGGCATGTGGCCTGGTATGGTTTAGGAGGGGTGGGGCCGCTCTGTCATCCCCCCTCTTTTCCTGCGGCCTGCCAGGTTGCGTGCTCGGATAAGGGTCTGGTATGGATTTTGGGGGGACCCCTATACCATTTTTTTTTTCAATTCATTACAGCCGCGATCAGTTTTAAATGACAATTTTTCCTTTAGAAATGTAATTTTGCTGTGGTACTGTTCTAAACATGGGAAAACTGCGCCACTTTACAGGAATACTATAGACACCCCCAGGCACGATATTTAAAGGAATATTTCATTTGTATTGTTCCACTTTAAGCATTATTACAATCACTGCTCCCGAAAAAACGGCCTTGGTCCCCAAACACTTTTTATGGCAATGAATTGCATATAAGCCTTTAGAATGAGCACTTTTGGTTTTTCATGTTAATGTCCCTCAGATTTTAACGGTGTGAACACCGCATAATGTTCGCTGTTCGGCGAACAGGCAAACATTGGGCTCATCCATAATTGGGAGATAGCCGAAGTTGGCTTATGTGTACATCTGTGTAAAGACCATGTCATACAAAGTAAAATAAACAAATAGTGAATTATATTAGAAAATGTGTCAATTTTCATAGGTGGAATCCACTGAAATGTACAGGGTATACTCACATAAAGGTGAAATAGCGTAGAAATCAAGGCCATATAATAAAAGCCAAAAGAGAATGATAGCTGGATCTCAATGCTGTGAAAAACTTCACAGTGGGCTTTTCCCCCGGGAGCTGAGGGTAGGTGGGTGACCAGGAGGTGGGGCATTGAGAGAGGACCCCCACTGCAGACCCCCTTAACCAGTTGCTGACTGCCGCACGCCGATGTACATCGGCACAATGGCACGGGCAGGCATAAGGGCAGGGGGGTCTGATCGGAGCCCCCGGTGCCTGCGGCGGTCGGATTTAGGTCAGGGGAGATCAGAGGTGAGGGGGAGGCCACTCATTCGTGGCCTCCCGCTCGCGATCGCTCCTGGCGAATGACAGGCTTCCTCGGCTTCTGTAATGTAAACAGAAGCGGAGGAAGTGATGTCATCTCTCCTCAAGCCGGTCTTTTCGTTCCGGCGCCGAGGAGAGAAGACATCAATGTGAGTTTGCACAACACTACACTTACAGTAGAACACGCAGGCACACTTTTCACCCCCCATCACCCCCCAGTCACCCCCTGATCACCCCCCTGCACCCCCTGTCACAGTGACACCAATAGCATTTTTTTTTCTTTCTGATTATTGCATTGGTGTCAGTTTGTGACAGTTGTAAGTGGTAGGGCAGTTAGTGTTAAGCCCCCTTTAGGTCTAGGGTACCCCCCTAACCCCCCTAATAAAGTTTTAACCCCCGTTATTACCCCCGTCACCAGTGTCACTAAGCGATAGTTTTTCTGATCGCTGTATTAGTGTCACAGGTGACGCTAGCTAGGGAGGTAAGTATATAGGTTTGCCATCAGTGTTTTATAGCGACAGGGACCCCATATACTACCTAATAAAGGTTTAAACCTCCTGATTGCCCCCTAGTTAACCCTTTCACCAGTGATCACCGTATAGGTGTTACAGGTGACGCTGGTTAGTAAGTTTGTTTATTATAGTCTTAGGGCACCCGCCGTTTATTACCTAATAAAGGTTTAACCCCCTAATTGCCCGGCGGTGATATAAGTTAAGTTTTTAGGGTCAGATAAGGTCTGCGTCGCCCCAGGCAGCGTCAGGTTAGCGCCAGTACCGCTAACACCCACACACGCACCATACACCTCCCTTAGTGGTATAGTATCTGAACAGATCAATATCTGATCCGATCAGATCTATACTAGCGTCCCCAGCAGTTTAGGGTCCCCAAAAACGCAGTGTTAGCGGGATCAGCCCAGATACCTGCTAGCACCTGCGTTTTGCCCCTCGGCCCAGCCCACCCAAGTGCAGTATCGATCGATCACTGTCACTTACAAAACACTTAACACATAACTGCAGCATTCGCAGAGTCAGGCCTGATCCATGCGATCGCTAACAGTTTTTTGGTAGCGTTTTGATACAGTCGCTAACAGTCAGGAGCTTTTTTGCCTGTGAGTCTCACTAGTGTACCACTAAATTTAGAGCCCAAGATGGCAAATCAAAGGTACACTAGTGAAGAGGCCTACACATTTCTGAGCATGACAGATAATGAAGAGGAAGTCACTCATCTGTCAGATTCAGGCTCAGAATAGGAACCTGTAGACAGCAGCGGCTCCATGACAGATAGCTCTGATGACAGAGTTGTGGTCCCTGCCAGGCATACCAGACCCCGAACTTCTTCTTCTGCTGTTGAGGTGCAAGAACCGTAGGGCTCTCGTATGGAGCAGAGCAGTACTAGCGCCGCTATTCCTTCTGGTGAACTGGCAAGCACCAGCGGCCTAGTACACCCTGGTCGTACATCCAGCACTACAGTAACACTTGGTGACGTGGCGAGTCCCATAAGTGCAGTTTAAGCTGCTGAGGTGGCAAGCACAAGTAGTGTCCCGCTGCCACCAAGAAGATGAACACAGGCCTGTCGTGCCCATAGTACCCTTCCTCCTGCATTCGCCAATCCGAATTGGGAACCCGCCACTTCTGCAGCACCCGTACTTCCCCCATTCACTGGCCAACCCGGCATTCATGTGGAAACAGTTGCTTTTACACCACTTGATTTTTATTCGCTGTTTTTCACCAAAGATCTCTATAGATCTATTGTGGACCAAAGCAATTTGTAAGCTGGTCAACACATCGCCACTATTCCCCAGTCCTCCCTTGCCAGAGATTGGAAACCAATTACGATTTCTAAATTTAAGATCTTTCTGGGCCTTTCCCTCCTCATGGGCATAACCAAAAAGAGTGAGTTGCGGTCATATTGGTCCACTGACCCAATTCACCATATACCCATGTTCTCTGCTTTCATGACCAGGGCACGATACGAGCAGATTTTGTCGATCATGCACTTCAACAACAATGAACTCTGTCGTCCTCGTGGAGACCCTGGATACGATCGGCTCTACAAAATTCGGCCCCTCGTAAACCACTTCAACCAACGTTTTGCAGACTTGTTTACTCCCCATCAAGTTGTCTGCATTGATGAGTCCCTGATTAAGTTTTCTGGCCTCTTGTCATTCAAACAGTACCTTCCCAGCAAGCTTGCCAGATACAGGGTCAAGATGTATAAGCTCTGTGACAGGGGCACAGATTATACATGTAGTTTTATGGTTTACGAGGGAAAAGATAGTCACGTAGAGCCGACAAACTGCCCTGACTACATAGGAAGCGCTGGCAAGATTGTGTGGGACTTGGTGTGACCCTTATTCGGAAATGGTTACCACTTATATGTGGACAATTATTACATGAGCGTGCCATTTTTTTAGTCACCTTTTTGATCATCAGATTGGAGCATGTTGCACCGTGCAATCTAATCGCTGGGGCTTTCCATAGCAGCTTGTAGATTCCCATCTTAGGCTAGGGGAAGGGAGCTTGCTTGCAGTGTAATAATTTGCTCTCTATGAAGTGGAGGGATAATAAGAATGTTTTTGTTCTTACCTACCTTCGTGCAGACACGACGGTCCAAATTACTACGACGACTGGTGTTGTGGAGAAACCCCTCTGTGTCCACGAATATAACCTCAATATGGGAGGGGTGGACCTCAACGACCAGTTGTTGGCGCCGTACCTAGTTGCCCGTAAGGCCAGACGCTGGTATAAAAAAGTGTCTGTATACTTATTTCAATTGGCTTTGCTGAACACTCATGTGCTATACAGAGCTTCAGAATGGACTGGATCCTTCCTTAAATTCCAGGAAGAGATCGTCAGAGCCCTTCTGTTTCCAGACAGTGCTCCACCTCACCTTCCCAATCCAAATGCAGTAAGCTGGCTGCATGAGAGGCATTTTTCCTTATGTCCTCCCGCATACCCCTACCCAACAAGCCCCCCAAAGAGAATGTTGTGTCTGCAGAAAGCGTGGATATAGGCGTGACACCCGCTATTATTGTCCCTCTTGTCCTGACAATCCTGGTCTTTGCATTGGTGAATGTTTTGAACGCTACCATACACTAGTTGAGTTTTAGCGTAGGGTACAGCACTGCACAGACTAGGACACACTTTCACAGGGTCTCCCAAGATGCCATCGCATTTTGAGAGACCCGAACCTGGAAACGGTTACAGTTATAAAAGTTACAAAAAAAGTGTAAAAAAAAAAACAAAAAACAAAAAAGGTAAAAAAAAAAAAAAAAAAGCCACAAAAAAAAATATAAAATAAAAAAGACAAAAATAGTTGTCGTTTTATTGTTCTCTCTCTATTTTCTCTATTGTTCTGCTCTTTTTTACTGTATTCTATTCTGCAATGTTTAATTGTTATTATGTTTTTATCATGTTTGCTTTATAGGTATGCAATTTTTTTATACTTTACAGTTTACTGTGTTTTATTGTTAACCATTTTTTTGTTTTCAGGTACGCCATTCAGCTGCAGAGTGGATTTATTTATCTTGACAGCAACAGCGTTTGCTCCCACGATACATAAAGCCGTGACTCCAGCACTGTCGGAGGTGATTTCACCACCACAGTTACATACTTCAGCATATATGCTGAAGCGTGGGGGCACTAGTGGGTGGAGGAGCGATTTGCTCCTACCTTTTGTGGGAGGATGCCCCCATGCTTATATATATTTTAGGCACAGGTTGCGTTAAATGTTTTATTTTTTACTATGTTTTTTTTGTATTTGCTTTGCAGGTATGGTAAGTCTTACTGTTATACTGTAATGTTACTTTGTTTTATTGCTAACCATCATTTGTTTAGCAGGTACGCCATTCAGTTGCAGCGCGGATTTATTTATCTTGACAGCAACAGCGTTTGCTCCCACGAAACATAAAGCCGTGACTCCAGCGCTGTCGGAGGTGATTTCACCACCACAGTTACATACTTCAGCATATATGCCGAAGCGTGGGGGCAGCAGTGGGCGGAGGAGCGATTTGCTCCTACCTTTTGTGGGAGGATGCCCCCATGCTTCGCCATATATAAACGGTGCATGTATGCCCATCATTAGAAGTGGGTGGATGAAGGGAGGTATTCTAATGGTGGGCATACCCACTGATCAATCTCTTTTTTTCGTTCAGCCCACAGTCTGCATGAAAAAAAAGTTTACAATATATGCCCAACAAGACCAGCAACGTACTGGTATGTTGCTGGACTTTGCGTGGTTATACCAGAATGATGCCTGCAGGTTTAGGTATCATCTTGGTATAATTCTTTTCAGCCAGCAGTTGGCTTTCATGTAAAAGCAATCCTAGTGGCTAATTATCCTCTAGACTGCTTTTATAAGCAGTGGGAGGGAATGCCCCCCCACCATCTTCCATGTTTTTCTCTGGCTCTCCTGTTCCAACAGGGAACCTGAGAATGCAGTCGGTGATTCAGCCAGCTGACCATAGAGCTGATCAGAGACCAGAATGGCTCCAAACATCTCTATGGCCTAAGAAACCGGAAGCTTCGAGCATTTCATGACTTAGATTTCGCCAGATGTAAACAGCGCCATTGGGAAATTGGGAAAGCATTTTATCACACCGATCTGATCCATGTGGTCAGATGCGTTGATGGCAGAGGAGAGATCTAGGGTCTAATAGACCCCATTTTTTTCAAAAAAGAGTACCTGTCACTACCTATTGCTATCATAGGGGATATTTCCCTGAGATAACAATAAAAATGATTAAAAAAAATGAAAGGAACAGTTTAAAAATAAGATAAAAAAGCAAAAAAATATTAAAGAAAAAAAAAAAAAAAAAGCACCCCTGTCTCCTCCTGCTCTCGCACAAAGGTGAACGCAAGCGTCGGTCTGGCGTCAAATGTAAACAGCAATTGCATCATGCATTTAGCAGTAGACCTCCTCTGTAAATCTAAAGTGGTAACCTGTAAAGGCTTTTAAAGGCTTTTAAATATGTATTTAGTTTGTCACCACTGCACGTTTGTGCGCAATTTTAAAGCATGTCATGTTTGGTATCCATGTACTCGGCCTAAGATCATCTTTTTTATTTCATCAAACATTTGGGCAATATAGTGTGTTTTAGTGCATTAAAATTTAAAAAAGTGTGTTTTTTTCCCCAAAAAATGCATTTGAAAAATCGCTGCGCAAATACTGTTTGAAAAAATAAATGAAACACCCACCATTTTAATCTGTAGGGCATTTGCTTTAAAAACATATATAATGTTTGGGGGTTCAAAGTAATTTTCTTGCAAAAAAAAATTTTTTTTTCATGTAAACAAAAAGTGTCAAAAAAGGGCTTTGTTTTCAAGTGGTTAGAAGAGTGGGTGATGTGTGACATAAGCTTTTTGGAAAGTAGACACCCCAAGCTATTTGCTGAGAGGCATGTCGAGTACATGGAATATTTTATATTGTGACACAAGTTGCGGGAAAGATACAAATTTTTTTTTTTGCACAAAGTTGTCACTAAATGATAAATTGCTCAAACATGCCATGGGAATATGTGAAATTACACCCCAAAATACATTCTGTTGCTTCTCCTGAGTACGGGGATACCACATGTGTGAGACTTTTTGGGAGCCTAGCCGCGTAGGGGACCCCGAAAACCAAGCACCGCCTTCAGGCTTTCTAAGGGCGTAAATTTTTGATTTCACTCTTCACTGCATATCACAGTTTTGGGGGCAATTGAATGCCCAGGTGGCACAACCCCCCCCCCCCCAAATGACCCTATTTTAGCAAAGTAGACACCCCAAGCTATTTGCTGAGAGCTATAGTGAGTATTTTGCAGACCTCACTTTTTGTCACAAAGTTTTGAAAATTGAAAAAAGAAAAAAAAATTTTTCTTGTCTTTCTTTGTTTTCATAAACAAATAAGAGCTGCAAAATACTCACCATGCCTCTCAGCAAATAGCTTGGGGTGTCAACTTTCCAAAATGGGGTCATTTGGGGGGGGGTTGTGCTATCTTGGCATTTCATGGCCTTCAAAACTGTGATAGGTAGTGAGGAGTGAATCAAAAATTTACGCCCTTAGAAATCCTGAAGGTGGTGATTGGTTTTCGGGGCCCATATGCAGCTAGGCTCCCAAAAAGTCCCACACATGTGGTATCCCCGTACTTAGGAGAAGCAGCAGAATGTATTTTGGGGTGTAATTCCACATATGCCCATGGCATGTTTGAGTAATATATCATTTAGTGACAGCTTTGTGCAAAAAAAAAAGTTTGTCATTTTCCTGCAACTTGTGGCAAAATATAAAATATTCCATGGACTCAACATGCCTCTCAGCAAATAGCTTGGGGTGTCTACTTTCCAAAATGGGGTCATTTGGGGGGGGGGGGTTGTGCCATCTTGGCATTTTATGGCCTTCAAAACTGTGATAGGTAGTGAGGAGTGAAATCAAAAATTTAAGCCCTTAGAAATCCTGAAGGCAGTGCTTGGTTTCGGGGCCCCTTATGCGGCTAGGCTCCCAAAAAGTCCCACACATGTGGTATCCCCGTACTCAGGAGAAGCAGCAGAATGTATTTTGGGGTGCAATTCCACATATGCCCATGGCATGTTTGAGCAATATATCATTAAGTGACAACTTTGTGCAAAAAAAAAAAAAAAAGGTTTGTAATTTTCCCGCAGCTTGTGTCAAAATATAAAATATTCATGGACTCAACATGCCTCTCAGCAAATAGCCTGGGGTATATACTTTCCAAAATGGGGTCATTTGGGGGGGGGGGGGGGGGTTGTGCCATCTTGGCATTTTATGGCCTTCAAAACTGTGATAGGTAGTGAGGAGTGAAATCAGAAATTTATGCCCTTAGAAATCCTGAAGGCGGTGCTTGGTTTCGGGGCCCCGTACACGGCTAGGCTCCCAAAAAGTCCCACACATGTGGTATCCCCGTATTCAGGAGAAGCAGCAGAATGTATTTTGGGGTGTAATTCCACATATGCCCATGACATGTTTGAGCAATATATCATTTAGTGACAACTTTGTGCAAAAAAAAAAGTTTGTAATTTTCCCGCAACTTGTGTCAAAGTATAAAATATTCCATGGACTCAACATGCCTCTCAGCAAATAGCTTGGGGTGTCTACTTTCCAAAATGGGGTCATTTGGGCAGGGGTGCCATCTTGGCATTTTATGGCCTTCAAAACTGTGATGGGTAGTGAGGAGTGAAATCAAAAATTTACACCCTTAGGAATCCTGAAGGCGGTGCTTGGTTTTCGGGGCCCCGTACGCGGCTACGCTCCCAAAAAGTCCTAAACATGTGGTATCCCCATACTCAGAAGAAGCAGCTAAATGTATTTGGGGTGCAATTCCACATATGCCCATGGCCTGTGTGAGCAATATATCATTTAGTGACAACTTTTTGTAATTTTTTTTATCATTATTCAATCACTTGGGTCACAAAGATTTAATATTCAATGGGCTCAACATGCCTCTCAGCAATTTTCTTGGGGTGTCTACTTTCCAAAATGGGGTCATTTGAGGGGGGTTTGTACTGCCCTGCCATTTTAGCACCTCAAGAATTGACATAGGCAGTCATAAACTAAAAGCTGTGGTACAGAAAATGTACCCTAGTTTGTAGACGCTAAAACTTTTGCGCAAACCAATAAATAAACGCTTATTGACATTTTTTTACCAAAGACATGTGGCCGAATACATTTTGGCCTAAATGTATGACTAAAATTGAGTTTATTGGATTTTTTTAAAACAAAAAGTAGAAAATATCATTTTTTTTCAAAATTTTTGGTCTTTTTCCATTTATAGCGCAAAAAATAAAAACTGCAGAGGTGATCAAATATCATCAAAAGAAAGGTCTATTTGTGGGAAGAAAAGGACGCAAATTTAGTTTGGGTACAGCATTGCATGACCGCGCAATTAGCAGTTAAAACGACGCAGTGCCAAATTGTAAAAAGTGCTCTGGTCAGGAAGGGGGTAAATCCTTCTGGGGCTGAAGTGGTTAAAAATGGAATAGAACAAACAATGAAAAAATAAGTGAGAAAAAATACGTGAAAAAACAGCAGATTATTATTATTGTTTTTTTTAGGCATGCTATTCAGCGTGCAATTTCCTTATTTTTTTTACCACTGCTGTTTTTTTCACCTTTTATTTTTCTCATGAATTTTTTCATTGTTTGCCCTATTCCATTTTTAAGGGGATCTGCAGTGGGGGTCCTTTCTCAATGCCCCACCTCCAAGTCACCCACCTCTCCTCAGCTCCCGGGGGGAATGTCCGCTGTGAAGTTTTTCACAGCATTGAGGTCCAGATATCATTCACTTTAAAAATTAAGGAAATTGCATGCTGTATAGCATGCCTAGAAATAATAATAATATTTGAAGTGCTCTGTATCAAAGATAGATGTAACCAATGTTACACTGACCAAAAGGGCAGTAGACAGACACAAAGTAATTGATAATAAAAAAGAGTGAAAAAGACAAATTACCAAGAAGGAAAAATCATACCTTGTTAGGAAGAAAATCAGTGAAAGGTTCAAGAGATACAGAAGTATAAAGAGATGCTGCACATCCAGATGATCAGACAGAGTCTGCTCATAGGAAGCTGCCCCTTATACCCAGCACCCTCCAAAAATGGGCCACCCACTACCCAGCATAATGTATTGGGTGGAGACTGTGGGGTGAGCTCCACCCAACAGTTCGTCTAGCACAATGGCGCCATAGGCAGCAGTGTGTGCACCATCCCGGGCCACCCTTGGTGATTTTTGTTATTTTTAATTTTCCTTTTCTTTCTCTTACTTGATTGTAAGTAGCTTCTGGGCCACTTGCGAATGGCATTGGCATCATGTTTTTTTTTCCCCTCTCCCCTATAGGAGGGATGTGCAGTCCAGGTCCCCCTTCTCCCTGTGTTTTGCTTGGGATCCAGCATCTAATGGGAGTCAGGAGCACGCGTGTTGCATCCCAGGGCTCATGATCTCCCTGTCTGTCTAGACCGGGCGTCACGCACCTGGGCCCGTCCCATCATCCTGCACAAATGCATAATGTGGCTCAGCGCCTCCATTGCCTCTAGCGTGTCACCCAGTGGCCCGGGATGGTGCACACACCGCTGCCTATGGCAACGTGTGTGCTAGGCGGACTGTTGGGTGCAGCTCACCCCACAGTCTTCACCCGATACATGATTTGGGGTAGTGGATGGCCCATTTTTGGAGGGTGTAGGGTATAAGAGGGAGCTCCCTATGTCTGATCATCTGGATGTGCAGTATCTCTGTATACTGCTGAGTCTCTTGAACCTTTCACTGATTTACTTCCTAACAAGGTATGATTTTTTTTTCCTTTTTGGTAATTTGTCTTTTGTACTCTTTTTTATTATCAACTACTGTGACATGGCTTATCTGTACTCTACATGCTGCAAAGTTGATTTAAGATTGTCCTCAGGCATCTTATACTTTTTGTGTCTGTCTACTGCGCTTTTGGTCAGTGCCACGTTGGTTACATCTATCATTGATATAGAGCACGTCCATTATTATTATTATTTTATTTTTTTTTAGGCATGCTATTCAGCGTGTGATTTCCTTATTTTTTTACCACTGCTGTTTTTTTCACCTTTTATTTTTCTCATGTTTTTTTTCATTGTTTGTCCTATTCCATTTTTAAGGGGATCTGCAGTGGGGGTCCTTTCTCAATGCCCCACCTCCAAGTCACCCACCTCCCCTCAGCTCCCGGGGGGAATGCCCGCTGTGAAGTTTTTCACAGCATTAAGGTCCAGATATTCACTTTTGGCTTTTATTATATGGCCTTGATTTCTAGGCTTTCACCTTTATGTGAGTATACCCTGTACCAGGCATGTACTGGCCATCGAGGCTACCAAGAGTTTCCCGGTGGGCCGGTGGCTCAGTGGGCCATTTTTTATTCAGAGTTCCGCAGCAATGGGAACATGGCAGCAAACAGTGATGGGGATTCGGGGAAGGTGGCCAACAAGATGTGATAGCCCAGGATAGCCTCCCCTCTTTCTCTGAGCCCCCTCTGTCTCTCAGCCCCCCTGTCTCTCAGCCCTCCTGCCTCCCAGCCCCCCTCTTTCAGTCACTCCTCTGTCTCTCAGTCACCTCTTCTGTCTTTCAGACCCCCTTCTGTCTCTCAGACCCCCCCTTATGTCTCTCAAACCCCCCTTCTTTCTCTCAGTCCCCCCTTCTGTCTCTCAGACCCCCTCTGTCTCTCAGCCCCTCCTGTCTCTCAGACCCTCCTCTCTCTCTCTCTCTCTCTCTCTCTCTCTCAGCTCCTCCTGTCACTCAGCTCTCCCTGTCTCCCAGCCTCTCTGTCTCTCCACCCCCCTCTGTCTCTCTGCCCCCTGTCTCTCAGCCCCCACCTCTGTATCTCAGCCCCCTCTCTGTCTCTCAGGCCCTCCTCTGTCTCTCAGCGCCACCCTCTGTCTCTCAGCGTCCCCCTCTGTCTCTCAGACCCCCCTCTATTTCTCAGCCCCCCTCTATTTCTCAGACCCTCCTCTGTCTCTCAGACCCCCCTCTCTCTCTCAGCTTCCCCTGTCTCTCTGCCCTATCTCTCAGCCCCCTCTCTGTCTCTCAGCCCCCCTCTCTGTCTCACCCCCTCTCTCATTTACTCCCTGACTCTTAGGCTGCTTTCACACTGTGGCGGGCATTGATGGTAAAACGCCGCTAGTTTTAGTGTCGCTTTACCTTTGTTTTAGCGGTGCTATTCGACTGCTATCAGGGAGCTTTTAACCCTCTATCTCTCTACCCCCCTCTGTCTCTCCGCCCCCTGTTTCTCATTCACCTCCTCAGTCTTTCAGCCCCCCTCTGTCTCTCAAACTCCCCCTTCTGTCCCTCAGCCACCCCCCTCTGTCCCTCAGCCACCCCTTCCTCTGTCCCTCAGCCACCCCTTCCTCTGTCTCTCAGCCCCCCACTGTCTCTCAGCCCCCTCTATCTCTCAGACCCCCCTTCTGTCTCTCAGACCCCCCTTCTGTCTCTCAGCAACCCCCCTCTGTCTCTCAGCCAACACCCCTCTGTCTCTCAGATCCCCCTCTGTCTCTCAGATCCCCCTCTGTCTCTCAGATCCCCCTCTGTCTCTCAGATCCCCTTCTGTCTCTCCGACCCCCCTTCTGTCCCTCAGCCACCCCCCCTGTCTCTCAGATCCCCCTCTGTCTCTCAGACCCCCCCTCTATTTCTCAGACCCTCCTCTGTCTCTTTACCTCCTCTGATGCTTTACCTTTGTTTTAGCGGCACTATTCGGCCGCTATCAGGGAGCTTTTAACCCTCTGTCTCTCCGCCCCCTGTTTCTCAGTCACCTCCTCGGTCTTTCAGCCCCCCTCTGTCTCTCAAACCCCCCCTTCTGTGTCTCAGCCACCCCCTCTGTCCCTCAGCCACCCCTTCCTCTGTCTCTCAGCCCCCCTCTATCTCTCAGCCCCCTGTCTCTGTCCCCCCTCTGTCTCCCAGCCCCCTCTGCCCCTCTCTTTCAGCCCCCCAGTCCCCTCCTCTGTCTCTCCGCCCCCTCTGTCTCTCAGCCCAACTTCTTTCTCTCAGACCCCCCTCTGTCTCTCAGCCCCCTCATCTCTCAGTCCCCCTCTGTCTCCCAGCCCCCTCTTTCAGCCCCCCTCTGTCTCTCAGCCCCCTGTCTCTCAGCCCCCTCCTCTGTCTCTCATCCCCCCTCTCTCTCAGTCCCCCGTCTCTCAGTCCCCTCCTCTGTCTCTCAGACCCCCCTCTGTCTCTCAGACCCCCCTCTGTCTCTCAGACCCCCTTCTGTCTCTCAGACCCCCTCTGTCTCTCAGTCCCCCTGTCTCTCAGTCCCCTCCTCTGTCTCTCAGTCCCCTCCTCTTTCTCTCAGACCCCCCTTCTGTCTCTCAGACCCCCCTTCTGTCTCTCAGCCACCCCCCTCTGTCTCTCAGCCACCCCCTCTGTCTCTCAGCTCCCCCGTCTCTCCGCCCCCTTTGTCTCTCCACCCCATCTCTCAGCCCCCACCTCTGTCTCTCAGCCCCCTCTCTGTCTGTCTGCCCCCTCCTCTCTCGCCCCCTCTCTCATTTACTCCCTGACTCTTAGGCTGCTTTCACACTGGGGCGGGTGGGCATTGATGGTAAAACCCTGCTAGTTTTAGCTGTGATTTACCTTCATTTTAGCGGTGCTATTTGGCCATTATTGGGGCACTTTTAACCCCCACTAGCGGCTGAAAAAAGGGTTAAATGTGCCCATGTAGTGCCGCTGCCGAGGCGCTTTGCAGGTGCTTCGGCAGTGGTGCCCATTCATTTTAATGGTCAGGAACGGTGTATACACTGCTCCTCCACTGCCCCAAAGATGCTGCTTGCAGGACTTTTTGCAACATCCTGCCAGAGTAGCGCCCCAGTGTGAAAGCACTCTAGCTTTCACACTGGGACTGCAGGGGATGCATTTTTCAGGCACTTTTTCAGGCACAAAACGCCTCCAGTGTGAAAGGGGTCTTATGCCATGTACACACGAGCGGACTTTTTGACGGACTAGGTCCAACGGTCTTTCCAATGGACTTTGTAGCATAGGTCCACCAGATTAACAAAAGGACGTACATTGGACACACACGATCACTAAAAAGTCTGATGGTTTTGAATGCGGTGATGTACAGCACGTATGACGGGACTAGAAAAAGGAAGTTCAAGCCCCATTACGCCACCCTTTGGGCTCCTTCTGCTAATCTCGCGTTAGTAGAAGTTTGGTTAGAGACGATTCGTGTTTTTCAGACTTCATCGTTTTCTGCGGTTCAGTTTGTGCTTGTGAGGTTTGTATCTGGTTTTCAGTGTGTGTTGGTCAGTTTGTAACCTGTATAGTAGGCCATTCTGGTCCACTCGTTCCTGATCTTCAGGTCGCTCTTCATAGGCCTTGCTGCTCTTCAGTGCGTTTGTTTAAGTTTGTTTGACCAGCCGATCGTTTTGAAGCCATGGTGCATGGATGTACTCATTCTCGAGTTCATGCTGTGTGGGGGCTTGGTGTTGGGGTTCATACTTTGACCCGAGCCCAGTCCATGAACAGGGCGAGGAGGAGTTCATGGGCGAAGAATTGGCTGTGCCAGCGTGACCAATTCTCACACATGCCTTTGCTCCGTGAGATCCGTGAGAATAATCCTGAGGATTTCAGGAATTATCTCAGGATGACGGACCCCTTTTTCAATGTCTGCTGGCTATGCTGACCCCTTATATCAGCAGGCAGGATACCTGCATGAGGCAAGCCATCACTGCGGAGCAGAGGCTAGTTGCCACATTACATTACTTGGCGACTGGGAGAAGCCTTCAGGACCTTAAGTTCTTGATAGGCATCTCCCCCAGGCTCTGGGGATCATTATCCCAGAGACCTGTTCTACCATAATTCAGGTCCTGCAGAAGGACTATATGAAGGTAAGTTTTATCCTTTAACATTACATGATATGTCTTTAATGTTTGCTAATGTAATGTATTCATTTTATCATTACCTAATTACCGTGCTTGGAATATGCTGTGACTGTCCCCTTTATCTTCATGCATGCATGTTTTTTTTTGGTAAATAATTTTTTGCCCTACATGCATATTTGCCTTCACTAACTTCCCCACCATGCAATCCTGGGCCCATATACACCTATAGCCTAGTCCCTTTAACAATGTATATTGTCAGCTCCATTGTACTGCTTTACCCTCCCCCACCCCCTCAAATGTCTCCAAATGTCATGTGTGGTCTTCTACTAAATTAGATTCCTCCCCCACCCCTCAAAATGTCTCCAAATGTCATGTGTGGTCTTCTACTAAATTAGAACCCTCCCCCACCCCCTCAAATGTCTCCAAATGTCATGTGTGGTCTTCTACTAAATTGGAACCCTCCCCCACCCCCCACCTACAAATTGATCAATGGGCCATCAGAGGGGGTGAGTAATCTTATATGTGGGCATTATATTTTAGATTTTTTTAAATAATACTTCTAAAAAATGTTATAGTGCTGTTGTGCAAAAATGTTTTTGTGTAATCTGCTAGCAAAGTTATGTTTAAAAGTACTTATATATATTTTTTTCTTGTTTGACTCCACAGTTTCCTTCCACGCCACAGGAATGGCAGACTGTGGCCTCCCAGTTCGCTAACCGTTGGGACATTCCCAACTGTGTAGGCGCGATCGATGGGAAGCATGTTTGCATTGTGCCACCACCCCATTCGGGGCCTTACTACTTTAATTATAAGGGGTTTGATAGTGTAGTATTGATGGCGGTGGTATCGGCACAATTGGATTTTATGTTCGTGGACGTGGGGAAGAATGGCCAGATGTCAGATGGAGGAGTCTTTGCACAGACCGAGTTGTGCCAGCATCTCCAGACTGGTGGCCTGGGATTGCCACCTGATGCAGAGAACGTTGAGGGACTCCCCTCTGTATTCATCGCAGATGAAGCCTTCGCTCTTGGCGAGCACATGATGAGGCCGTTCCCCCAAAGATCCCCCACCCTGAAGAGGAGGGTATTTAACTACCGGCTGGCCAGAGCGAGAAGAGTTGTGGAGAATGCCTTCGGGATTATGGTCAGCCAGTTCTGTTTCTTCCTCTCGTCCATCAATATGGCGGACTATAAAATCAATTATCTCATCATGTCTTGTTGCATTCTACATAATTTTTTAAGAAGACATTCACAAACATATCTAACTTCTGTTGGGCCTGAGGCCGGACTTATTGCTGAACCTGCACTCACAGGCCTGGATACTGGCCGTACTGGCTTGGCTCCCCAAACCGCCTGTCAAGTGCGGGACAGATATGTCAATTATTTTAATGGTAGGGGGGCCATTGCAATGCCAGAACATATTTAATTTTTTTTTTATATAGCATTCTGTTTTTATTGAAAACATTTTTACATTTACATAACAAAGAAGAAAAGAAAAAAAAAAAAGAGGGAAAAAAAGAAAAGACTAGCATTAATCTCATCCAATGGGTGCCAATAAAAAAAAAAAGAGAAAAAAAAAATGTACCACATTATAATAATATATAAAACATAAAACAAAGATATACCAATACACTGCAGGGGTTTCTGAAAAAAGAAGGAAAAAAAAAATCATAAACAAACAAGGGAGAGACAACCCCTGGTCATACTCCAGACCCGTGATGGTGGACCCCAGAACCACAGACGTCCCGGCCACACTCCCCTACTCTTCCCACACTCAAGGGAGGCATGGTCCCAAAACATCCCCTGCACCAAGTTCCGCCACCACCGCCCAAGACCATACATCCCTAAACCCTAATAGGGATATCCCTGCCTTATTTTCTTTCATCATTTAGATAAGATAAAATATATAATTTCCTACTCCCTTTCTTCAACTCCCACAGTAATATTAGCTATAATCACACAAAACACACACACAGACACAACACAAAAAAAAAGTAAATGAAGAAAAAGGAAAAAAAAAAAAAAAAGAGACCATAATGTTCTGATTAAATCCACTGCCCAAAATAGTTATTCAAACCAGGATCGCCTCGCTCAAACCGCCTCTCCACTAGTTTCATATCCTACCTCCAAACCACATACAGATTCCGTAGTTCAGGGGATTCCCTTAGCACTTTCCAAGGAAGCCAAGTTTGACGACATTGTTCATACGTGTCCAATTCCTGTGATAGAAGAGTCTCCATCCTTTCAATATGGTCCATCTCTAGAATCCAATCAGTCAGCGATGGCCGACCGCCAATGGCGCGGTATTACTGCTCTTGCAGCTGTCAACCAGTGTCTTATAAGGCCTTTTTTAATGCTTTTGTACGAGTCAGGTAAGATGGATAATAAAGTAATTTGAGGTGTGTTGGGAATAGTCACCCCAGTTGCACGGGTATGAAGCTGCAGCATCATGTCCCAAAAATTATGTACCAAAGGACATTCCCACCAAATATGTAATAAAGAACCTTTGGCAGAATGACAATGCCAACACAGGTCTGAAACATTTGGATATATCCGGTGAAGCAACAACGAACATCTATACCACCGAGAGAGAAGCTTAAAATTCGTCTCGTGAGCCTTGATTGCTAACGACAAACTATGTGTAAGAATAAACGCTTTTTTCCATTCCTCTGGCTTAATTTCAACATTCAAGTCCATTTTCCACTTATTTGTGAACTCCGGGAGACATGTATGGAGTCTAAGAATAAGAACTCCATACACTGCAGACAGAATATGTTCTGGTGTATTTTGTTGTAGCAAAAGAGACTCAAAGGTATCTGGCTCTCTATTAAACACATCTATAGAAGGAAAAGAAGAGAGAAAAGACGTTATTTGCTGATATTCCAACCAATGTTTAATTGATTGTTAGTGAGTAGGGATCAAATCTGAAAGCAATGGGAGATCTCCCTGATAAATAATTTGGGATATACGACTGTTTGACTCCTTACTCCATACCAGAAAATGTCTCCGTGCCATTGCCGGTAAGAACCCTGGGTTACCAAACAGGGGTGTCATTAATCCCACTTTAGGCGAAAGTCCTAATTGGGTTTGTAGTTTATCCCAGGTACGCAATAAATGTGCTGTAAGAAAGGATACCGAGGAAGGTGGACCCCAGGCAGAGATATCTAGCCAGGGAAGCGCCTGGAGATCCAAGGGAGCAATTGACTGTTCTATGTGTACCCATTGTTTAAGATGACAGTGATGGAACCAGTTTACTAGTCTAGTTAACACTGCTGCAGCGTGGTAGTAGTATAGGTCGGGTGCCCCTGCGCCCCCTTTTGTTTTGGGGAGAGATAAAATTCTCCTTTGCAATCTAGGTCTATTACATCCCCAGATAAACCTTGTAAAGGTAGATTGTAGAATGGTAAAAAAGGAACGGGGGACCGCTATAGGTATGGTTTGGAAAAGGTAGAGAAAGTGAGGTATTATATCCATTTTTAAAATATTGATCCTCCCAAACCATGAGTAATGGACTCGCTCCTACTTCTTAATGTCCTGTATTGTACGCTGCATAAGAGGATAATAATTTTCTATATATAGCTTAGTAAGATCTTGTGGAATTTTTATGCCCAAGTATTGAAGTGTCGAAGTACAGATCTTAAATGGGAAATTATTCCCTAGAGCCTGAACTTGACGTAGTGATAGAGAGACATTGAGAATTTCTGATTTGGACAAATTTACTTTAAAATTGCTCAGAGCTCCAAAACGCTGAAATTCATACAGAATAGATGGCATGGAGACATGTGGGTTGGTAATATAGAGTAGCAGATCGTCAGCAAATACTGCCAGCTTCACCTCCTGTCCGTCTAATGGTATACCTGAGATACAAGGATTTTGTCTAAGAGCAGTTACCAAATGTTCCATTACTAAAACAAACAAGAGAGGAGACAGCGGACATCCCTGACGTGTACCATTTTGAATAGAAAAGTTAGGGGATAATGAGTGATTAATCCGTATTCTTGCTCTTGGCTTGGTATAGAGTGCCATAATTTTTCTTAACAGAATTGGTCCTAATCCTATTTGAATCAAAGTTTGTTCCAAAAACGGCCACCCAACCCGGTCAAACGCCTTCTCAGCATCCACAGAGAGAAGGCAAGCTGGTATCTTTGCTGATTGGGTATATTTGATGAGTAAAAGAGATTTAAGCGTGTTATCGCGTGCTTCTCTCCCCTGTACAAACCCAACTTGATCTGTATGTACCAAATTGGGAATATGGGATTGAAGACGTGAGGCAATCAATTTGGCATATATCTTGATATCTACCCCAATTAAGGATATAGGACGATAACTAGAACACAGGTTTAAATCCTTATCAGGTTTAGGAAGTAGTGAGATGTGCACTTCTAATGTCTGGGATACAAACCCATTAATATCAGATATGCTATTAAACACTCAAAGCATAAATGGTGTAATAGAATCCTTATAGGTCTTATAAAATTTCAATGTAAAACCATCGGGCCGGGACTTTTACCCGATGGTGTATTCTTAATCACTTCCAATAATTTCTCAAGTAAAAATGGGGAGTCCAAAGAATTCCCACTATTTTCATCTAATATTGGTACAGCAGTTTCAGACACATATTCCTGTATACGATGACCAAGAGAGTCTGGGTCGCAGGATGATGGGGGAGTAAGATTGTACAACGCTGTGAAATAATCACAGAATGCCTTTTGAAGAAGGATTGGATCTGAAGTAATTTCTCCAGATTGTAACGCAATGCTAGGTATAAAAGTCACTGGGGATCGGGGATGCAAAGACCTTGCAAGTGATTTCCCAGCCTTATCTCCATACCGGTACTTTCCCAGGGCATATCTATATTGACTTTTACAGTGGGAAACCTCCAAAGACTGCAGCAAAGATGATCGTACCAAAGATACTGTATATCAGCCAATAGCTCCGGAGTTGGGGTCTTTTTGTGTGAGATCTCCAACGCCCGAAGTTTTGACAGGTCGTCCTGTATAGTTGCTGATCTTTCTTTTTTTAGGCGAGCTCCATGTTGGATAAATATTCCTCTTACTACTGCTTTCAAGGCCTCCCACTGTATAGGTAATGGGGTCTCGTCATGTTCATGGTCAGCGATAAAATTCTTGATCGCTGCCAAAACTGCCTGATGACATAATGGGTCTAGCATAAGGGTTTCGTTTAAACGCCATGACCAATCAGACCGTGGGGTCTGGGGAGGTTGTACTGTCAAAAAAAGAGGTGAGTGATCAGACCAGATGAAAGACCCAATGTCCATTATTGGGTTCCAATCTAATAGTTGTGTTCCCGTGAAAAAATAATCTAGCCTACAATAGGATTGGTGGACTGGGGAATAGTATGTATAATCCCGCTTTTTCGGATTTAGAATATGCCATAAGTCAAGCAATCGGTGTCCAAACAACTCTCTTTTCAGAGCTCTCAACCGACTGTAGGAGATATTTTATCACTGAGAGGAGGTGTCCAGTTGGGATTCTAGAACCATATTAAAATCTCCTCCTACAAGGATTGTACCTTCTGCAAATTCTGTCAAGAGATGAAGATATTGTGTAATTGCCGTTATTTGATCATAATTGGGAATATAGAAATTGGCGATTGTATAGACTCTATTCCACAGCCTGAATTTGAGAAAAAGATACCGGCCACCTTTTCATGTTATCACCTTTTCATGTTATCACGATAGATTTCGGATTTATGATCCTTCTCTAGCAGATTCACATACCCTTGCACATACGTTGCTGATATACATTTATTTGTATTTTCATTTAGATTTGATCACAGGAATTTGGGATATATTATCCCTTGATATTTGTTTGTGCTTATTTTTTATTTTATTTGTTCATACATTTGCATTTGTGATCTCGTTTCCACATCATTTATTTATAACGGAGGTCATTTGATCCATCTAGTATAGCCCCCCCCCCTCCCCTTACCTACCCCCACCCCCTTCCCTTTCCCTTTCCTTTTCTATCACAGCGCAGCCACCACCCTCTTAGTATATTTATTGTTTTATCTGTTTTGGAGCAGTTTTGTGTGTTGCAGCAGTGTCCCCTTAGTACAGGATTCCTCTGACAGCGCAGGAGTCTTCTGCACAGCTCTATGTTGATATATTGATTATGCTGGTTACGTTAAAAATGCCGGGGTGCTGAAGTACAGAGAGATGCAGAAATGCAGAGAAATGCAGAGAGATGCAGGGATGCTGGAGCGCAGGGATTATGCAGTGCTAGGGTACAGGGATGTAGGAGTTATGTAGGTTTCTGCAGGTTTATGCCAACTAAGCAAGTTAAGTTGAAAATATACAGATTATGCTGGTTAGACTGGGTTCATGCAGGTTATGCAGGTTATGCTGGGGTTATGCGGGCTACCAGACTATGCAGGCTACCTCCTTTCATGACTGCAAGTCCTCAAAAGTCCTCAGAAGCAAAAGCACACCAGGAGCAAACGAAAGCACCAAAGCATAACTCACCCGCACATCCCATCTCTGCACACAACTCACAGCTGGCACTGCTCGGCTCCCTGCTGAATCACTGCAGACGACAGACCCATATAGCAGCTGACACAGCACGGCTCCCTGCTAGTTCACTGCGGATGGCAAACCCACTGCTTCCCGGCTGCTGGCTACCTCTCCCGGCAGGCTGTTTTGAAGGAATGACGCTCCCAGTCTCCCAGTCTCCCAGAACCCCGCTCCTGATTCTTGGCTCCTCGGCTACACAAAGTTCATATTACACAGCACACGCTCACATTTTTAGCTCGCAGCCGACTGTTGAGAGATAGGCTCTGTGAGGCTGAGTGCCGCCGAACACCACCTGCTACCACACACTGCTTACGGCTGCTCTCAGCATGTTCTCAGCTTGCTGATCCTTCTCCCGGGTCTCCACAGGACACAACACGCTAGCACGCCACGTCCTCCATGCGTGCCCCGCCCCCTCAGAACATATTTAAAATTTAAACTAACAAAAAAAATTTTTGGGATCAAATCTCTTGTTTTTATTCTTGTTTGATTTTATTTTTGGCTGTCTCCTAGTGCACTTATAGTGGCAAGTGCATTTCCCTTTAGTCAATAAGGCCCTTTGTCACTGTAAACAAAAAAAATTACAAAACTGGAATTG
The DNA here is from genome assembly GCF_042186555.1 of Aquarana catesbeiana. NCBI lineage: Eukaryota > Metazoa > Chordata > Amphibia > Anura > Ranidae > Aquarana > Aquarana catesbeiana. The sequence goes on from NC_133332.1 coordinate 185,288,630, forward strand.
AGTATTGAAAGAAGAAGCCACACACATTGTTGTAGTAAAAACAATTTACTGTGCGCACATTCAAAGGTGCATTTTTTTAAAACGTCATTTAAATTTTTATTATTTTTATCATTTTTTTTAGTTTTTTTATCAATCTAAATTTTTTTTTATATTTTATTCATATTTTTAAAAAAATGTTTGTTTATACAACTTTGTTTTTTACAACAGGTTTTTTTCACACATAATAAAAAAACACAACTCTGGATCTTACAAAGTTCAACATGTCAAATGTGCTGGTGATGTCACCCATGTAAAAGCTAAATAAAGCAGATGCACACAAATTGTGAGTCCAAATGGGTAATGTCAACATGTGCTATCTCCCATCATGGTGGATCAATGGACGTGTTTTGTGGGTGCAATCCCTTCCTCTCACAAACTAGCATTATGAGGAAGGGGTTGCAAACACAAAATGTGTACATTTAGATCCCCTGATGGCAGATAGCACATGTTGACACACCATGTGTATCTGCTAAATTTGGCTTTTACTATTTAACAACTTGAAAAACATAAAAAAGATAAAATGTTAAACTGAAATGAAGAACATGATTGATGTTTTAGGCAAATAGTGATTATATTCCAGGGGTGCGCATCTTCACTGGTCTCTCGATTCGATTATGATTATCTGGTCAACGATTCGATTCCGCGATGCATCACGATTACTGACGCGCTCCCACATCCGCTTGGGCTGCCTAGGCGGCCCTTCCTCCCTGCAATCTTCTGGGACACATCACAGTTCCCAGAAGATTACCCAGCTGTGCAGGACAGCGCAGTGAGACAGGCGCACCCGGCTGTGAAGCTGCAAGCTGTCACAGCCGGATGCCCACAGTAGTATTGCCAGTGCTGTGGACAGGCAGGGGAGAGAATGGAGGGTTTGGGTGGCCACGCCGCTGGATTGTGGGACAGGTGAGTGTCTTTTTATTAAAAGTCAGAAGATACACTTTTTTTGTAGCTGCTGACTTTTAATAAACAAAAAATTTACTAGGCGGCCCCTCCCTGCCAGCGATCTTCTGGGTCCCAGAAGATTGGCTGGCCAATGGCAGATCGCAGTGTGGCTCGTGCAGTCTACACCCGGCTGTGAAGCCATAAGCTGTCACGGGCGGGTGTCACTGTCCACAGTAGATATGATGGTGCAGAGGAGGGGGAGAGGAGCGAGGCTCCGTGTGGCTGCATCTATGGACCGTGGGACAGGTGAATGTCTGATAATTAAATTCAGCAGCTAAACTTTTTGTAGCTGCTGATTTTTAATAAACTAAAAAACAGGTGAAACTCCCCTTTACGTAGTGCACTACAAGGTACAGGAATTCACACACACTGCTGCTGGGAGGTCAGAAGGGATAACAATCCACAGCTGACAAACAGCCCTGTGAAGTTCCTGTACTGTCTTTGTGATGGCATTTCTCTGGGCTCCCTCGTTTGCACCTTCCAGCACACTAGGAGTTAACACAGTGTAATGTGCAAACTGGGGGGGGGGGGGGGCGAGAAATAATATCAGCACAGAGCACGTGTAGGAGACAGTGTAAGTAGAATACAAACACATTTGTACTCTACATACAGCTGTTAAAATTCCTGTGTGGTAAAAAATGCAGTTATAATCCAATAAGTGCCCACCGCTGTATGTGCTTTTTAAAATATATGCAGCTTCATATCTCATTTCTTAGTCTGTGTGTATAACTGTGTTTTTGTCAAAATGGCTTTTGTTAATAAATACAATTGTAATCCATTAAGTGGTGACCGCTGTATGTGTTTTTTTTTTATAAAAATATGCATCTTCATACCTCGTTTTTTTAGTCTGCGTATAAAATTGTATATGCAGCTCATGTGACTGCTCAGTCCGGCCCGCATCTCTCTCCTCTCAGTCTCATGTCACTCTGTCTCTTCTGACATCAGTGGGAATTCTCAGCCCCACCCACCCACTGTAGCTATCAGATCAGAAGAGAGGCGGGCAAGGCTGACATCAGGAGATACTGAGAGGAGAGGGGCGGGCCGGACCGAGCAGTCACATGAGTCCCGGGATATACGGTTATATATACAGACTAAAAACAAGGTATGAAGCTACATATATTTAAAAAAAACACATACAGCGATCACCACTGAATGGATTGCAATTGCATTTAATAGCAAAAGCCATTTTGACAAAAAACACACGCTTCCGGGAGGCGCGGGGCAAGTCGGGATGACATCACATCCGACATCGATTTTTACCCCTATTATATTCTCCCCAAAACATCAATCATGTTCTTCATTTCCTGTTGCATGCTGTCCAGCCGATTTCTCATGCTGTCAATTTGTTTGCGCATTGCATCAATTTGGCCATTCCAGACCATTATCTGCCCAAAGCGTCTCTGTGCACTATCTGTGCTAAATGGCTCCACCGCTTGGCCTTCCACAACCAGAACATCACCTAAAATTTGAGGAGAAAAATGTATTTAGAAATATGCACGCCTAAATAGATTACCTTAAGCTGTGGTGTCAGACACTCACTTGGTGGGGTGCAAATCTCGCTCCGCTTCCTCCACCTCTCCTTCCTCCAGATCCTCGGAGGGGCGTGGTCTTGGGGTAATTCCCGATTCAGGCTGGTGAGTTTTTGGGGTCCTGGGATCCTCTGACTGTTGTCTGAGTCTTTTCTCCCCTATGAGAATGAAACAAAAGGTATACTTAACACAGTGATATTTCAGTCCAGAAATAGGAATATGAAACCTTGCTTTGAAGTGGTGGACAATTGTCTGTTTGTAAAAAAAAAATATTTTAAGACATGATTCAAATTCCCTTTTAACAAAACTGCAATACTTACCATTTTTGTCCAAGTTTCACAGATGGAGACACCTCAAGTATCCCCTGGAGCCCCTGTGTGGATTACCCTCAAAAATGTTCTCTGGTGTCATACAGAACACTAGTACTCCTGAGTTCAGATGTGGAAACAGCTGCTGTGTCCTGTCCTTACATTACACTGAATCATTTTTTATTAAGCATTCTAGTTTCAAACACATCTACACAACAATATCCTAAACTTCTTTTAATACGACAAATTATCAAGACCTAAATGTATGTAGAACCCTGTACCATCGTATTTCTTGCCAAACGAACAACATTTTATTATAATCATATGTAGTTTTAAAAGAACGATCTTTACGAGTGATGCTGTATAAACGAAAAGCATATGGATCAGCATGCAAGTTAAGTATCTCAATAGGAACCCACGACAAGTACTTACTTTTTTTAAGCACCTTCTTGATTCAGCAATATTGTTCTGGCTCCCTAGATTTTAGGTCAGACCAGCGCTTTCTCAATTGTTCTTTAGCCCGTTTAATTCCAAATTTTTGCTAATAGTGGTGACAACTGAGGACATTATTTTGTCCTTCGGCATATTGGGTCTGGTGTACGGTCCTTTTTTGCCATCATAGTCCTCCCTCCTCAATATGGCCACCCTCTCCACCATCTCTTCAAAGGCCATCTTGGTGGCCTTATATCTCCTCCTGGATCTGGATGTTTGTGGCTCCGGGCTTTCCTCCGTGCTAGTTCCTGATAATCTCTCCACCATCTTTATCTATATACTCCCACTGCACAATGAAGAGTGAAGAGGTGGGGAAAAATCGTCCTAAAGAACGCCAGGGGCGGGTGACGCAGGCAGAGCATGACACATATGCAGTGTATATAAAGCTAGTACGCTGGCCTACGTATGTCCAAACGGAAGTAGCGAGCGCCATAAACGAAGGTAAGATTTAAGCGTGGGTGTGTGTTTTGTGTATGTGTTTGGTGTGTGTGTGTGTGCACCCTATATTCTGATAAAAATAATACTGGGAGTTTGGACTGACATTACAGTTTTTATCTTTTGTCTTGTCTTTCAGAAAAAATGAATCCCTTTAAGGAGGAGGATTTTTTGAGTCATTTTATTATTATATCTATTCTATCAAGAGAACCGAAACCTGTGGGAGGTCAAGCACCCTTTGTATTTCAATAAGCAAGCAAGGCAGGCAACACTGGAGAGACGTCTGGAGTTTGTAAAGACTTGAGTCCCCCAGGCAGACATTAAGTTAGTGGAAAATAAAATTGGGATCTTGCGGAATATGTACACAAAAAGATACAGGATTCCCTCAAATCAGGAGCAGCAGCAGACAAGGTTTATGTCCCCAAGCTGTGGTACTACCATAAACTACCCCAAACTGAGATTTCTGGACGACCAGACAGAAGCAAGGCAATCGCTTTCGACGCTTCCCTCCACCCTTCCCCCCACCCTTCCCTCCACCCCAGCTGAGGGAAGAACCGGGCCCTTTCATCCTTGATGAAGTGGATGCGCCCAGCTGCAGCCAGGTATACTTTTTTTGGTAATTTTGAATTGTCTAAATATTAATGATGTAAACTAAAATGTTTGAATTGCTTACAAATCAATGATTTAATCACAATTATTATTATGTATACATATCACTAGACAGTAGTGGCCAAAAATGTTGTTCAAAGATTGATGAACAGCTAGAATAATGGTGGGGTCAAAATGATAGCCTTTTCTATTTGTTTAAAATTATATTTGCAAGTCATGAGCTGAAAATTGTGTGTGATTGAGGAAGCAAAAATTACAACTATGTTCCTTTTTGTTTATACACAGGATGAGCTCAGCCAGGAGGAGGCCGTGCCCAGTGGTAGAGAGGAGGAGGCCTTGCCCAGTGGTAGAGAGGAGGAGGCCATGCCCAGTGGCAGGCAGGAGATGGCTGTAGAAGCCTCACCGAATGCCAGGTGCCTCCCCTCCGCCTTTCCATCAATAGGACCAGGAAGAGGACCCGAACAGAGGAGGAATCACTTGCCCTCATTCAGGAAGCCAGCCAAATGCTGAGTAACCCCCCCAATGCTGAAGAGGCCTATGGTACTTATTTGGCCACCAGGTTGATGGAACTTGAGAAGGGGTAACACCTCCTCTGTAAGGGGATTTTTTGTGAGGCCCTTCAGAAGGGGTTGAGGGGCCAGCTTACTCAAACCAGCCATATTTCTGATGAAGCCCCTCCTCCTCCTCCTGCCACAAGTACACCACCAGAGGCACAGCCTCCAAGGAAGGCTGCAGAGAAGCGTGGAGGGAAGGCTGCAGGGCAGCGTGCAGGGAAGGCTCCACAGAAGAGTCGAAAGTGATTGCCTGGCTTCAGTCTGGTCTGACAGAAGACACAGATTGTGCTCCCTATTATATGAACTCCGCAAGATCCCAATTTTGATTTCCACTGACTTGATGTGTGCCCTGGGGGACAAAAGGCTTCACAAATTCCAAAAGTGTCTCCAGTGTTGCCTTCCTCATTTATGTTTTTCCCTGAATAAACAGCTATTTTATTTACCTAAAATTATTTACTATGTGTTTTTATTCAAAAAGGACATTTTGTTTGTGAGTAGGCAGGTGCATGTCAAAAAGACTATGGGGGTTATTTACAAAAGGCAAAATCATTTTGCAATCCAAGTGCAAACTACAAGTGCAAAGTGCACTTTAAATTGCACTGGAAGTGCAGTCACTGTAAATCTGAGGACAAGATCTGAAATGAGGGGAAGCTTTGCTGATTTTATCATCCAATCATGTGCAAGCTAAAATTATTTTTTTTTGGTTTCCTTGCATGTGCCCCTTGGATCCACAGTGACTGCACTTCCAAGTGCTCTTTCAGTGCAATTTCAAGTGCACTTTGCACTTGTAGTGCTAAATGAATTTGCCTTTTGAAAATAACCCCCCTATGTCAAATTAACAAGGGACACCAACCTCATTAAGGTTCCTAAACAATACAAGATAATAATGTTATTATGGTAATTTGAAACTCCTAAAAAAAAATTACACAATTAAATCAATATATTTTTTATAATTTTTCACAAATTGTAAATTATATATTGTTGAAATATAAAAATAAAAAAGATGAGTCAAATAAATAATTTTCTACATTATTTATGGAGATCTGGCTTTTAAAAACTATAATATTAGTCATGACATGAAGATAAATAATGAAGAAAGTAGTTTGTGAGAACTCTGTGTGAATATAAGCAGCAAAACAACTTCATTCTTCTCGCATTATAAAGAAGAAAAGAATGCGCTGTATTAAAAGATCACAGAATTAGCAGCGTGAGGAATGTGCTAGCTTCAATACGAAGGCTAGTTTAACTAGACCGATCGCTTCCGTCCTGTACTTGCTTCAGAGCATGCGTCAGTTTTGGTTCGTCGGACTAGCACACAGACGAACGGTTTGTACGATAGAAAGCCGAGTCCGTCGGAAAGATTTGAAACATGTTTCATTTCTAGGTCCGTCGGACTTTTGGGGAAAAAAGTCCGCTGGACCCCACACATGATCGAATTATCCAACGGAGTCCGGTCCGCCGGACCAAGTCTGCCGGAAAGTCCGCTCGTGTGTACGCGGCATTACACTTACCCCCTCTTCCTTACATTCACCCCCTCTCTCTTACACTCACCCCCTCTCTCTTACACTCATCCACCCCCTCTCACCCCCTTTCCCTTGACCCCCCTCTCTCTCATTCCCTGCTCTCTCTCTCACTCCCTCTCTCTCTCACCCTCTCATGATATACAATAATGTATGCAGGGGCCTTTTGGTGGGCGTGATTTTATTTTTTTTTATGGGCGTGGGCAGCATTTTACTGAATTAAAGTGGGCCGGTCTGGATGAAGTCCAGGGCCAAATTTTTGTCCCAGTCAAGCCCTACCCTGTACATTTCAGTGGATTCCACCTATGAAAATTAAGACATTTTTCAATATAACGGTGAAGTTTGTTTATTTTACTTTGTATGACATGGTCTTTCCACAAATGTACACATAAGTCAACTTCAGCTGTCTCCTGATAAAGCGGGCGTTGTCCCGCAAAATGCATAAAGATTACAGCTTCTGCAAATAAACAATAATTTAACATATACGTTGGCATTTAGAATGTACATTGGAGAAACTGTAATTTTATCTTGATACAATTTAATGTGGACGTGTATGTGTTTTTTATGTTAATCAAAATACATTTTGTACCTTTTTATACTTTGTGATGTATTATTTTACATAGCACCACTCCTAAAAGTCCCATGGGCAAACTGTCTTCCTGTTTTATTCCTGGTTTATTGGGGACTGCTTAGGTCTGAGCATAGGTTGTCCTTTTCTCTCTACTTCCCAAATTATTGTTCTCAAAAATGGAACACCTGTACCCTTCTAACCTTCACCTTATCAATCACAAATGGCTCATAGCTGGACTCTCTATGTCTCCTAAAATCTACAATTTGTTCTTATGTCTTATCCAACATTTAGCTCTAAATTATTAGCTCTGTACCAACCCACTAGGTTACCTTATTCCTGCCAATATGTAGCCTAGTCATCATCCTTTTTTTCTCCCAACTAACAGGTTGTCATCTGCAAAAGACACCAGAAATGAACAAATGTGTCTGGGTTTGGTTTGTGGGGGAAGGGGTTTATTGAACACATTGTGAAGTCTGAAAATTGCAAACCTAAAACAAACTGCCTACAAGGTCTATGGAGGGGCAAATCTTGAAAATAAAATCAAAGGATAATATTTTATGAAAGGGAATGTAAAAAGGGGAAAGGGGAGTTGAGCACTGCCATGAATGATATGTACCAATGCAAAATAAATAAATACTTAGTCCAACTTTTAATGTGTGACAGAATATTTTGGCATATATTTTGCATGTGCAGTTGCTTTTTTTTTTACCGTTACATTATTGCTTGACTGAAATAAAACAGCAGTGCCGCACTCTAATTCATTACAACTTGGAAAAAAAAGACCCTTTTAGATAAATTGGCTACTACACCTCATTTTTTTATCCAGCATTTATAGGCCTGAATTGAATGGGGTAAGTAGAAGCTGAAACAAACCTATAGCAAAGTTTACTATAAAGCCCTCAAATTCTTACACACTGGCCAGTAGTAAAACAGTTTAACAGTAAGGCCTCATGCACACTGGACGCTTTTGGATATTTTTACAGCAGCTGTTTTTGGCTTCAGACTTTTTTTCTACAGTCATTAAACTCCCCATCATTTTATCCTATGTGTCCATGCACACATAGGCTGTTATCAGCAGTTTTTGGCTGGGGTGTTTTTTGGCTTTAAAAAAACCCCAAAACTAGTGGGTTCTGAGAGGAGTTTTTCAAATGTTTTCAACTGTAAAAACATTCTAACATCAATAAAAACTGATAAACGCCGATAAAAGCTGCTCCCCAGCATTTAACGTTTTTGATCCATTAAAAAAAAAAAGGCAGAAAAATGCTAAAAAAATGCGATTGCAAAAACATTTAAAAACTTTGGAAAACTCACTGCAAAGCTACTGGCGTTTTTTATAATTTTTTTTAACGTCCAGTGTGCATGAGGCCTAAAGTTTGTAAGCTTCTCTGATGACAGGACACAGTGAATTTCCTAAATGTTTATACATATCAAAATAGAGTACACAAAACACTTAAAAAACAACAACTCCGTATTTACTGAACTACATCCCATTCTCATATTTCCAGTTATTTCCCAAATATTCAAAATATAGACTTTAGGTATGTGTTTGGTAGAATTTGGCTAACTTCAGGACAGTACGTGAGCGTTTGAATAGGTAGCAAACTAAACGATACAATGCAATGTTGTCTTATGTTCTGTACACGCGATCGGAGCTTGTTGTCGGAAATTCCGACCATGTGTGGGCTCCATCAGACTTTTTCCATCGGATTTTCCGACACACAAAGTTTAAGAACAGGCTATAAAATTTTCCAACAACAAAATCCGATCGTGTCAATTCCGATCGTGTGTGGACAATTCCGACGCACAAAGTGCCACGCATGCTTAGAATAAATTCTGAGACGGAACTGCTCGGTCTAGTAAAATTAGCATTTGGAATGGATATAGCACTTTCGTCAGGCTGCAATGTTTTAAATTGTTTAATGCAGCGCACTCTCTTCTTCTTCTAATGCTAGAAGAATGAATTAGTTTTGCTGCTCATATTCACACAGACTTCTCACAAACTTCTTTCTTTATTATTTCTCGTGATTTCATCAATATAATATTTTTCTTTGTCACATCTGCCGAAAAAATAATTTTTGGTATGTTTTTAGATTAAATTTTTTTATGGATTTTTTTAAAGCCTGATCTTGTGTTTTATTTTTAATTTTGATTTTATTTTTTGCTCCAGAATAGTTTTGGGTGTGTTTTGTGTGTTAAGTTACCACAACATCATTATTATCTTGTATTATTTAATCTCAAGGAGGTTGCTTGGTGTTGGTGTCTCTTGTTAATTTCACATTGTATTTTTGAAATGTACCTGCCTCCTCACAAACAAACTGTCCTTTTTGAAGGAAAACACACATAGGCGAGTATAATAAATCAAACCAAAAATTTATTAAGGGGTCCTAACCAAAGAAAGAGGGAGGCAACGCTGGAGAAACAGCAGAAATTGGCGAAGCCTTTGGCCCCCAGGGCACACATCAATTATTTCCAGGCAAAATTGGTGGCCTGAGGAGTCCATATATAAGGGAATACAATCTGGTCCAGAAGTCCAAGAGATCATGAACAGCAGCAGATGACATGTATGTCCCCAGGCTGTGGTCATACAAGAGCCTGCATCTTTTGTCAGACCAGACTGAACCCAGGTCATCACTCTCTTCCACGCTTCCTTCCACGCTGTGTCTGTTGTGGTGGAGTTGTGGTAGGAGGAGGAGGATGCTGCAACTCACTCAGGTGGGATGAGTGTGTGTGATTTCCCCCTCAACCTCTTATTTAATGTTTGATAAATGAGTTCCTCACACATGAGGCATTGGCCCTCCTGCATGTCCTGCAGTTTGGTGGCAGCCATGGAGGCAAAGGCCTCTTCACGAGTGGGGAAGGCTCTGAGGGACGCAGAAGCCTCCTGAATCAGCCCGAGTGCTGAATCCTGCACGTTACTCCCCTTCCTGGGTCTTTTGTTTGGAAGGCAGAGGGGAGGGACCTGCGATTCTGTCAGGCTCCTACTGGGCCCAGCCTTCTCCTGGCTGCCACTTAGCCCTGCCTCCTCCTGGCTGCCACTAACCCCTGCCTCCTCCTGACTGCCACATTCCACAGCCTCCTCCTGTGTACCACATTCCACAGCCTCCTCCTGGCTGAGGTTTTCCTGTGTATGAAAAAGGGACATAGTTTTAGTTTTTGGTTCATCAATCACACACAATTTTCATCTCATGACTGTTGCAAATTGAATGTTAACAAATATAACAGACTATCATTCTGAGCCCAGCATTTTTCATTCTTGTCCCAATTATTTTTGCCCACTACTGTCTAATGATATGTAAAACACTTTATTAAATCAGGAATTAATGATCAATAATAACATCTAGTAAACATCATTTATGTTTTGCCCAGAAATCTGGAGAACAATGCTATACCTGGCTCCAGCTGGGCTCTTCCACTTCTTCCTGGCCGGAAGTCCCAGGTTGGTCATCGGAAGCCTCAGCTGGGGTGGAAGATAGGGTGGAAGGAAGGGGGGAAGGAAGAGTGGAGAGGGATTCCCTGACTTCAGTCTGGTCTGACAGAAATCACAGTCTCTCATAGTACCACAGCCTGGGGACATAAACGTCATCTGCCGCAGCTCCTGATCTCTGGGAATCCTGGACCTTCTTGCGCTCCCTAAGATAAGTGCTCCTCAGGCCACCAATTTTGGCTTTTAAATAGCGGATGGTTGCCGTGGGGACCACCGGCTTCACCAACTCCAGCAGTTTCTCCAGCACTGCCTGCCTCTTTTGTTTATGATTATAATGTGGATGTTTCACCTGCCACAGACAGGGCAGCTCCCTGTACTTGTCTATAAACAGGGGGAGGAAGTTGTGGTCATTGAAGCCATCCATTTTATCTGCAATACACAAGACAAACCCTAATGTCAGGCTAAAGTTTCATAATCTTGTCCCAATATAGGCCTCAATTTATAAGCAGTATAGGCCCAAGTTTCAATGTTACCTTCGTTATCACGATCAAGGCTTCCAATACGCCTTCCTCCGCTCACAGATTGTACGTACTACGCATGCGTGTTACGCTTTATATACACTGCGCATGCGTGAAACTCCACCCGCCCCTGACGTTCTTTCTAGTCTATTCTCTGCCCCTTCTCATTTGGTGCAGTGGGGAAGAGCACATGGTGGAGACACAACAGGTGCATGCTAATTACAGCAATGAGGAGGAGGAAAGCCCGGAGCCAGAAACGTCCCGATCCCGGAGGAGACGATTTAAGGCATTAAATATGTCCTTTGTGGAGATGGTGAAGATGGTGGAAATCCTGAAGAGGGCCGACTATGACGGGAAGTATGGACCTTACCCCAACCCCAATGTCAGAAAGGCCAAGATCATGGCAAAAGTTGTGAAGAGTCTGCACCATAATTTTGGGGTACGGTGATCCAAGGATCAACTCAGGAAGCAGTGGTCGGACCTCAAATTAAGGGAGCAACATCAGTACAGAAGGATCAGGAGAGTGCTGCAAAAAAGTAAGTAGTTGTCCTGTGTTCCTATTCTTTATTTTTATTACGTTTGTGTTGTTCCATGTGCTTTTCTTTACTGTTGTACAGTTTAAAATGGCAACTTTCATGCTCATGGACACATTATTCGTTCGTAGGAAACATTGTTTGTTCGGCCTCTAAAACACCATGTTTTGTCCAGATGTAGTTCAATACATTTTTTCTGGCCTACTTCTCTTAAAATAATTTTGGTGTCTAGATGGGTTTGTAACTACAATGAAATGCAAACTAGATTCTGTGTAAGGAGAGGACACTCAGCAGCTGTTTACACATCTGGACGCTGGAGAATTAGTGTGGGACACAAGAACACCCTTTTTATTAGGGGGCCCACACAGGTGCTCCAGTGTATACTATATGGCTGTCTCCATCTGTGAAACTTGTTCAAAACAGGTAAGTATTCAAGCTTGACAAAGGACAAAAATATTTCTTCATCTTGGAACTCTGCCAAAACAGACATTTGTACCCCATTTCCAAGCAATGTTTCATATTCCTATTTCTGCCATCAAATATCTGTGTGCTAAGTTTACCTTTTTTTGTTTACATAGAGGAGAAAAGACTCGGAGGACACCACTCATCAGAGGAGACCATGGGCCCCCCACCTCATGAAGAAGTTTAAATGCCACAAAGCCAACCAGAGGAGGAGGAGGGAGATGTTATCAAAATTGTCACCACAACAGGTGAGTGTCTGCGACCACAGGCTCAGGTAAGAGATGGATGCCGGCATATTTTTAATACATGGTATGTTTTTGTTTCTATATTTTGGGTGATGTTGTGGATGAAGGTCATTTTACCAGTGAAAGTGCCCAGATCCTGATCGGGGAGATCATGGGGTGTAATAGGGACTTGAAAAACATTAAGCAAAACATCAATGAACATCATTTATGTTTTAGGGAGAGTTTAAAACCCCTTGAAATCCCTAATTTTTTAGGCTTTTTTTCCAGAAAACTTTTTTCACATTTTTTAACATATTCTTGAAAAGCCAAATTTTGAAGATGCACACAGTGTGTCAACATGTGCTATCTGCCATCACGGGAGATCAATGTATGCGTTTTGGGGGTGCAACCCCTTCAACAATAATAAAGTAGCTGAGAGGAAGGGGTTGCACCCACAAAGCACGTCCATTGATCCCCCATGATGGCAGCTAGCACATGTTGACATTCGGCAATTTGTGTGCATCTTAAAAATTTGGCTTTCCAGGGGTGACTTCACCCCATCTGCTGAACGCAATATCAAACACAGTTTATAAATACTCATGTCTGATATTGCCTTCAATTTCGATAAAAGTTGAACTTTGTAAGTTCCAGATTTGTGTATTTCTTGTTGGTTTGAAACATGCCTGTTTTACTTTAAAAGGACATTTCTACTTTTATTAATGTGACCTAAAAAATTTTTATACAACAAACATGTTGGTTTGTTTTAAAAACCTTTTATAAATGCACATGTGATTGTGCTTGTATTAAAAAGATTGAAAATCAACAATGTGTGGCTTCTTCTTTCAATGCTCAAAAGCCTTTTTGGTGGTAAAATTGGTGTTTTCTGTGACAATGGGGGTTATTTCCTAAGGGTAAATCCACTTTGCACTACAAGTGCAGTTTCTGTGCAGTCTCAAGTGCACTTGTAGTGCAAAGTGTATTTGCCTTTAGGAAATAACACCCAACAGTGCTTTCTAATTTTACACAATCACGCCATTTTCACGACTCCCCAAATTTCTGTCATGGTCAGCTAAAAGAAACACAAGCAGTAAATGTAAGCAAATATTTGTTCATTTAAAAAAACATGTTTTATTTAAAAAATGTTTCAGACATTGTCTGGCATATTGATGGCCCCCTACCCGCAAAGTATTTCATGTATCTTATACGGACCTCGCGGGTACTCGGGGGGGCAAGCCAGGACGGCCAGCTTCAAGCGCCATCAGGGTTGGTTCATTGAGATTAATTCTGGATTCAGGCCCAACTGAACCAGCATAGTTCACAGAATTTCTCCTTAAAAAGTTGTGGAGAACACAGCAAGCCAAGATGATGTGATTGAGATTATATTCTGCCATGTGTATCGATGTAAGAAATAGGCGGAACCGGCTGGCCATTATTCCAAACGTGTTCTCCACTACTCTTCTGGCTCTGGCCAGCCGGTAATTAAAAACCCTCTGGTCCGGGGTGAGGGTCCTCATAGGGAATGGCTGCATAAGATGGTCCCCCAGCGCAAATGCTTCATCCGCAACGAAGACGAATGGGAGTCCTTCCGCATTGTCTTCTGGAGGTGGCAAGTTCAAGCTGTCATTCTGAAGATGCCTGTAGAACTCCGTGTGGGTGATGACTCCGCCATCTGGCCATTCTTCCCCACGTCCACTTACAGGAACTCGTAAGTAGCCGACATCACAATACTATTGAACCCCTTGTAGTTGTAATAGTATGACCCCGAGTTGGGTGGTGGGACAATGTGGATGTGTTTCCCATCAATTGCCCCTCCGCAGTTAGGAAAGTCCCACCGCTGGGCAAAGTTGGAGGCCACAGTCTGCCATTCCTGTGGGTTGGAAGGAAACTGTGGAGTCAAACAAGAAAAAAAAATAATTTTGCACATAAACATGGAAAGCAGATTAGACACAAACATTCTTGGCCAACATCAGTATAACATTTATTTTAGGGAGTTTTTAAAGACAAAGGTATAAGATCCACCTATCAGATTCCCCCCTCTCATGGGCCATTTAAAAAAATTTATGGGGGGAGATGTTTTGGACAGGTAACCCTCTCCACTTCATTGAGGGATGAATGCCTAAATAATGTGTATTACTTTGACCAGCCCCTCCTTACTTTACACTATTGGCAGCCCACTGGACAGGTAAGAAGTGTCATAATACAAAGAGATAAATACACACTGTACACATTTTAGCACATTTTTACATTCTGCTATTACCTATCAAGATAATAATAGGATACAAAAACTCGAAACAGTACCATTTGAAAGTATTCAGGCAGGCCCTTGCACTAAATGCTTTGGGGAATTCATCTGTAAATCTGACCACAAAAGAGGTGGGTATAGTGTGTATGGGTTTGGCAAAGTCAGCTGAGTTAGCAGTTGGGGGGAGGGAGGGTTCCAAATGATTTTGGGACCCAAAAAAAAGCCTCTGGCACTCTGGCCTGAATTTCAAGCACACATCACATTTTAGGGGGTATTTAGGGTAAAGCACTACTATGGATCTGACAAAATACATTGTTAGGTGACTACACAAGGTGAAAAGGAGGTCCTAGTACTAAAGTACCTTAACATACAGGGTGACTCTGTAGGTACTTGATAGTCATTTGTGCCAACGTCCCCGACAATGTAGTGTAGGCATCAAGAAACTAAGTGATGGGACTTTGGGGGCACAACTATATTAAACTACAGAAATATAAAATAGGGTTTTTGAAATTTTATTATTGTTATACAAAAAACACAAAAAATAAACATGAAAATTTAAAAACAAGTCTGATTCAGGCATACATCTCAGTTAAATACACCATAATGGATCCTATCCTGCAGTCTCTTATATTATCCTCCGTAACTAGATACAGATAATTCAAACATTCATTCCAAGTAGGAACAAGAATAAACTTCCCCTGATGTAGAGTGAGGGAGAAATGTGGAGTTGGGATTGAAAGAGCACTGCAGGTCTGGTATTCCAAGGTGGTATAGTCTTTAATTGCTCTACATGTTTCACGTTGACAAGGAACGCTTCTTCAGGAGCTAGAGGTTCTATTAAAAATACATATAGACAGAGAAAACATGTATCATAAACAAAGTAAACTATTATCAGAATATAAATTGCAGATAAGTACATATAATAAATATGTTGGGGATTCCGCCCTCCTATGGCGAAGCAAGGTAAGGGCCCTATAAAAGATTATGGTCTCAAATGGAAGGACAGCACAACCTAGTGGTCTAAGGTGACCCATACATGAGGCCTATAAAAGCATTTAATGGTAAAAATAGAATGAACAGATAAAAAATGGGTAAGCTATAAAGAAGAACCAAAACGTTGCGATCGTATATGGTCATAAGTGATTAAAGCTCCAATAAAGAAAGGGGGAAGGAAGGAGGGTGGGGAGACAAGGAATAAAGGGGGGGAGGGGGGAGGGGGGAATAAGGAAAAAGGGGGGGGAGAAGGAAGATAGGGGGAGGGGGGGCTGAGGGGATTGAAGAAAAGGAAAAGAAAAAGGTAACAAGGGAAGGAAAAAGAGAAAAAGTACAAAACAGAGGAGAAAAGAAAAGAAAGGGTGGATTTAAATAGGAGTCTGATATATTGACAAAAGATGTTCATAAAGAAAAAGAACGCTTACCAAATAAATATGATGAAAAGGGATGCTCACAATGGTACAATTAATTAGTAGATCGCTAAAGCGATCAGAAGTAAAAATATATATCTGAGATGGATCAGATAGGCAGCAAACAAAGGTAGGGGCCTCCCAGGTGTATATCACATTGGCTAGTCGTGGGTAGAAAGAATAGCTTGTGTGGACTGTATTTCTAGTATAGAAGAAAAACAAAAGCAAAGATAGCAATAAGCATCAGTTGTGAGGCCAATCTTTGTTTGTATATAGAGGAATCCTGACAAAGAGGGGCATCAGCAGCTAGACTTACCCAGAGATAGATAGCAGAAAAGATTTGGGAGTGCGCCGCTTAATCCTGCCAATACTTGGTCTATGTCTCTCACACGGAGCACAAGAAAGCCCCATATATATAGGGGCGCCCAGACCGGAAGCAGCCGGTCTGAACGACACGGCGTCTCCTGGCCCCATTGCAGGCAGCTGCGCATGCACCGGACAGCGTCATCCCCACGCAGAACAACGCAGGTGCTGCAGGGGTAACTCCGCGCATGCGCCGAAACAAAGCCCGGAGGGACAAAGCTCGGCCAATGCGCAAACTGCAAGGGCGGGGACAGTGGGAGCCCGATCGGGTCCCCATGCCCCCGTCAATCGCCGCACATCCGGTCGGAGAATCGAACCGGATGTGCGGCGCTGTGCGATGGAAACCACCAAGGGTAATGGCCAGACAATCTCAAAAGAGACCAACACTAAGGGCACAATACCAAGGATCGCCACAGGGGGGCAGAAAAAATATAGAAGAACAAGAGTATACAATTTATGTGCAAAATAACATATGCATGATTTCCGGATCTGAATACAATCCAACATTGTATATCGAACACAAATATCTTAAAAATATTAATCAAAAAATACATAGGGAAGGGGCTGGAAAACGCATTAATCTGGGATAAGGGATAAGATATACCAAATTTAATTTTTGTTTTTTAATTCACCACGATGAATTTAAAGCATTAAATATAAGCGTAATAAAAGGTTATTTTCAGGGTGGCTGTAAACTCAGAGAAAAGGTTTATATGAAAGGGATTCGTTCAGGCCAGGTGCTCTAGTGGCATTTAGGCGCTCAATCCATAAGGACTCTTTTTGTAATATGAACTTGTCCCATTCACCGCCTCTGGGGTTTCTTGGGATGACGGCCAGAACAGCAAAGGAAATACATGATGTATCAAACCAGTGATATAAATCAAGGTGTCTGCTCACAGGTGTGAGCATCTTCCCATTCCCTGAATAATAGACGTGATCGTTAATTCTTTGTCTTAGCTGTCTGGCCGTCTTCCCCACATAAAAAACCCCAGAAGTACAGGTCATCAAGTATAGCACCCCCTGTGTGCAACATGTCGCTGAAAATTTAGGATAGTAGGTTTCGCCATTAGGAAGTAAGATAGGATATTCAGAAGATATCCACGAGCAAAAAGAACAACTGCCACAGGGCAGTGTGCCCCTTGGTCCCCGAAGGGAGGTTGGATTGAAAGCTTTGTATTGGCTAGATACAAGTCTATCCTTGAGAGACACTGAACGTCTGTAAACTATCCCTGGGTATGTATTGACATATTTCTTCAGGATAGGATCCTCTGTTAAAAAATGCCAGTGTTTTCTAAGAATATTATTGATGTCCTGATGATGGGAAGAGAAACGAGTGGTCAATTTAACGGTGAGGTTCTGTGATCGGACTTTTTTGGTGTAGAGTAACTCATTCCTTGATCTACTTTTGGCTTTGTTAAAGGCCTTCCGTAAAAGGGATCGGCTGTAACCTCTAGCTAACAGACGAGATCTGAGCAGATTCACCTGATATTGAAAATCTGTCATTTGGGTGCAGTTTCGGCGGAGGCGGATGTATTGCGCATACGGTATGCTTTTTATGAGGGTGGGTGGGTGTGCACTCGTGGCATGTAGCAGTGTATTTCCTGCTGTTGTTTTTCGGTATAAATTTGTTGACAGGGTATTGTTGGCGTCCTTGTATATCTCGAGATCCAAGAAACTGATGGTTTTAACATCACATTGGTAGGTGAACTTTGAATTGAATTGGTTTACATTTAGCATTTGTATGAATTGTTGTAGGGTCTTTTTGGTACCCGTCCAGATGATAAAAATGTCGTCTATGTAGAGTTTCCAGATCAGAATATGATCTAAGTATTCTGAACATTGATCTCGAGAAATCAAGTGACGTTCCCACCCCCCCAGGTACAGATTGGCGTAGCCAGGGGCACAACAAGTGCCCCTGGCTACGCCCTGCACCTGAAGGTAGTGGGAACCCATAAATTCAAAGGTATTATGAGTTAGGATAAAATAGAGTAGCTTCAGGATAAACTCGTTGTAATTCCACTGATGGTGATCCTCCTCATATAAAAAGGTACGTACGTACCATCAGTGGAATTACAACGAGTTTATCCTAAAGCTACTCTATTTTATCCTAACTCATAATACCTTTGAATTTATGGGTTCCCACTACCTCCAGGTGCAGGGTGTAGCCAGGGGCACTTGTTGTGCAGAATACTTAGATCATATTCTGATCTGGAAACTCTACATAGACGACATTTTTATCATCTGGACGGGTACCAAAAAGACCCTACAACAATTCATACAAATGCTAAATGTAAACCAATTCAATTTAAAGTTCACCTACCAATGTGATGTTAAAACCATCAGTTTCTTGGATCTCGAGATATACAAGGACGCCAACAATACCCTGTCAACAAATTTATACCGAAAAACAACAGCAGGAAATACACTGCTACATGCCACGAGTGCACACCCACCCACCCTCGTAAAAAGCATACCGTATGCGCAATACATCCACCTCCGCCGAAACTGCACCCAAATGACAGATTTTCAATATCAGGCGAATCTGCTCAGATCTCGTCTGTTAGCTAGAGGTTACAGCCGATCCCTTTTACGGAAGGCCTTTAACAAAGCCAAAAGTAGATCAAGGAATGAGTTACTCTACACCAAAAAAGTCTGATCACAGAACCTCACCGTTAAATTGATCACTCGTTTCTCTTCCCATCATCAGGACATCAATAATATTCTTAGAAAACACTGGCATTTTTTAACAGAGGATCCTATCCTGAAGAAATATGTCAATACATACCCAGGGATAGTTTACAGACGTTCAGTGTCTCTCAAGGATAGACTTGTATCTAGCCAATACAAAGCTTTCAATCCAACCTCCCTTCGGGGACCAAGGAGCACACTGCCCTGTGGCAGTTGTTCTTTTTGCTCGTGGATATCTTCTGAATATCCTATCTTACTTCCTAATGGCGAAACCTACTATCCTAAATTTTCAGCGACATGTTGCACACAGGGGGTACTATACTTGATGACCTGTACTTGTGGGGTTTTTTATGTGGGGAAGACGGCCAGACAGCTAAGACAAAGAATTAACGATCACGTCTATTATTCAGGGAATGGGAACATGCTCACACCTGTGAGCAGACACCTCGATTTATATCACCGGTTTGATACATCATGTATTTCCTTTGCTGTTCTGGCCGTCATCCCAAGAAACCCCAGAGGCGGTGAATGGGACAAGTTCATATTACAAAAAGAGTCCTTATGGATTGAGCGCCTAAATGCCACTAGAGCACCTGGCCTGAATGAATCCCTTTCATATAAACCTTTTCTCTGAGTTTACAGCCACCCTGAAAATAACCTTTTATTACGCTTATATTTAATGCTTTAAATTCGCCATGGTGAATTAAAAAACAAAAATTAAATTTGGTATATCTTATCCCTTATCCCAGATTAATGCGTTTTCCAGCCCCTTCCCTATGTATTTTTTGATTAATATTTTTAAGATATTTGTGTTCGATATACAATGTTGGATTGTATTCAGATCCGGAAATCATGCATATGTTATTTTGCACATAAATTGTATACTCTTGTTCTTCTATATTGTTTCCTCCCCCCTGTGGTGATCCTTGGTATTGTGCCCTTAGTGTTGGTCTCTTTTGGGATTGTCTGGCCATTACCCTTGGTGGTTTCCATCGCACAGCGCCGCACATCCGGTTCGATTCTCCGACTGGATGTGCGGCGATTGACGGGGGCATGGGGACCCGATCGGGCTCCCACTGTCCCTGCCCTTGCAGTTTGTGCATTGGCCAAGCTTTGTCCCTCCAGGCTTTGTTTCAGCGCATGCGCGGAGTTACCCCTGCAGCACCTGCGTCGTTCTGCGTGGGGATGACGCTGTCCAGCGCAGGCTGCTTCCGGTCTGGGCGCCCCTATATATGTGGGGCTTTCTTGTGCTCCGTGTGAGAGGCATAGACCAAGTATTGGCAGGATTAAGCGGCGCACTCCCAAATCTTTTCTGCTATTTATCTCTGGGTAAGTCTAGCTGCTGATGCCCCTCTTTGTCAGGATTCCTCTATATACAAACAAAAATTGGCCTCACAACTGATGCTTATCGCTATCTTTGCTTTTGTTTTTCTTCTATACTAGAAATACAGTCCACACAAGCTATTCTTTCTACCCACGACTAGCCGATGTGATATACACCTGGGAGGCCCCTACCTTTGTTTGCTGCCTATCTGATCCATCTCAGATATATATTTTTACTTCTGATCGCTTTAATCAATTGTACCATTGTGAGCATCCCTTTTCATCATATTTATTTGGTAAGCGTTCTTTTTCTTGGTATGAACATCTTTTGTCAATATATCAGACTCCTATTCAAATCCACCCTTTCTTTTCTTTTCTCCTCTGTTTTGTACTTTTTCTCTTTTTCCTTCCCTCGTTACCTTTTTCTTTTCCTTTTCTTCCCTCCTTCCCCCCCCAGCCCCCCTCCCCCTCTTCCCTTCCTTCTCCCCTCCCCCCACCCCCCTTTTTCCTTATTCCCCCCTCCCCCCCTTTATTCCTTGTCCCCCCCCCTCCTTCCCTCCCTCTTTCTTTGTTGGAGCTTTAATCACTTATGACCATATACGATCGCAACTTTTTGGTTCTTCTTTATAGCTTACCCATTTTTTATCTGTTCATTCTATTTTTACCATTAAATGCTTTTATAGGCCCCATGTATGGGTCGCCTTAGACCGCTAGGTTGTGCTGTCCTTCCATTTGAGACCATAATTTTTTATAGGGCCCTTACCTTGCTTCGCCATAGGAGGGCGGAATCCCCAACATATTTATTATATGTACTTATCTGCAATTTATATTCTGATAATAGTTTACTTTGTTTATGAAACATGTTTTCTCTGTCTATATGTATTTTTAATAGAACCTCTAGCTCCTGAAGAAGCGTTCCTTGTCAACGTGAAACATGTAGAGCAATTAGAGACTATACCACCTTGGAATACCAGACCTGCAGTGCTCTTTCAATCCCAACTACACATTTCTCCCTCACTCTACATCAGGGGAAGTTTATTCTTGTTCCTACTTGGAATGAATGTTTGAATTATCTATATCTAGTTACGGAGGATAATATAAGAGACTGCAGGATAGGATCCACTATGGTGTATTTAACTGAGATGTATGCCTGAATCAGACTTGTTCTTAAATTTTCATGTTTATTTTTTGTGTTTTTTGTATAACATTAATAAAATTTCAAAAACCCTATTTTCTATTTCTGTAGTTTAATATAGTTGTGCCCCCAAAGTCCGACTACACAAGGTGAACATAGGCCCAGGAAAGCATGCTGGGGAGGTAAGTGAAGGCAAATATGTATGAAGGACAAAAAAATTACATAAAAACCCAGCATGCATGAGGACAAAAGGGGACATTCACAGCACATTACAATCATGGTAATTAGGGAATGAGGAAAGAAATACAATACATTGTTAAACATTAAATACAATAAAATGTGATGTTAAAGGATAAAAATTTTACCTTAATATGATCCTTCTGCAGGGCCTGGATGATGGCAGAACAGGTCTCTGGGATAGTGATCCCCAGAGTCTGGGGGAGATGCCTGTCGAGAACTTGAGGTCCTGCAGGCTTCTCCCCGTCCCCAAGTACCCCAGGGTGGTGACTAGCCTCTGCTCCTGCGCAAACTGATACAGGTATGTCAGTTTGCGCAGGAGAGCCTATCTGCCAATGTATATCGGTTGGCAAGTGGTTAAGCCCCAATATAAGAGGGAGCAAGTTTTAAGAATGCAACACAGGTGAAATGCAACATATATATAGCAACCTATACAACACTAATGAAAAAGTACAAACTACCTATCTACAGTACAGTAACTATCTATATACAAAATATATACAAACAGATAATAAAGGGGTATAAGGACAGTGGGTACGAAAGGTCAGGAATAGGTCCAAGATGGTGAATCAGGTTCACGACGAGCAGGTATAGGTAGCAGGATAAGGATCTGGATTACAGACTTCAAGGAGCAGAGAGCAAGGGTATGCAGTGTTCCACCCGCAAATTATTATTTTTTAAAAGTCAGCAGCTACAAACACTGTAGCAAATAAAGAAAAAATCTTGCGAGCCGCAACAGTCCAATGCCAATAAAGTGACAAGTGATAATACCCAGCTGCAGACGCAGATCACGTTTAATAACCGTGCAAACTAATATGGAGAGATAATATGCTTTGCGCTAGAGTGAACCAAATCGATATATAAACTCCTAAGTGTAAATTATAAGCAAATTCTGTGTCAATCAAAAATAAACAAAAAATGCATGTAAAAAAATCATACAAAACAGCATTAAAGTGCAATGTGCATATAGAATATCAACAAATCTAAGGTGCAGACATAGATAAGAAATTGCCCAGTGCTCCACATTGATATCAAATAGTCCTGTTAAACAATCCTATGTAGAGTCAGGCTACAGAAGTACAGGGACCAAAACAAGGTGCAAGGACTTTAAAGCAGAATCAGGATGCAGGCCCCTATTAGCTGAATCAAGTTACAGCCTATTAAGTGTATAGACATAATTCAAGGTTTTTGAAAGGGGGACAGTGTTTATAACTTCTGGAATATAGACAGTGTCACGTACCTTACAGCGGAGTCCGAAATGACTAGGGTGGCCTCTTGCACGGTCCCGGTCGTAGCACCCCTGGAGGTTGAGACAGGGGCTGCTAGGGCGACGGAAGGGTGCATGTGCCTGCAGGCAGGATCAGGAACACCGGAGCCTTCGTGGAGGAGGTGGGATGCTGATCACTGGACTAGTTCAGGAAAAGTCCAACAGGAACTGGAGAGTCAGGACAGGCAGGGGTTGGCAACGTGCTGGCAGCAAGGTACACAATCAGAAGGCAGGCTCGTAGTTGGGGACCGGCGGTGGTTGGCAACAGGCAGGCAGCGGAGTACAGGATCAGGAGACAGAGCCGTAGTCAGAAGTCCAAGCCGGGGTCGATACAGGAAGCAGAGGCAGACAGGGATGCAGGGGTAATCCGAAAGAATGGTCAAGGAAGCCAGGAGTTCAGGATCAAGGTAAATCAAACAAGACAGCAGCAAGGATACAGGAACGAGCTGAGACAATCCAGCACCAATGCTAGTAAGCTGATCATTTAAATAGGGCGCCGTGCGCCGTGTTTCGTTGGCGTGCGAATGTGCCCGCGCTGACGTGCACATTACAAAGACAGGTTACAAAGTCTTTGGAATAGAGTTGGGAGTACAAGGCCAGTTGAAAGTGAAGTGAAGTGAGAAGTGGTCGAGGACCCCACTGAATGAGCAAGTCTGTCCTAAGGAAGGAAGGCCCTTCTAAGAAAGATGTGGATAGATATTATTGTAGTAGGGGGAAACGTGGGATGCTGACAATCCCATATATGAATTGGTAGCAGTAAGATTGAATTGGAACAGCTGGAACAGGGACAAGCAGGACTGGAGCAGCTGACACGAGAACAGGCTGGACAAGATCAATGGACACAAGGACAGCAAGACTGGAGCAGTTGGCACAGGAACAGGCTGGATTGGAGCATCTTTAATGGAAATTTAGAAACAAGTATATACCTCAACATGGGATTTTTAAGGCAATGGAATAAAGAAAAATTATATTTGAATAAAAGAATAATTTATTAATACATAGAAAATATATGACGTACAAAAATATTTTTAGTGATCATACAATATAAAAGGAGTCATTGAATAGCATGAAAAAAGCAGGGAGTTAATACTCCTATATCGTGATACATCCTGCTACCAGATACAATCACCACCTATAGCGATGTGGTGGCATCAAGTAGCGATATTCCAACGCGTTTCAACTTATAACATCAAAAAAGTCTTCCTCAGGGAAAGATTGCATCACATTCTAAAGTTTCAAAGAATATCAAAAATAGCAATGTTACATACCATATATTGTATACATATATCACACATATGTCATGAAACACATACATTTAATAAGAGCAACTTACATTTTCCATTCAGCTGCAGATAAAGTACATTCCCAGTGCTTAAGAATAGGGATGAGCCGACCACCCCCCGGTTCGGTTTGCACCAGAACCTGCGAACGGACCAAAAATTCGCACAAACGTTAGAACCCCATTGACATCCATGGAACTCGAACGTTCGAAATCAAAAGTGCTAATTTTAAAGGCTAATTTGCATGGTATTGTCCTAAAAAGGGTTTGGGGACCCGTGTCCTGCCCCAGGGGACATGTATCAATGCATAAAAAGTCAGTTTTTTCGCGAGCAGTGATTTTAATGATGCTTAAAGTAAAAAAAAAAAAAAAAGTGAAATATTCCTTTAAATATCGTACCTGGGGGGTGTTTATAGTATGCCTGTAAAGTGGCACATGTTTCCCATGCTTAGAACAGTCCCTGCACAAAATGTCATTTTTAAAGGAAAAAAAGTCATTTAAAACTGCTTGTGGCTTTGATGTAATGTCGGGTCCTGGCAATATGGATGAAAATCAGTGAGACAAACGGCATGGGTACCCCCAGTCCATTATCAGGCCCTTTGGGTCTTGTATGGATATTAAGGGGAATCCCGCACCCAAATTAAAAAAGGACACAGCAGTACACAGGCTCTGTACTCTGAACAGCAGTATACAGGCGGTGCAAACAAGACAGGGACTGTAGGTTTGTTGTTAAGTATAATCTGTTTGTAACTTTGAACTGGTACATTTTTAACATGTTTAGCTCCAGCCAAAAAAATCTATTTTAAGCTTTTTGGAAAACATAGGGAAGGGTTATCACCCCTGTGACATTTGTTTTGCTGTCTGTGCTCCTCTTCAGAAGATTTCACCTCACTTTTTGTCCCAATGACAAATGTTTTTTGAAAATTTGTTTTTTTTTGTGAAACAAGGATTGGTGATAAAGCATCAGTGGAAAGGAGAAATGTATTTCCCATATTAACTCTTACAGGAGAGAATTTCCCTTCCTAGGGGTAGATTTTATCTCACGTCCTGTTGTCTCCTTCCGTTTGCAAGTAGGAGTCGTTTGTAAGCTGGATGTTGGAAAGTAGGGGCCTGCCCTATATACTCAGCAGAAATTTGGGCCTTAGGTGTTGTTGTGGCCACAACACTGTAAGCCCTCACAGGGCCCTGCTGTGAAATATTAGATCAAGAATTGTAATTACATGCCCCTGTTGAACAGGGGCAGAAAAATTGGGCCTTTGGTGGTGGTGGTGGTGCCACAACACTGTAAGTCCTCACTCGCTCTTGGTGGGTGCAGAAACGGGCCCTGCTGTGAAATATTAGATCAAGAATTGTAATTACATGCCCCTGTTGAACAGGGGCTGAAAAATTGGGCTTTAGGCACTGGTGCTGGTGCCACAACACTGCAACCCCTCACAGATACTCTAGTTGGAACACAGGAACGAGCCCTGCTGCAAAGTATTGCATCAAAAATTGTAATTACACGCCCCTATTAAACAGGGGCTGAAAAATTGGGCCTTAGGCACTGGTGCTGGTGCCACAACACTGCAACCCCTCACAGATACTCTAGTTGGAATGCAGGAACAAGCCCTGCTGCAAAGTATTGCATCAAAAATTGTAATTACACGCCCCTGTTAAACTGGGGCTGAAAAATTGAGCCTTAGGCACTGGTGGGGGCGCCCAGAATCAAAAATGTTCTTACAAGCTATCAGCGTGATCATTGAGGAGGAAGAGAATAATGACTCAGGATCGTCACTCAGCATCAGCATAGGCAGTCTTTGAAGGGATCTGAGATTTCAAAAAAAATTATTCGGTTACATCAGCATCAGGTGCTTGGTAGCTGGTGGTGATCCAAGACTGATTCATTTTTATGAAGGTCAGTCGATCAACCGAGTCAGTGGACAGACGCACCCTGTGATCGGTTACAAAGCCTCCAGCAGCACTGAATGTGCGTTCCGAAAGAACGCTGGATGCAGGACAGGCCAGTAGCTCAATTGCATACTGTGCAAGCTCTGGCCAGTGATCCATCCTCAAGACCCAGTAACCCAGAGGATTTTCGGTGGGAAAGGTGTCCAAGTCAGATCTTGCTCCTAGGTATTCCTAGACGCTGGCGATGGTTGCTGGAACCGATCATACCTTGGGGCTGAGGACTAAAAAATTGTCTGAACGCATCGGTCAGATGGCCACCTTCTCCGCTCCTTCTTTGACTGACCAAAGCCTCAGCAACACGTTGTCCAGAAACAGGAGTTTGTAACCTCCCAGTCTCTGGGAATGCATTGCACAGACCTTTCTGCAAGGCCTCCCGAAGATGTTTCAACCTTACCCTTGTAACGTGGATCAAGGAGGGTTGCCAGCCAGTATTGGTCCTTCTTGATACCACGAATACGAGGATCCTTACGCAGGCTTTGCAGGATCAGGGAGGCCATGCAGCGTAGGTTTGCTGAGGCATTCGGTCCGGAGTCCTCTGGGTCACTAGGGACAACATGGTCCGCAGCCACTTCCTCCCAGCCACGTACAAGTCCATGTGTTTCTTGGGACTGATCCCTTAAAGACTGCTGCTGATGCTGAGTGCCAGGCTCCACCTCCATACTGACACAATCCTCCTTCTCCTCCTCCTCGTCCTCTTCCTGTGTGATCGGCGGGCATGCAGGAAAACTGTCTTGATAAAGGGGGCCTTGACAGCTAAGGAAATCCTCCTCTTCCTGCCTCTGTTCTGCCTCAAGTGCCCTGTCCATTATTCCATGCAGCGTGTGCTCCAACAGGTGGAAAAGGGGGACAGTGTCACTGATGCATGCACTGTCACTGCTCACCATCCTCGTGGCCTCCTCAAATGGTGACAGGACAGTGCATGCATCCCTGATCATGGCCCACTGGCATGGGGAAAAAAAACAAGCTCCCCTGACCCTGTCCTGGTGCCATAGTCACACAGGTACTCATTGATGGCCCTCTGCTGCGTGTGCAGCCGCTGCAGCATGGCCAACGTTGAGTTCCACCTGGTGGGCATGTCACAGATTAGGCGGTTCTTGGGCAGGTTAAACTCCTTTTGAAGGTCTGCCAGCCGAGCACTGGCATTATATGACCGGCAGAAATGCACACAGACTTTCCTGGCCTGCCTCAGGACATTCTGTAAGCCCGGGTACCTGCCCAAGAACCGCTGCACCACCAAGTTAACGACGTGAGCCAAACAGGGCACATAGGTCATTTGTCCCTGTCGGAGGGCAGAGAGGAGGTTGGTGCCATTGTCGCAAACCACCATTCCTGCCTTAAGTTGGTGTGGAGTCAACCACCTCTGAACCTGCCCCTGCAGAGCTGACAGAACCTCTGCCCCAGTGTGGCTCCTGTCCCCCCAAGCACACCAGCTCAAGCACCGCATGGCATCTTTTGGCCTGCATATTTGCGTAGCCCCTTGAACGGCTACGGAGCACCGCTGGTTCCGAGGACAAAGCACAGGAAGAGGCCATGGAGGAAGAAGAAGAGGAGGGGGTGGAGGATAGAGGTGTGTCACAATCATTAGTAGTGGCATTTTGGAGGCGTGGTGGCGGAACAACCTCCAACACTACTGCACCTTGTCCTGCATCCTTCCCAGCTGCCAGCAGAGTCACCCAATGCACGGTGAAACTTAGGTAACGTCCCTGTCCATGCCTGCTCGACCATGAGTCAGCGGTAATATGCACCTAACCGCTGACCGCCCTGTCCAGCGAGGCCAAGACATTGCCTTCCACATGCCGGTAGAGAGCCGGAATCGCCTTCCGTGAGAAAAAGTGCCGTTTGGGAACCTGCCACTGAGGAACTGCACATTCCACAAACTCATGGAAGGGGGCAGAGTCTACCAACTGAAAAGACAGCAGTTGAAGTGCTAGCAACTTTGCCAAGCTACTATTCAACCGCTGGGCATGTGGATGGCTGGGAGCGAACTTCTTTCGGCGGTGCAACAGCTGGGGCAGAGAAATTTGCCTGGTACAATCTGACGTTGGTGTACCGAAAGCAGATTGCCCACAGGTACTTGGCTGTGACACACCTAATTCTACACCTTCATTCCTCTCAGTGCAGGTCTCAGAGAGGACTGAAGGTATAGTGGGGTTGGAGATCTCAGCTGATGAGGAGCAAGGAGAGGTCCTCTCTGTTCTTTGGTGTGGGTCTTTTAGATACGCTTGCCAACGAACTGCATTGCAGGTCAACATATGTCTGGTCAAGCATGTGGTGCCCAAGCGGGAGATGTTTTGGCCACGCAAGATATGCTTGAGACATATGTTGCAAATAGCAGCGGTGCGATCTGATGCACTCGTCTCAAAAAAGGCCCACACCAAAGAACTTTTGGAATAACGTCCAGAGACAGCAGCGCCCTGCACATATGGAGCTTTGGGGTGTGATGCAGTCAGTGTGCTGCCCTTAGGCTGGCCCCTGGAGGGCATCCTGCCTCATTGGTGATGTGCCCTCCTCCTCCTCCCCTCTCCTATCAGGCACCCACGTTGAGTCAGTGACCTCATCATCTCCTCCCTCCTCATCACTGGAGCAAACCTGGCAGTATGCTGCAGCAGGGGGAGCATGACTGCCAGATTGCTGTCCTACTTGGGCACCCCCTCTGTCCGTGCTCATGTTACTGCCTTCATCTAGCTCGGTATCATCATCAGAGCCTTCTAAGCGCTGGGCATCCTCTCGACCAAGTCTTCCGCATGTTGCGGCTCAACACGGCCAGCTGCTGAAAAAAGGCCAAGCATGTCCCACGGCCACGTGCTGATGAGAATGCACCGTCTCCATGACCAGCACTGTTGCCTCTAGACACAGAGCCTGCTTGCCCTCTTTTATTGGCTTGTGACTGTCTGCCTCTCCTTGTTGGCCATCCAGACATACTAATGGCCTGTAGCTGCACTAAGCTGGGATATATATATATATATATATATATATATATATATATATATATATATATATATATATATATATATCCTGATACTGCAGCTAGCAAAATCAACTGCCTGCCTGTAGTATGAGAACACCACCAACCTTCTACAGGTAGCTTTAGCTGAACACTGTGCAGAGCTCGCAAAAAACTAATTTGTAGCTTATTTAGCTGCCTGCGGTAGTGATAGGATCAGGAAAACACCACCAACCTTCTACAGGAAGCTTTAGCTGAACACTGTGCAGAGCTTGCACTACACTAACTTGTAGTTTTAGCTGAACACTGTGCAGAGCTCGCAAAAAAATAACTTGTAGCTTATTTAGCTGCCTGCGGTAGTGATAGGTTCAGGAATACACCACCAACCTTCTACAGGTAGCTTTAGGTGAACAATGTGCAGAGCTCGCAAAAAAATAACTTGTAGCTTATTTAGCTGCCTGCGGTAGTGATAGGATCAGGAAAACACCACCAACCTTCTACAGGTAGCTTTAGGTGAACAATGTACAGAGCTCACAAAAAACAAACTTGTAGCTTATTTATCTGCCTGCGGTACTGATAGGATCAGGAAAATACCACCGACCTTCTACAGGTAACTTTAGGTGAACACTGTGTAGAACTCGCAAAAAAATAACTTGTAGCTTATTTAGCTGCCTGCGGTAGTGATAGGATCAGGAAAACACCACCAACCTACTACAGGTAGCTTTAGCTGAACACTGTGCAGAGCTTGCAAAAAACAAACTTGTAGTTTTAGCTGAACACTGTGAGGAGGACGCACTACACTAACTTGTAGCTTTAGCTGAACACTGTTCAGAGGACGCATTACACTAACATGTAGCTTTAGCTGAACGCTTTGCAGAGGTTGTACTACACTAATTTGTAGTTTTAGCTGAACACTGTGAGGAGGACGCACTACACTAACTTGTAGCTTTAGCTGAACACTGTGAGGAGGACGCACTACACTAACTTGTAGCTTTAGCTGAACACTGTGAGGAGGACGCACTACCCTAACATGTAGATTTAGCTGAACACTGTGCAGAGGTCACACTAAACTAACTTGTAGCTTTAGCTGAACACTGTGAGGAGGACGCACTACCCTAACATGTAGCTTTAGCTGAACACTGTGCAGAGGTCACACTAAACTAACTTGTAGCTTTAGCTGAACACTGTGAGGAGGACGCACTACACTAACTTGTAGCTTTAGCTGAACACTGTGAGGAGGACGCACTACCCTAACATGTAGATTTAGCTGAACACTGTGCAGAGGTCACACTAAACTAACTTGTAGCTTTAGCTGAACACTGTGAGGAGGACGCACTACCCTAACATGTAGCTTTAGCTGAACACTGTGCAGAGGTCACACTAAACTAACTTGTAGCTTTAGCTGAACACTGTGAGGAGGACGCACTACCCTAACATGTAGCTTTAGCTGAACACTGTGCAGAGGTCACACTAAACTAACTTGTAGCTTTAGCTGAACACTGTGCAGAGGTCGCACTACACTAATTTGTAGTTTTAGCTGAATACTGTTCAGAGGTCGCACTAACTTGTAGTTTTAGCTGAACACTGTTCAGAGGACGCACTACACTAACTTGTAGATTTAGCTGAACACTGTGAGAAGGATGCACTACCCTAACATGTAGCTTTAGCTGAACACTGTGCAGAGGTCACACTAGACTAACTTGTAGCTTTAGCTGAACACTGTGAGGAGGACACACTACATTAACTTGTAGCTTTAGCTGAACACTGTGCAGAGGTCGCGCTACACTAACTTGTAGTTTTAGCTGAACACTGTGAGGAGGACGCACTACACTAACTTGAAGCTTTAGCTGAACACTGTGCAGAGGTTGCACTAACTTGTAGTTTTAGCTGAACACTGTTCAGAGGATGCACTACACTAACTTGTAGCTGTAGCTGAAAACTGTGCAGAGGTCGCACTACACTAACTTGTAGTTTTAGCTGAACACTGTGAGGAGGACGCACTACACTAACTTGTAGTTTTAGCTGAACACTGTGCAGAGATCACGCTAAACTAACTTGTAGTTTTAACTGAACACTGTTCAGAAGAAGCACTACACTAACTGTAAATAGTCTAGCTGCCTGACTGTGGTACTAATAGGATCAAAAGAACACCAGCAATTTTCTTCAGGTAGCTGTAAATACTGTAACAAGACAAGCCTGCCTGTCAGTAGGAAGATAACAGGAATGGATCTAGCTAAACTGAATACAGTGTATATATATATATATATATATATATATATATATATATATATATATATATACAACACCTGGGATGCATATATATACACAATGCACTGTAAGTGCAGCTAACTCACTGACTGTCCTGCCTAATCTAGCTAACTCAAATGAAATGACACTGTCTCTCTCTCTCTAAGCACGCCGGAACACACTACACAATTCCGCCGTGCAGGCCGCCTTATATAGTGTGGGGCGTGTTCTAAACCCCCTGAGCCATAATTGGCCAAAGCCACCATGGCTTTGGCCAATTACAGCTCTCTCTACTGACAGCACTGTGATTGGCCAAGCATGCGGGTCATAGTGCATGCTTGGCCAATCATCGATGCCGCAGTGAATTATGGGTCGTGACGCGCCACACGAATTTGGCGCGAATGGCCCATATCATTCGCAATTCAGCGAATGGGCAAACAGACAATGTTCAAGTCGAACATGGGTTCGACTTGAACACGAAGCCCATCCCTACTTAAGAACAGGAAGGGTCCCTGTCCTTTGTTGCCCAGAGTGTCCAAAATCCTCTACAGGACGACTGGATATATTTTTGAAAAAATCCAATCATAGGCAGCCAATAAATGAATTGAGGTTCTAAAAAACAGAAAAAAGCCTTCTTTAATAGAAATAGTCTGGACTGAAACCATTGACAAAGTAACAGACTGAACTAAAGAAACTGGCATGAAGACAGGTTGGACAGGAACAGTTGGCACAGAAGCAAGCTAGACTGGAGCAGCTGTCACAATAAAAAAGCTGAGCTGAAGCAGCTGGCACATGGACAGGTGGGATTAAAGTTGCTGGCATGGAGACAGGCAGGTTTTGAGCAGCTGGCATGGAAACAACTAACAGGCTTGATTGAAACAGTTGTCAAAAGAACAGGCTGGACTGAAGGAGCTGAAATGAAGACAGGCTGATCAGCTGACACCGGAACAGGCTAGACAGGAACAGCTGGCATAGGAATGGGCTTGATAGGAGCAGCTGGCTTAGAGATACTGTAGGTGTGACTGTTTCTGCAAGTATATAGACAAGATGGACTGGGACAGCTGGCACAGAAACCGGTTGGACTGGTGGAGCTGGTATGAGGACTGGATAGTTAGTAATGGCTGGCATAGAAACAGGCATGACAGGAGCAGCTGGCATGTAAGCAGGCTGCATGGTAGCAGGTAACATGGATGCAGACTGGACAGGACTTATTGGTACCAAGACAGGCTGGACAGGAGCAAGATGATCAAAAGCTGAGTTCAGTAGGCAAGCTGGTTGATTTGAGGTTAGAATGCAAGCTGGCTAGTCAAAGGCTGGTGATAATACAAGCATGATGGACACTGATGGTAACTAACACTGGTCAAAGAGTGTTGTAGTGGCATGCTGGTCTGGAGCAGGAGAAAGGTCACACTGGATGGAGACTGGAACTGGTACAGGTTCTTGCTGAATGGTGCCTGAGGCGACTTTGAGGAAGAAAAAAAAGAATTTGTTTCTTTTTAAGTTTGGACACTGGACTCACATTGGTAAATGGAATTTATTGTATCCTTTTAATGGTGAGAGAGTAGGAACACTCATGGGAAGCTGAAAATGCCTGATAGGGGCGGTAGGACAGCACACATCAGTAAAGAAAAAAATTACATATTTGCAACATTTTATAACAGAAACAAAAAAAGAGTTTTTTTTTCAACATTTTCTGTTTTTTTCATTTGTTTATCAAACAATTAATAACCCAGTGATGATTAAATACCCCCAAAAGAAAGGTCTGTCTGTCTCAAAAAAATCATAAAAATTTCACTTGGGTATAGCGTTGCATGACAATTGTCATTCAAAGTGTGACAGGGCTAAAAGCTGAACATTGGCCTGGGTAGGAAGGGGGTGAAATTGCCCAGTAGGTAAATATTTAAATACCTTCTGCAGCTCTGTGTATACTGGGGATGAGCCGAACACTCCTTGGTTCGGTTCTCACCAGAATCTGCGAACAGACCGAAAGTTTGCGCAAACTTTAGAACCCCATTAAAGTCTATGGGACTCGAATGTTCAAAATCAATAGTGCTAATTTCAAAGGCTAATATGCATATTGTCCTAAAAAGGGTTTGGGGACCCAGGTCCTGCCCCAGGGGACATGTATCAATGCAGAAAAAACGTTTTAAAAACGGACGTTTTTTCGGGAGCAGTGATTTTTAATGATGCTTAAAGTGAAAAAAAAACACCCTGAGGGGTGTCTATAGTAGGCCTGTAAAGTGGCGCGTGTTTCCCGTGCTTAGAACAGTCCCTGCACAAAATGACATTTGTAAAGGAATAAAAGTCATTTAAAACTGCTCGCGGCTTTAATGAAATGTCACGTCCCGGCAATATAGATGAAAATCAGTGAGACAAACGGCATGGGTACCCCCCACCGCCCAGTCCATTACCAGGCCCTTTCAGTTTTGTATGGATATTAAGGGGAACCCCGCACCCAAATTAAAAAAAAGGAAAGGCGTGGGGGCCCCCAGGCCCTATGTACTCTGAACAGCAGTATACAGGCAGGGCAAACAAGACAGGGACTATAGGTTTGTTGAATCTGTTTGTAATTTTGAACTGGTACATTTCTAAAGTGTAGCTCCAGCCAAAAAATCTATTTTTAAGCTTTTTGGAAAACATAGGGAAGGGTTATCACCCCTGTAACATTTGTTTTGCTGTCTGTGCAACTCTTCAGAAGATTTCAACTCACTTTCTGTCCCAATGACAAATGTTTTTTGAAAATTTGGGTTTTTTAGTGAAACAAGGTTTGGTGATAAAGCATCAGTGAAGAGGAGACACGTTTTTCCCATATTAACTCTAACAGGAGAAAATTTCCCTTCCTAGGGGTAGATTTCATCTCACTTCCTGTTGTCTCTTTCCGTTTGCAAGTAGGAGTTGTTTTTAAGTTGGATGTTTAAAAGTAGGGGCCTGCCCTATATACTCTGCAGAAATTGGGGCCTTAGGTGTTGATGTTGCCACAACACTGTAAGCCCTCACAGTTACTCTTGGTGGGCGCAGGAATGGGCCGTGCTATGAAATATTAGATCAAGAATTGTAATTACATGGCATTGTTGAACAGTGGTAGAAAAATTGGGCCTTTGGTGGTGGTGGTGCTGGTGCCACAACACTGTAAGTCCTCACAGTTACTCTTGATGGGCGCTGGAATGGGCCCTGCTGTGAAATATTATATCAAGAATTGTAATTAAATGCACCTGTTAAACAGGGGCAGAAAAATTGGGCCTTAGGCACTGGTGCCACAACACTGCAACCCCTCACAGATGCTATAGTTGGACCACAGGAATGAGCCCTGCTGCAAAAGTAGTGCCTCAAAAATTGTAATTACACGCCCCTGTTAAACAGGGGCTAAAAAATTGGGCCTTGGGCACTGGTGCTGGTGCCACAACACTGCAACCCCTCACAGATACTCTAGTTGGAGCACAGGAATGAGCCCTGCTGCAAAGTATTGCATCAAAAATTGTAATTACATGCCCCTGTTAAACAGGGGCTGAAAAATTGGGCCTTGGGCACTGGTGCTGGTGCAAAAATGACAAATTGGGTGAAATGTGCAGCGCTTATGTGATCATATAAACCATAACTAATAATATGTGTACAAAAAACTTGAATAATAAATGATGTGCTCAAAAATAGTCCAAGCAGTCCTCTATTGTGACATGTGATGTCTATAAACAGAGGAACTTGGACGTGCGAGCAGTAAAATCAAGCACTTGTATAAAAGAAGACAGTGGTCTCAGCATATCCTCCTGATGCATTTTGACTGAGACCACTGTCTTCTTTTATACAAGAGCTTGATTTTACTGCTAAACATGTGAGTGTATTTCCTTTGCTTTTCATGTATTAAAATTTCCATACGGAGTTACGGACCGTGAGTCAGTAAGTCCAAGACATTGCCTTCCACATGCCGGTAGACAGCCAGAATCGCCTTCCATGAGACAAAGTGGCGTTTGGGAACCTGCCACTGAGGAACAAACTCATGGAAGGGGGCAGAGTCTGAAAAAGCAGCAGTTGAAATGCTAGCAATTTAGCCAAGCTAGCATTCAACCATTGGCCATGTGGATGGCTGGGAGCGAACTTCTTTCGGTGGTGCAGCATCTGGGGCAGGGAAATTTGC
This sequence comes from Aquarana catesbeiana, assembly GCF_042186555.1. Lineage (NCBI taxonomy): Eukaryota > Metazoa > Chordata > Amphibia > Anura > Ranidae > Aquarana > Aquarana catesbeiana. Next base: position 185,323,994 of record NC_133332.1, read on the forward strand.
CTGGTACAATCTGACGTCGGTGTACCAATAGCAGATTGCCTGTAAGTACTTGGCTGTGACACACCTAATTCTACACCTTCATTCCTCTCAATGCAGGTTTCAGAGAGGACTGAAGGTATAGTGGGGTTGGAGATCCCAGCTGATGAGGAGCAAGGAGAGGTCCGCTTTGTTCTTTGGTGTGGGTCTTAGGTACGCTTGCCAATGAACTGCATGGCAGGTCGACATATGTCTGGTCAAGCATGTGGTGCACAAGCGGGTGATGTTTTTGGCCACACGAGATACGCTTGAGACATATGTTGCAAATAGCAGCGGTGGGATCTGATGCACTCATCTCAGAAAAGGCCCACACCAAAGAACTTTTGGAATAATCCTGCCTCGTTGGAGATGTGCCACCTCCTCCTCCTCCTCCCCTCTCCTATCAGGCACACACGTGGAGTCACTGACCTCATCATCCCCTCCCTAAACATCACTGGAGCAAACCTGGCAGTATGTTGCAGTTGGGGGAATATGACTGCCAGATTGCTGTCCTTCTTTGGCACCTCCTCTCTCTGGGCTCACGTTACTGCCTTCCTCTAGCTGGGTACCATCATTGGAGCCTTCAAAACGCTGGTCATCCTCCTGGAGCATGTACCCCACACTGTGGTCAAACAGTTCAGGGGCTAGGGAAGGAGTGACTGATGCCATTGAGCCAAGGGAAGAGGCCGCGTTGGCAGCTGCTTTGCTAGACAAAGTACCCTGAGCCTGGGTGAGAGAGGATGAGAAGGATGAGGACGGCTTGGTCATCCACTCTTCCAAGTCTTCCGCATGTTGCGGCTCAACACGGCCAGTTGCCGAAAAAAAGGACAATCGTGTCCCACGGCCATGTGCTGATGAGGATGCACCGTCTCCACGACCAGCACTGTTGCCTCTAGACACAGAGCCTGCTTGCCCTCTTTTATTGGCTTGTGACTGTCTACCTCTCCTTGTTGGCCTTTCAGACATTCTAATGGCCTGCAGTGAGATGTAGCTGCACAAAGCTGGGATGTATATATATATACTGATACTGCAGCTAGCAGAATCAACTGCCAGCTTGTAGTATTATTAGTATGAGGACATCAGTAATTGTCTTCGGGTAGCTTTAGGTGCACACTGTGCAGAAGAAACAGTACACTAACTGTAAATACTGTAGCTGCCTGCCTGTGGTACTAATAGGATCAAAAGAACACCACCAATTTTCTTCAGGTAGCTTTAGGTACACACTGTGCAGAGGACACAGTACACTAACTGTAAATACTGTAGCTGCCTGCCTGTGGTATTAATAGGATCAGAACAACAGCAATTGTCTTCAGATAGCATTAGGTGCACACTGTGCAGAGGATGCAGTGCACTAACTGTAAATACTGCAGCTGCCTGCCTGTGGTACTAATAGGATCAGAAGAACACCACTAATTTTCTTCAGGTAGCTTTAGGTGCACACTGTGCAGAGGACACAGTACACTAACTGTAAATACTGCAGCTGCCTGCCTGTGGTACTAATAGGACCAGAAGAACACCACCAATTTTCTTCAGGTAGCTTTAGGTGCACAGTGTGCAGAGGACGCGCTACACTAACTGTAAATACTGAAGCTGCCTGCAGTACTAATAGGATCAGAAGAACACAACCAATTTTCTTCATGTAGCTTTAGGTGCACACTGTGCAGAGGACGCACTACACTAACTGTAAATACTGCAGTTGCCTGTGGTACTAATAGGATCAGAAGAACACCACCAATTTTCTTCAGGTAGCTTTAGGTGCACACTGTGCAGAGGACGCACTACACTAACTGTAAATACTGCAACTGCCTGCGGTACCATTAGGATCAGAAGAACACCTATAATTTTCTTCAGGTAGCTTTAGGTGCACACTGTGCAGAGGACGCACTACACTAACTGTAAATACTGCAGCAGCCTGCGGTACTAATAGGATCAGAAGAACACCACCAATTTTCTTCAGGTAGCTTTAGGTGTACACTGTGCAGAGGACACACTACACTAACTGTAAATACTGTAGCTAATGGACTAATAGGATCAGAAGAACACCAGCAATTTTCTTCAGGTAGCTGTAATTACTGTAAAAACACCTGCCTGCCTGTCAGTAGTAAGAGAATAACAGAAACGGATCTAGCTAAACTCAATACAATGTATATATATATATATATATATATATATATATATATATATATATATATATGTATATATATATATATACATATATATATATAATATATATATATATATATACACACACACACACACACACACACACACACAACACCTAGGATGCATATATATATATATAAACAATACACTGTAAGTGCAGCTAACTGACTCGCCTGCCCATCTAACTTTAATCAAATGACACTGTCTCTCTCTCTCTCTATCTCTAGCTCAACGCCGGTACACAGTACACAGGGCCGACGTGCAGGAGGCCTTATATAGTGTGGGGCATGTACTAAACCCCCTAAGCCATAATTAGCCAAAGCCACCCTGGCTTTGGCCAATTACGGCTCTCTGTACAGACGGACGGAGCTGTGATTGGCCAAGCATGCGGGTCATAGTGCATTCTTGGCCAATCATCAGCCAGCAATGCACTGCGATGCCGCAGTGAATTATGGGCCATGACACGCCACTCGAATTTGACACAAACAGCTTATATCATTCGCAATTCCACGAACGGTCGAACATGGGTTTGACTCTAACTCAAAGCTCATCCCTAGTGTATACAAATAAAATTGGGGATAACATTGACATAGCTTCAAACAAACTACAATGGCTCATTATTGATATGGTACAGAAGTATTTAGACAAAATAAAAGTGAATAAAACACTGGGATCAGATGGCTTACACCCCATGTCCTTAAAGAGTTGATCCCTGTTATTGCAAATCTCTTGTTTCTAATTTTTAGAGACTCTTTAATGACTTGCTTGGTACCACTGGATTGAAGCAAGACCAACATGGTGCTTATAAATAAAAAGGTCTCAAAGATTTTACCAAGTACAAACTGACTAATTTAACTTTTATAGTCAGGAAGATAATTGAGAATTTGATAAAAGACCACATACAAGAACTTTGCTAAGAAACATTGTTATAAGAAATGATTAACACAGATTTATGAAGGACAGAATTTGTCAAACAAATCTGCTTTTTTTATGAAGAAGTAAACAAAAACAAAGGAGTGGCAGTGGATATTGTATACTTGGACTTTGCAAAAACATTTGAAACAGTTCCACCAATGTAGCTAATGTGTAATTTAAAGTGTATAGGCTTAGAATTATAAGTTTTGTAAATGGATAGAAAACTGGCTAAAATACTATATTCAGAGAGTAGCTATTAACGATTCATGTTCGGAATGGTCCAAGGTGGTGTATTCCAAGGTTCAGTTTTGAAACCCTTACTTTTTAACCTATTTATAAATCATATAGAGTTTGGCATTACAATTACCATTTCAGTGTTTGCAGATGGCACCAAGGGGGTTATTTACGAAAGGTAAATCCACTTTGCACTACAAGTGCACTGCAAGTGCACTTGGAAGTGCAGTCGCTGTAAATCTGAGGGGTGGATTTGAAATGAGGGGAAGCTTAGCTGATTTTATCATCCAATCATGTGCAAGCTAAAATGCTGTTTTTTATTTTCCTTGCATGTCACCCTCGGATTTACAGCGACTGCACTTCCAAGTGCACTTGTAGTGCAAAGTGGATTTGCCTTTCGTAAATAACCCCCAAGATTTGTAGTGGAATAAGATGTCTCCAACTTACAAGCAGACATTAATGCACTGTTTAATTGGGCGACTATGTGGCAAATGAGATTAATAAAGTTATGCACTTTAGGGCTAAAAACATGCATGCCTCAAACATTTTAGGAGGATTACAACTGGGTGATTCAATGGTTGTGAGGGATCTAGGTGTTCTAATAGGTTTAAAGTGTTTGTAAAGTCTTAAGCCTCGTACACACAATCCGACTTTCCGACAACAAAACCGTGGAATTTTGTTCGAAGGGTGTTGGCTCCAACTTGTCTTGCATACACATGGTCACACAAATGTTGGCCAACAATTACGAACGTAGTGACATACTAGACATACTACGTGGATTTTCAGCTCTTTAGCGCCACCCTTTGGGCTCCTTCTGCTAATTTTGCATTAGTAGAAGTTTGGCGAGTGTTGATTCGTGCTTTTCAGTTCACGCTTTTCGTTTTGTGCTTTTCGGCTCATTTGTGAATGGCCGTTCGTCAACCAGACATGTTGCGGAATCGGAGGAGATAACGTGTTATTTATTATTGGCCTTGGAGTTATTCCTTTGACATTATTTTTTTGGTTGAATAATGATTTGATTTGGTATATTTTCTATATTTTTGGATGCATAGAATGCACTTTTTGGTTAAGTTTTATTGGCAGATAGCATGGCTATGTATTTTACTTCAAATGACAGTTTTACTTCAAATGACATTTTGGGAGTAGGCAGTAACATTTAAAAAAATACAATGTAAAATTGACAATGGACACCAACACAGTTGTATCCTGGAGGTTAAAAAATACAAGACAATAATGGTGTTGTGGTAACTTGACACACAAAACTAAAACATATCATTCTGGAGATCACTATAAAAAAAAAAAAAAAAAAAAATATTCTGGAGATCACTAGAAAAAAAACACAAAAAAACATTATTCTGGAGATCACTAGAAAAAAACGAAATACGTTTGTCAGAACTCTGTGAATATCACCAGCAAAGCAGCTACCATTATAAAGAAGAAGACAATGTGCTGCATTGAGAGATTTCATAATTTGCCGCGTCACAAATGTGACATCTTCATTATGAACGCTAGTTTTACAAGACCGAGCGCTTCCTGCTCGTCCTTGATTTTGAGCATGCGTGCTTGTACTTTGGACTTTTGTCTGATGGACTTGTGTACACATGATCAGAAAGTCCGACAACACACATTTGTTGGCGGAAAATTTGAGAACGTGCTAGCCAACATTTGTTGGCGGAAAGTCCGACAACAATTGTCCGTTGGAGCAGACACACGGTCAGATTTTCTGCCAACAGCCTGGCATCCAACATTTCCCATCGGAAAATCCAATCGTGTGTACGGGGCTTTAATGTTTTCCCCTAATGCATTCTATGCATTAAGGTGAAAAACCTTCTGCGCTGCACCTCTCCCCCAGAACCCTCCTCTTTATTACCTGAGCCTACACGGATGCCCCATGGAAAGCGGCTTTACCATGGGGGCACCTGATGAAGAGGAGTTGCCTGGAGCACTGCTGGGGGACTCCAGAAGAATAGGATACCCTTTGGGTCTGGCATGGATTTTAAGGGGACCCCATGCCAAAAAAAATGATATCTCCCCTATAATCCATACCAGCCCCATATCTGAGCATGCAGCCTGGTAGGTCAGAAAAAAGGAGGGGGGGGTTGAAAAGCCCCCCCCGAAGCATACTAGCTCAAATACTCTCAACATTGTTTTGAATAATTCTGAAAATTTGGAATTCGCTAGAAAATTTATAAACAAAATTTAACAAAAACGAAACAAAACTAAACAAATTCTGAAACAAATGTATTGAACCAAAATTAGTAACATAACTAATCTATCTGAAATGAAACACATTTTTCTGTTCTGCACAGTACTCCATGAGCAGAGAGCGGTGACCAGCTCTCTGCCTGTCCCCCCACAGTCACTGGAGTGCTGGGCTGTAGAGGTGGCGGGAGCAGCTGGCTCAGGCTCTTGCCGGCTCGCTGAGAAGTTGAGCCAGGTGCTGGTCCAACCATGTGGGCGCAATCTTTCCCCAGCCTGAACTCGCACTGTGGTGTCATTCGATGGTGGGCTTCAGGGGTGCAGAATGAACTGCACTCCTGTGATCCACAGGAGAAGTGCAGCCAAAGAACTTTGGCTGTACTTCTCCTTTAACAAACGTATCATCAAGGATCTCTTGTACTTCATGATGGGTCTCTGCTGAATGCAATAATTAAGCCACTGGATTTTAGCCTACGTCTACCGAGGTGAGTTGCTTAAAGGATAAGTTACACATTACATACATATTAAGGGTGTAATGTGTAACATGTTCTAACAGCCCCCCCCCCCACATCCCCCAATCTTCCCCCTGTTACAGTGGGTGGGGGTTTTTCTCCCAGCCCCCGCCCACACAGCTGAGTCATTAATTCACAGAGTTATGTGAATGACTGAACTACAATTACAGCCTGCTATTGCAGCAGATGGTTTGTAGTTCTCAACTGTGAGGGAGCTGGTGAGCACTCTTGTAGTTCATTGACCTTCCTGCTCTTCAGTAACTGTCTGTCCATATGGGAGATATGAGCAGGCAGCGATTCTGAGAGTTGACAGAATCCTGGCATTGCACCTGTGATCTCCTGAAGGAAAAATTAAAAAATGAACTTTTTTTCTGCAGAAATAAGATAATTTATTAAAAAGAAGAGTACAGGAACGAATGCTCAAAACCACAACCTCATTAAGGAAATATCCAACCTGAGCATAAAAAATAGTACCAGATAAAAAGCTGCCAACATAGATGGGTGCACTCCCACACCCCAGTAAATGGTAATTAGAATCAGATATAATATGTGGCACTAATCAATCCTCAAGTACCAAACTACAAACAACAAGATCACCAATGCTGTACCAATCAGTGTAGGTATTACAGATATAATTATGTGGCAATAGACCTTACAGCCACTCCAAAACCAAAAAAAACTCAGATGGCTATCATAATAATAATAATAATGACTTCTTACTAATAAGTGCACCGTGCTTAAATCTTGAAATTACCACAGTAAGATCCCTACGTGACAATACAGACTTATGAATCTACATATTACACTTACACAAATGAATAAAGTGCTTAGTGCAGAGTGTGATTCCTGATACAAAAACCAGAACACATAATGATAAGTGACATAGTGTGAAAAATAATATGTGACTGAAAATACAGCCCAAAAATTAATAAAGTGCAAAAAATACAAGATTCCTGAAGTGCAAAAAATATTAATGTGCAAAATTGCAAATATACTAAAAAGCAAAAAATTATTACTGTGAGGTTCCTCGTGCTAAAAAATGTAAAATGAGTACCACTCCTCTCTAAAGTATAATATATATAATAATTACAGTGTGCAAAGTAATCATAAATACTTGACTGCGACTATGGATACGAGAAAAACACCCCGCATCAACATAAGGAAAGTGATAATAGTGCAATAATCATACACGCATCTCTGCAATTTGGGATGCAATACAAACCCCCAACATCAACAATGGGATAATGTAGTCCATAAAAAGTGACAATAGTGCAAAAAACAGTCCACACCAATGCTGTTGTCATGCAAATGTGACTTCTGATGTCCACATAAACAGTCTATTATAAAGTGCAGAGTGACCCGCTCCATTCCTGGCAAACTCTCACGAGAGTGAGAGAGAGAGCTGTGCATGATCTTATAAGCCTAGGCTTTTTATCAGACAAGAAACAGGAAGTGGGCTGTATAAGGTATTTACTGGCAGAAAAAAATGTTCTACTACCCAAAGTTAAAACAGCAAGGCCAGAAGATTTAATAGATGGAAAGATGAAAAAATGACTGAAGTTCTGCATAAAACTTTCAAAGAAAAGGGGGTACAAACTCATGGTCTGTCTCTAACAGTGAGGAATAGATGGCCAAGAGTGCATGATGGGTAGGTCCCTCGACGTGACATATGGACTCAAATGTTTTCAAGGGAGGAGTGATCCCCTTCTGTTTTGACATCATGAGCAGAAAATGGCGCAGTTGAGATAAACTCCAAAAATCTAGTGGAGGATCTGTAAGTTAGAGTCAATTCTGTAGAAATGGGTATTTTATCATGGATCAGAAAATCTACGAAACAAGACTTCCCACTGAGAGAGAGCTTATAAAGCCTATTGTTGGCTATACCTGGGGCAAACTCAGGGTTGCCCATTACTGGTGCAAGCAGTGAAGGAGAAGGTGAAATGTTAGAGGCACAGAAAGCTTCCTTTGCAATTAGAATGGTGCTGCTTAGGCTAGCCATACACGAAGCATTATTTTTTTCCTCCATTCGATTCCCCCATAAACACAAACAGCAGAGAATAACCAGAGTCTGCATGGAAGTTCAGCAGGTCGGTTTCTATGTGTTATTATGCAAATGCCTAATGTGAGGAGGAAGGGTGGCTGCATCTGAACATCTGCTTTACCCAGTCTTGTGACCAGATCGGGCTTGAAGGAAGAAGAAGGGCAGGGTGGGGACAAGAGATGGTGAGCAGATTGGGGTAGACAACCATGGAACACATCTCTACCCCAAAGGTGAACTGTAGACAACAGTGTGACTGTGTACTTCTCATCTCTGTACCAACATACTGCATAGTAGGGATGAGCCGAACACCCCCCGATTCGGTTCGCATCCATAACATGCCAACAGGCAAAAAATTTGTTCGAACACGTGAACACCGTTAAAGTCTATGGGATACAAACATGAATAATCAAAAAGTGCTCATTTTAAAGGCTTATATGCAAGTTATTGTCATAAAAAGTGTTTGGGGACCTGGGTCCTGCTTCACGGGACATGTATCAGTGCAAAAAAAGTTTTAAAAACTGCCGTTTTTTCGAGAGCAGTGATTTTAATAATGCTTAAAGTGAAACAATAAAAGTGTAATATTCCTTTAAATTTCGTACCTGGGGGGTGTCTATGGTAAGCCTGTAAAGGGGCATGTGTTTCCGTTATTTAGAACAGTCTGACAGCAAAATGTCATTTCTAAAGGAAAAAAAGTAATTTAAAACTACTTGCGGCTATAATGAATTGTTGGTCCGACAATACACATAAAAGTTCATTGATAAAAACGGCATGGAATTTCCCCACAGGGGAACCCCGAACCAAAATTAAAAAAAAAAAGTGTGGGGGTCCCCCTAAATTCCATATCAGGCCCTTCGGGTCTGGTATGGATATAAAGGGGAACCGCGCACCAAAATTTAAAAAAAAATGGAGTGGGGGTCCCCTTCAAAATCCATACCAGACCTGAAGGGTCTGGTATGGATTTTAAGGGGAACTCTGCACCAAAATTAAGAAAAAAATAGCGTGGGGTCCCCCCAAAAATCCTTACCAGACCCTTTTCCGTGCATGCAACCTGGCAGGCCGCAGGAAAAGAGGGGGGACGAGAACATCCTGAAAGTACCAGGCCACATGCCCTCAACATTTAACAAGGGGACCCCCAGATCCCAGCCCCCCGTGTGAATTGGTAATGGGGTACAAATGTACCCCTACCATTTTACAAAAAAAGTGTCAAAAATGTTAAACACAAGAGACGGTTTTTGACAAGTCCTTTATTAATTTCTTCTTCTTTCATCTTCTTTCTTCTGATCTTCCTTCGGTCTTCTTCTTCCTTCATCTTCTTCTTCTCCATCTCAATCTATAAACTGCAAATGGGTTTGATTTTCCGTGAACCCTAAACGTAGCAACCTAAACTTGAAGCTCACCCCTTACTTACTGATTGCAACTGATGTGTTGCAAAGCAATACATTTGTTTTTACAATGATTTGTTGCAAAAAATGAAATGGTAAGTGACATTTAAGCAAATAAGGAGTAATAAGAAAACATGGGGAAACTAGTTCAAGAAAACTCAGCCTCTAAAATTATCCCTGACATCACGTTCAGAGGAAAATATCACTGCCAAATGCAGCCCAATCAACTGTGACCTGGGGGCTTGTGGTGACATGAGCTGATAAAAACGCTACATGCACCTTTTTGGTGCATTTGAATGAGCTACTCTAAACCAAATATGTTAAAGTGGATGTAAACCCAATTTATTTTTTAATTGAGGCTTGCACCTTGTACAGTATAGGATTTTCATGTCATCTGTACCCAATCTTGCCATGAAGAGTTAATCCAGCTCTGAGCAGTCCTCTTATCTTTTGTCGGTGAAATAAAAACAGACAGACAGAGAAATAGGATTCTGTTTTTCCCCTTTGCTGTGAGTGACAGGTGATTTACATATCTCATGCACTAGCCTGAGAGAGTCATTCAGTGTACTTCAGATCCCCCCCTCCTTTCTTCTCCAGCTCTCCCAGGGTTGGCTGCTCCACACCTCAGCTTGATTGGTATGCTGAAGTCATGTGGTGACTTTTCTGGGTTTTGACTGAATGTTAGTGATCATAGCAGAAGTTCAGTGTAAGAAATTCACAGGAGAAAATGCATGTTGACAAGGGAAGTGTAGAGGTGGGCGGGGAGTCTTCTGACATCACAACTCCACCCACCGAGCTCCAGACAATAGACCCACCCACAGAATCTGCAATTTTTCGTGCCTCATAATGGACAGAGGGGAGACATTTGACAGGTGAGGATACATGCAGAAGGCATATATATCCTTACAGATAACCACTATGGCAGTAGTTTAGAAAGGATGAGAGGGAGTTTACATCCACGTTAATGCTTGTCATAACACATTAACACAGAGCAATCGTTTGAGTAGACCCTAAGAGGGGAATGCATGACTGTTTGCTTTTTCCTTTAATAAAAAAAGACTGATGGATCAGCAGATTAAAACCTGTAAACTGAATCACAGATGCAGATAAGAAGGCATGGTGAATTTATTACAGGTCACTCATCTCAGGTGAAGATACATCTAGACAAATAATGATTTTATGTACATCTAACAGACCTTGCACATAAACTGATGTGCGTTTGCTCAATTTAATCAAGCTATAAGCTGGAAAGGCAGGCATCCAGGCCCACACTGTTACAATAACCGGACTCTCTGATGCATGCAGATATGCCAGGCGGTATGTCTATGTTTATCTATTAAATATTTCAAACTCAATCTAGGTTTTCCTCAATCTCTCCAACTAGCAAAGTTATGTAGTCTTTTATGCACAGATTTGTCCTTGATATTATTGGACTCAGGATTTAAGCAGGTTAAGCTGATTAGGCAATATGGCTTTACTGATTACAGAAATAGCCAAAATGACAAAATACAAAGCATTGACTCTTCAGTATTTAAAGTCATACACATTTATGTATAAATAAATATACTGCATAAGCTTGACCATTAATCCAATAGGTACCGAAAAGATAAATTTAGCAATACGTATTTATATTTAAGAGAAATATTCCTGCGCTATCAAATATGGAGATGGCTGGAGGTGGAAAAGCTGCATGCACCTATTCGGGTAAACACCTGACCTTTTAGTTGATTATATAGATAAGTGGTGCCGCGCTAATCCTATATGTAAAACCTAAGGTGGTTTAAATGTTGATCATAGTTTATATCACCAAAGTATATATAAATAATAAAAAATAATAAAAAGTATTTAGAAAACTAGTAGGATAACTCCTACAGGTGATGCGTCTCACTGGACTAAATAAAATAATATGGGTGTAAGCAAATAAAAGTATGCGTATTACAAACTTAGATCACCATAATAAATATCTAGTTCAACGTGAGTGACAGAAGACAATTTTAAATAAAGTGCAACGTGATTTATGCTATATACATATACAGTCCAAAAGTGACAATGTGCATTGTGCAAACACTGTGCATAATATAAATGGCTACACCTCTAATTGCATACGGTGTTAATGGACAAAACTTCATATAAAGTGCAAAATGTGCAAAAAAACTCCAGAAATAAATGCAGTAATTAATGTCCCAAAAAAATAAAAGTATATATAATGAAAAGGGATTTCACACAAAAGAAATGTCCTTTTTTAAATGAAATCTGTGACAGCAATGTGCTAGCATGCACATGTGGCAGTTAAAGTGCCTGCTGAATCAAATCTCGTGCATCTTCGTGTGCAAACACTTCAGTGGGTAGTGGCCCCTTACCTTAAAGTAATGGGGCAACAGCATATGACCAAAAGGGCTCTTTTTCTCATCCACCTAGGAACTCCTGCGCATCCCTCACCATCCTAGGATAAGGTTCCCTCAGATGTGATGCAGGGGGGTGTTATAAGAATAATAGAGCAGAAAAGAACCCAATAGTGTAATTCCGTTTACTTAGGTAACTTGTTTTTATTAGGCAAAAGCAGGTACTCACATTAGCAATTGAGAAAGACAATGATTGTATCCGACGAGCGGCGAGCTCGTATGCTTCTCACAGTGTGTACAGCCTATCCCGTCCCTACGCGTGACGTCACACCACACGTGACTTCTTCAGACTTGCAAAAAAAATATGTTTTCATGTAAACAAAAAGTGTCAGAAAGGGCTTTGTCTTCAAGTGGTTAGAAGAGTGGGTGATGTGTGACATAAGCTTCTAAATGTTGTGCATAAAATGCCAGGACAGTTCAAACCCCCTCCAAATGACCCCATTTTGGAAAGTAGACACCCCAAGCTATTTGCTGAGAGGCATGTCGAGTCCATGGAATATTTTATATTGTGACAAGTTGCGGGAAAAAGACAATTTTTTTTTTTTTGCACAAAGTTGTCACTAAATGATATATTGCTCAAACATGCCATATGTGAAATTACGTCCAAAAATACATCCTGTTGCTTCTCCTGAGTACAGGGATACCACATGTGTGAGACTTTTTGGGAGCCTAGCCGCGTACAGGACCCCAAAAACCAAGCACCACCTTCAGGGTTTCTGTTGCCCTGTACACACGATCGGACATTGATCGGACATTCCGACAACAAAATCCATGGATTTTTTCTGACGGATGTTGGTTCAAACTTGTCTTGCATACACACGGTCGCACAAAGTTGTAGGAAAATCTGATCGTTCTGAAAGCGGTGACGTAAAAAACGTATGTCGGGACTATAAACGGGGCAGTAGCCAATAGCTTTCATCTCTTAATTTATTCTGAGCATGCGTGGCACTTTGTGCGTCGGATTTGTGTACACACGATCAGAATTTAAATGATCGGATTTTGTTGTCGGAACATTTTATAGCCTGCTCTCAAACTTTGTGTGTCGGAAATTCCAACAGAAAAAGTCAGATGGAGCCCACACACAATCGGAATTTCCGACAACACAATCCGATCGCACTTTTTCTGTCGGAAAATCCGACCATGTGTACAGGACATAAGGGTGTAAATTTTTGATTTCACTTCTCACTGCCTATCACAGTTTCGGAGGCCATGGAATGCCCAGATGGCACAACCTCCCCCAAATGACCCCATTTTGGAAAGTAGACACCCCAAGCTATTTGCTGAGAGGTATGGTGAGTATTTTGTAGACCTCGCTTTTTGTCACAAAGTTTTAAAAAATTGAAAAAAGAAAAAAAAAATACATTTTTCTTTTCTTTCTTCATTTTCAAAAACAAATGAGAGCTGCAAAATACTCACCATTATGGATGAGCCGAACACCCCCTGGTTCGGTTCGCACCAGAACATGTGAACGGACCAAAAATTCGCACGAACGTTAGAACCCCATTGACGTCTATGGGACTTGAACGTTCGAAATCAAAAGTGCTAATTTTAAAGGCTAATTTGCATGGTATTGTCCTAAAAAGGGTTTGGGGACCCGGGTCCTGCCCCAGGGGACATGTATCAATGCAAAAAAAACTTTTAAAAACAGACGTTTTTTCAGGAGCAGTGATTTTAATGATGCTTAAAGTTAAAAAAAAAGTGAAATATTCCTTTAAATATCGTACCTGGGGGGTGCCTATAGTATGCCTGTAAAGTGGTGCGTGTTTCCCGTGCTTAGAACAGTCCCTGCACAAAATGAAATTTTTAAAGGAATAAAAGTCATTTAAAACTGCTTGCGGCTTTAATGTAATGTCGGGTCCTGGCAATATGGATGAAAATCAGTGAGACAAATGGCATGGGTACCCCCCAGTCCATTACCAGGCCCTTTGGGTCTTGTATGGATATTAAGGGGAACCCCGCACCCAAATTTAGAAAAGGCCCTATATACTCTTATAGGGTATAATTATACTTATAATTTTGAACTGGTACATTTTTAACGTGTTTAGCTCCAGCCAAAAAATCTATTTTAAGCTTTTTGGAAAACATAGGGAAGGGTTATCACCCCTGTGACATTTGTTTTGCTGTCTGTGCTCCTCTTCAGAAGATTTCACCTCACTTTTTGTCCCAATGACAAATGTTTTTTGAAAATTTTGGGTTTTTAGTGAAACAAGGATTGGTGATAAAGCATCAGTGTAAAGGAGGCATCAGTGTAAAGGAGAAATGTTTTTCCCATATTAACTCTTACAGGAGAGAATTTCCCTTCCTAGGGGTAGATTTCATCTCACTTCCTGTTGCCTCCTTCCGTTTGCAAGTAGGAGTCGTTTGTAAGTTGGATGTTTGAAAGTAGGGGCCTTCCCTATATACTCAGCAGAAATTTGGGCCTTAGGTGTTGTTGTGCCCATAACACTGTAAGCCCTAACAGGGCCCTGCTGTGAAATATTAGATTAAGAATTGTAATTACATGCCCCTGTTGCACAGGGGCAGAAAAATTGGGCCTTTGGAGGTGGTAGTGCTGGTGCCGCAACACTGTAAGTCCTCACAGTTACTCTTGGTGGGCGCAGAAACAGGCCCTGCTGTTAAATATTACATCAAGAATTGTAATTACATGCCCCTGTTGAACAGGGGCTGCAAAATTGGGCCTTAGGCACTGGTGCTGGTGCCACAACACTGCAACTCCTTACAGATACTCTAGTTGGAGTGCAGGAACTAGCCCTGCTGCAAAGAATGGCATCAAAAATTGTAATTACACGCCCCTGTTAAACAGGGGCTGAAAAATTGGGCCTTAGGCACTGGTGCTGGTGCCACAACACTGCAACCCCTCACAGATACTCTATTTGGAGTGCAGGAACTAGCCCTGCTGCAAAGAATGGCATCAAAAATTGTAATTACACGCCCCTGTTAAACAGGGGCAAATTGGACCTTAGGCACTGGTGGTGGCGCCCAGAACCAAAAATGTTCTTACAAGCTATCAGCATGATCATTGAGGAGGAAGAGGAAAATTACTTAGCATAACAGGATAATCACTCAGGATCAGCATAGGCAGTCTTTGAAGGGATCTGACATTTCAAAAAAAATTATTCGGTTACATCAGCATCAGGTGCTTGGTAGCTGGTGGTGATCCAAGACTGATTCGTTTTTATGAAGGTCAGTCAATCGACCGAGTCGGTGGACAGACGCACCCTGTGATCAGTTACAAAGCCTCCAGCAGCACTGAATGTGCGTTCCGAAAGAACTCTGGATGCAGGACAGGCCAGTAGCTCAATTGCATACTGTGCAAGCTCTGGCCAGTGATCCATCCTCAAGACCCAGTAACCCAGAAGATTTTTGGTGGGAAAGGTGTCCAAGTCAGATCTTGCCCCTAGGTATTCCTGCACCATGTAAAACAGACACTGGCGATGGTTGCTGGAACCGATCATACCTTGGGGCTGCGGACTAAAAAATTGTCTGAACACATCAGTCAGACGGCCACCTTCTCCCCCGCTCCTTCTTTGACTGACCGAAGCCTCAGCAACACGTTGTCCAGAAAAAGGAGTTTGTAACTTCCCAGTCTCTGGGAACGCGTTGCACAGACCTTTCTGCAAGGCCTCCGAAGATGTTTCATCCTCTGCTCCCTCTGCGATGGCAAGATAAGGTCCGCAACCTTACCCTTGTAACGTGGATCAAGGAGGGTTGCCAGCCAGTATTGTTCCTTCTCCTTGATACCACGAATACGAGGATCCTTCCACAGGCTTTGCAGGATCAGGGAGGCCATGCAGCGTAGGTTTGCTGAGGCATTCGGTCCGGAGTCCTCTGGGTCACTAAGGACGACATGATCCACAGCCACCTCCTCCCAGCCACGTACAAGTCCATGTGTTTCTTGGGACTGTAAATGATCCCTTAAAGACTGCTGCTGATGCTGAGTGCCAGGCTCCACCTCCATACTGACACAATCCTCCCCCTCCTCTTCCTGTGTGATCGGCGGGCAGGGGGCCTTGACAGCTAAGGAAGTCCTCCTCTTCCTGCCTCTATTCTGCCTCAAGTGCCCTGTCCATTATTCCACGCAGCCATTATCAAGTGCCCTGTCCATTATTCCACGCAGGGGACAGTGTCACTGATGCATGCACTGTCACCGCTCACCATCCTCGTGGCCTCCTCAAATGGTGACAGGACAGTGCATGCATCCCTGATCATGGCCCACTGGCGTGGGAAAAAAAAAAGCTCCCCTGACCCTGTCTTGGTGCCATAGTCGCACAGGTACTCATTGATGGCCCTCTGCTGCATGTGCAACCGCTGCAGCATGGCCAACGTTGAGTTCCACCTGGTGGGCATGTCACAGATTAGGCAGTTCTTTGGCAGGTTAAATTCCTTTTGGAGGTCTGCCAGCTGAGCATTGGCTTTATATGACTGGCGGAAATGCACACAGACTTTCCTGGCCTGCCTCAGGACATCCAGTAAGCCCAGGTACCTGCCCAAGAACCGCTGCACCACCAAGTTAAGGATGTGAGCCAAACAGGGCACATGGGTCATTTGTCCCTGTCGGAGGGCGGAGAGGAGGTTGGTGCCATTGTCGCAAACCACCATTCCTGCCTTAAGTTGGCGTGACGTCAACCACCTCTGAACCTGCCCCTGCAGAGCTGACAGGACCTCTGCTCCAGTGTGGCTCCTGTCCCCCAAGCACACCAGCTCAAGCACTGCATGGCATCTTTTGGCCTGCGTACTTGCGTAGCCCCTTGAACGCCTACAGAGCACCGCTGGTTCCGAGGACAAAGCACAGGAAGAGGCCATGGAGGAAGAAGAAGAGGAGGGGGTGGAGGAGAGAGGAGTGACAGAATCACTAGTAGTGGCATTTTGGAGGTGTGGTGGCGGAACAACCTCCAACACTACTGCCCCTTGTCCTGCATCCTTCCCAGCTGCCAGAAGAGTCACCCAATGCGCCATGAAACTTAGGTAACGTTCCTGTCCATGCCTGCAGGACCATGAGTCAGCGGTAATATGCACCTTACCGCTGACCGCCCTGTCCAGTGAGGCCAAGACATTGCCTCCCACATGCCGGTAGAGAGCCGGAATCACCTTCCGTGAGAAAAAATGGCATTTGGGAACCTGCCACTGAGGAACCGCACATTCCACAAACTCACGGAAGGGGGCAGAGTCTACCAACTGAAAAGGTAGCAGTTGAAGTTCTAGCAATTTTGCCAAGCTAGCATTCAACCGCTGGGCATGTGGATGGCTGGGAGCGAACTTCTTTCGGCGGTGCAGCAGCTGGGGAAGGGAAATTTGCCTGGTACAATCTGACGTCGGTGTACCGAAAGCAGATTGCCCATAAGTACTTGGCTGTGACACACCTAATTCTACACCTTGATTCCTCTCAGTGGAGGTCTCAGAGAGGACTGAAGGTATTATGGGGTTGGAGATCCCAGCTGATGAGGAGTAAGGAGAGGTCCTCTTTGTTTTTTGGGTGGGTCTTTTAGGTAGGCTTGCCAACGAACTGCATGGCAGGTCAACATATATCTGGTCAAGCATGTGGTACCCAAGCGGGAGATGTTTTGGCCACGCAAGATACGCTTGAGACATATGTTGCAAATAGCAGCAGTGCCATCTGATGCACTCGTCTCAAAAAAGGCCCACACCAAAGAACTTTTGGAATAACGTGCAGAGACAGCAGTGCCCTGCACATGCGGAGCTCTGAGGTGTGATGCAGTCAGTGTGCTGCCCGTGGAGGGCATCCTGCCTCGTCGGTGATGTGCCTCCTCCTCTCTCCTATCAGGCACCCACATTGAGTCAGCGACCTCATCATCCCCTCCCTCCTCATCAGTTGAGCAAACCTGGCAGTATGCTGCAGCAGGGGGAACATGACTGCCAGATTGCTGTCCTTCTTGGGCACCCCCTCTGTCCGTGCTCATGTTACTGTCTTCATCTAGCTCAGTATCATCATCAGAGCCTTCTAAACGCTGGGCATCCTTCTGGAGCATGTACCCAACACTGTGGTCAAACAGTTTGAGGGACTCCTCAGGAGGACATGGTGGGGCTAGGGAAGGAGTCACTGATGCCATTGAGCCGAGGGAAGAGGCCGCGTTGGCAGCTGCTTTGCCAGACAAAGTAGACAGACATACTAATGGCCTGCAGTGAGATGTAGCTGGGATATATATATATATATATATATATATATATATATATACTGATACTGCAGCTAGCAAAATCAACTGTCTGCCTGTAGTATTATTAGTATGAGAACACCACCAATCTTCTACAGGTAGCTTTAGCTGAACACTGTGCAGAGGTCGCACTACACTAACTTGTAGCTTTAGCTGAACACTGTGCAGAGGACACACTACACTAACATTTAAAAAATGTAGCTGCCTGCAGTAGTGATAGGATCAGGAAAACCCCACCAACCTTCTACAGGTAGCTTTAGCTGAACACTGTGCAGAAGTCGCACTTCATTAACGTGTAAATAATGTAGCTGCCTGCGGTAGTGATAGGATCAGGAAAACACCACCAACCTTCTACAGGTAGCTTTAGTTGAACATTGTACAGAGGTCGCAATAAACTAACGTGTAAATAATGTAGCTGCCTGCGGTAGTGATAGGATCAGGAAAACACCACCAACCTTCTACAGGTAGCTTTAGCTGAACATTGTGCAGAGGTCGCACTACACTAACTTGTAGCTTTAGCTGAACACTGTGCAGAGTTCGCACTACACTAACTTGTAGCTTTAGGTGAACACTGTGCAGAGGTCGCACTACACTAACTTGTAGCTTTAGCTGAACACTGTGCAGAGGTCGCACTACACTAACGTTTAAATAATGTAGCTGTCTGTGGTAGTGATAAGATCAGGAAAACACCACCAATCTTCTACAGGTAGCTTTAGGTGCACACTGTGCAGAGGACGCACTACACAAAAAAATAATGTGGCAGCCTGCGGTTATGATAGGATCAGAAAAACACCACCAATCTTCTACAGGTAGCTTTAGGTGCACACTGTGCAGAGGACGCACTACACTAACTGTAAATACTGTAGCTAATAGGACTAATAGGATCAGAAGAACACCAGCAATTTTTTTCAAATACTGTAACAACACCTGCCTGCCTGTCAGTAGGAAGATAAAATGTGACGGGAGGGCCCGTGGAACTCAGAATACATCTTATGTCTAAGTCACCCTGTGCCATCCTGGCACAGGGTGAGTGAGAAAATATATCTTGGATTACTTAAAATGGGACAGTAATATTTGTCCACAATATCTCCCAGGATGTATGTAGAGACTATTATTGGTTTGGTTGATTCTGAACGCAACCTGTTAATTGAATGAGCTGATCACATTGTCCTCTATACAATGTAGGAGACGGGACGACTCCTATTGGAGCTCATGTTAATTAGGTTAATTAGGTTTTGTTTGTATTGTTAATTGTAATTAGCCCCAGCTATTGTGTTTATATTACTGTGTGAAGCTCGGTGCCCACAAGTCTGGGCGAAAGGTCATGTCTCAGTCACCTAGGCTGTATAAAGGATTAGATAATTAGCTCATGTTAATTAGGTTACAGTTGTATTGTTAGAGGAGGTTCCAACGGCATATAAAGTCTTGTAATTTTGATTCTAAGTAAAGTTAGTCCTGATGTACTCCAAGACTGGTGTTGTCTAGTTCTTGGGGGTTCCTATAGCCAGATCCATTGGACTTGTGTTCCAGAACTTAGGAAGCGGTATACAGACGGAAGCACTCAAGCGGAGTGTGGGACGTTCCGTGACAATATATATATAAAAATATATATACACACAACACCTGGGATGCATATAAATACACAACAGGGGCAGATCCAGGGGGGGGCAACGGGGCAATTGCCCCCTCTGAGAATGCTGGTGAGAGGGCAGGCAGCTGGGTCCGCGGGAGAGAGAGAGCGGACGGCCGGGGGACAGTCTGAGACTGACAGTGGGCGGGTGAGAGAGCGGACGGCCGGGGGGGCTGGTGACAGTCTGAGACTGACAGTGGGGTGGGCGGGTAAGAGCAGACGGCCGGGGGGGCTGGTGACAGTCTAAGCCTGACAGTGGGGTGGGCGGGTGAGAGCGGACGGCCGGGCTGGCCGCTGGTGACAGTCAGAGTGGGCGGGTGACATTTAGAGAGCGGCCAGGCTGCTGGCCAATCAGGGAGCCAGCGGGCGGGGAAGCAGAAAGATGACATCATCTCTCACCGCCCGCCCTGCATCCCTGCAGTTCCGCCCTCACTGTGCAGGTAGCTACGGGCAGCAGAGAAATTACATCATCTCTCTGCTGCCTGACTGGTAATCAGCTGCCTCACCCTCTGGGAAACAGAAAGTGACAATTGTAGCTGTAGCAGGCAAGTGACAATCCACAACGTGTGGCAGATGATGTGGTAAGTGACAATCCGCAACGTGTGGCAGGTGATGTGGCAAGTGACAATCTGCATCTGGTGGCAGGCGACGTGGCAAGTGACAATCTGCAACTGGTGGCAGGCAACATGGCAAGTGACAATCCGCAATGTGTGGCATGTGACGTGACAATCCGCATCTGGTGGCAGGTGACGTGGCAAGTGACAATCTTCATCTGGTGGCAGGCGACGTGGCAAGTGACAATCTGCAATGTGTGGCAGGCGACGTGACGATCCGCATCTGGTGGCAAGGTGACATGGCAAGTGACAATATGCATCTGGGGGCAGGTGATGTGGCAAGTGACAATCCGCATCTGGTGGCAGGTGACGTGGCAAGTGACAAACCGCATCTGGTAGCAGGTGACGTGGCAAGTGACAATTGTAACTGGCAAGTGACAATCTGCATCTGGGGGCAGGTGACCTGGAAAGTGACAATCCGCAATGTGTGACAGGGGATGTGGCAAGTGACAATCCACAATGTGTGGCAGGTGACGTGGCAAGGTGACAATCTGCATCTGGTAGCAGGCGATGTGGCAAGTGACAATTGTAGCAGGAAAGTGACAATCCGCATCTGGTGGCAGGCAACGTGGCAAGTGACACGCTTGGGGCTTCCACTGACTCTGCATTATGGTGAGTTGAACTATTTCATTTTATATAACAATGTAATAATAGAAAAAATGCGCTTCAATCATCCTGACACCATAACAACCATAGTGCTGTGATGATTGAAGCGCCAACACCAGCCATTTCCCTGATAAATTCCCCCCAAAAAATGTATTTTCTGGCAGTGCCCCTCCCGAGACTAGACTCTGGATCCGCCCCTGATACACAATACACTGTAAGTGCAGCTGACTGACTGTCCTGCCTAATCTATTTAACTTAAATCAAATGACACTGTCTCTCTGTCTCTGTCTCTCAACGCCGGAACACACTACACAGGGCCGACATGCAGGCGGCCTTATATAGTGTGGGGCGTGTACTAAACCCCTTGAGCCATAATTGGCCAAAGCCACCTGGCTTTGGCCAATTACAGCTCTCTGTACAGACGGCGCTGTGATTGGCTAAGCATGTGGGTCATAGTGCATGCTTGGTCAATCATCAGCGATGCCGCAGTGAATTATGGGCCGCGACGCGCCACTCGAATCGTTCGCAATTCGGCGAACGATCGAACAGACGATGTTTGAGTCGAACATGGGTTTGACTCGAACACGAAGCTCATCCCTGCTCACCATGCCTCTCAGCAAATAGCTTGGGGTGTCTACTTTCCAAAATGGGGTCATTTGGGGGGGTTTGTGCCATCTTAGCATTTTATGGCCTTCAAAACTGTGATAGGTAGTGAGGAGTGAAATAAAAAATTTACGCCCTTAGAAATGCTGAAGGCGGTGCTTGGTTTTTGGGCCCCATACGCGGTTAGGCTCCCAAGAAGTCCCACACATGTGATATCCCCGTACTCAGAAGAAGCAGCAGAATATATTTTGGGGTGTAATTCCACATATGCCCATGGCATGTGTGAGCAATATATCATTTAGTGACAACTTTGTGCAAAAAAAAAAAAAAAGTTTGTAATTTTCCCGCAATTTGTGGCAAAATATAAAATATTCCATGGACTCAACATGCCTCTCAGCAAATAGCTTGGGGTGTCTACTTTCCAAAATGGGGTCATTTGGGGGGGTTTGTGCCATCTTAGCATTTTATGGCCTTCAAAACTGTGATAGGTAGTGAGGAGTGAAATCAAAAATGTATGCCCTTAGAAATCCTGAAGGCGGTGATTGGTTTTCGGGGGCCCTGTACGCGGCTTGTATATCATAACCATGGCATGTGTGAGCAATATATCATTTAGTGACAACATTTTGAAAAAATGTTTTTGTTTTTTTTGTCATTATTCAATCACTTGGGACAAAAAAATAAAATATTCAATGGGCTCAACATGCCTCTCAGCAATTTCCTTGGGGTGTCTACTTTCCAAAATGGGGTCATTTGGGAGGGGTTGTACTGCCCTGCCATTGTAGCACCTCAAGAAATGAGATAGGCAGTCATAAACTAAAAGCTGTGTAAATTCCAGAAAATGTACCCTAGTTTGTAGACGCTATACCTTTTGTGCAAACCAATAAATATACACTTATTGACTTTTTTTTTTACCAAAGACATGTGGCTGAATACATTTTGGCCTAAATGTATGACTAAAATTGAGTTTATTGGATTTTTTTTATAACAAAAAGTTGAAAATATCATTTCTTTTCAAAATTTTCGGTCTTTTTCCATTTATAGCGCAAAAAATAAAAACCACAGAGGTGATAAAATACCATCAAAAGAAAGCTCTATTTGTGGGAAGAAAAGGACGCAAATTTCGTTTGGGTACAACATTGCATGACCGCGCAATTAGCAGTTAAAGCGATGCAGTGCCAAATTGTTAAAAGTGCTCTGGTCAGGAAGCGGGTAAAACCTTCGGGGGCTGAAGTGGTTAACAAGGAGGCCCCCAGATCCTGCCCCCCCTATGTGAATGGGTATCGGGTACATAGTACCCCTATCAATTCACCAAAAAAGTGTACAAAAAGTAATAAAAACAAGAGCCAAGTTTTTTACAAATCCATAGTGTCCCTCGATGTTAATCCATCGTCAATAACACCACCTGCCAAGCCAAAAAAAAAAATGCTCTGCCTCCTGGGACAGCCTCCCGCCAAATGCCTCCTCTGCACTTTGACATTTCATATATGGGTAAGGGGCACCCAATTCTGATATCACTGACTGGTGCATGCTGGGCCTGTGACGTCAGAAGGGGCGGGGCCACTGAGTAACTTTGCAAGGTGGCCCCACCCTTTAGCTATATAAGAACTGTCAAAGTGCAGAGGAGGCATTCGGCAGGAGGCCACCCTAGGAGGGGGAATGTTTTTGGTTTTTTGGGTCGGCGGTTGCCGTGATTATTGATGGATTTACATTGAGGAACACTATTTTTTTATTTTTTGATAAAGGATTTGTCAAAAACTTGTCTCTTATTTTTATTATTTTTTGTACACTTTTTTGGTGAATGGTTAGGAGTACTATGTACTAGGGCTGGGAAAAAATCGATTCAAATCTTGAATCGAGTTGAGAGGTCAAATCGATTAAAAATGTAAGCAAATCGATTTTTTTAGATTTTTTTTTCACCGCGCTGGTCCTGAGGCGCTGCGGGCATGCGTTTTTAGGCGAGGCCGCGGCTTCAGCCTAGTCCGCGAGGCCGGACGCCACGGACTAGGCTGAAGCAGCGGCCTCGCCTAAAAGCTCATGCCCACAGCACCTCAGGACCGGGGCGGTTTCCAAAGAAAAAATAACTCGATTTGAAACGTGAATCAAGTTTTTTTTAAGAGAATCGAAGATTTTTCTAAGAAAATCTCCCAGCCCTACTATGTACCCAATACCCATTCACATAGGGGGGTTTTAAAAGGGGGCTTCCAGATTCCGATAAGCCCCCCGCCCGCAGACCCCCACAATCACCAGCCATGGCTGTGTGGATGAGGTCCTTGTCCCCATCAACATGGGGACAAGGTGCTTTTGGGTGGGGTGGTTGAGCACACACCCCCCACCCCCCCATGTTGAGGGCATGTGGTCTGGTATGGTTCAAAAAGGATAAGGGTCTAGTATAGATTCTGGGCGGGACCCTATGCCATTTTTAAAAAAAAAAGGCGTGGGGTTTCCCTCCAAATCGATACCAGACCTGGGAATTGTAACCACAAGTCATTTTAAATGGGATTTGACTCATTTTTTTCTTTAGAAATGTCAGTTTTGTTACAGCATGTTTTATGCATGCTACAGATGCACCACTTTACAGGCACATTAAGGGGAACCCCAGGCACTATATTTAAAGGAATTTCTCACTTTTATAGTTCCACTTTAAAATCACTGCTCCTGAAAAAATAATCATTTTTAAAAAGAAATGTTTGCATTGATACATGTTCCCCAGGGAAGTACCCAGACCCCTATACCCCTTTTATGGCCAATTACTTGCATGTAAACCTTCATAATGGGCACTTTAGATTTTTCCTTTGCGGCTCCCATAGACTTCAATGGAGTTTGCTGTTCGGGTTAGAAAATGTCCCCTATTCAGGAGTTCTACTGTGAACCAAACAGGGGGGCCCATGTCTACTGATGATCTTATGGAAATACAGTGAGCTTCTAACTTCTAATTTGGACTAGAAACACTGAGTCCTTGTTTTACTGAAGTCCCAAGTGGTGTCAGGCATGCAATTATGCAATTAATTTCTATGGACAAACGGATGTAGACAGTTGATAATCCATTTACATGTGATGCACTGCTAAATTAATGGTACTAATATCCACAAAGGGGTTGA
This sequence comes from Aquarana catesbeiana, assembly GCF_042186555.1. Taxonomy (NCBI): domain Eukaryota; kingdom Metazoa; phylum Chordata; class Amphibia; order Anura; family Ranidae; genus Aquarana; species Aquarana catesbeiana. Next base: position 185,348,578 of record NC_133332.1, read on the forward strand.
TTTACTAAGGCCACTTTCACACTGAGGCACTTTACAGGCGCTATAATGCTAAAAATAGCACCTGCAAAGAGTGTGTAAAGCGCCTCCCCATCACTCCAGTGTGCTATTTTTAGCGGCACTTTTAACCCTTTTTTGGCTGCTAGCGGGGGTTAAAAGGGCTCTGCTAGCAGCCGAAAAGCGTAACTAAAGCGACGGTAAAGCGCCGCTAAAATTAGCGCTGCTTTATTGCAGATGCCGGACGCGGCTCATTGTGAAAGTGCCCTAAACCTGGAGAGTCCAAAATCTGGTGCAGCTCTACATAGAAACCAATCAGCTTCCAGGTTTTTGGTTGGTTGGTACAGCTGCACCAGATTTTACACACTCCAGTTTTAGTAAATCAACACCAAATTGTGATGCATAAACATTTTATTTGTGGTACCGCAATGCACAGATTGAAGGGGGGCTAAAGCATAATGAGGGAGATTTACTAAAACTTGTGCACTCAGAGTCTGATGCAGCTGTGCATGGTAGCCAATCAGTTTCTAACTTCAGCTTGTTCAATTAAGCTTTGGCAATAAAACCTGGAAGCTGATTGGTTTCTATGCAGAGTTGCACCAGACTTTGCATGCTGCCGTTTTTGTAACTAACCCACACTGTGTACTGAAACCACTTGTAGTCTTTCAGAAGCTCATGTGACAGATTGCAAATGCAGGAGAACATGTGGAACACAGGGACTAAGCATTGGCCGTCTATAACAGTAGGGACCTTCATGGCAGGATCACCAGGAATTATCTTAACGAAAGCTGCACATTTTGAAAACATTGCCTTTTTTTACATTACAGTAATGTATTAAAGCCCCACCCATATGGAAGAAAAATATATTTCCAATATATTTATTTAAAAAATTATATTTTAAATATATTTACAATATATTGACCTACGCTAACATATTTTTACATGTAGTCCAAAATGTAAATTAAAATATATTTTCCAAAGGCATACATTTGAAAATATATTTTTGAACATCTAAAAAAATGCATTTAAACATATATTTTTAAATATACTTGTAAATGCATTCTGAAAATATCATTTAAATGTATTTTCCAAAGACATATATTGGAAAATATATTTTTAAAATATATTCTTCAGATTTTTTTAATATATAAAAAAGTAATTTCAACATATTTTTACATATATTTGTAAATGTATTCCAAAAATATAATTTAAATGTATTTTCCAAAGATATATATATTAGAAAATATATTTTTTAAATATGTTTTTCTGAAAATGTTTAACGTCTAATAAAGACATTTCAACATATATTTTTTCTGATATTTTTGTAATATTGACTTGGAAAAAAAAAACTATAACATAGATAACATTCTGAATACATTTATAAGAGACCCACTCCCATTTTAATATGGTTTGTTTTACTCTTTTAAAATTAAAACAAATCAAAACCAAAAGATTCAAATAAAATATATATTTTTTTTTAAATAAGATTTAAAGCACATAATCCATTTAATACAAAGCACATAAACCTCTTGCATCCACCTTCCATTCCCAGAGAATTTTTGTGCAAGTCATTCTGAATTGAGAAAGCTCGTCGGCTGACCAGCAAAACATCTTCAAGAAAAATATAGCAAGTCCAGTTACCTTGATTTATTGATTGACCTGAATGAATGAGAACCTTCACAGACATCCACCGTCACAGTCCAAGGATCTTGTCTGCTTACAGGGTGCCAGAGAAACTCCACACTCTGGATATAAATCTTCAATGTTCTGTTTAATCCATGAATCAGTAGTTACACTATTATTACCAAATGTGCTCATCCATGTCTTTATGGACCTTGCTATGTGCACTGGTGCACAGTCATGTTGGAACAGGAAGGGGCCTTCCCCAAACTGTTCCCACACAGTTGGGAGCATGAAATTGTCCAAAATGTCTCGGTATTCTGACGCCTTGAGTGTTCCCTTCACTGGAACTAAGGGGCCAAGCCCAACCCCTAAAAAACAACCCCACACCATAATCCCCCCTCCACCAAATGATTTAGACTAGTGCACAAAGCAAGGTCCATAAGACATGGATGAGCGAGTTTGGGGTGAAGGAACTTGACTGGCATGCACAAAGTCCTGACCTCAACCCGATAGAACACCTTTGGGATGAATTTGTGTGGAGACTGCGAGCCAGGCCTTCTCATCCAACATTAGTGCCTGACATCACAAATGCTCTTCTGGAAGAATGGTCAAACATTCCCATAGACACACTCCTAGACCTTGTGGACAGCCTTCCCAGAGGAGTTGAAGCTGTTATAGACTGGGATGCCATTAAAGTTAATGTGTGTGTAAAGGCAGGTGTCCCAATACTTTTGGCAATATAGTATATATACTGTATATTCTTTTTATACTAAGTCCGGTCCATTGTTTGGACTTCATATCTGCTGAAGGGTAATTCCAGGAGCCAATTAAAAGGAATTGGGATATTAAAGTTCCCCCAGCACAAAATTAATAGTCAGCAGCTACACATACTGTACACATACTGTAGCTGCTGACTTTTAATACTAGGACACTTACCTGTCCTGGAATCCAGCAATGTTGGCACCCCAGGCAATGTTTCCATCGGCTCTCGGGTGCTGCTACCGCCATTGCCTATGAGGGCCAATTCACACCACATGAGGTCCAGTGCGTTTTTTTTCTGCATGGAAAGTAGGTTATATGGTTTTCAATGGCATAGTTCACACCAGTGCATTCTAGTTCCAGAAAAAGAAGTAGAACATGCTGCATTTTTCCTGCACTGGACTGTACTGAAACATTGTAAAACCCATCAAAAATGCACTGGAATGCACCTGAACACACTGGAACACACATGTCCTTATTTAAAGGTTAAGAAAAAAAGAGGGGGGAAAATGCACTGGAATGCATCAAAAACAGACCAAACACGCCGTGGAATGCATCAAAAACACACATGCAGAAAAGCATCAGGAACGCATTCGTCGCAAGGGGAACCTGCTCCCCTCCCCCGAAAGGTGCCAAATGTGGCAATGGGGGGGGGGGCAGATAAGTGGAGCTTCCACTTTTGGGTGGAACTCCGCTTTATGTGTCATATCCATGCCCAAGCTGCACTGCTGCCATGTGTCAATACTAGGCTGGGCTGGAAGATAAATATATAAGTGATGAGAGCTGCATTCTTGTGTGTGTATATACAGTATATATGTATATATATACACCATGTGTTAGACATGTGCAGGATGAAAAAATCTGTTTTGTTTCGATTTGTTATTTAACTCAATTCGTTTAGTTAAATTTGTTGCATTAGTTACATTCGTTTTCGGGATTTGTTTCATTTCGTATTCGTTTAGTTTCGCCCGCATTTGAAAAAAAAAAATCAAATTCGAAAAAATTCTACTGCATTCGAAAAAAACTATCAAATTCGAAAAAATTCTACCGCATTCGAAAAAATTTGACCGAATTTTAAACAGTAAACTATATATAACCATTTTGCGAAATTCGTATAGAATTGAATTGAATTTGAATAGAAAAGATTAGAATAGAATCGAAAATACTAGGAAAGAATAGCATAGAAAAACAATAGCACAGAACAGAAAACAATATTATATATTCTATTCTAATTTTTCTATTCGAATTCAAATTCATTCTGTACCAAATTCCAATTTCGGAAGATGGTTTTATTTATATATATAATATTTTTTTTCTATTCTGTTCTATTGTTTTTTCTATTCTAGTCTTTTCTATTAGAATTTGATTTCTTTCCATATAACCATTTTCCGAAATTCGAATTTCGTATAGAATAAATTCACATTCAAGTAAAAAAGATTAGAATAAAATAGAAAATAATAGAAAAGAATAGCATAGAAAAACAATAGACTGGGAAAGATGAATGCAGCCAAGTACAGGGATATCCTGGACGAAAACCTTCTTCAGAGTGCTCAGGACCTCAGAGTGGTCCGAAGGTTTATCTTCCAACAAGACAATGACCCTAAGCACACAGCTAAAATAACGAAGGAATGGCTTCACAACAACTCCGTGACTGTTCTTGAATGGCCCAGCCAGAGCCCTGACTTAAACCCAATTGAGCATCTCTGGAGAGACCTAAAAATGGCTGTCCACCAACGTTTACCATCCAACCTGACAGAAATGGAGAAGATCTGCAAGGAGGAATGGCAGAGGATCCCCAAATCCAGGTGTGAAAAACTTGTTGCATCTTTACCAAAACGACTCATGGCTGTATTAAATTAAAAGGGTGCTTCTACTAAATACTCAGCAAAGGGTCTGAATACTTAGAACCATGTGATATTTCAGTTTTTCTTTTTTAATAAATCTGCAAAAATGTCAACAATTCTGTGTTTTTCTGTCAATATGGGGTGCTGTGTGTACATTAATACATTAATGAGGAAAAGAATGAACTTAAATGATTTTAGCAAATGGCTGCAATATAACAAAGAGTGAAAAATTTAAGGGGGTCTGAATACTATATATATATATATATATATATATATATATATATATATATATATATATATATATATATATATATATATATATTTATATACACACACACACACACACACACACACTGATCAGCCATAACATTATGACCACTGACAGGTAAAGGGAATATCTTGTTACAATGGCATCTGAAAATTGGTGGGATATATTAGGCAGCAAGTGAACATGTTGTCCATGAAGTTGTTGTGAAAGCAAAAAAAATGGGAATCACAGTTTTGTTGTGTATGGGGCTGTGAAGCCCATGGTGACCCGTGTCCACACAGCTTAAAGCTTCTACAACAGTCACATGAACATCAAAACTGGACTACGGAGCAATGGAAGAAGGTGGTCTGGTCTGATGAATCACGGTTTCTTTTACATCATGTGGATGGCCGGGTGGGTGTGCGTCACTTACCTGGGGAAGAGATGGCACCAGGATGCATTATAAGAAGGCAAGCCGGCAGAGGCAGGGTGATGCTTTGGGTAATGTTCTGCTGGGAAACCTTGTGTCCTGCCATTCATGTGGATGTTACTTTGGTGTCCATGCCTCAATGGGTTAGGGCTGTTTTAGCAAAAGGGGGCCATACTTAATATTATGTGGGTGATCATATTGTTATGGCTGATCGGTGTGTGTGTGTGTGGGTGTGTATGCACACACCCACACACAGTATATCCAAGATTTTATATATATATATATATATATATATATATATATATATACATACACACACACACATACATACCAGAATGAAGATACAGTATATATCTCTAGAATGCATCTCCCATCACTTACTTACATGTATAAATATTTTTCCCATTTCTTTTTTCTCATTCCTTTTATTGGGATGGGGGTCTGATTTCTGTGCCTACAATCTCCTAAAATGTAAATCCATGCTTGGGGGAAAACTCTTTAAACAGGATGAGTAGCAGAGAGACTGCAATCAGAGTACAGCAAGTCTGTAGGAGGCAGTGGGCAGTGGGAACTAGAGGGGTCAACTTTCTTCTCTCACTTCCTGTTCCTGTTAAGGCCTCTGGATGGAAAGCATGGTGGAGAGGGCTCTCTGTATTCTTCTGGATCAAAGGTAAGTGCCTCCTCTCAAATAACATTAGAATTGTGAAAGTATGGTGCATGAGTTAAGTTTGATTTGTCTATTCCCTGCCGAATAGTTCTCTTTCTGTATTCATTCACCTTCCCAGTTACCATACAGCATGTGCACAGTGCTACAAGTAATATTATATAGCTCCTCTTCCACAGTATGTCACCCTGCTGCATATAATATGTATGGCTTCCTTGCTATATCCAGTAACTGTGCAGTGCACATTGCTGCATATATGTATGGCTTCCATTCTACATCCAGTCACAATGCAGCATAATCTCAGTGCCCCGTGCTACCAATATTTTATGTCTCCCGCTCCTTGTGCATATTATTTGCCCTGCTACTAGGTGTCAACCGATATGGATTTTTCAGTACAGATACCAATTATGTTCCACCTTTCAGGCCGATAACAATATGGAGTACTGATATCTCTGTTTACATCCAGCTGCTCCAGAAGTAGCCTGATATCATTTGACCCCTAGCCTTTTTTTTGTATTCTGGCAGCCACTGTCAAAATACAGGAAAAAAGAGCAGATAGCAGGGGGAATCAATAGCCAGGTTGCTATTGACTATTTTAAATTGCAGTAGCCAATAGCTAGTGGGCTATTGCACCCACCCACTGTCTGTTGTCAAGTGCAGGCAGTGGAAAGGGGGCGCAATAGTAAGCCTGCTTTTGGCTATTACAATTTGAAACAGCCAATGGCAGTCTGGATATGGTTCCCCCAGTACCTGCTGTTTACATTCAGTTGCCATAAAATGAATTGTGCAGAAGGAGGTTAGCTGTGTCTGCGGGGGGGGTGTGTGGGGGTATGTGGAGGTGTGTGTGGTGTGTATGGAGGGGTGTAGAGCAAGGATGAGCTCCGGCGTGTTCGCACGCTGCATGTGCCGAGCCCGCCAGGAAGTCGGCACGGCGCAGCGCTAATCACAAGCAGTGAGACATTTCCCGATGTGCAGCTGCAGAGATCGGACACGCCGGAGCTCATCCTTAGTGTAGAGGTGGAAAGCTGAATATATTTTTTTTTGGATTCTGACAGATGGACTGCCAGCCGCTGTCAAAGCACCAGACCAAGACTGACAGCTGGTAAATGGAAAACTGGAATAAGCACTTGGAAGAAGAAAACCAACAACTGAGACCATTATTTGTTACAGGCAAGTCAATATAACCTACCTCTCAGCTAGGTAGTTACATTTCTGAAAGCCAGGCAGGTGGAAAATGGACACATTTTACCAATCATTTGCCCTTTCATTCTACAGTATTTTAAGGCAGAGGTAGTCAACCTCAGAGAGGTGGAGATCTACCTGAACAACATGGGAGAAGTCAAAGATCACGGGGCACAGTGTTCTCCAATCTTGCCTCCTCACACCTGATTTAAACCTATAATTGCTGTACTACCATGCTGCAATTGCATACCTTTCACTGCAACTATTGGTGTAAACATTTTGCCTCCTCACCACCTGCCAAACACGCTTGCATAATATTTCAGAGGCGCATTGGAGCATTGCCTACCGTGAATGAGCCCTTAGTTGTATTTGGCAATAGCACTTTTAAGGCTCATTCACATGTGAATTTGGGGGTGGTAAAACCCTGCCCCCAATTCCTCCCTTTAGCTGCTAAGGGGGGATGGGCAGGGTGCCATGGGAGGTGGATGCTTGAGAGTTATTATTAGCTCTCAAGCAACCAGATACAACAGTACCCATGGGGATCGTTGGGTAACTGGGAGTTTACTGTTCTACATTCATTAAGTATCAGTGAGTGCACTGAGGTAACTACATACTATATGCACAAGTAAGATTTTTGTTTTGTGGAACATCCTTACTTTTACCTTGGGTGAAACCCACCTGGAATTATTTTTGATCTAGTGGGGGAGGGGTCAGCAGCAGACTGGAGGAAACCCTTTAATCATGTAAAGGTACATTTTTACACAAGTAATCAATTCTTAACAAATTAAATGAATGGATATAGTAAGAAAATAGGCCGTTATGTTACTTAAAAAGTTTTTATGCATTTCCATAGAGCTGCCTGGAGTATTGGATCCTTTGAAAACCACAAGAGCGCAGCTAAAATCACTGAAGAATGATGGTGGCAGTTCATCCTGTGTGGGTGTATCGTGTGCATCAGCATCTGTCCCATGTGAAGAGTTGAGCTCATCTCCTTGTCAAGCGTCGTACTCTAGGCCTAAACAGGTAGGTTTTCTTTTGGTACCAAAACATTAAAACTTTGTCTTTTTTTAAAATATCAAACATGTCATATTTACCTGCTCTGTGTAAGGGTTTTTGCACAGAGCAGCCCGGATCATTCTCTTCTCAGGTCCCATGCCGGTGCTCCTGAACCACAGCTCTGTGTATCCCACCACACACTGAGCCGCGCCTTGGCCCCGTTTCCTAATTGGCTCACTGGCTGTGATTGACAGCACTGGGAGCCAATAGCTCCCACCACTACAGAAAGCCTATCAGCAGTGCAAGTCCCCGGAGAGACAAGGCTCTCATGGACATCGCTGGATCAAGAGGGGGCTCATATAAGTATTGGGGGGCTGCTGCACACAGAAGGTTTTTTACCTTCATGCATAGAATACATGAAGGTAAAAAACCTTGTGTCTTTACAACCACTTTAATAAAAAGTAACTTTCAAGGTGTCTCCAAGCGACTGACAGTTGGAGAGAAGCGGGTGCAGTTAGACCCTATGAAAACATCAGCTTTGACATGTAGACTGTAAGCCAATTTGACTGTTGTGTCAAAATGAGATATCCTGTTCAGTCTGGTAGTACTCTGAATTAATAAGGCAAGTTGTAGGCAAGATGTTGATTTTTATACAGATTTTAGAAAAGTCTACAATATTTTGATGTTTTTATACATGCTTAATTTTGTTAGTTTTATTTACATCTGTTAGATCCCTTTCACACTGAGGCCTTAGTGCTAGAAATAGCCTCTAAAAAGCGCATGAAAACTGCTTCCCTTTCAGTGCAATGAGTACTTTCACACTGGAGGCGGTGCGCTTGTGGAACATTAGAAAAAGTACTGCAAGCAGCATCTTAGGGGCGGCTTTGGAGCACTATAAATAGCCCTCCTAAAACGCCCCTGCCTATTGAAATTATTGGGCAGTGCTACCAAAGCACCTTAAAAGCACAGCAAAACTGCACTTTTTCCCTTAAAAAAAAAAAACAACGCTTCGCTAGCGCCTGAAAAGCGCTACAAAAACACTGCAAAAACGTCCGGAGCTTTAGCAGCGCTGCAGCGTGAAAGGGGTCTTATATGGCTTTTGGTTCACAAGGAAAATCTAATAAGTCTAATAATATTTCCATTTACTTTTTAAAGCTGCTACTTTTGCAAAGTTTCCTGGGACTTCAAAAGATGTGATCAGTGATGCTGTTACGAGAAAAATTGCAGAGCTGAAATATCACCTGAAGGAAACATCAGGAACCTCAGCATAATACCACAAATAAACTTTTATGTCATTAATGTCATTTACCACAGTTATCACCACTCTCTATTCTGTGTGTTGTAGTTTTTTTGTATATTTACATGATAATAAAGTTTTGTGTATTGTACTGTGTTATTGTTTTTTCCACATCCAGAAAATATTTTTAAATTCAATGGGTATACGTTTGGATTATATTTGAAATGCATTGGAAATTTATTTTGAAAACTATCAGAAATGTTTGCTGGTTTTATAGGCCTACAGTATATAAAATACAATATATACCGTATTTATCGGCGTATAACACGCACTTTTTTCCCCTTAAAATCAGGGGAAAATCTTGGCTGTGTGTTATACGCCGATCCCCGCTATTTTTGTGATCTATCGGAGCGATCGCCACTGACATTCACATAGCGTGTATTTTTAAATATGGCGCCGCGGAGTTCAGAGGGACTCGGCGGCGCTCGTTCAGCTGAACGAGCGCCGCCGAGAACACAGTGACTGGGCGGAGCCGAGATACACATAGCCGAGGGTTCTCGGCTCCTCTCGGCGCCGTTCACAGTCCCGCCCAGTCCCGCCATTGGACCTCTGTTATGTCCATCATAGGGATTGGGCGTGACTGTGAACGGCGCCGAGAAGAGCCGAGAACCCTCGGCTATGTGTATCTCGGCTCCGCCCAGTGAACGGTGAACAGTGAACGGCGCCGCCGAGTTCCTCCGAACTCCGCGGCACCATATTTAAAAATACACACTAAACTTGTGTATGTCGGCGGCACTGGGGACAAGGCTGCACTGACCACTGGGGACAAGGCTGCACTGACCACTGGGGACAAGGCTGCACTGACCACTGGGGACAAAGCTGCACTGACCACTGGGGACAAGGCTGCACTGACAATTCTGCACTGGGGCAAAGCTGCACTGACAAGGCTGCACTGGGGCAAAGCTGCACTGACAATTCTGCACTGGGGCAAAGCTGCACTGACAAGGCTGCACTGGGGCAAAGCTGCACTGACAAGGCTGCACTGGACACTGGGGCAAGGCTGCACTAACAAGGCTGCAGATGAACACTGATGAGGCTGCATTGATGGGCATTTAAATGTAAGTTGTTTTTCCCTAAACTTCCCTCCTAAAAGTTTTGTTCCTTAAAATTCCCTCCTAAACTTGGGGTGCATGTTATATGCCGGCGCGTGTTATACGCCGATAAATACGGTAAATGCATTTCAGAATGTAATAGGAATGTATTTTTTTAATTTTGCATTCAGAAGTACATTTACTACGGTTCACATCTATGTGGCTTCAAAGTCTCGTGACTTTGACAGCCTGGGCGACTTCATTGCAGCTTACTTGTTTGCGACTTCATTAACAAAAATCAAGTCATGATGAAGTTGCCCTAAAGTAGTGTAGGAACCTTTCTTTATCGTACAACATGGGACACAGAGCACCATAGTAATGACTATCTGGGTTATATGCTACCTTTAGGTGATTGGACACTGGCAACCAATAGTAAGAAGGTTCCTCCCATATAACCCCTCCCATACAGGAAGTACCTTTAGTTTTTTGCCAGTGTCTTGAAGGTGATGGTCATGGCTGTGGAAGCTCTTCAAATTTTCTTCAATAATGTCCCAGTGAGGATGTTATATCGGATCCATTCGGATGGCATTAAAAGCTAAAGTGGATGGTACCCGAGCTTTGGTTCAAGAACAAGGTTTTGCTTGTAATGTGTCCTTTTAGGCGCTGGACCCTTGTTACATGGTATCCCTGGTCTTTATTTTGCCCAAGGGAACCAAAAGGGTTCTTTACAGGTCCAGGGGTGTGGACCCCGTACAATGGGGGACCCGGTCCCTGAAGGTCCTCAGAGGCGCTACCCACCGTGATGGGGGAAGATTGGGCCTGTATCGGCTCCTGCAGCAAGGACTGGTGAGTACTCCCTCTGGGAGGCCTATCAATTTTCTGTTGTTTCCAGTATAAAATGCCTTATGTAAGCCCTGTGTCTCATTGCAGGTGGTTCTGTTACAGAGCAAGCTGACAGATGCAGCTTATGTTTGTATCTCCCGCACATGGCGGCGGGTGCTGCGCACACGTGCAGGGCGTGCGCCGAGAGTGTGCGCCGCATGGGTGCACAAGGTCGCCGCGTGGCGCGGCATACCTGTGTGTGTATCTGCGTCATACAGGGTGCGGATGCGCGGTAGAAGCGCGGCCGCGCGCTGGGCGGCGCACGGAATAAAGGGAGGTACACTCTGACATGTCATTGCTGCTAGTCGGTTAATCTCAGCAGGGCCTCGTATGCGGTGGGACACAGAGGTCTGGGATTTTGAAATTGGACATTTGCAACAAGTTGGTGGCTGGTGAAGCTGTGGTGGCGGCTGTGTGCTGGGCCCAGCTAGATAACTCAGAGGGAGTGCCTTTTTTTCCTCAAACTTGTAAGCGATGTCTTCCAGGAAACGAGGTGTGGGGAGCAGGGCAAGTCCTGGGGTTAAAAGTGCTCCTTCAAAAACAGGAGATCAAACTCAGTTTGCTGCAGCATCAGTCTCCCCTTAAAGACCTGTGGCATTTGGCCTGGCTGAGCCATTGCAGTTGTCAGGCATAGTGGCCACTACCAATATCCCTGCTTCAGCCTATGTTACTAAGGATGATTTAGCAGCAGCCCTTGCTGGCCTTGAAGGCAAAATAGCAGGTATGATTGCTACAGTAACACAGGGAGGGAAGAAATGTCATAGATCTCCCTCCCCTGAGCCTGGTCCCAGTGATGAAACACTTGAGCACCAGGGCCGGTTGGCATGGGTCTCTGTGATTTGGATCCAGAATGGGCAGAGGATTTGGAGGAGGAGACCGTTAAAGACAAAGAGGAAGGGGAGGCTGATCAGTCCTTGGCTGAGGATTCAGGTTCTGAAGAACCAATGTCAGCTTCTCAATCCCAGAAGTTGTTTATCCAATCCTTGACCGAGATGGTGAGAGCTGGATTTAAATTACCTCTGGTACAGGGACCGGGACCCTCCTATTCTACATTAGGGTCCTTGCATCCTCAACCAGGTCCCCAGGCGTTTCCTTTGCATCCTTTATTGGAACAGGTAATTTTTGCTGACTGGGACCACCCGGACAGGACATACTTGCCTCCTAAAAAGGTTTCCTTTTTTATATTCTACGGAGGAGAAATTCAAGAAGAAGTGGGATACACCTTTGGTTGATGCTGCCATTTCTTCAGTGAATAAAAGTCTGACCTGCCCAGTGGGTAATGCCCAGGGATTTAAGGATCCGGCAGACAAAAAGCTGGAATCCTTACTAAAGGCTTCTTTTTCAGTAGCTGGGTCAGCAGTACAACCGGCAGTTGCAGCTATCGGTATTTGTCAGATATTGAAAGACCAATTTAAGAAATTGGTCAGAAACCTGCCTGTTCCAGAGGAAGTTTCTGACGAACTATCAGAACTTCCTCGCGCCTTATGTTTTGCGGTAGATGCATTAAAAGACTCAATTCAGCAGATGTCTTGTTTTGCGCTACTCTCAATCCATATGCGCAGGGTACTGTGGTTAAACAATTGGTCGGCCTAGATGCCATGCAAAAGGCTACTGGCTTTTCCTTTTCACGGTGAGCGTCTTTTTAGGGAAGATTTGGATAAATATATCCAAAAGATCTCAGGCGGAAAAAGCTCCTTGCTTCCAGTTAAGAGACGGGGTAAGCAGCCTTCCTTTAAAATTCCTAATGCTCCTGGGCCGAGTGCCTCTTCCCCTAAAAGGTATCAACGGCCTCAGCCACCTACCTTTAAGAAGCATCAAGGTCAAAAAAGACCTTGGACCCAGAAACCAGCCAAGACCAATTCCAAGACTTCCTTTTGAAGGGGTGCCCCCACTCCTGCGAGTGGGGGCAGGCTGCGGTGGTTCGCAGATGCTTGGGGAAAATTGGTTCAGGACAAGTGGGTCATTTCAACCATTTCTCAAGGTTACAAAATAGAATTTCGGCATTTTCCCCCGACTCTGTATTTGGTATCCAGGGTTCCTTCAGACCTAGGGAAAAGGAGGAGCCTATTCCTGGCTTTAGAACAACTGGAACAGCAGAAAGTAATCATCAAAGTTCCACAAAAGGAAAGATTCAAGTAGTTCTATTCGAACCTATTTACAGTGCCAAAGCCAAACGGAGAGGTAACCCATCTTGGACCTCAAATCCCTCAATTCCTTTTTAAACGTCCGAACCTTCCGCATGGAGTCGGTTTGTTCAGTAATCACTTCCTTGAGAAAAGGAGACTTTTTAGCGTCCATAGACATCAAGGACGCATACCTGCACGTACCGATTTTTGGCCCACATCAAAGATTCCTGCGGTATGCAGTAGAGGGGTATCATTTCCAGTTTGTGGCACTTCCATTCGGTCTAGCCACGGCCCCTCGAGTCTTCACAAAGGTTCTGGCCCCAGTGTTGGCTTTCCTAAGGTCTCAAATCGCGGTGGTAGGATACCTAGACGATCTTTTGCTGAGGGATCAAGCTTACTCCACCTTAGTAGGAAACATTGCGACTACGGTCTGTTTCCTAAGGTTGCTAGGCTGGATTCTGAATTTGAACAAATCAGCCCTTCGTCCAGCTCAGGCCTTAACCTATCTGGGTCTGATCTTGGACACAACTCAAGAAAAAGTATTTCTACCTCCTTTAACCTCCCTGGCGGTATGATTAATTTGGATTTTAGGTGCTGAAAGCGGTACAATTATTTTTCATGGAAATTTGGCATTTTATATTGTAGGCCTGTAATTCTTAACAATAACACACTTAAATCTGTCCAAACAAGAGTCTAGTAGATATCCCGGGTATGATGAAGTTTGAAACACAAAAACATAAATTATAATATATTAAATAAATATAAATAATTAAAAAAAAAATAATATAATAATAATAAAATAAATTTCCTCACGATTCACTATCGCTCAATTCTGCAAGTGTTCTAATTTACTATCGCTGTTTTCTAGCTAATCTAAAGCCACTTTTGACATAAAGGGACACTTTTTGGTTGCTATGGACAATCTCCAGTTTCCAGGTAGAAAGAACAGTACATATCATATAAAACTGCATGCAGGGCATGGGCCAAAGCACTGGGGACAAAAGTGATGTGAAATGATTTCATACAGTACTGTAATCTGTAAGATTACAGTACTGTATGTGTTATGGTTTTTACATTTTTTTTTAATTTGCCGCCAGGCTCCGCCCCCATGCATCGCGCCGCTCGCAGGGAACGGAGCCTGGCACAGAGAGGCTTTGGAGGAGACACAGCCAACGGACACTGCGGGGGACATTGCAGGATCCTGGGGACAAGGTAAGTAAAGCCGCACCAGGATCCTGCAATGTAATCCCGAGTTTGGCTCGGGGTTACCGCTAATGGGACTGAAATTTAACCCCGAGCCACACTCGGGATTACCGTCAGGGAGGTTAAGAGTCAGTTCTATAATGGAGCTGGTTCAGAAGGTCAAGGGGACAAAAGGTCCTTCGATCCGTCTATGCATGAGGCTTTTCGTCAAGATGGTGTCATCTTTCAGTGAGGTCCCCTATGTGCAGTTTCACTCCAGGATGTTCCAAAGAGCTATCCTGGAAGCTTGGGACAGGTCGATTCAATCCTTGGATCATCCCATGTATCTATCCCTACAGGTAAAAAGGGAACTCTCTTGGTGGTCAAAGACCAGCAACTTGAACAGCGGGAAGTCTTTTCCGCCAGTCACCTGGAAAGTAGTAACTACAGATGCCAGTCGTCTGGGCTGGGGAGCAGTCCTGGAGGAGGCTTCCGTTCAGGGATTGTGGTCTCAGGTAGAGAAGGCCTTACCCATCAATCTGCTAGAAATTCGGGCAGCTCGCTTAGCTCTCCTATTTTGGACATCCAGACTGCAGGGGTTCCCTGTCTGAATCCAATCCGACAACTCCACGGTGGTGGCGTACATCAACCACCAAGGGGGTACCCAGAGCCGGGCGGCCCAAAGGGAAGTAGATCAGGTATTAACTTGGGCAGAGAGACATGTACCGTTTCTGTCGGCGGTGTTCATTCCAGGGGTGGACAATTGGCAAGCAGACTATCTAAGTCGCAGTTACTTCCAGGAGAGTGGTCTCTTCATCCCGAAGTTTTCCTTCAGATTTGCCAGCATTGGGGGGTGCCAGACGTGGATCTTCTAGCATCCAGATTTAATGCCAAGGTAGACAGGTTTGTGTCCAGGACCAGGGATCCACTTGCTATCGGAACGGATGGACTGGTAGTTCCCTGGGACAGGTTTTCCCTGATTTATGCGTTCCCTCCGATCCAGTTGCTGCCAAACTTGTTGTGCAGGATACAGAGGGGGCAGAATACAGTGATCCTGGTGGCCCCGAAGTGGCCCAGGAGGTCCTGGTATTCAGAGATGGTGAGGATGGCAGTGGAGGACCCGCTGTGTCTCCCAGACATTCCAGATCTGTTATCTCAAGGCCCTGTATACCATCCTTCTTTACGGTCGCTGAATTTGATGGCTTGGCTGTTGAGACCAGGATACTAAGGGACCGTGGTATCAGGGGTTCAGTCTTATCCACTCTGATTAATGCTAGAAAGTCAGTTTCTAGAAGTATCTACTATAAGGTATGGAAATCATATATTTCCTGGTGCGAGAAAAAGGAATGGCATCCTCGCAGGTATGCGATTGGGAGGATCCTTGCCTTTCTTCAATCAGGAATTGATTTAGGCTTATCTTTAGGAACCATTAAAGGACAAATTTCGGCCTTATCAGTTTTTTTCCAGAGACCAATTGCATCCCATTCTTTGGTGTAAACCTTCGTCAAGGGGGTACTGCACTGAAAACCGCCGGTTAAACCTCCCTTAAGCCCTTGGGACTTAAACTTGGGACTTAAACTTGGGACTTAAACTTGGGACTTGGGACTCTGCAGGTTCAGCCCTTTGAACCGATTAGGCATATTGCTTTAATCCTATTGACCAGGAAATTGTTTTTTCTGGTAGCCATAACTTCAGCTAGAAGGGTGTCTGAATTGGCCGCCCTTTCATGTAAAGAACCGTTTCTATTTTTACATCAGGACAAGGTGGTGATGCGCCCCCGTCCAGATTTTTTACCGAAGGTGGTTTCCAGGTTTCATTTAAATCAGGATATCATTTTACCCTCCTTTTTTTCCAAATCCTAGGTCTAAAGAGGAAAAGTCGCTTCACTCACTGGATGTGGTGAGAGCGGTCAAGGTTTACTTAAACATGTCAGCTCCTTTTCGGAAAACTGACTCCCTTTTTGTCCTGCCAGATGGTCCTAAGAGGGGACAGGCAGCAACTAGTTCAACTATTTCTAGGTGGATTCGCCAGCTCATTATCCAGGCTTATGAGTTAAAATGCAGGGTTCCACCTCAATATTTCAAAGCTCACTCTACCAGAGCAATTAGTACATCATGGGCAGTGCGCCAGCAGGTGTCTATGGCTCAGGTTTGCAAAGCAGCCGCTTGGTCTTCAGTTCATACGTTCACCAGGTTTTACCAGTTGGACGTCCGATGTCAAAGGGAGACTGTTTTTGGCCACAGCGTGCTGCAGGCGGATTAATAAGTCCTGGGCCAGAAGGGGATCTAGGAATACTGTGTTCCCTCCCCTCAAATGCATTGCTTTAGGACATCCCAGATAGTCATTACTATGGTGCTCTGTGTCCCGTGATGTACGATAAAGAAAAATGGATTTTTAAAACAGCTTACCTATAAAATCCTTTTCTTGGAGTACATCACAGGACACAGAGGTCCCTCCCCTCTTTTCTGGGATCTTCATTGCTTGCTACAAAACTAAAGGTACTTCCTGTATGGGAGGGGTTATATGGGAGGAACCTTCTTACTATTGGTTGCCAGTGTCCAATCACCTAAAGGTAGCATATAACCCAGATAGTCATTACTATGGTGCTCTGTGTCCCATGATGTACTCCAAGAAAAGGATGTTTGCATTGATTAGAACTGTTCCATTGCCTTTAATGGGGCGTGACTTGTAATATGTCTTTGAAGTCACATTACAAGTCACAGCAGTGTGAACTGGCACTTAACATACATTCCAGATTATAGTCACAGCATATTTCACAATGCATTCCAAAATGCACTTTGCAATATATTTATGGCTGCAGAAATATATTGCTAAATACAATTCAGAAGTACATTTAACATATATTTCTGAATATATTCACAATGCATTCCAAAATGCACTTTGAAATATATTTATGGCTACAAAAATATATTGCTAAATGCATTCAGAAGTACATTTAACATATATTTCTGAATATATTCACAATGCATTCCAAAATGCACTTTGAAATATATTTATGGCTACAAAAATATATTGCTAAATGCATTCAGAAGTACATTTAACATATATTTCTGAATATATTTGCAGCATATTTCACAATGCAGTCCAAAATATAGTTTGAAATATAGTCAATAATATATTCACAAATATATTGAAATATATTTTTGAAATATATTGAAGATGGCCAAAATTGTAGTATTTCAAATATATGTCAATATATTTGGGAAAAATATATTAAGAATGTTTTTTTAAAATATATTTAAAATATATTTTTCTTCCACGTGGGTACTGTGGAAAGCTTTAACATTTTCTATTGCATGCTGCACATACACTGCAAGGGTTTACTACTTTTTTTCCCTAGAGGACAGGAGAAGCACTTTTACTTACCTGATCCTCCACTCCCCTGTGCATTGGTCTTGATCATGTCTGGATCCTAGACTGCTGATTCGTAGGGGAGAAGAAGCTGCAGGCACTGGTCTAGCATCACAGAGGATTGGCAAAGTAAATCTTCATTTCTGTCTCCTCTAGACCTAAATAAGCAATCAACCCTTGCACTGGCTTTGCAGCCTACATGTGCCTTTAGAGAAAGTGAATACTTACCTCTCCTGCCACCCATGCTGCCAAATGTCTCTCCACCTGCTGAAGTTGTCCTCAGAAGCCAACACTTTGTGGAATGTAAACCTCCTGGACCCCTGCAGTACTCAGATGTTTCTACTGCTCATCCCTTCATCACTGCTGTATGCTGTAGGCAGTGGAGGATTAAGGTGGTCATGGGCCCCTAGGCTACTTTTTGTGTGGCCCCCTCGTAAGCATGCTTTACCAGAAAATAAATTATTTAGCGCCATGTGTAAAAGGGTAGACCTATATTACATGCCTCAAGTGCAACTCTCAGGTCTACAGCCCAAACACATTCAGACATGAGCCTACTAAAAAACAGCAATGCCACAGAAAAAAAAAACATTCAAAATACACCTGCAAGCTGGTAACAGATTTTACCTTTCTAAACCAACAGTTAGGCCAAAAACGTCTGCAGCAGCTTCTGTTTAACTGAGGCAAAAACACAACATCCTGACAGAGACCGAGATTGAAATGCTGTGTAATATTCCAATATGATAAAAGCCATACAAATACCATAAATACCATATTTGTGTATGTGTTACTATCTCACTACACACTACATTACTCACCTAGTATTGTTTGTTTACACATTTACCCACATACATTTTGGGTTTAATTTCCATCATATATCAATAAGTGCTTGCACTTCTCCGCAGCCCTGCCCTTAATTATCTGTCATGACGATCTTTACATCACCTACCATATTCCATACTAGATACCTATTTTATCTCATATATATACATTTTTTATTTTCAACACAACCCTCCCTGGTCATTTCTCAGGGTTAGAGAATATTTTTTGATGCTTAGTCTGGTTTCAGTATGTCTGCTGAGACTCATGCATCTTTTTATATATATATTTTTTCTAGACATGGCTATGGATACACTCTGACCACCAACCACATGCCTCCTGCAGTCCGTGCTATGCGTCCTGAGTTCTCCTGCTGCGACTTCTGGTTGCCACGTCCCCTCAGCCCCCGGACCGGCATTGTTTAATGCCGCCATTTGTGACACCCAGTGTTTTGGTGACCTGCTCCAGCCCAGTGGTAAGTATGAGGTCGTTGTTTCATTGACCTCCCTTGCCAACTCACCCTTACCCCGATTTATTTAGTCACTTATATATTTTCATTATTTCCAACATTTTTGTTATAGACACATGAATCATGCATCGGCCCCTGATGAGCGAGAAAAGACTCGCGAAACGCGTAGGGTACCATCGATGCTACGTGTACGCCCATATTTTTGGGTACCTGAAGCTGGTCACACACTGCTTCATTTTATGCATATGTATTATGTACTTTACCAATTTATATCATGTATGTGCACTTATGTACAGTGTTTTTATGGATGTATATATCAAGCGCTATGAATTGTAGTTGTTTTTTACGTATGCTTAGAACTAGGCCACTATGCCGGGTAACGCACATTTATTGCTGTTCCCATGTGTTCTACACAGCATTCTGTGATCAATAAAACATTTTATTGCACCTATTGTGGAAGTGTCCCAATCTCTCCCACCTCATTTAAAGTCCTAGGGCTGCTTTCCTTTTTCTTGTTACAAATACCATAAACAGCAACAGAAGCACATAAAAGCAAGCGATAGGGGGCGTGGCTGGACACATAGAGCAGGCAGACGTGTAGTGTCTCAGCTCCCTGATCCCTCGGCTCTACAGGACTTTTCTGCCGATCTCTGCCTAAAAGGATCAAATGGGGAAGGATAAGTATAAGGAGCAGAGGGGGACAGGGGGGTCCCGTCCTGGGGGAGATTTGGGGTGGTTTTTTACCCGTTCTTTGGCCCGGCCCAGTGCCGGCCGGAATCCAAGATGGCGCCAGCACCTCCGTCCCCCACCAGCTCTGAACCAGCCCTGGATTCACTAGCTGGCTCTCAGGCATGCCACCCCACTCCAGGGACACAGGATCGCCCCTCTAGACGCTCCAGGAGCCAATCTAACACATCCCTGGGATCAGAGGATGGATGGGACTCACAAATAAAGTCCCTGCATAGCTACATGCACTCTCTCCCCACAAAGGCTGATAGTGAACAATGTTTTAAGCGCATTGGGAAAACCTATAAGCAGGAGATCACTGAACTTAAAAAGGATATTGGGGCCCGTTTTGAGGATGTAGAAGCCACCGCTGATGGGCTTCACTCCGCGGTGCAGGCACATGAGGAAATACTTAACACCCACACAGTCATGCTACAACAACTTGCATACCAGCAAGATGACATTGAAAATAAAAATAGACACAACAATATCCACGTACGTGGAATTCCTGAATCCGTGGAACCCAAAGATTTAAAGGAGGCGATGACAGCCATCTTCAACCAGTTATTGCAACTGCCCAAAGATAATCCCCTCGAACTTGACCGAGTTCACAGGACCTCTGGCCCCAGGAAACCTGACCCCTCATTTGTGCGTGATACACTTTGCAGAGTGCACTTCTATAACATAAAAGAATCCATCATGCGTGCTGCTAGCACTCAGGACTCTATTCTCTTTTATACTACCCCCGTGATGCTCCTACCTGACCTTTCACGCCAAACTTTAATCACGCAGAAAGCTCTGAAGCCCTTTATGCAATTGCCACAATCCCGCCAGATGAAATATCAATGGCGCTTTCCTTTCCAGCTGCGGGTCCACCACAAGGGTAAGACTGCCATTTTCCGCACCCTCGGTGATCTTCCAACATTCCTCGGCATACTGGACTTATCTCAAGTCTCCATCCCGGATTGGCCCTTCACTCCTACTACTCCAGGCCTGCCATATTTGCCTCAATGGCAAAAACAGAGTCGCAAACAACGTCCTGGATCCTCATCGCACAAATATCCTGATGATTGATGTTGTTTTTTTCTTTTCCTTTGTGAGCAGGATCATCTCCTGCATTTACTCAGAATCCCCGAGTACGATCATTTCAGGTCCCACCTGTTGCTCTCTTCACTGATCACCTTCCAATAGGTTGCTACTGTTGGCAGTTATGTTCATGTGGAAGGTCTTTTACCATATGCCCACTTTGGGTCTTATCTATAGAAGACACTTTGTTTCATAGTTCGGGACTGGAATGACTGATTAACAACACTCAAGAGTCAACTCAACCCGGTTTAACTTTTCCTGTTATTCATTCCCATGCATATACCTCCCTCCCTACGTATCGTTTTGCACAGACTCTAACTTTTGATTTACAGGAAAACATGCACCTGATAAAAATGGTTAATTGCTCTCCTGGCAAGAACACTTCATATACTTGCATTATTATCCTATGTCCTGTTCATATGTTATACTTTATGGTTAATAACTCTTTTCCCCCATGACAGGTTATTTTGTTTATACCTATTCCCTGCCCTGTGGAGCCCGGGGCCCCGGGAGCCCCTTCATGCCTACCACTAACCCCCTCTAGGCATACTCGGTGCATATTCCTCGCACCGTACTTTGGTTTTCAAATGTTCCCCACAATACATTTCTATGTATGTTGTATTTACTTAATTATGACCAACACCCCAGAGAAGCGCAGCCAGATTCTCTACCATTTCCACAAACAAAAAGCTAACATCCTGCTATTGCAAGAGACGCACTTCCGTACTGGCTCATTACCCACAATTCGCAATCGCCACTATACTACCTGGTTTCATAGCACTAATCCTCTAGCTAAATCCAAAGGGGTTTCCATCGCATTTCACAGATCTTTTCACCCTGAGGTACTTGATTCCTGCATTGATATCAATGGCCGTTATATATTTCTCAAATTAAAATTCAATAATTTTCTCTTTACAGTGGCCAATGTATATGCGCCCAATGCTGACCAGGCTCACTTCCTTTCCACTACTCTAACCAGACTGTCCTCCTTTGGGGGTTCCTGTGTCATCGCCGGAGGTGATTTCAATGTCGCTCTGTCCCCGTCTGCCGACATGTCCTCAGGTAAGTCATCCATATCCACCTCCTCGCTCTCCCACATCAAATCCCTTTTACACTCCCATCATTTAGTTGTTGTCTGGTGTATACACCACCCCACAGATAGGGACTACAGTTATTTCTCCATAGCCCATAACTCATACAGCAGGCTAGATTATTTTTTCATCTCGCAGTCCCTCTTAGATTCTCCATTGCAAACCTCTCTGAGACATGCCCTCTAGTCTGACCACTCCCCTGTGTACCTATCCTTTGCTTGCCCTCCACAATCGCGTAGAGGGGCATCTTGGCGTCTTAACAACAATTTATTATGGGACTCAGTGTGCATTGCTGAAATTACCAAAGCGATCCAACATTTCCGGTCTGACCATTCTTCAGACACCACCACCCCACTTAATCAATGGGAGACTCTGAAGTGTGTGATTCGGGGCGTACTCATACAAAACAGTTCTCAGTTAAAGAATAAGATTAGATCAGATGATATCAGGCGCCTCTTGACCACCATTACGGACTTAGAATCTCTTCACAAACAGACTCTAGACCCGGCCACTTTTGTATCCCTCTCAAATGCTCGTCGCAATTTGCTCCAATTATTAGACTCCCACTCTCTCATAGCCAGGGATCGTGCCTGCAATTACCACTACTCCTTAGCCAATAAGTGTGGCCAACACCTAGCATGGATCATTCACCCTAGACCCCCCGTCACCCCATTCCCTTCATCACCAAATTAGACCAGACCAAGATCTATAATACGAAAGGAATATGCTCCTCATTCAGGAACTTTTATTCACGACTATATAATCTTCCACAGGCTGCCCCATATGACCCGGCATCCTCCTCTCAGGATCCAATGCAGGCATATATTGCTGAAAGAGCGCTGCCTACAATTAACCCCCAAAAATCCTCAAATTTAGACAGACCCCTGGCAGAACCAGAATTTCTGGGTGCCATTAAGGGACTAAAAATAGGTAAATATCCTGGCCCAGATGGCTATACCCCGCGATTTTACAAGACTTTCGCTCTTCTGTTAACACCATTTCTGTCTAAGGCCTTCAATGCCATCGATGACACAACCCTTCCCTCCATAGACCTTCTATCAGCTAATGTATCTATTCTCCTGAAACCTGGTAAAGATCCCTCCCA
Source organism: Aquarana catesbeiana (assembly GCF_042186555.1). Taxonomy (NCBI): domain Eukaryota; kingdom Metazoa; phylum Chordata; class Amphibia; order Anura; family Ranidae; genus Aquarana; species Aquarana catesbeiana. The sequence continues at coordinate 185,371,500 of NC_133332.1, forward strand.
ATGTAGTAGCTATCGCCCCATCTCATTATTGAATATAGACCTAAAATTATTTGCGTTCTCGCCAACCGTATCTCCCCTTTACTTCCAGGGATAATCCACAGGGATCAGGTCGGTTTTGTCCCGGGCAGGGAGGCCCGAGACAACACGACCAAGACCATACATCTTATCTCTTATATCCAACGTCACTGCCAACAGGCTTGCCTTTTGATGCCAAAAAGGAATTTGACAGGGTCAACTGGCGTTTCCTGCGACTTTCCCTTGAGCAAATAGGCCTGGGATCAGCCTTTATCTCCAAAATCATGTCCCTCTACTCACATCCCTCTGCTTCGGTATTAGAGAATGGCACATCATCAGAAGCGTTCGACATATCAAACGGCACCCGTTAAGGATGTCCCCTCTCCCCACTTCTGTTTGTTATTGTAATGGAACATTTGGGGTGTGCCATCCGCCAAATGCCTCCATACAAGGTATACAAACTCCATCTGCACACCATAAATTGTTTATCTACGCTGATGATTTGTTAATCTATGCAAGACAGCCCCACATAACTCTCCCTTCCCTTTTTTCTGAATTCAAACGCTTCGGTCTATTAGGTAATTTTAAGCTCAACATCTCCAAAACAGAGGCCCTTAACATTTCGTTATCTACATCTACCATGTCTTCACTTCACTCCAACTATGCTTTTCAATGGCAGACCAAGGGCATCTCCTAGGGTGTAACAATCCCTGCTAACCTCTCTAATCTTTTTACACTGAACTATATTCCCCTCCTTTCCCGTTTATGGAAAGATTTGGCTTCCTGGGGGGGCACAACTCTACCCTGGTTTGGTCAAATTAATACCCTCAAAATGGACACCCTACCAAATTATTGAACCTTTACCAAACCATACCAGTCATCATCCCCAAATCTTTTTTTTCTACTCTGCGCTCCCTCTCTATCCATTTTATATGGAATAAGGGACTCTCTAGAGTCAAATACAAGCTACTCACACGCCCAAAACTACAAGGCGGCACAGGCTTACCGGATTATGAGCTCTACTATAAAGCCACTATCATGGCTCCCACCTTAGAATGGTTCTCAGGACCCTTCCAAAAAGCTTCATTGATGGTTGAGCAGGTCTTATCCCCTGTTGATCTAAGGGCTCTCCTGTGGGGTTACAGGGACAGCTTCTCGGATCTATCATGCTCCTCACCTCTGACCTGAGCTGCCCTTGTGCTCTGGTATAGGAGAGGACTATGCGAGATTCTCTCTTCAGATCCATCCCCTTATCATCCCTATTTGACAACCCGGCTTTCCCACGGGGCATAGGGGCTCACACGGTGGGTTTATTTTAATGCTCCTCCTGGCCTCAGGCACACGCCTTCATACACACGAACAGCGGGACCCCGATTGTCCCAGAAGGGACGCGCAACTGGCTCACTGCCTTACACTTAACAGCCTTTACCAAGCAATTATTCCTTTCAACCCAGATCCACTATCCTCTTTCTGAATTCAAGCATCTAAGTTCTCTTCAGGAGTTACCCAGGCACTTACTCTCCCACATTTACGGCCTGATTCAGGCCCTCACACAAAATGACTTACCCACTTACACCAGGATATGGTTGGCAGACTTGGGACAGACCCTCTCCAGAGTGGATTGGCAGACTGCATTCCACTTTGCACATAAGTCCTACATCTCTTGCTACTCACAAGAGAAGAACTTCAAAATCATGTCTAGATGGTACAGGGATCCTGCTACTCTACATAAAATATTCCCATCTACATAGTCTACCTGTTGGCGCTGCACTGCAGCCACAGGCACATATCTTCATGTCTGGTGGGAGTGTGATCGGATTCGACCCTTCTGGAAACAGGTATTTCAGGTATATGATAAGATTTATGATAAATCTCTGAAATTGACCCCTGAGATAGCCCTTCTTTCCATATTACCAGGATTAATAACATCCCAAAAACGGTGCTTATTGCGTTTTTTTCCATCGGCGGCCCGTCAACTCATCTCCCTTTTTTGGAAAACGACCGTTACCCCCTGCTATCTCTCTGGGTCTCCACGATGAATGACATCATGCGAATGGAGGAGATGTTGGCGCTAGACAATAACACATACGAAAAATATACCATTTTGTGGTCTGCCTGGCGGCGCTTCGCCTCCTCAGACACCCTGGCTGAAATGCTTCCTGTATCTCGGAGCATAGCTCCCCCCCCCACCTTGATTCCTACCCAAAATCAGAGGATGAGCCTCACCTATTAAGTTGATGTCCTTCTCTTCCAGTCTCTTCCAGCAGATCCCCTTCCCACCCTTCTTCTCTCTCACTCCCTTCTCTCTTCCTCTTTCTTTCCTCCTCAAACCTCTTTACTGTATTGACATAAAGTGCTTGTATGACTATATACGAAATCTTGGGCGCAAGCATTGCTGTGGGCGATAGCCATTTTGCTTGCTAGTTGCCACTTTTTTTGTAAACAATATGTCAATTATATCTTTGAATTCCCTGCTTTTCCTATCAATAAAAAATATATTCAACCCTAAAAGCAAGCAATAATCAACAGCAGAACAATCATACCTTCCAACGGCAGGAAGTGCCAGCATCCATCGGCGCAGCCTGTCCATTGGACACCTCCGCAATCCAGGAAACGGACCAGACTTACTCCCAGGATATCCGGCAGCTTTTACCAACATGCTTGTTCACTATGTACCTTTGTGAGTACCTTTTTACAGTTTTATTAAACTCCATGTTTTTTACTGCACTTAGAGTGGTGCCTTTGTTTCATTTTCAGAGTGCATATAACACACACCCTAACATTAAGAGGGAAGTTTCAGGAAAAAAAAACTTCCCACAGCCCCCCTGCACAGTACACAGCCCCCCTGCACAGTACACAGACCCCTTTCCCTGCACAGTACACAGACCCCCTGCACAGTACACAGCCCCCCTGCACAGTACACAGCCCCCCTGCACAGTACACAGACCCCTTTCCCTGCACAGTACACAGACATCTGCATAGTACACAGACCCCTTTGCCTGCATATCACACAGGCCTCTTTCATTATAAAGCTCCCCTGCATTCCCAGTAGACACCCAGCCTCCTGGGAAAGAATACTGTAAAGTTGAGAAAACATCACTGCCAGCCCTTTCTCATACACCGCTCCTCCTCTGTCACTCATTGTAAATCAAAGCTTCTAAATAACTCAATTAATGCCATTCTTCGTGACCCGATCATGTGACTGCTCTCCTCTGCTGTTTCATTGACTGTCACATGACCGCTCTCCTCCTGCAATCAAAGGCTACACTCGGGAAGGAGGTGGAGCGGGAGGAGGAGAGCGGCCAGACAGAGCGGCTTTAATTGAGGTATTAAGAGACTTCCATTTACATTAAGAGTGACACACGAGGAGCTGTGCATGAGAAAGGGCTGGAAGTAATGTTTTCTCAACTTTAAAGTATGCTGGCAGCACTGTCCCAGGGCCAGGAGAGGTGGTACAGCTGGCCTGACACCCCCCCAATGGGTGGCACCCGGGGCGGACTGCCCGATCCCCACCCCCTGTTGGTAAAAAAACATTTATCGGCATATTTGTATAACACGCAGGCATGGTTTTTATTCTACATATACATAAATATATGTAGCACTAACTCTCGGTGGAGCTGCTGGTTTAAAGCGGGCTGTTACCTTCACTCTTGATACCTCTGTTTCACCGCTACCGGGTCTAGGGTCCCATTGAGTTTACCTCTGGATGATGTAGGCACCAAACACTTGAGTATATTTTCCAATGCTTTATTGAACAAGTAATAAAGGAAGTAGCAGGAAAGAGGCAGAAGGAAAGTTGCAGGGAAGCTCAAATACCTTTCCTTAGTATTCTTTAGAACATTCTTTGGAATTGAACACTTGTAGTTGAATGCAATCCCCTTGTGGGATTCAATCTTTGCCCGCCTGGATAGGCCTCTCTCACTTGTCTAGCAGCCAGTACACAGCACGAACAAAAGTCTCTGCCACAGACTTGTTTGGAATAAAACCCATACGATCCTCTGCCACAGGATGTATTGGTTTGCAATGAATGTCAGACACAGTACTTGAACGTTTAAGCCAACCTGGCAGTACTATGCAGTAAGATTACTTCAGGATACATCCTCCAACCGAGTCACCAGGCCCCTCTCTAGACCAGCACTCTGCATGATCCTTGATCCTTCCATGACGGGTCCTCCCCTGGGATCTCCTCGGTTGTCCAGCTTCTTCACTCAGGATAGACAGCTCAGGACCATTCCTCTGCTGCTGTGGTAGGCCCCAGACAGGTTTCTGGGCCCACCCACACGCTGCAGCGACGTGGGCCTCCGGAACGGAGGACCACGAGGTGGTACTCTTAAGGCATACCTGTGGGCCAGGAGGGCCAGCAGGTGGCTGAAAACGAACCCCTAAACATGGTGTCTGTCCCATAAATACCCTCTCCAGAATGCAACTCGGAGGACCACCTCCACCGAGTTGTCTCCGGGACAGAGGAGCATTCATACGCTTCAACACGTTGCCTTTCCAACACCAGCCCATGGTGACAACGACACCCACCGGCACAGTGTGGAACTTCACGCAACTCAGCCAAGCTGGAACAGAGGCAAATCTAACTTCACCTAACAAGTAACCCACAAGATTTACCTATCAGCGGTAGATTAAAAATCTACCAGCGCTACATATATATAAGTTAATAAAAATATCATGGCCAATCGGGGGCCCTTGCACAAGTGGGGCCCTAGGCTGCAGCCTAGACCAGCCTGTGCATTAATCCTCCCCTGGCTGTAGGGATGTATTAGTAAGCAGCATAAATCATTGGGCTTTGCAGGGGACTAGGAGATTGACGCTTTTGAAATTGTTGGCTTCTATTGAAGACTTCAACCAACGATTTCTCTTCAACGGAGTGATTTTTGGTGGAGATGGTGACAAAAGAGGCAAGTATTAATTTTCTTCTATACTGGTGCATGACTTCAGTTTGGTAAGAGGTTTGCTTTAAATCTAAGAAGCAGTATAGCAGATAAATAACATTCCACCTAACACAGGAATAAGTTTTGATTTTGGTTCATTTTTTGTAACATGTATTTGTATCATGTTGTTATTTCCAATAAGTTGCATGAAACTGTTTTCTCCCTATATTTTGCTAGAATAAGCCTATTCCACCACCGAGGACAAAGAAAATACAAACAATTCAATGAAAAGGGATCAGCTGTGATTGCAAAAGGATTGTGCAGTGCTGACATTTAGTCATTACAACATTGCAAAACAGGATACAATAATAAACTGGAAACACATACAAAAGGTTCAATCATCACAAAAGTGTACAATCAAGCAGAGAGTGACAGACGGGAGAGTGATTCAAAATACCAAAGAGAAAACCAACATACTGTACACAAGGAAAGGAAGCCAGACCTCTCTTCGGATACAGGCTTACACACTTCTATCCTATGGCAGAGACAAAAAGGCAGCCACAAAATGTAGTTATTAGCCACATTTTTTCCATTTTCTCCCAACATCAGTAGAAATACAGTTATCCCAAAGTACACTTTGTTAAAATATGCTAAGCCAGGTTAGAACTGGTGAAAAAAAGAAAAATGTTTTTGTAAATTGAGTTGTTCTAGCAGAGGGGTATTATTTTGGGTGCCAAAATGTGTGTGCTTAGAAGCCCCTGAGCAGTCACTTAGCTGATAGGAGAATCTGTCTTAAGGTTTACTTTTAATTTTGTAGAAATCTTTCAAAAACAAACAGTAAAGTGAGAAAAGGCCTGGATTAAATCTAGAAACAATGCAAACAGCTAAATACACAGTTGAATTGCGTATATGGGAGCTTTTTACCTGTCAAAGAATTTGTTTTATTATCCAGCCTAGTCCTGATATTTACACAGCCTTGCCAGACAGCACAGCTGGGGTGGTGACCTCCCCTTTGTCTGCTGTAGCTCGGCACAAACCCTTGGTCACCTCCCTGCTCCCAATCTGTGACTGGAAAGTCAATAAGAAGAACACTAATGCCCCGTACACACGGTCGGAATTTCTGACAGAAAAAGTCCGATGGGAGCTTTTCATTGTATATTCTGACCGTGTGTATGCCCCATCGGACTTTTTACGTTGAAAATTCAAACAGACTTAGATAGAGAACATGTTCTATATTTATCCAACGGAACAAATTCCTATCGGGAAACCCGCTAGTCTGTATGCTGTTCAAACATACCAAAAATGATGCATGCTCTGAAGCAAGTACGAGGCGTCATACGTGTTGTCCCGTCGTACGCGTTGTACGTCACCGCGTTTTTGATGGTCCGAATTTGGTGTGACCGTGTGTATGCAAGAAAGCTTGAGCGGAATTCCGTCGGAAAAACCTTCAGAGTTTATTCTGATGGCAAAACCGGTCGTGTGTACAGGACATAACAAGGTCATCACTCTCTTGCTTTTAGCATATTTTTTTTCTTTCCAGCACATACAGCATACAGACCATTCACTGTCTGACTGCTACTGTACAGATATTATTATTATTATTATTATACAGGATTTATATAGGGCCAACATTCTGCGTAGCACTTTACAGTGTTAGGGAAGACAGTACAATTAGAATACAATACAATACAATACAATACAATACAATACAGGAGGAATCAGAGGGCCCTGCTTGTTAGAGCTTACAATCTAGAATATTACAATAAGCTGATATTTAGACAGGTTTAGGAACTTACCCAAGTTGCATCTAAAAATGTATGCAATAGTTTTAGTGAATACATAACTAGCATGCATGACTGCATTTCTATGTTTCTTAACCTCCCTGGCGGTATGATTATTTCAGATTTTAGGTGCTGAAAGCGGTACAATTATTTTACATGAAAATTTGGCGTTTTATATTGTAGGCCTGTAATTCTTAGGAATAATTCACTTAAATCTGTCCAAACCAGAGTCTAGAAGACATCCCGGGTATGATAAAGTTTGAAAAACAAAATCATAATTTATAATATAATAAATAACTATAAATAATTATACCAAATAATAATATAATAATAATAATTCAATAATGTAATCAAATCAAAAACACTGAAATTTGCTCAGTTGCAGAATTGTCACTGTTATTACTTTTCAGTGTTTGATGAAGGATCTCCCCACAAATCACTATCGCTCAATTCTGCGAGTGATTCTAATTTATTATCGCTGTTTTCTAGCTGGTCTAAAACCACTTTTGATGTAAAGGGACGGTTTTGGTTGCTATGGACAATCTCCAGTTTCCAGGCAGAAAGAACAGTTTTTATAATATAAAACTGCATGCAGGACACTGGACAAACCACTAGGGACAAAGGGGATGTGTAATTATTTGATACAGTACTGTAATCTGTAAGATGGCAAAAGATGGTAAGATTACAGTATACTGTATCTATACTGTGTGTTTTACTTTTTGAATTTGGCACCGAACTCCATCCCCGTGCGTCGCAACGCTCACAGGGAACGGAGCTCGGCACTGTGAATCGAGCGAGACATGGCAGCTCACAGATCACAGCGGGGAGACATCGCAGGATCCAGGGGACAAGGTAAGTAACATCTACATGGATCCTGCGATGCAATCCCGAGTCTGGCTCCGGGTTACCGCTTTTGGTATTGAAAATCCACCCCGAGCCAGGCTTGGGAATACCGCTAGGGGGGTTAAATTCAACTTTATATAGCAATCAGCCCTATATATCCTTGAAACTAACCCTATACATGTGCCGGTTTAAAGTGGTTGTAAACCTTGTAAAAAAATTCCAAAAAAAAAAAACCCTGCAAGACAAAGGCATAATGAGCTAGTATGCATAGCATACTAGCTCATTATGAATTACTTACCTGAGATCGAAGCCCCAGCAGGTCCTCATTCACTGCTCCGGCAGCCGGCATCTCTCCGGGGGGTTACTTCTGGGTATCGTGACTCCGGCGCTGTTATTGGCCGGAGCCACAATGACGTCACTCCTGCGCATGCGTGCGGGAGCCACCGGTAACGGCACAGTATAACTGAAGCAAAAGGCACGTACGTGCATTAAGTGCACGTACGTGCATTAAGTGCACGTGTGCCGATGACGTTGGCGCATGCAAATACAGGGATGATACCATGCAGGTTTAGGAGATATCCAGTGTAGCTACAGGTAAGCCTAACTATAGGCTTGCCTTTAGTATAAAGTGGTTGTAAAGGGTTTACAACCACTTTAAGGCAAGGGGCTTTGCACATCATATAGAGCTAACAAATTTTCAGTAAGAATAGGTGCTTCAACTGTCTTCATATTTGACATGGCTGTTAAGCATACCTCCTAACTTTTTAAGATGAGAAATTATGTAGTTATAGGACACACCCCCTGCCACGCCCCTTTAAAGTAAAATTATACAAAAAAGGTAAGTGAAACACACAGGTGCATTTTTTTTACTGTGGGGAACTTCCCCCCAGTAGCTGATGTCACACGCAGTTTCCACGGGTTTGGTTGCTCCTCTCCTCTGCAGGATTGGCTGTGTTCCGTCCCGGCTCCCCGCCGTATTGCAGCATGGATTAGAGACACTCTTGGGAACTTGCCTTTGCCTAATACCACACTTCTTTTACACACATCCACCTGTGTAGAGCATTGTTGTGTATTGTAATGCAAGTGGTTACTTTTTCCCTCTTCAATTTGAATAAACAGTTTAACTTAGCGGCGCTCCTCTCTTTGTTTTTTTTTTTTGTTTTTTTATTGTGCGGCTGCAGTGGGTCGATCAAAGAAATGAACTTCTTCCAGTGCGACCGCTATAAGGCGTGCAGGGTATAGCATTGCATATTGCAGGTTGTATTCTCTGAGCTTTTTTAACATCAATAAATGTTGCGCGTTGTTTTTGCAGCTCTGCTGAAAAGTCTGGGAATAGGGACACTTTCGAATTATCGATCGCCATGTTCCCACTCATGGTTCTGGCCTTAGATAGGATTGCATCCCTGTCTTTGTAGTTTAACAACTTAAACAAGAAGGCACGGGGATGATTACCTGGTGGTAAAGGGCGTCAGGGCACCCTGTGTGCCCTTTCAATGGTAAACAATTGGGAGAAAGCGTCTTTGCCAAACGTGGAATTGAGCCATTGCCTATAAAAGCTATGGGGTTTTTACCCTCCGCCTTCTCAGGAATGCCCAGGGTGCGTACATTGTTGTGCCTCATGCGATTTTTCAAATCATCTAAATGTGCAGCATGTTGAGCAGTGAGGTGGCAGTTAAAGTTTAAGTCCCTTTGTATAGGAGCCATGTCGTCCTCCACTGTGCTCATTCTGCCTTCTGAAGCAGATGTCCTCTCCCTCAGTTTTTGCATATCATGGCTCACACAGGGGTGGATCCAGAGTCTAGTCTCGGGAGGGGCACTGCCAGAAAATACATTTTTTGGGGGGAATTTATCAGGGAAATGGCTGGTGTTGGCGCTTCAATCATCACAGCACTATGGTTGTTATGGTGTCAGAATGATTGAAGCGCATTTTTTCTATTATTACATTATTATATAAAATGAAATAGTTCAACTCACCATAATGCAGAGTCAGTGGGAGCCCCAAGCGTGTCACTTGCCACGTTGCCTGCCACCAGATGCGGACTGTCACTTGCCACTTCACCTGCCACTCGTTGCAGATTGTCACTTGCCATGTCACCTGCCCCCAGATGTGGATTGTCACTTTCCTGCTACAATTGTCACTTGCCACATTGCCTGCCACCAGATGCAGATTGTCACCTTGCCACGTCACCTGCCACACATTGCAGATTGTCACTTGCCACATCCCCTTTCACACATTGCGGATTGTCACTTTCCACGTCACCTGCCCCCAGATGCAGATTGTCACTTGCCAGTTACAATTGTCACTTGCCACGTCACCTGCTACCAGATGCGGTTTGTCACTTGCCACGTCACCTGCCACCAGATGCGGATTGTCACTTGCCACATCACCTGCCCCCAGATGCGGATTGTCACTTGCCACGTCACCTTGCCACCAGATGCGGATCGTCACGTCGCCTGCAACACATTGCGGATTGTCACTTGCCACGTCACCTGCCACCAGATGCGGATTGTCATGTCACATGCCACACATTGCAGATTGTCACTTGCCATGTTGCCTGCCACCAGTTGCATATTGTCACTTGCCACGTCACCTGCCACCAGATGCAGATTGTCACTTGCCACATCATCTGCCACACGTTGCGGATTGTCACTTGCCACATCATCTGCCACACGTTGCGGATTGTCACTTGCCTGCTACAGCTACAATTGTCACTTTCTGTTTCCCAGAGGGTGAGGCAGCAGATTACCAGTCAGGCAGCAGAGAGATGATGTAATCTCTCTGCTGCCCGTAGCTACCTGCACAGTGAGGGCGGAACTGCAGGGATGCAGGGCGGGCGGTGAGAGATGATGTCATCTCTCTGCTCCCCCGCCCGCCGGCTCCCTGATTGGCCAGCAGCCCAGCCGCTCTCTAAATGTCACCCGCCCACTCTGACTGTCACCAGCGGCCAGCCCGGGCGTCCGCTCTCACCCGCCCACCCCACTGTCAGGCTTAGACTGTCACCAGCCCCCCCCGGCCATCCGCTCTTACCTGCCCACCCCACTGTCAGTCTCAGACTGTCACCAGCCCCCCCGGCCGTCCACTCTCTCACCCGCCCACTGTCAGTCTCAGACTGTCACCTGCCCGGCCGTCCACTCTCTCTCTCCTGCGGACCCAGCTGCCTGCCCTCTCACCAGCATTCTCGGAGGGGGCAATTGCCCCGTTGCCCCCCCTGGATCCGCCCCTGGGCTCACATAGGAAATCTCTGTCTTCACCCCTTTAATCTCATCAGAGAGTGCTGTAATGGACAGATTACACAATGTTAGAGCTGAGAAAATGTCCCTGAGGGTGGGTTCTGACTCCTCTATGTTAAGAGGGATGCTTGTGGCCCAGTAAAAATGTCTTTAGGAATACTCACTGTGTTCCATTCAGGAGACAATCCTCCTGCATCCTCCAATGGGACAGTGACATCCACTTCTGAATGGCCCCCCAGATGCTTCTCCTGTGTTAGGTACAGCGTGCAGGGCATCTTTGTTTGATTTTCCCCCAAATAGGAGCTTCTGAGCTGCCTCTTTGTATCACTCCTTGGAGGAGCACTGCGGCCCTGCGCCATCTTGGCATGTGTCATCCACGGCACTTTCCTTTTTTGAGCCTCCTAGACATCTCAGCGGCAGCTGGGGGGGGGGGAAATCGATTGTGTGGCGCTATTGTCAGGGTACTGGCACTGTATTTTGTGGTTTCGGTTTGGTCTGATAACGTGTTTCACAGGATAAATGCACAGATGTTCGGCGGAGAGGGAGACAAACACGTCCTTCTACATCCGCTGCTTAGCCACACCCCCAATGACTTGCCCATTTAATAGAAAGTAAAAGTCCTAGAAAAAAAATGTCCTAGACAAATTATATGCACACACATTGCAACAAGAAAGAATAAATTCATGCAATGTAAAAGCACACTGCTGTAAGGGAAATCTGAATGCATGAGTACAGTGCAAGCCAACCATGTACAGCAGAACATAAATGGCAAGCATATTGTTAGAGTGAGAACTTTTTTATATATATTAAAAAAGGTCATTAGTGTTAGAGCATGCTACTGTAAGGGAAACTGAACTGTAAAGTAAGTATAAATACAAGGTATTGCACATGGCATCCACTAAATTATGTGAGTATCAGGGTTAGGGCTTCTGACTTTGCCATGTGCCTCATTATAGGAAATGATAGGAAATCTCTCCAATAGGAACAAAAACATATTTTAGCAGCGTAAGGAAAGTTATTTTTTCTGACAGTATTTTTATTGCTGTTTGTTCTTTTCCATCCTAGTGACACATGCACCAGGATGGAATTGATTCTGTCAGAATCAATTCCATTGATTCTCTCAGAAAGTTTAACTTCTCTATATTTTAGGAAAAATAGCTCAAACTGCACTTTCAACCATAAAAAAAGGCAAACCCCTATAAAGCACAGTTAAAAATGTTCTTTATTAGGGCATTTGGATGGTTACATGAATAAAAAAATATAAACTTCTTACAAAACAGAAAATACTACAAACAAAATATTAAACTATATTCCACGAAAAAAAAAATCAGTGGATCAAACAAAATGAGATCAGCAACTTTTCAACTTTTTCATCGTCATGAAGTAACACATACTACCATAAAATAGCAAGTCAGGACCCAAGGCCTTCATTTCAAAATCACATATACAGTTTTTATTTTTGAAAGCCCGTGGTGTGTGAACACACTCCAAAAACTTCACCCAGTGAAAAAAAGTGCACACACATAAAGAGTGAAATGCACAATGGATGTACACAAGTCCTCCAAAATTGAAGGACCTTGCTCTGATCCCCCAGGGCGTTAGGCTCCAGATGGGGACTGGTGTACTTATACTTGGTCCATCTGGACGAAAACCAGCTGGACCCCATTCTTTGGAGGGTCTGCCGAAACAGACCCACCCAAGTACTAGGTGGGGCTCTGCCTGAAGGGAGACCCTATGAGAGAGGGTTAACTAAGCCAGAAGGCCATGTCCACCCCCTCCCAAGACTTACAGGGCAGGCACGAGGACCTATACCCTATCAGTCACACGTGCAAAAATGTGTACAAACAAAAAAAAAAGACAAAAAGGGTGACAAACAAGGGCTTAATCACCTTAATACAGGGCACTTACACCCCGTTCCTGCCCAGACCAATTTTAAGCTTTCAGCGCTCTCACATTTTGAATGACAATTACTCAGTCATGCAACACTGTACCCATATGAAATGTGCGTCCTTTTTTTTCACACAAATAGAGCTTTCTTTTGGTGGTATTTAATCACTAGTGTTTTTTTTATTATTTTTTGTGCTATAAATAAAAAATACCATAAATTTTGTGAAAAAAATGCCTTTTTCTTTGTCTGTCATAAAATTTTGACAGGTACTCAGGTATTTGTGTACTAAGATTAACTGTTACAGGTACTCAGGTACTCGGCTACTCAGATGGACTGTTACAGGTACTCAGGTACTCAGATGAACTGTGTACCTGTATTCAGGTACTCAGATGGACTGTGACAGATACTCAGATGGGCTGTGACAGGTACTCAGGTACTCAGATGGACTGTGGCAGGTACTCGGGTACTCAAATGAACTGTGACAGGTACTCAGATGGACAGTGACAGGTACTTTGATGGGTAGTGACAGGTCCTCTTTATTGGGGGGGCAATCAGTGTGGTTGGTGTACACTGTAGGCGGTAACGAGATGTTACCACAATCTCCTTCTCACACACAATTGGTGTGTGAGGAGGAGAACCCGGTAACATCTCGTTACCGCTCTGTGTTTACATTTAGTGATCAGCTGTGAAAGGATCACAGCCGATTACGTGGTAAACAGCCGCCAGCCAATGGCTGTTTACCAGCATCAGTGACGAGCAGTGTTCCCGGGAACACGCTGCCACCAACGTGCATGCGCAGCGCAATCACGTGCATGTGCCGTGCAAAGTGGGGTGGTATCATCTGTGATCGGCCGAGACTTCATTATGGCCAATCCCATGGCAAACAGCCATGCCCAATGGTTGTTGACCCTCCTCGGTGGCGAGCGGTGTCTCTGTAACACGCCGGCACCGAAGGTACAGGGCTGCGCGCACACGATAGCGTGAATGCCCTGTTTAAATGGACGGACGTCATATGACGCCCGCCCAGAAAGAGAACCGTGCCGCCTGGCGGTCATATGACGGCCAGCCGGCGGCAAGCAGCTAAAAAGAAAGAAGTGGGGGAAGGAAGTAGAAAAAAAATCACATACAGTTTTTGCTAACTGTTCCAATTCCAGGACATCACCTGTAACAAAGCTAATTGACATCTATTTGCTGTACATCTCCTAGATCATAAAGCTATTGTGATGTTAATTTCACTTGCAATTTTTTTTTTTTTTTTTTACTGAGCACAAATTGCAGACACTGACCTAGTAGGACAAGAATTCTGAAAATGTATATAGTGATAATTATGCATTTGGAGATTATATCAATGTTGGAGATGTATTTTCTACATTAATTTTTTAAAATAAGATTTGCATGACCAAGAAATTAAGTGTAGGAGTGGCCAGCATTTCTTTGTAGTTTTGAATAGTGGTTTCTACCCAGGTAAATACTTACCTGCAGTCTCCTTCCTGAGATATTTAGTGAACGACCTTGCACAAAACCAACTAAAGCCATAAAATCCTGACAAGACCATGCCACTCTTGGTGCTCATTTCAAGGGGTGGATCTATGTTCTACATAAATTACAAAGCCATTCAAAGAAATGAACATTGGGGGCAGGCAAAGGGCCCAACTGAGAACATTTTAAAAACTTTAGAAAATATTCGTTCTTCTTTTGTCTATGAGGTAGATTTAGTGGCAGCTATTGGTGGTGCTGGCAGCCTCTGGTTTGAAAATGACAAAGGTGTGCACTACATAATGGATGAAAGAAGGTAAAAAAATTAATGGTTAATGATAGATGTGCTGTGTGGTCATCTTCTTTATCCTTCCTAACATAGTTGATCCACTCTCCCATTCCATTGTAAAAAAATTTACAACCCTTTAAAACACCAGTTTTTATGTGAAATGCCTCATCAAAGTCTGAATTATTGTGGTATTTGGTCCTCTTCTACATACTTTTCTTAGTCAGTAGTTGAAGACAATTAAGTAGCACCACATGAGCTTCAGGACTGAAAAGTAAAGCAAGCCAAACAGTTTCTAAAGTCAAACTACTGTTTAAGGATATTAGGCCTGATGAAATTTTGTGACAACTTCCGGGAAGTTGACAAATTATGGAGTAGACTGGTTAAAGATGTTTCATCATTTTTTTTTAATTATGAAAAAATCATCAATTTACGTATTGATACAATTTTACAAAAAATTACAATGTTAAATAAATATAACTTTTTTACTCACCATATAATCCATTCAGCACACTGCTTGATGGTAATTAAGCAACCTAAAGTTATGCCAGCTACAGGACAATAGGCACAAGCAGCTTAAAAGGCCAACCTCCCGTGAAGTTGTAACACCTCCCTTATCTCACCTTTTCAGTTGTAGTAAACAATCTAAGAAAAACACATATAACTTACTGTATGAGGGGAGGGAGCTGTGTCCGTGTACTCTGAGGAAATAATTTTAGTAGGATTGAGTAAACAAATCCTATTTTTAGAATGTTCATTGAGGGACACAGCTTAACCACTTGACGACCGCTGCACGCCGATATATGTCGGCACAATGGCAGCGGTGGGCAAATGGGCGTACCTGTACGCCCCCTTTAATTGGCTGGGCTAGCGGGCCCCGCATACAGCATGACCGTGCCCGGACGGACTCGATGTGTCACGATTGTGTCACGGAGCCGCAGATTGGGGAAGTGCATGTAAACAAGGCATTTCCCCGTTCTGCCTTGGGACATGACAGAGATCACTGCTCCCTGTCATCGGGAGCAGTGATCACTGTCATGTAAGTTGAAGCCCATTCCCCCCACAGTTAGAATCACTCCCTAAGACACACTTAACCCCTTGATCGCCCCCTAGTGGTTAACCCCTCCCCTGCCAGTGTCATTTACACAGTAATCAGTGCAATTTTATAGCACCGACTGCTGTATAAATGACAATGGTCCCAAAATAGCGTCCGCCATAATGTCACAGTCACGTTAAAAATCACAGATCGTCGCCATTACTTGTAAAAAAAATAATAATAATAAAAATGCCATAAAACTATCCCCTATTTTGTAGACACTATAACTTTTGCACAAACCAATCAATATATGCTTATTGCATTTTTTTTTACCAAAAATATGTAGAAGATTACATATCAGCCTAAACTGATGAAAAAAATATTTTGAGGATATTTATTATAGCAAAAAGTTAAAAAATATTGTTTTTTTAAAAAAATTGTCGCTCTTTTTTTGTCTATAGCGCAAAAAATAAAAACCACATAAGTGATAAAATACCACCAAAAGAAAGCTCTATTTGTGGGAAAAAAAGGACGTCAATTTTGTCTGGGTGCAACGTCGCACGACCACGCAATTGTCAGTTAAAACGACGCAGTGGCGAATCGCAAAAAGTGCTCTGGTCAGGAAGGGGGTAAAATCTTCCAGGGCTGAATTGGTTAAAGAGGAAGTAAACTCTGCAGTCCCTATGGTGCTTTTCGTCTATTTCAATTGAATCACCTTTTAGCAAGCATTACATAGTCTATTCAAGCCAGAATAGCCTATTACTTACTTTATTTTCAAACTTTTAAAAATGTTGTCTTCCGGGATAAGGCGGTACTATCTTTAGTACTGTCATCTTGAGTCTGTGTAGAATATAATGTCCGCCCTTTCATGTTTCTTGCCATAATCTTGCGCATTTGCGATCTAACATTACTGCACCGCCACTCATACACGGCATGTTACATTGTTTTTGTGCTTTTGTATTTACCCATTCTGGGTATATGCATGCCTGTCAGTCCTGCTCCAGCTCTCCTCTCCTGATCGTGCTCTCGGATGCAGTAGGTTTACTCCACATGTGACGTCACATGGGGAGTTCCAGGTTGCACTAAAAACTCTGCAGTCTCATGAGGATAGGCCAGTCAGTGCTGTGTTGCTGGGAGAGAAAATCCCATTCTTGGCACCCTGTCAATGGAAGGACCACACACAAAGCATGCCGCAAATGGGGGGGGGGGGGGGGGGCGCATGCATTGGTGACGTCAGTAAGCTTAACAGGACAGATTACAGAAAAACTAAACAGGTAAGGAGACATTTGCCAAAAGCAATCAGTGTTTTTTATAAAGTTGTGTGGGAGGGTTTACAACCACTTTAATGATATTTAAGCAACCTAGGGGCGACCAAAAGCAATGCAAACACGAGTGTGGGCACCCCAAAGAAAAAAACAGGAAAACCAGTCCAACAAAACAAAACTAAGGTAAATAGAAAACCAAGGGTACTAAACAGCTGCTTGCAGAATCTTTTGACCAAAGCTAGCATTTGCCAAAACAGACAAATTGACTATATAGATGTTTGAGAATGCACATACAGATGACCAGGTCATTGCTGATGCTGAATAGAGGTCTGGTGATGAAAAAATGCAAGGAGCATTCATTGTTTTAGTGGAGTGGGCTAAAACAGATGGAAAAAGAAACACTTTATCATGCAATTTATAGTCCTACACAAATATTATCTGAAAGCTGGAAAACTACTTTCTGGAATAAAAAACAGAAAATGCATCTGCCTAAAGAAAGCAGAGACCAAGAGGTAAACCCTCACAACCCTGCTACATTCAGGCAATTATTAGAAATCCTCTTAGGATGAGTCAGACACAGAAAGGTATCACAATGTTTTCATAAAAAGGTAAATGTCAGAAACCAATTTTGGTAAAAAAAAAGGAGGTTCTCGATTGGGAAACAACTTTTTCCGAGGTAAGGTAAAAAAAGGGCTCTTTACAGGACCTTGCTGATAACTCCATAACATATCTGACCAAAATTATGACAACAATGCCATACATGATCATAACATCAAGAAGTTTTGACTAATAGGTTCATACAGGGGTCTTGTAACATCAACAGTGTCAATTTAAATTTCACAAATGGAGTTGATACCTAATAAGGAAACTCTTTCCAATGGAGAGTGCATTCCCTGTGTTCAGATGTGTTAGGAACATTGAGTGCATGACTGTTCCCAAACCACTGCAACTTGTGAATAATATAGCCTAGGGCCTGATATACTGTTTTACAGCAACGCACACTCTCTACTCACACTAATGCACATTAGTGTGAATAAGCATGCACATCTGACACTAGATTTGGTGCCAATTACCCTATTTAAAGCACAGCACACTGAGAAAAAGATGCTGAGATCGTCAACTCCTCTGACCGATGACATGACCTATATTCTGCTATTCAAGTGTTTGACTCTGCTTACCTCTGGGTTCTGCTCTATCCTGATAGCCTGTTGCTGACCTTGGATCATATTCTGACTAAGCCACCTGCCTGCTGTCTTGGTACATATGCTGCCTGCCTGTTATTGACCTTGGCCTGGACTTTGACCCTACCTTGTTACCTCTACTACCCAGTCATTGCTGACTTTTCTCCTCCTGACTTTGAATTGCTAAAGAGGTCATGGCAGGATATTGCCTGTGAGGTGTATGAGGATTGGAACAGGTACTCAGTCACACAGAAAGAAAGCAAATGTAAGTGTTCTATGGACATATCTTTGAATGTATATGCTACCATTTGCTTGTTAAATTGACACTTCTGCATATAACAGTTCTTGCTGTATTGTCACTATGCAATTAAACCTTTTGTAGCATTGCAGTGTCAAGAATTGCAAGGACAGGGAGTTTATGCGTTTAGAAAATAGTATATTTGGGGAGCGTGGCTTGGCGCTTGATGGTGACAGACGCACACTAGCAGAGCTCCGTGAAGGAACCCGGCCTGCAGCCAGACACCTTGCTTCCAGCGACCCAGCTATGGGCAGAAAGCTGTACCAGACCCCTCAGACTAGCCCTAAACGCAGCACCGCTGCCTCCAAAGCCAGAAATATTCCGGATCTCTTTAAAAACCAAGCGATATCCCACAGCAGCATGGCGGGACACAAAATGGCACGGACGCAGCGAACGGAGGAAGACTCCAGCGAGGACTCTTTATCCACTGCAGGCGACTCAGGTAGGGGCTACTCCCAGACAAACCAACCCCTGACCTACGCAGACATGTCGGGCTTTGCAACGGACATAAAGTCTACATTCTCTGCCGCCATTACCGACCTGAAGTCTAACCTGCTAGTATTAACTGACAAGCTGGCAACAGTAGAAGCCAATGGGAAACACAGAGATAAGAGGCTGCATAGACTGGAAAATGTGGCAGTCTCTCACTCCTCTCACCTAATTGAGA
The DNA here is from genome assembly GCF_042186555.1 of Aquarana catesbeiana. Taxonomy (NCBI): domain Eukaryota; kingdom Metazoa; phylum Chordata; class Amphibia; order Anura; family Ranidae; genus Aquarana; species Aquarana catesbeiana. Next base: position 185,390,347 of record NC_133332.1, read on the forward strand.
TGAATAGACACCTCGAGGATCTGGATAATAGGGGAAGAAGGTGAAATATTAGGGTGAGAGGTATCCCCGAATCTGTAGACACAGCACAGATAATCCCAGCCCTACAGAGAGTCTTCAACACCCTCCTTGAAAGACAGGAAGACACTGCCATTGACTTTGTACGGGCACACAGAGCTCTCAGACCCAAAGGCCCTGACACCGCTCCCCCAAGGGACATAATATGTTGCTTACAGAGCTTCCCTCTAAAGGAATCCATCATGAATAAGGCCAGGGGCAATGACAGCATTGTATTCAATGGAGAGACTATTATGCTGTTCTATGACTTATCCCAAATAACTTTACGTAATCGCAGGGCTCTGCGACCCCTTCTTGACAAGCTGAGGGTGAGTGATTTGAGATACACGTGGTGCTTCCCCTTTGCCTTAACTGTAACGCAAGCAGGCAAGCAGCATGTACTGCGCACTCCCTCTGACCTGCCCGACTTCTTTGAATCCCTACACATGGAGCCTGTAGTACTGTCTGAGTGGTATCAGGAATTTCTCCTTCCAAGAGCCGAAGGGGGCCCGCACAGATCGCCCCTTTCCTCACCAGACAAGAGGCTATCCAAAAAGACAAGATGCAACCGAGGATCTGGCTCTCATGGAGGCACTCCCAACTCCAGACAGGCTGCTCCTAAAGCCCCAGAAGAGGACTAAGGCGACCCCAATGACTGGTGAGCAGCAGCGCTTCACTTTGTCAGAATTCTCCTGGCACTCACTATGGGGACTTACCATTACATTGGAACTACATCCACTTGGAAATGACATTTAGACACCGTATGTGTCATAATTTTGCTCTTCTCTTATATTTCTGGATCTGCAAGGAGGGACTGTTCACCCCATCTTTCCAGTGTCTGCACAATGGTAGTAGAGGCAGCTTTAACTTACCTACCCAGCAACAATCCGTTGACTGAGTCTGGAACAGTTTTTCGTTTTCACTTTATTTTTCTTTTTTGTTGTGTTTTCTCCCTCCTAACGGAAAAGGACATAGACACCAAGACACCGCTTCAACGAATCTGACAGACCTACCTGAAGCAAAGCAGCGCTAGTTGGGAAGGGATGGTGGGTTGATGCCACAGAAAGGCTCAAAAAGTCATCTCTGATGGTCCTCTACAATCTCAGAGGGTGATCTGAGATCTACTACTATTACAGTTGTAATATGAAGCCAATTGCAAGGTTTCTTTCTTTTTCTTTTTGTATTGTTCCTCATCTGTGGCGCCTGTTGGACGCGGCGGTTTGGTCATTTTAAATAACTATATAGGCCAGGTTCCGTTTCTCACTTTTTGGCTGTGCTATATATATTACATGAAATTTGGTTGTTACATTTAGTATATCTCATTGATATTATAGATTGACTAGGAAAAGTGTTTAGGTAACAACCTCTGTTGCCTGGAAGTAGCCTAGCTTCGTTACCTCAAAGTGGTTCTAGAGGCTGGACACAGTCTCTGGACCCACTAACTAAATACCATAGGACAATAGTTACATTCTGAGGTGATCTGATTACTCTCAATTGAATATTTCTCTTTTTTTACCACCTTTTATTCCTCTTCACCTCTTTCTTACCTCCCCCTCCCCCCCACCTACCACTCAAAAAGTGTTCTGATCAACTTTAAGTCTTCATTGCAGATACCTCGTGGGAACTTGTGCTCGTGGGTTCTCCAGATGGCTTACTCTTCCTTGGGTCACAGCCCAATTGTCATATCACACAATGTGAAAGGGCTGAACATCCCGGAAAAACGATCCACGTTGCTAAGAGAACTAAAGAAAGGTAGGCCGCACTTTGCTTTTTTGCAGGAAACCCATTTTCAAACTAACAAAATACCAAAAATGACCAGCCCATATTTTGTAGAAGCAATACACGCTACAAACTCGGTGGCGAAGACCAAAGGAGTATCAATTCTGATCAGTAAGGAAGCCCCATTCAATCTGACAGACAAATTGACCCAGAAGAAAGATACATTTTCCTGAAGGGCACTTATGCAGGCTCCCCGATTACCCTTGCAAATGTATATTTCTCCAACTCGTCACATGTAAATTTCTGTCAACGTATGAAACGGGCGTTATCGGACTTTGCAACGGGTTGTCTAATATTGTGGGGGGACTTTAATATACCACTTAATCCACTCTTGGACACATCCACAGGGAAGACTTGCATAACCTATAAGATACTAAAAAAATTCAAGCTTCTATTACACTCACTACACTTAATTGACACCTGGCGGTTTTTACACCTGACAGATAAAGACTATACCTTTCACTCCATCCCACACAACCGCTATTCCCGTATAGATCATTTATACATTTCCCAAAAAGACCTAACTAGAGTGACAGAGGCTAAAATAGGAATTCAGTCCCTATCAGACCATGCCCCCATATCTTTGACGATAATAGGGAACACAACCACAACTAAATCGGCCTCCTGGAGACTTAATGCATCTCCCCTGACTGATGTAGAACTACTACCCAAAATTAAGAATAAGCTTAAAGAATTCTTCCGTTTGAACAAAACACCAGGAGCAGACCCTCTAATGATATAGGGAGCCCATAAATGCACGATAAGAGGAGACTTGATTCGCATGGGGGTACATCGCAAAAGACTACAGGAGGCTGAAATCAATAAACTGTTAAGACAGATTACCTCACTGGAAACAAAACACAAGCAATCTCTATCGGAATCCTCCGCTAGTAATCTTCTGGAGGCCAGGAAAAATCTACAACAAATCCTAAACACTAAAATGAAATGCCTTCTTTTTTTCCGGAAAATGGTATATTATGAGGCAGGAGATAAATCAGGCAAGCTTTTGGCTAGGGCCTTACGAGAACCACACAACTCTAAACACATTTCGGGAATTAGAAACGTGAGCAGATCCTTAGACGTTACAACAGAAGACATAGCCAGACACTTCCACACATATTGCACAGAATTATATAACTTGCCGACACAACGGAGACCCCCAGGTATCCCAGCAGATAGAACACAGGCCATACAAGAATATTTGAAACATAGTGGGCTACCACAACTAAAAACAGAAGATGTAACCCAACTAGACGCACAAATTACACCAAAGGAATTGCAAAAAGCTATCAAAGCACTCAAACCCGGGAAGAGCCCAGGTCCAGATGGTTACACTGCCATATACTATAAGACTTTTATCGACATACTCATGGACCCCCTGCTAAGAGCCTTTAACTCCTTGACTGACATTAGACCCATTCCATCGGATGTCCTTTCCGCACACATTACGGTAATACCCAAACCCGACAAAGACACAGCAAATTGCTCAAGCTATAGACCCATTTCCCTATTGAATATCGACATAAAGTTACTAGCCAAGATCCTTGCAAATAGACTTTGACCATTGCTAGCAGAAATAATTGGCCCCGAACAGGTAGGCTTCACGCCAGGCAGAGAAGTGAAGGACAATATTATCAAGGCGCTCCATCATACTCCCTGCACGTCGAGAGCCTTCTCCTGTCAACCCATGCGGAGAAGGCTTTCGACAGGGTAGCATGGGATTTTACGTTTGCGACATGCGCACACGTGGGTCTAAAACCAAATATGATGGCTTGGATCACAACACTATACCAGACACCCTCGACGAGGATAAAGGTCAATGGTTCACTTTCAGAAAAAGTAGAGATAGTGAATGGCATGCGGCAGGGATGCCCCCTGTCCCCGCTGCTGTTCATCCTCTCGCTAGAAACATTCATAAGAACAATCAATAAAGATGAGTCAGTTAGGGGCATCACCATACAAGACAAGACAGACAAGACAGCAGCATATGCTGATGGCCTCCTATTCTTTATAACGAACCCACACACTACCCTTCCCAATCTCATGAAAGCCTTTACACATTACGGATATCTCTCTAACCTCAAAATAAATCTCACAAAATCAGAGGCCATGAATATCAATTTATCACCAACTATCCTGACAATGACACAAGCCAATTGCCCATTCAAATGGGAATGGACGGCCTTAAAATACCTGGGAGTCTGGCTGACACCTAAAGTAACAATGCTATTTGAGGCTAACTTTCCCCCCTTGCTCCTAAAGATAGAAAGGGATTTAAAACTTTGGAATGCAGGATACTTCTCGTGGTTTGGAAGGGCTGCCATTTTGAAAATGGTAATACTCCCTAGGCTTCTGTACCTCCTGCGGGCATTGCCGGTCAATCTACCTCAAAAACTCTACGGAAGACTGCACACCCCCTCACTAAATTTCCTCTGGGCACATAAAAAAGCCAGGATTAAATTCTCACTTATGACCAGACCTAAGGAAATGGGAGGAATGGGACTTCCAGATTACAGGAAATATCATCAAGCGGCTCACCTTACGAGGGTGGTTGACTGGCACTGCCACGGGGGAGACAAGGATTGGGTGGAACTTGAAAAAAAACTAAGCCCATATCCACTCCTTTTTTCCCCATGGAATCCTGGACTGCAAAGACTCACTAAGTTAAAACAACAACCACTACTGCATACCACATTAGCTATATGCAAAAAAACAGACAAACACCTCACACTGACCCCCCCTCTGAGCCCCCTTACTCCCTTATCTGACAACCCGGACTTTCCACCAGGAGTGAACAGTAAACTTCTCTGGAGACCTCTCACCAACAAGACATTACAAGCAGGAGACTGCTTTCAAAATGGGAAGTTCAAAGATCATATGACCTTAAAAAAAGACAGTGGGATACACAACATGCCACTCTGGACTTACTTCCAGATACGTAGCTATGTAAATGACAAATCCAGATGAGGACACTTTTCTAGACCACTAACTGACTTAGAAAAAGTATGCGCTGATGGGGAACGGTTGCAAAAAACAACTTCCATCACATATAAATGGCTAAAAAACGTAATCCCTGAAACAGAAGACAGATTCAAAAAGAACTGGTCTAAGGCACTCGATCATACAATCACTAACAGTCAATGGACAAAAGCATGCATTCTTGCGCTTAAGTGCTCTATAAGTACTAAGACGCAAAAAACATCCTACAAACTACTTACAGACTGGTATGCTACACCGGCTAAACTGCACACCTGGTGCACACAGACCCCCAATGTTTGCTGGAGATGCGGAGGTGACGGCGGCACGCTAATACATATTTGGTGGCACTGCCCCCTTTTGACCATGTTCTGGCAACAGGTCAGAGACACAATTAAATTAATTACTGAAACTAGAATTGTGTTGGATGCGGCCTGCTGTCTTCTCCACATCGCCTCATTCCCATTAAAAAGATACAAGAATTCGCTAACCAAACACCTGCTAAATGCAGCTAAAATGCTGATATCTGCCCACTGGAGAACCTCACGGGCTCCCACCATCTCACAGTGGCTAGCGAGAGTCTCAGAAATTTGTGAAATGGAAGATACTTTGGTGCAGGCCTCAGACGGAGTGGACAGGTTTCATAAAACTTGGACGCCCTGGTTTGAATTACGCTATTCTGATGCATATAAAGATTTACGAGGAAACTGAGCACATCCTTGACGTATCTCTCTGGACATGGAACACTTGACCATCTTGGGAATTGTATGCTCTTGCTAAACCCGTATTAGATACCCTCTCCTAACCCAACCCTACTCTATTCTCTTTTCACCACTTTATATTCTTTATCTTTACAAACAGAAACATATGGGTATAGAAGGATTTTGAATAAAAATTAAATGTGCCTATACAGGTTCTCAATGTAAATATAATTAAAGATTTCAATTAGAAATTACCAAGACAATGAACCAATAATAGAAGTCAGTTTTGTCAGGAAACTTGTGTATGATGCTTTTTACTGACCTCGAATACAAAGGTTTCGATACGTTACATTACCACTCTCTATCATATGCAATAGACCTTGTATATTTGTTTGTAAGGTACACCTTTATTGTATGTATGTATACATTTCTATACTATTGTTGAAACTCAATAAACTTTGAATGTTAAACAAAAAAAAAGAAAATAGTATATTTGAAGGGCAACCAAAAGCAAAAAAAAAATTCACTTTAATGCCTATTTAAACCCAAACCCAAAAATAACAGTGTTGTAGCTTACCAGTCCTTAAATGTGGTGGCTGAATTAATTTTATTTACCATTTCTTACCCATCGTGTTCACCTGGTAATCCTGCCATTAACATATTTCCTGTCCTAGGGTGAAGACCATACTGAGCAGTGTTTTTACCTTAGGTTAGCAAGTGTGTTAGGACTATATAACACCTTTCTATTTTGTCCATACTAGGGGAAAAAAGCAGAGATGCTAGGGAACAATGCAGAGAACAGTCCAGAGAGGCAGATAGCACTAGAAGCTTTTCTCACAAGATTTCTGGCTGGGTGAACAACTAACTTTTTTTGCACTTGTGGAACAGATATAAAAACACTTTAAAAATATAAGAGACCAAAATGGAGCAAATAAACGTTAGTGTTTGCATGCTCTTTATTAAACCTAAAATCTGAAAAAGTGCTTGTAATACATAGGGCTGACATGAAATTCTGCAAATATTACAAGGAAGATCACAACCTGAGCACTTTGTACCTCAACTAGATGAAACCATCTGAACTGTATAAATGCACACAAGTCACAGAAAAATTATTGAGAAATATCATGGTTGGAATCACATTTTGTTAACCAACATGGCAGAAATATAATGGAAGAGAGTAACCAGAAAGTATTACATATTAAAAAGAAACATTTTGCAACAGCATCAGGCTTCTATAGGAGCTAACCTATGGAAGAAAAAAAGAATCATATAAATTCATACTGGATGTTGGCACTATTCCTGCTACCCTGAGTCATTGTCAATTTAGTCCTTGGCATTTCATGGCGTAGTGCGTTCTCAAACTGGAAGCCAACACTCTGACAAAGTTGTGCAAGGCACATGCTGCTTTGACTTCAGAGATAGCATTTTGTGTGATCAAGTTGATGGGAGTGTGAAATAAATGCCACCTCTTGGAAAATTACTGTTATCCTCTGATGAAGTCACGTGACGTGATGATACGCGTCAGGATTGGAGCATGGGAACTGTCACAGACTAACGATAGGATACGAGCTCTGCGCTCGTGGATGTTTTTTACTATAGCCTTCTGCTAAATGTAACTGTACCATGTTGTTTTTAACTTAATAAACTGATTTATATACGGGATCACGCTATGTGCACTCTCTTCCAACACTCCACATATATTCATCCCATTGTGACGAGCATTGAGGAAACAGGGATGGTTTGAAGACACCCTTTTGAGGTATACGAACTCGGCGTTCGTTGGATTGACGCCCACACTCATTTTACAAAAAGTGAGTGCATCCCCCCTTCTGTGTCCTGTCCCCTTTTTCCACTCTGGCCGCCACGGGGTTATACTATATACTGTCTGCTTATGTTTTTTATATACCATCCTGCACACCCACCACCCGAATCGCCTGAACTACTGGACGGGACCCTTGCCTGCTGGTGATTTGTTATTGGATTATAAGCTGTTGTCTTGCAGCAGTAAGGTGAGCTGCTTGCGCGCACAGAGGTGTCCCCACTGAAGACTTTTTTTCCCTTCCCTGTGGCTTGTGGACTTGCCTTTTTGGAACTGATGACTCATTGTTTGAGCACTTTATACTACAAGGTGGTGGGACTGTTCACCATTTATTTATTTACTTGGAGTCACTAATAAGAATTTGCTGTGTTATCACATATGTGCTAATATGCTACTAGCCCTTTTGCACTGAGGTTTTTTTGTTTCAGTATTTACAATATTTTTTATGTGCTAGTATGATACTAACCCTCATGCACATGGACTTTTTTTTGATTCATATATTTTTATTTGGTTCAATTTTTTTTGTACCCACTCTGTATTTGTCACTCATTTTATAGCTTTTTATACGTTTTAGGCAATTTTGTTTCTTCAGTTTATTCGGATTTAGTGCCCATGAGATTGCACTTTATTACATTTCATTATACTTTTATATTTTGTATAATTTTTTCATTTTGCATTTTTTGGAACTGATGACTCATTGTTTGAGCACTTTGTACTACAAGGTGGTGGGACTGTTCACCATTTATTTATTTACTAGGAGTCACTAAGTATTTGCTGAGTTACCACATATGTGCTAGTATGATACTAGCCCTTCTGCACTGAGATTTTTTCTTTTAATAAGTATTTGCTGAGTTACCACATATGTGCTAGTATGATACTAGCCCTTTTGCACTGAGTATTTCTTTTCTGTTGTTTCAGTATTCACAATATTTTTTATGTGCTAGTATGATACTAGCCCTCATGTACATTATACCTTTTATTTAATTTTTTCATTTTTCATTCACCTCTCTGTACATTTGAGTTAGCCCCTTCCCCTTCCTCTTCCCCCCTTCCCTTTTTTATCACACTATCACCACTCACTTTATTCATACCACTTTTGCCTGTTTGGATCAGACATTTAGATGTTGCAGCAGTGCCCCTTAGCATAGGTATTTCTGACAGCGCAGGAGTTTCTTCATTATTTATCTAATTGAACACCCTACTGTCTACATTCAGAGAGTGACTTGAATAGAGCTTTAACAGGTGTTCACCCTGGGCAAAGGCCTCATACCCTAAGAAGATGAATGGTAGAGCAGGATCTGACATGACCAGTGGTGGACAATTGTCTGGCAGGTCTAGTCCATTTTCAAGAAGCAGCTGTCCAAATGAAGAGTATGTAAAAATTTTGTTAGAGTTATTCACATAGTACACTTTGTCAATTTAAGTAAAATAAAAATGTGCTTTAGCTACTGCAAATAAAACAAATGAAAAATATTTTATATACTTAAATGGCTGCCACTAGCTACTAGCTTTATGATCTGTATGAAATCCCTATGAATTGCTCAATTAAGGAAATTGCTGTGCTCCCAGAAAATATGAGCTGCCTTGGATCCTTCTTCTGTTATTGGTTTCTTTAAGAACACATCTTTCATCATATCCCACTGTTTGGGTGCTCTGGACAATATAGCTTATCATTAATTTCCCTTCCAGAACCTCAAAAGTTTAAACTAGCAAGAGAATGGCCAGTTGAAAGATGCCCACAATTAAATGAAAATTGTAAATATGTATTATATTGCAGTAAAAAACATGAAAAACAGATAGTATAGAGGCATAGATTGTTACAATAGATGTTTAAAGCAGAGCTCCAGTCTCTTAAGCAAAAATTAAAAGTCAGCAGCTACAAAAACTGTAGCTGCTGACTTTTAATAAACCGCCACTCATCTGTCACATGATCCAGCAGTGTGCTTACCCCATCCATTTTCTCCCTATGTCCCCCCCCTTGCCGGTGCCAGTATCTTTATTATGGTCACCCAGCTGTGCAGCTTCACAGCCAGGTGCCCACTGCATATGTGCGAGTAGCGCTCCACTCTGTGACTGGTCCCACAGTCTTCTGGGACCTGTCAGGTCTCCCAGAAGACTTTGGGAAGGAGGGGGGGAGGAGAACTTCCCATTCCGATGGCCTAGACCAGGGATCTCCAAACTACGGCCCTCCAGTTGTTGCAGAACTACACCTTCCATGAAGCATTGTAAAACTCTGACATTCACAGACATGACTAGGCATGATGGAAATTTTAGTTCCTGAACAACTGGAGGGCCATAGTTTGGAGACCCCTGGCCGAGGCTATCAGAACGAAAGTGGGAGCGAGTACCTGTCAAAATCAGATACCCACTATCCCCCTCCTCCCCATAAGCTCCATTTCACAAACAGAAGCGGGGGACCAGACCTTAAAGCGGAACTTCCCCTTTTGGGTGAAGCTCTGCTTTAAAGAATCAAAGGGAGATGAAAAGTGAATCAGCAACTTCTCAGTACATACAGTACATGCAAAAGAACTAAAAGTTAAGATCCTATGACCAGTTCTGAAAATGAGGAAAAAAATAGCAACTTTCAGAAATGTCGTGTCTTAAGCCCAGTTCACACTGGTGCGACATGGGATCCGACTTATGAGAGCACAAGTCGCATGACATCAAATTTATTGTTTCCCTATGAGAGTCATCTTAACTGGTCTGAAACAAGTCGCTCCAACTTTAGAAAAGGTTCTTGTACTACTTTGGTCCAACTTGGGTGCGATTTCAGCCCATAGAATATAACGGACAGGCTCTTTAACAAGGATTCATGTATTATGTGGCTTTTCATAATAAAAATAAAATGTTTTGCAATTTCAGCACAGAGAATTGCTGGGATGCCTCCCAAGTTTTTCACCAACCCTGACCAAGATTATCTCAGCTCTCAATAGGGTCTTAGCCTCCTGAGATTAGGCAAATGGCAGCATTGGCTCCAAGCCCTTTAACAACAGTTTGAAGGTCATCAAGAAGGGCTGCTGCAAGGGGAGCTGCAGGAAGAAAAACAGACAAGTTGATGAAGGTGTTGACAGCCATGTTTGCAAGAAAGGAGCAAATGTTTGCCTAATCAAGCTCCTAAAAAATCCTGGAACAAATGCAGGGACAAATATATTATTTATTTATCCCCTACTCCACCTCCTGACACATCCGTAGCATTTGAACCTGCACCTTTCCCTTCTGCTGGTCCAAATGCCCCCCCAACCAGACCCTACTCTCCCATTATCACAGGAACAGCATTATTTTTACTACATTCACATTCCCGCACTCCTACAGCTATTCCTCCACCCAATACCTAAACGTTCACCCTCCTCAACAATCTGTACATTTGGTTCCCATCCATCCCAGCATCACAACCTACTCCCAAAGTTACTACCAGTGACTGATAGATTTCGCTTTTCCTTTCACAACCATCACATCATTCTTCATCTATTTAACCACACCATAGCATGGGGCCTCCAAAGAGACATACAGTATATCTACCAGAGCTTGCAATGTCTGCAGTCATTAACAAATTAAGTTTATTAATGTTCTTTCTGTCTGTGTATTTTGTTACAATCATTTGGTATATATTTGTTTTGTTAATTTACCTGGAAAAAAGGTTACAAAAAATATATACCATATAAACAATTTTTTCTGCGTTATTTACTGTATGTGTGTGTACATGTCTTTATATTGATTGCTATTGATAGGGTTAGAACTTCTAGAACATGCTTTGGGTCGGAAATCTGTACTCCTCAATAAACTAAAATGGTTTAGTTTAATTTCACAATATTTTTAATGCTTGGGGCCTTTGTAAAGCTAATGCTGCAGTAAGTTGTGCACTGCTATTGTACTATTATTAATATATATATATATATATATATATATATATATACACACACACACACACACACATACAGTACATATATTTTTATGAGGGCGTTTATTTTAATATCTGCCAGTATTGCAGCAAAACAACTGGAATGCTTTTATTTAGAAGATAAGTTCACCTTTGGGAGCATGTTATAAGTTACACCCATATTAAAGGTGTAATGTGGAAAATGCACCAGCAGTTATCCCCAACCCCCCCACCCCCCACACACACGCACACATATCCCTGATCCTCCCTCCTGTGAAAGCGGGCAGAGGTTCTTCAATCTGCACCTGCTGTCAACATTTAATGCCCACACAGCCATGTCATTTATTCACAGAGTTCTTTGAATGAATGAACTACAAGCACTGTCTACCATTATTTTTTTCAAAAGGTGAACTTAGCCTTTAATATTTGAAAAAAAAAAGTTATATACAGTAACAGTCGAGGCTAAAATGTTGATATTGTCTGGCAGCTGTAGAACTCAGCAAAGATGCCAGTCTGGAGCTGTATTGGAAGCATTTGGTATAGGCCATTTCTAAAATGGGTCAAAATACTATATAGGGACCCTAAAGCAAGGGTAAGAATTAATAATACACTATATGGTCCATTTGCGCTATCAAGAGAGACAAGGCAGGGCTGACCCCTGTCCCCTTTATTGTTTGGTATAGCAGTGGAGCCTCTTGCCCTTGCCATTAGACAATCAACAGAAATAATAGGATTCTGTCGGCCAGGAAGAGAGGATAAAATAGCCCTTTATGCAGATGACGCTCTTATTTTACTGGGGGACACCTCAAATTAATTAACGGAACTTATGAGTCTTGTCTCCATATTTGGGCTATTTTTGGGTTTCCAGGTAATTGGGATAAATCAATATTATTACCCCTAGATGAGGTAAAAACCCTCTATTAAATTAAGGATGCAGTGAAATATCTGGGGATAGAGATCTCTTGGGATGTAAAAGACTATATTAACTTGAAATTGAAACCTCTATTAAAAAAATTTAAGGATAAAAGCCGTAGCTGGTGTAAGTTACCCCTGACGGTGATAGGTAGAGCAAATCTTATCAAAATGATTTGGACCCCGCAACTACTTTATGTGTTTAATAATTCACCTATATGGATTACAGTACCTTGGTTTAGAAAAATAGAATCTCTATTTAGAGAGCTGATTTGGAGGAAAAAGCAACCACGTATAAAGTTAACTGCATTAATGCTAACCAAAGAAGAAGGTGGACTGGCGATCCCCCATCCCAAAAATTATTTTCTAGCCTCTCAATTACAACATTTTTATGGTTGGAAAACAGTTTCAGACTCTGATCCTATACAGAGGCTGTTACTATAGGTTTATGAAGACTACCCATTTATTTCCCTATTAGAGTTGAAAAATCAATTGTCTGATAATGGATTTTTTTACGGGAATATTTTTTGATAAGGTATGGCAGGAAATGAGGAGAATTACTGGAATAAAGGGATATACGTCATATACTCCAATATGGAACAATAGTAGCTATATGGAACTGTTGAAACTGGAAGGGTTTAAAATTTGGAGGCAGAAGGGACTAAGGTACATGATACAGTTATTTTAGGAAGATGAGATGAAAACCTTTAGTGAATTAAGAAATGAATATAATATCCCAAACCAAAGATTTTTTCAATTTTTACAGCTTAGGCATGCATTAAAAGCACAGGGTTGATCGCATGAATCAAAGTTTAATAAATCAGTGGTAATAGCCTTGCTCGATAAGACGGAAAGAAAAAAGGGTTTGATATCACAATTATATGATATATTATATGAGAAAACTAAAGGTGCTGTGAATATACCTGCGAGATCAGCATGGGCTGGCGATATAGGGCCAATTTCTGATGAACAGTGGGCATTGGCACTGTCGGCAATACCTTTGGCTTCTCTATCTCCAACTCAAAATTAAACACAACTATTCATCCTACATAGGGCACATTATACACCTGAGAAATTATTCAAAAGGTAACAAAGGGATACAGACCAATGCCCTAGATGTAAAGGGAGGGCAGCCAAACTAATACACATGATATGAAGCTGCCCTAAACTACAACACTATTGGTACAGGGTGGTATCTATGATTAATAATGTATTTGAAATTATGATGTCTATAGAACCGGGGGGAGGTCTCCTGGGTATCGTGGACGAACTAAGAACTCCGTGGAAATAAATGGTATCAATAAATAGAAGTTTATTTCAGGCTCGTAAGCTTATAGCACAAAAATGGTTGTCACCATATGCACCTACAGTAGCAGAATGGAAAATGCAAGGGAAACCATAATTAAGGAAAAATATACCTTTTTACATAGAGGTAGTCTAGGGAAATTTGAAAAAATATGGAGAAGATGGTTTGATATGTATGGATGTATGATGAGAGGGGACCAGACAGATGTGGGAGCGATGGGGAGAGAGGGGGGCCAGGGGTGGGGTTTTTTTTTTTTTGCCTGTCTTTTTTTTTTTATTATTCCCTCTCTATACGTGCTGGGTTGTATGTTGTTATCGTTGTTTATGATGTTTGTATATAAAAGAAATAAACATATTATTTGATAAAAAAATAAATTTATATATATATATATATATATATATATATATATATATATATATATATATAATGTTTGGGGGTTCTAAGTCATTTTCTAGCAAAAAATACAGATTTTAACTTGTAAACACCAAATGTCAGAAATAGGCTTAGTGATGAAAGGGTTAATATTTGAGAAAAAAAAAAGTTATATACAGTAATAGTCAAGGCTAAAATGTTGATATTGTCTGGCAGCTGTGGAACTCAGCAAAGATGCCAGTCTACTTAGAAGTTGCAAAAATATGTGCTGTGCTTCAAAGTTTAGACATCTTAAGGAGCAGCAAAGCTCCTAAGTAATCCTTCTCTGGGAGTTCTTTCAAGGGCATCTGCATGAGATTACAGCGGTGCTTGAGCTCACATGGTTAGAGGGTAGCCTGCCTTATATGTGTCTCCACTAAGGGACTTAAATAATCCACCACCCCCTACACTGATATGAATAATGTCATTTTGCATTTTAAGTCCCGCTGTCACAAAGCAACTTGAAATCCTTTGATACATGTTTTCCGGGAACTAGCATTTGTCTTTGTGCCTTTAATCCTCTTCTGTATTGTTGTGTAAATGCTAATGTACTGTGGCTGATAGTATAATTTTAATGACTTCTGCAGGAATTTCGTCAACATTAGCAAAAATAGGAAATTGGAAAGCATTGCTTCATTTATCAGTTTACATCCTGTTAGGTGTATTACACTGTATATAGGAAGAACCTGCCCTGAATTTTTTGTTAACCATAATTAGGGATGACATAAGTTCAACTTGAACATCGGGTGTATGTTTGCAAACAAACCGAACATATGGGGCGTTCACGGCAAGTTTGAGCACTCCATAATGCACTGCGAGATCCCAGTGCATTGACGGCTGCTGATTGGCCAAAGCATGCACCTGACCTGCATGCTTTGGCCAATCCCAGCACAATCTGCTGTGAGAGCCAAGATTATTTAGTGAAGTGCAGCCAGTTTAGTGTATATATATATATATATATATATATATATATATATATATATATATATATATATATATATATATATATATATCTATCTCTGCCGTCTCTACACACACACATACACATTGTAGCCCATGTAGACTATATATACAGTGCAGGCAATCTATTCATATATATATATATATATATATATATATATATATATATATATATACTGTATACCATGCAGATATATATATATATATATATATATATATATATATATATATATATATCGTTCATTGTGGACTATATATACAGTGCAGACAGTCTGGAGAATATATATATATTTATATATATCTATATATATATATATAGATATATATAGATATATATATTATATAATACAGTGCAGGCGGTGTACAGTATTGTGCAGGCGGTGTACACAGTATATAATACAGATACAGTGTGTACAGTATATAATACACTTCAGGCAGTGTACAATATATAACACAGTGCAGGCGATGTACAGTATCTAATACCATTAAGGCAGTGTGCACAGTATATAGTGTGTACAGTATCTAATACAGTGCAGGCGGTGTACACAGTATATATTACAGTGTGTACAGTATATAATACACCTCAGGCGGTGTACAGTATATAATACAGTGCAGGCAGTGTACAGTAATACAGTGCAGGCAGTGTACACAGTATATAATACAGTGTGTACAGTATATAATACACTTCAGGTGGTATACAGTATATAATACAGTGCAGGCAATGTACAGTATCTAATACAGTGCAGGCAGTGCACAGTATCTTATACAGTGCAGGCAGTGTTCAGTATATAATACAATGCAGGCAGTGTACAGTATATAATACAGTGCAGTGTGTGTGTCTGGAAGGCCACCAAGGAGAGGCAGATGCTCACAGGCCACTAAAAGAGGGCAAGCGGCCCTGTGTCGACAGTGAAAAGTGGTGGTTGTGGACATGATGCATTCTCTGCAGGCGGGGCACACTTGTCGTTTTTTTCTGCTGCTGGTCGTGTTATTGAGTCACAACATGCGGAAGAGTTGGTGGAGTGAAAAACTAAACCGTTTTCATCCTCCTCATCCTCTGTCACCCAGGATCATTTTAGTTTGCCTTCCAAAACAGCTGCCAAAGCGACCTATTCCACCGGCTCCTTATCCACAGTTACTCCTTACATAGCCCCCCCATCATGTACAGAGGAGTCACCATAAATATTTGACCATAGTGTCAGTTATATGCTGCTGGGGGATGCGCAGCAATTTGAAGGCTTCAATGTTGGTTTCCAGGTTGAGGAAGGGAGTAACATGAGCCTAGAGAGAGGGGGCTCCACAAAAGGACAAGAAACTAGCAGTCATGTTCCCCCAGCTGTAGCATACTGCCAAATTTGCTCCAGTGATGAGGAAGGAGGGGACTATGAGGTCACTGACTGTACTTGGGTGCCTGAGACAAGAAAGCAGGAAAGTGAGGAAGAGGAGGCACAACTCCAACAAGGCAGGATGTCCTCCAGGGGACAGCTTAAGGGCAGCCACCCTATTGCATCACACCACAGAGCTCCACAGGTGCTGACTCCCCGCTGACTTCCAAAAGTTCATTGGTGTAGGCTTTTTTCAACACATGTGCAGTAGATCGCACCATTGTTGTTTGCAATCTATGTCAGAAGCGGATCAAGCGTGGCCAGAACAGCACCCGCTTGAACACCACATGCTTGACAAGACATATAATGACCTGCCATGCAGTACGTGTGCAACAGCACCTGAAAAAACCCACATCATAAAAAAGACGGACTTCTCCTTGCTCCTCATCTGGGATCTCAACCCCTATATATAATTCAAGTCCTCTCAAACATCTGCACTGAGAGGAATGAAGGTATAGCAATAGGTGCCACAAGTACTTGCAGCCAATCTGATAGCAGTACAACACCAGTTGATTTCAGCAGGCAACTACTCCCTTTTCAGCTGGTAGACTCTGTCCCCTTTCGTGAATTTGTGGAATATGCTGTACCCATGTGGCCTGATTCCAAAAATAAATTTATTTTCACGCAAGGCCATTCCAGCTCTCTATCCTCATGTGGAAGGCAATGTTTTGGCCTTGTTGGACAGGGCAGTCAGCAGCAAGGTTCATATTACCGCTGACTCATGGTCCAGCAGGCATGGTCAGGGACATTATCTTTCCTACACTGAGCACTGGATAACTCTGCTGGCAGCCTGGAAGGATGCAGGACAGGGTTCAGTGTTGGAGATTGTTCCACCACCACGCCTCCAAAAAGCTGGTGGTGATTGTGCATCCCCTGTTTAACAGGGGCATGTCATTTCAGTTTGACAACATTTTTAACAGCAGGGCCCGTTCCTGCGCCCAACAAGAGTTCTGTTTTTCCATGTTCATTTTGTAGAGGTCATTTTATTCATATTTTTCTTAGGTATCAGCTGCCACTGATCTTAGTCTTGTGTAGTTCTGTCTTTCTTTGGGGCTGTCTCTCCTATAGTTTCCGGTGTAGGGATATTCAGATTTTTACAGAAGTCTTTAATTTCTTCTACAAACCTGTTTTACATAACGTTCATTTTTCCAACCTATCAGGCATGTGGGGAAGCCCCAATTATATTGTACTTCATGATTTTGCATCACCTCCAATAAAGGTTTTAGTTTCCTCCTTCTTCTTAATGTTTCCTGTGACAAATCTGCAAAAATCTGTAAGATCTTTTCCTTGTATTTTATTGGTGGCTTACCCCTCATGTTTCCCCATATTTGATTGTTTTCCTCCCAGTTTTGAAATCTTACAATTATGTCTCTTGGAGCCTCCATTGATATTCCTTTCAGTCTTCTGAGTCTATGGGCTATTTCAGGGCTGGATTGGGACAAAAATTTGGCCCTGGACTTCATCCACACCAGCCCATGAGATATGAGGGGGTCTTAGAGACAGAGGGGGGTGCTGAGAGACAGAAGGAGGGGTCTGAGAGACAGAAGGGGGGCTGAGAAACAGAGGAGGGGACTGAGAGACAGAGGGGGCAGAAAGAGGGGGTTGGGAGACAGGGAGGCTGAGAGACAGATGGGGGTCTGAGAGACAGATGGGGGTGGCTGAGAAACAGAGGGGGGCTGAGTTACGGGAGGGGGTCTGAGAGACAAAGGGGGGCTGAGAGACAGAAGAGGGGACTGAGAGACAGGGGGGCTGAGAGACAGGGAGACTGAGAGATAGGGGGGCCAGCTCAGAGGAAGAGGGGAGGGCTGGGACCAACCACATAGAACTGTCCCTATTTGCAGTCCCTCCTCTGCTCCCATGTCTCAGTGTGCGGGCATGTATGTGCAGGATGCCTAGTACCTGATGGCAAACAGTGGCAGCGCCATGGCCCCCCCTTTTTGCTCTTGCTGCTCTGCTCCTTCCAGCAGCTCCTTGGCAGCCTCTGCCTCCTGCATGTTCTCTTCCTCAGCCTGTCTTCTGGCCTGGGCCACACAGTTCTTGGAGCAGAGAAGAGGTGGAGAAATTGAGGTTCTGGGAATGCCAGGGTGGCCGCTCCCGCTCCTGTTTGTCTCTTCGGTGGTCAGGGAGGGGGTGGAGCTCTTCTCCCTCCTGGGGTCTCACATCTAACTGCCCCCCTCGCTGGCCACCTTCCCCAAATCCCTGCTGCTGTTTGCTGCCATTCTCCCCGCTGCCGCTGAACTCTGAATAAAAAATGGCCCACTGAGCCATCGGACCACTGGGGAAATCCTGGTAGTCCTGATGGCCAGTACATGCCTGGGCTCTTTTTTTTATTGGGTTTGTTTCTTCCTTACCAAGTATGGGGTTAAATATTTTCCTTATTTTTTCTGTTAAATCTTCTCCTTGTGTTGATTCAGGTAGGCCTCATATTCTTATTTTTTTTCTTCAGTATCTGTTCACCTGATCTTCTATTCTATACGCCTGCTCCCGTTGTACTATGTTTAAAGTTTTAATTTATCCTTTTAGTTATTTTATTGTTTTTATGTGGTTATCTGATCTTTTCTATGGTTCCTCTACTCTTGTAAGTATGTGTCCAAGGTCATTATGTATAATTGCCATTTCTGTGTTAAGAAAATTCTTCAAAGCCGCAAACATGGCTGCCATTTCTGTTTTTGTTGGTAATTGGGCTTTCCTCTGTTGCTCTTCTTTATTCCCCATCTCAAAATCTATTTCAGTATTCTGTTCTGCTCTTGATTGAGAAAGTATACTTATTTCTAGGGATGTGCTGTTCTCTACTTTTTTTTCCTTTACTTCTGTCTGGAGCCCCCCGGCACCTTGCTGCTTTTCTGATCTTTGTTTATCTCCAATGCCCCTTTGGGTCATGTACTTTTTTATCGGACCTGGGCTTAGGCTGAGACGGGAAAGAAGGTATGGCTAGAAAGGCTACACTTTATACAGCACCTCATCCCGGATTATCAATTAAGAATTTGGGAGTATAGAGGGATTATAGCAGTGCCAGAGAAAAGGAGGGATAAGTTTCAGATAAAATTACAAAAATACTTTATTAACATATATTATCATATGTAGAAAAACAGGTCATTAAAATGATGGGTGCAGTTCACAAATGAATTGATACAGAACAAATATAATCGGGTAGGCCTGGTGAAGAAGGCCTTCAAAACAGGTGCTCAATTCCTACAATGTTTCGCCAAGACATTGGCTTCCTCAGGGATTGGTTTGAGCCTGTAGCAACATTAAAGATCTCTACATAGAAACAAAAAAAAACACAACAAGGGACATAATAAAAACAAAACACTAATAACAGAATGCATAGAGCATCAGGTGGGGTGTGTGGCGGAGCTAGATCCCCAAAGTGGCCAAAAGCCCCCCATCCAAGGACATACCTGAAGGCCAAACACCCGGGGCGAGGCCAGGCGATGAGGCACCCCAACCAAGGGCCAATTGGGTCACACCGTATCTATGACTGCAGAGGGCATAAAGAAGACCTGGCAATCAAATATAATACAGTTAAATAGTGTATCTAGAAAAGAAAAAGAATGGGAGCATCGCCAGATAAGTGGGATAATTATCACCACATCAAGTCAACAGGGCTAACATAGCCGCAGTAACTTACAATTTAACCACCTCAATACAGGGCACTTAAACCCCCTTCCTGCCCAGACCAATTGTCAGCTTTCGGTGCTCTCACACTTTGAATGACCATTACTCAGTCATGCAACACTGTACCCAAATGAAATTTGTGTCCTTTTTTTCACACAAATAGAGTTTTCTTTTGGTGGTATTTAATCACTAATGGGTTTTTTATTTTTTGTGCTATAAATAAAAAAAGACCGTAAATTTTGTGAAAAATTGCCTTTTTCTTTGTTTTTGTCATAAAATTTAGCAAATTAGTAATTTTTCTTCATAAATTTTGGCCAAAATTTATACTGCTATATATCTTTGGTAAAAATAACCCAAATTAGTGTATATTATTTGGTCTTTGTGAAAGTTATAGAGTCTACAAACTATGGTGCCAATCACTGAAAATTGAAAACATCTGATCAGGCCTTCAGTACATCAGGTGAATCTCATTTCTTGAGGTACTAACAAGTCAGAAAAGTACAAATACCCCCCAAATGACCTCTTTTTAGAAAGTAGACATTCCAAAGTATTAAGTAAGTAGCATGGTGAGTTTTTTTAAGTTGTAATTTTTTCCCACAAATCTTTGCAAAAGGAAGATTTTTTTTTTCAAAATTTTCATATTAACTGGTTATTTCTCTCACAGAGCATATGCATACAATAAATTACACCCCAAAATACATTCTGCTACTCTTACCGAGTATGGGGATACCACATGTGTGGGACTTCTACACAGCCTGGCCACATACAAAGGCCCAACATTGAAGTCGCACCATCAGGCGATCTACGAGCATAAATTGCACATCTCATGTCTCAACCACCTATTACACTTTTGAAGGCCCTGGAGCACCAGGACAAAGGAATTGCCCACAAAATGACCCCATTTTGGAAAGCAAACACCCCAATGTATAATCTACGAGGCATAATGAGTCTTTTGAACGGTTATTTTTTTTCCAGATGTTTTTGGAAAATGTGGAAAAAAAATGAAAACGCATTTTTTTTTTACACAAAGTTGTCCATTTATAAGATATTTCCAACACATAGCAAATACATAGCAAAAATGACACCCCAAAATACATTCTGCTACTCCTCTTGAGTATGGCGATACCACATGTGTGGGACTTTTACACAGCCTGGCCACATACAAAGGCCCAACATTAAAGTCGCACCATCAGGCGATCTATGAGCATAAATTGCACATCTCATGTCTCAACCACCTATTACACTTTTGAAGGCCCTGGAGCACCAGGACAAAGGAATTGCCCACAAAATTACCCCATTTTGGAAAGTAAACACCCCAACGTATAATCTATGAGGCATACTGAGTCTTTTGAACGATTATTTTTTTTCCAGCTGTTTTTGGAAAATGTGGAAAAAAAATGAAAACGCATTTTTTTTACGCAAAGTTGTCCATTTATAAGATATTTCCAACACATAGCAAATACATAGCAAAAATGACACCCCAAAATACATTCTGCTACTCCTCCTGAGTATGGCGATACCACATGTGTGGGACTTTTACACAGCCTGGCCACATACAAAGGCCCAACATTGAAGTTGCACCATCAGGTGATCTACGAGTATAGATTGCACATCTCATGTCTCAACCACCTATTACACTTTTGAAGGCCCTGGAGCACCAGGACAAAGGAATTGCCCACAAAATGACCCCATTTTGGAAAGCAAACACCCCAACGTATAATCTATGAGGCATAATGAGTCTTTTGAACGGTTATTTTTTTCCAGATGTTTTTGGAAAATGTGGAAAAAAAATGAAAACGCATTTTTTTTACACAAAGTTGTCTATTTATAAGATATTTCCAACACATAGCAAATACATAGCAAAAATGACACCCCAAAATACATTCTGCTACTCCTCCTGAGTATGACGATACCACATGTGTGGGACTTTTACACAGCCTGGCCACATACAAAGGCCCAACATTGAAGTCGCACCATCAGGCGATCTACGAGCATAAATTGCACATCTCATTTCTCAACCACCTATTACACTTTTGAAGGTCCTGGAGCACCAGGACAAAGGAATTGCCCACAAAATGACCCCATTTTGGAAAGCAAACACCCCAACGTATAATCTATGAGGCATAATGAGTCTTTTGAACGGTTATTTTTTTTCCAGATGTTTTTGGAAAATGTGGAAAAAAATGAAAACGCATTTTTTTTACACAAAGTTGTCCATTTATAAGATATTTCCAACACATAGCAAATACATAGCAAAAATGACACCCCAAAATACATTCTGCTACTCCTCTTGAGTATGGCGATACCACATGTGTGGGACTTTTACACAGCCTGGCCACATACAAAGGCCCAACATTAAAGTCGCACCATCAGGCGATCTATGAGCATAAATTGCACATCTCATGTCTCAACCACCTATTACACTTTTGAAGGCCCTGGAGCACCAGGACAAAGGAATTGCCCACAAAATTACCCCATTTTGGAAAGTAAACACCCCAACGTATAATCTATGAGGCATACTGAGTCTTTTGAACGATTATTTTTTTTCCAGCTGTTTTTGGAAAATGTGGAAAAAAAATGAAAACGCATTTTTTTTACGCAAAGTTGTCCATTTATAAGATATTTCCAACACATAGCAAATACATAGCAAAAATGACACCCCAAAATACATTCTGCTACTCCTCCTGAGTATGGCGATACCACATGTGTGGGACTTTTACACAGCCTGGCCACATACAAAGGCCCAACATTGAAGTTGCACCATCAGGTGATCTACGAGTATAGATTGCACATCTCATGTCTCAACCACCTATTACACTTTTGAAGGCCCTGGAGCACCAGGACAAAGGAATTGCCCACAAAATTACCCCATTTTGGAAAGCAAACACCCCAACGTATAATCTATGAGGCATAATGAGTCTTTTGAACGGTTATTTTTTTTCCAGATGTTTTTGGAAAATGTGGAAAAAAATGAAAACGCATTTTTTTTACACAAAGTTGTCCATTTATAAGATATTTCCAACACATAGCAAATACATAGCAAAAATGACACCCCAAAATACATTTTGCTACTCCTCCTGAGTATGGCGATACCACATGTGTGGGACTTTTACACAGCCTGGCCACATACAAAGGCCCAACATTGAAGTAGCACCATCAGGCGATCTACGAGCATAAATTGCACATCTCATTTCTCAACCACCTATTACACTTTTGAAGGCCCTGGAGCACCAGGACAAAGGAATTGCCCACAAAATGACCCCATTTTGGAAAGCAAACACCCCAACGTATAATCTATGAGGCATAATGAGTCTTTTGAACGGTTATTTTTTTTCCAGAAGTTTTTGGAAAATGTGGAAAAAAAATAAAAACTAATTTTTTTTACACAAAGTTGTCCATTTATAAGATATTTCCAACACATAGCAAAAATGACACCCCAAATACATTCTGCTACTCGAATTATTTGCATAGTCCAGGTAGCAGGCAGAGGTGTGGTCCGTTCATGCGTCAGGCAAAGGCATGATGGCAGTAAGTCAGCAGAAGGCTGAGGGCCACAATCGGGTAAGACCTGTGCACAGGGGCACAGGGGTAGAGGCTTCGACCCACCCAAATCTCTATGCAGCCTCCGGACTCCAGACCCTAATCCGGAAATTACAAAACCAGGAGAAAACAAAAAAAATTGTTATCTCCATCCGGAAAAACTTTTCTGGAGCCCCTCACATATGTGAGACCCCTGTGTACTATAGTAGCAGGGCAACAGATTAGTCCAAGAGGTAGGCAAAAGCATAGTCCATAAAACAGGCCAGGGTCAGTTAACGTGCAAGCAGTCCAAGCGGTAGGCAGAAGCATAGTCACAAAACAGGCCAGGGTCAGTTCACGAGCAAGCAGTCCAAACGGTGGGCAGAGGCATAGTCAAAACAGGCCAGGGTCAGTTCATGTGGAAGCAGTCCAAACGGTAGGCAGAGGCATAGTCAAAAGGCAGGCCAGGGTCAGTTCACATTGAAGGCAGTGGCATGGTTATTTGGGGAAGCATGGAAAATGATCAGCGAAAATGGGGAAAATACGGGCTAATAACTTGTATGATACAGTTCGAAGCATTCACCAATGCAAAGGCCAGGTTGGGAGGGACACTGGGGACAATGGAAGCTGGTATCTTTTCGAAAATCTTTTCTGCTGCACACGCAACATCTTTTTTGCCGTCTTCGGCCTGCTTCCGATGGTGGAATGTTGTACGGGAAGTGGCGTTCATGAAGCCGGCTAACAGCATCAGAATGAAGTCCTTCTGGGAGGGGTCTTTTTTGATAGATGAGGGACGTGACTACTACTTCTATGAATTTTAGGAAGGGGGCGGGGCTTTCTGTGGATTTTGTGTAGAATATGTAGGAATTGTAAATGGCCAAATGGATTAGATATATTGCTACCTTCTTGTACCAGAATCAGGACCTCCTTATTGACAAATAGGGCTGAATCATTTGGTCATTGAAATCCACCCCCCCATGTAGAGATTATAGTCTTGGACACATGTCGGTTTTTCAATGGGACCTCGTCTTCGCTGAACTACAACTGTAGTGTCATCATGAATGGTGGACATCATGTGCACGTTCCTGTTATCCTTCCACAAACCACAAACAATTTGAACTCCTCCAAATTTAAATCTCTCCACTCAAACGGACGGGCATAAGATGATTGGGGGTTGCTGGCAATATACTGCTGGGCATACAAATTTGTCTGGTCCACAATGAACTGCAGCAAAGTGTCGGGCAAAAACAGGTGAAAAAAATTGATCTCTGTAAAATTTTGGGTGTTGGCCTGCACACCTGGCTGTGCTGTGAAAGGGGGAATATTTGGTGATCCCAAGTTGGAAGGCAGCCATGTTGGGTTGGCAAGACCATCTGGCATGTATGTAGCGGCCCTGGCTCTTGGGGGACGTGACACTCCAGTAGTTGGGGGAGTTGAATTTCCTGTGCTGGAACTCAGGTGTGATGTGGCAGCACTGATACTGGGCATTTGTGCATGGGGCCTATCTCTGGTGGCAGCACTGGTACTGGGCCTTTGTTCCTGGGGCCTATTGCTGGCGGCAGCACTGGTACTGGGCCTTTCTTCCTGGGGCCTATTTCTGGTGGCAGAGCTGGTACTGGGCCTGGGAATATAATCCTGGTTGCTGGCGGCTTCCTGGTTTCCAGAGTGTCGTGCCCTTTTAGGAGGGACCCATTCTTCATCCGAATCATTGCTACTCTCGATCGGTTCAAATGCCGAATTTGATTCGGAATCAGAATTGGACTCTGATGAGAACTCCCCGGTGCTCTCATCAGTCATAGAGAGGATCTGGAACGCCTCCTCACTAGTATAAACTCTTTTGGACATGGCTGTGTGGCGGGTAGCTGTGCGACGGGTGACAGATGGGTGGCAGGTGACGGTCACTGATGGGCTGTGCGATGGGTGGCAGGTGACGTTCACTGAGAGGTGATGGTGTGATGGGTGATGGTCAAAGATAGTTGACAGGCGACGGTCACTGATGGGTGACAGGTGCACCGCTGATGGTCACTGATGGGTGACAGGGCACAGTCACTGATGGGTGATAGGCCACGGATGGTGACAGGTGATAGTCACAGATTGTTGACAGGCGACGGTCACTGACAGGCGATGGTCACTGACAGGCGACAGTCACTGATGGGTGACGGGTGCACCGCTGATGGTCACTGATGGGTGACAGGGCACGGTCACTGGTGGGTGACGGGTGACAGGGCAGGTCACTGATGGGTGACGGTGGCACCGCTGATGGTCACTGATGGGTGACAGGGCAGGTCACTGATGGGTGACGGGTGCACCGCTGATGGTCACTGATGGGTGACAGCGCAGGTCACTGATGGGTGACAGGTGCACCGCTGATGGTCACTGATGGGTGACGGGTGACAGGGCAGGTCACTGATGGGTGACGGGTGACAGGGCATGGTCACTGGTGGGTGACGGGTGACAGGGCAGGTCACTGATGGGTGACGGTGGCACCGCTGATGGTCACTGATGGCAGTCTCTATGTGACAGGTGCACTTTTTATGGGGTGACTGTTGGGTGAAAGATGACAATTGGGGGGGCGATGGGACAGAAGTGGTGTTGGTGCAGACACTACAGTACATAGATCTGTAACTCACTGCTCCTGGCTCTTCTCTCCTCACACTGGAAACGGTGTGTGAGGAGAGAAGGGCTAGTAACAGCTAGTGACAGCTCTTTGTTTACAATTAGTGATCGGCTGTGAATGGATCACAGCCGATCACATGGTACACAGCCCTGGCCAATGGCTGTAAACTATCGTCGGTGACGAGCAGTGTTCCCGGGAAACACGCCGCCACCGACGTGCACGCTCAGTGCACTCACGATCGCGCGCATGCACCGTGCAATGCGGGGATGTACCATTAGTGATCGGCCGTGACTTCATCACGGCCGATCACGTGGTAAACAGCCATGCCCAGTGGCTGTTCACCCCTGTCAGTGACGAGTGGTGTCTCGGTGACACGCCGCCACCGACAGTACAGGGCTGCGCGCTCACGATCGCGCGCATGCCCTGTTTAAACAGGCTCACATCATATGACGTCCGCCCAGAACAAGAGGCTTACCGTCCCGCCATCATATGAAGGTGGGCAGTAGGCTACTGGTTAAAATAAGTATAATCCAAGGGGAACGCATGAAGAAAGTTAGAGGGATATGCTCAAAAACAGATTGGGAAATACAGGTATTTCTCTAAAAAAAGAGAGATCCAAGGTAAGTAAAGATAAACCATGGGAAAATGATAGATGCATATATGGATAATTACATACACACAGGTATGTAATAAACAGGGGCAATGGTTAAAAACTGGCTTACCCAGAGTGGAATTGCAGGTGGATCAGAGGTGCCAAAGGCGGCTACCCTGTACACATATAGAAGGCACGGGATAGGATTATGTTGGTTTAGATAGCAGCAAAGGTTGTCACGTCCTATAACAGAACAGATAGTGTATAAACTCGGGACCAAAAGAAAGCAGAGACTGAGGTAGTCAGAGGGAGTGTGGAAAGGATCAAACATACCCGGTGAGTATTCCACAATAATGACAGGCGTTACTCGTGTCCAGCTGGAGCAACGGACAGGCCGGCTTATGAACGCCCCCCACACCTGATCAGCACAGCTGATCAAGTATGCGGATACAAAGAGAGGCTTCTGCGCATGCGCCCGCAGCGGCATCCCTGGAGCCTACAAGGTCCAAGATGCACTGCGGGCGGGTGCCCGAGTCTTGCATTTAATTCATTATTACTATCTCTCTGTGAATTCATTTGTGTCCCCAAATACAAGTTTTCTCTACTGCTTTGTCTTACTAACTTTCGTTTCAACTGTGTTGTTGAAGGGTTCAGATAACCTTTACCATGGCAGACTTCTGTGGGGATGCTTGGGAAGGTCTAATGACTAAAATCCAAACATCTCAAAATGCCTCTACTATTACTGATGCTGAGCTCGACAGGGCCTTCATGAGACTCCGTCTTTTGGAAAAAAAAGTTTGCATTTATTGGCACAAACTGTACTTTGAAAAATACGCTGAACATAAAGTGGTACCCTGGGGTTTGAGAATTCAGTTATTTCCCAATATCAAAAAAATAAATGACTCCCTGAAAGCATCTTGGGAGGACAACCTCCAATCCTGTTCTCTCAATATGCTTTCAATCCTATGTAAGGAATATGAATCTGAGCTTGAACAACTGGATGTTTCTATCAATCGTTGGCATTTGGATCACTCATCCGGTGTGTCCTCCCCGAGATACAGCAAGTGGGACAAACTCCTGCGCACTCACCTCGAGGAGTACACACTTAGTGTTATAATTGCCAAGGAAGGAAAATTTCTTAGAGATTTGTCCGCTCACGAAAATGGCTATGCCTAAAAATGGGACAACACAACTGAGAGTAAATCCAGAACTAAACCCTTCACTTCTAATGTACCTACCTCCAATAATGATGTACCTAACACACATTCTGCCTCTTTTTCTTCTAGCACCTCCACCGTCTATCACGATCTCACTCAGGAACAACTTTCCAAGAAAAGAAAGGGTGAACTATCCGTTACTTCCACAGAATCACTCCATCGCACCTTCGGGCCCACTCCGTCGTCCCAGCCATCCACAGCCCGCTCTAAGGCCACTCACATATCCACTCCCTTCACCCGTGCACAATCTAAGTCGTCGTCCATATCTAAATCGACTACAACAAATGCACCGATTTCCACTACTTCGGCACCTCCTCACTCCCAGGTGCACACCATCACCAGAAGGGTAAGTGAACCTAGTCTTACATCAATGTTTCCTGCCAGCGCACAGTCTATAGACCCCAAAATTGCACCTATTTTTTTAGTTCAGGCTCCAGATCAAATCCGCGTGCTGCAACTTGGTCTTACCTTTTGCCCTTCTAACAATTTTGACAAATTCCAACTTATCAAGGACATCCATCTCTTTGCACGTAAGCTACTATACAAGGTAATTTATCACAGATCCTCTTCACACCCCACCTCCATTGAATCTACCTCTTTCACACAGGAGGTTCCTACTTTGGCTGAGATTCAGGCTTTGGAGGAGCTGATGTCGTTATGGGAGCAGGGAGACACCGATGGCGACGATATGTCTGATTTCCCCGGGTCGGGCGTTGTCGCCCTCGATGTCTCCCCCCCCACCTCCTTCAAACCGAAATCTCAAAACTTTCCTAATTTATCCACAAATCCCAACATTTGGGCTTTTGTTCAACAAATTACCACTGCCATTGACAATATGGATTCTGCCTCCTCTTTTCCA
This sequence comes from Aquarana catesbeiana, assembly GCF_042186555.1. NCBI lineage: Eukaryota > Metazoa > Chordata > Amphibia > Anura > Ranidae > Aquarana > Aquarana catesbeiana. Next base: position 185,418,949 of record NC_133332.1, read on the forward strand.
TCCAATCTATCTCCTGCTCTTAGCAAAGCATTAAAATCTCTCCAAAACCACCAGAGGCTGGTTATTAAACCAGCCGATAAGGGTGGTAAAGTGGTAGTTATAGATGTTTCCTTTTACGAACATATGTGTCGTGACATTCTTGACAATCGTGATTGGTATAGACCCATATCTAAGTCACTTATTGACTATTTCACTCTTGAATACAACCAACTGATATTTTCAGCTTATCAAAAAGGTAAGATCGATTGCAACACGTGGAATTTTCTCCACGCCAGCAGCGCCCATCCCAAGCCTCTCCTTAAGAGCATTCCTTTCAGTCAGTACTTAAGACTCAAAAGAAATTGTACCCTTGAGGGTGACTTTTTTCAAGCATCACATGACTTGTATTGTAGACTCAGAGATAGAGGATATAGTCATTCTCTTCTCAAGAAAGCCTTCAATAAAGCCAATAAATTTGACAGGAAGGATCTAATTTTCACTGACAAGCCACCGGACACTCAGCAGCCGGTTCGGCTGATCACCCAATATTCCATACAACATGCCCAAATCAAGGACATTCTTAACCAATTCTGGCCTCTATTAACCACAGACCCTATCATCGCCAAATATGTTAGATCACATCCCGATATAACATATCGCAGATCTCCCTCATTGAGAGATCGATTGATAAAGTCACCATTCTGTTGACACCCAGTCATCGATCAGAATTACTGGGACCTTTCAATGCGGCAAGTGCGATGTCTGTGCCTTTGTTTCTAATTCTAGGGAACTTGTCCTTCCCAACGGATCGACTCATACCATCAGACATCGAGTCACCTGTGCCACCGTGGGAGTGGTATACTTGGCTCTGTGCCGATGTGGTTCTTACTACATCGGCAAAACCAAGCGATCCTTCCAGGTTCGTATCAGGGACCACATCAAACCCCTGTTTAAACGTACCACCACCACCACAGCCATCAATCGGCATATTGCTATACAACATAATTTTGACCCACACGTTGTTAGGTTCTCCGCACTTGAGCATGTACCCTCACATGCCCGAGGCGGGTGCATTGACAACAAACTACTACAGCTTGAGACCAAGTGGATCCATATCTTACAGGCTACTAAATTCCCCGGGCTAAATGAACATATCAGCTTTAAACCCTTCTTATAGAGTTCTTGCACCTCCCGATTTAACTATGAATAGTTTGTCAATTTCTATCAGTTTGTAACCCAAACATATAATTCTTGTCTCTAACCTAAGTTCCTTCTTACTTTGGGTCAGTCTTTGGTCCCTTTCTTTCATTCCCTTTCCTCTCTTTATCTTTTCTTCGTCCTTGTCTATACCCTAGGTCTGTATTTCCCCCTATGTTCCTCTCATTTCCTATTCTCTTCTCCCTTCTCCCTTTAGCCATGGAATGTTATTTTGGTCTCTTTAGCCATCAGCCATTTGCGCTAGTCTGATCCTCTCGGCAACAGGTCCTGGGGTGTCGATCCACAGAAACAGCGTTTTTGCGCCCTTTTGAAAGCTATCTTTATTAGCTCGTTTGTGATTATAAATTTTTACTGTTTTTATGCTGCATTAAAGTTTATCAGTGGTAATGCACTAGGTTGGTGCGCCCTCTTTCTTTCCTGTTTTTTTAGCTTGAATACCCATTGTTCAAATGAGGGCTGCAAGACGCTAGGCATTACTTCTATAGGTGGCTGCACCACATATCCAGTTCATGGACACCTGAGCGCAGGAGAGGTCTTTTTTTTTTGTGTTTGTCTCTTTATACAACTACTTTGTATGTGCTAAGGGTAACTTGTATCTATTTCCAATAAGATGCTTTGATTTATGTTATATCCTGTATTATTTGTCTACTTTGTGATGCCACCTAAACAATAATTATACACGTATTGAGTATCCTATACTTTCCATTTTTGTCTCTACTCCCTAAATAAATGTTTATTTTATCGCAGAGGGAGCAGAGGATGAAACATCTTTGGGAGGCCTTGCAGAAAGGTCTGTGCAATGCATTCCCAGAGACTGGGAGGTTACAAACTTCTGTTTGTGGACAACGTGTTGCTGAGGCTTCGGTCAGTCAAAGAAGGAGCGGTGGAGAAGGTGGCCGTCTGACCGATGCGTTCAGACAATTTTTTGGTCCGCAGCCCCAAGGTATGATCGGTTCCAGCAACCATCGCCAGCGTCTGTTTTACATGGTGCAGGAATACCTAGGGGCAAGATCTGACTTGGACACCTTTCCCACCGAAAATCCTCTGGGTTACTGGGTCTTGAGGATGGATCACTGGCCAGAGCTTGCACAGTATGCAATTGAGCTACTGGCCTGTCCTGCATCCAGCGTTCTTTCAGAATGCACATTCAGTGCTGCTGGAGGCTTTGTAACTGATCACAGGGTGCGTCTGTCCACCGACTCGGTCGATCAACTGACCTTCATAAAAATGAATCAGTCTTGGATCACCACCAGCTACCAAGCACCTGATGCTGATGTAACCGAATAATTTTTTTTGAAATCTCAGATCCCATCAAAGACTGCCTATGCTGATGCTGAGTGACTATCCTGAGTAATTATTTTCTTCCTCCTCAATGATCACGCTGATAGCTTGTAAGAACATTTTTGGTTCTGGGCGCCACCACCAGTGCCTAAGGCCCAATTTTTCAGCCCCTGTTTAACAGGGGCGTGTAATTACAATTTTTGATGCAATAATTTGCAGCAGGGCTCGTTCCTGCGTTCCAACTAGAGTATATGTGAGGAGTTGCAGTGTTGTGGCACCAGCACCAGTGCCTAAGGCCTAATTTTTCAGCCCCTGTTTAACAGGGGCATGTAATTACAATTTTTGATGCAATACTTTGCAGCAGGGCTCGTTCCTGCGTTCCAACTAGAGTATCTGTGAGGACTTACAGTGTTGTGGCACCAGCACCACCACCACCACCAAAGGCCCAATTTTTCTGCCCTTGTTCAACAGGGGCATGTAATTACAATTCTTGATCTAATATTTCACAGCAGGGCCCGTTTCTGCGCCCACCAAGAGCGAGTGAAGACTTACAGTGTTGTGGCACCAGCACCACCACCAAAGGCCCAATTTTTCTGCCCTTGTTCAACAGGGGCATGTAATTACAATTCTTGATCCAATATTTCACAGCAGGGCCCATTTCTGCACCCACCAAGAGCGAGTGAGGACTTACAGTGTTGTGGCACCAGCACCACCACCAAAGGCCCAATTTTTCAGCCCTTGTTCAACAGGGGCATGTAATTACAATTCTTGATCTAATATTTCACAGCAGGGCCCGTTTCTGCACCCACCAAGAGCGATTGAGGACTTACAGTGTTGTGGCACCAGCACCACCACCAAAGGCCCAATTTTTCTGCCCCTGTTCAACAGGGGCATGTAATTACAATTCTTGATCTAATATTTGACAGCAGGGCCCTGTGAGGGCTTACAGTGTTGTGACCACAACAACACCTAAGGCCCAAATTTCTACTGAGTATATAGGGCAGGCCCCTACTTTCAAACATCTAACTTACAAACGACTCCTACTTGCAAACAGAAGGAGACAACAGGAAGTGAGATGAAATCTACCCCTAGGAAGGGAAATTCTCTCCTGTAAGAGTTAATATGGGAAAAACTTTTCTCCTTTCCACTGATGCTTTATAACCAATCCTTGTTTCACGAAAAAACAAAATTTTCAAAAAACATTTGTCATTAGGAGGTGAAATCTTCTGAAGAGGAGCACAGACAGCAAAACAAATGTCACAGGGGTGATAACCCTTCTCTATGTTTTCCAAAAAGCTTAAAATAGATTTTTTGGCTGGAGCTAAACACGTTAAAAATGTACCAGTTCAAAATTACAAACAGATTCTACTTAACAACAAACCTACAGTCCCTGTCTTGTTTGCACCACCTGTTCAGAGTACAGAGCCTATATACTGCTGTTTCCTTTTTTAATTTGGGTGCGGGGTTCCCCTTAATATCCATACAAGACCCAAAGGGCCTGGTAATGGACGGGGGGGTACCCATGCCGTTTGTCTCACTGATTTTCATCCATATTGCCAGGACCCGACATTACATTAAAGCCGCAAGCAGTTTTAAATGACTTTTATTCCTTTAAAAATGACATTTTGTGCAGGGACTGTTCTAAGCATGGGAAACATGCGCCACTTTACAGGTATACTATAGACACCCCCCAGGTACGATATTTAAAGGAATATTTCACTTTTTTTTTTTTTACTTTAAGCATCATTAAAATCACTGCTCCCGAAAAAACGTCCGTTTTTAAAAGTTTTTTTTGCATTGATACATGTCCCCTGGGACAGGACCCGGGTCCCCAAACCCTTTTTAGGACAATACCATTCAAATTAGCCTTTAAAATGAGCACTTTTTTTTCGAACGTTCGAGTCCCATTGTCGTCAATGGGGTTCTAACATTCGTGCAAATTTTCGGTCCATTCGCAGGTTCTGGTGCGAACCGAACCCGGGGGTGTTCGGCTCATCCCTACTAGTGATCACCTGCTATCTTATTGTTTTGTTATAGCCAGTTCTCAATCCAGCTTTAGCATATGGTCTATGTTTTCTTTTATGGCGTCAATGCAGCGACAGTGTAGCATCTGTGTAAAGAAAATAAACAGGATGAAACACTCAGCTGTCCTCTCGTTTTCTTCCGGTTTGTTTCCTACAGAGCTTACTAAACGTCTTTTTGGAACAGATAGTGTTATTCTCTTGAGGTTCTTTGTGTTGCAGAAGAGAGGGGTCTCATATCTCTCACTGTGGCCTCCCCCACTTCTCCCTCTCCTAGTTCACAAAGATAGCAAAACAAGAACCCTCTGGTGGGACTTTGAAAGGTGTTGACTCCAAAAATTGTGTATACAAACAAACAATTTATAAAATTTATATAAGTTTAATAATACAAATTTCTAAAAAGATATAGATACATGGAGAGTTTGTATCACAGGTTTACAAGTTCAATATAGTATAACCACATGAAATAATAAAAAAAACACTTAGTTTACATCACTATTGTGCAAATGTACAGAGTGAAACGCTAGGCGTTTCAAGATTATGCGTCATTCCTCTTCATCAGGAGAAAATGGTATAAGGGTTTATGATATCGCACTTTCGAATAATTGATGTACTGGACTTGAAGTATTCAAATTGAAGGGCGGAGAGGAAAAAGGAGAGAAGGGCACCCAAAGAGGGGCCCTAGGCTAATGAAACATGGTGTGATGACTGATTTGATAATTTATTAATTAATGTCGCAAAAATGCGACATCCAATGGGATAAACACCAAAGAAAGGGGGTCACCCAAATGGATAAATGTATCGACCTTAAGATGAAGGCATAAACCAAGTGTCCTGCTTGGAAGAATGACAGTCATCAGTGTAGAGCCGATATCCCCACTGAGGCCCAAACATCATTCCAGATGGATTGGACAATATGTTGTTAATCTTGCATTCAATCAAGAGCCTCCATAAATTGGCCACAGAGGCCCAGCACTGTGGCTCTTCTTTTGTGTCCTCTCTGCCCTTTTCCTGCTCACTGGACAGTAGAGCAGGCTATGATTTCCCATAGAAAACATATTTAACCAAATAAAAATTACATATATAATAAAAAATATAAAAAATAAAGTCCAAGTGAAATAATCCTCCATGCTGAACAAATGGTGACTTCCAAAACAATTGTGCTGTAATTGACCACCACCCTCCAATCAATATGCTTACCAAAAATCAGTAACAAATAAGCCTGTATGTAGCCTCTTTTTAGTCTTTCATGTGAGTAAATAGATATGTCTCCACCAAGCTCTCAGACCACTCTCTCAATCCTCCAGTTAATATATTTCTCAAAAGACAAAAATGGACATCATTACGCAAAATTCATGCTTTAATAGTTTAAAAGATCATATAAAAGATTTGCACTCACATGTATGTGTGCCTTAGACCGGCACCGAGTCTCTCCAGCTTTCCAGTATTAGCCAGTAATAGCTGTGTGCTACTAAGAGCCGGCATGCATTCAAGCCTCGTTTTAGTGCGGTACATTTGGCAGGAAATGGCGTAAGCATTGCACAACCAGCCTCAACATGTTTCGCTTCCTGATGATGCATTATTTATGTGAAACACATTGAGAAATATATTAACTGGAGGATTGAGAGAGTGGTCTGAGAGCTTGGTGGAGACATATCTATTACTGCTTTTTGGTAAGCAAATTGATTGGATGGTGGTGCTCAATCACAGCACAATCGTTTTGGAAGTCACCATTTGTTCAGCACGGAGGATTAATTCACTTCAACTTTATTTTACATATTTTTTATTATATGTAATTTTTATTTGGTTAAATATGTTTTGTATCGGAAATCATTAGTATAATAACACACCGTGTTTGGGGTCATTATCATGCTGGAATACTTCCCTGCGGCCCAGTCTCTGAAGGGAGGGGATCGTACTCTGCTTCAGTATGTCGCAGTACATATTGGCATTCATGGTTCCCTCAATGAAGTGTAGCTCCCCAGTTCCAGCAGCACTCATGCAGCCCCAGACCATGACACTCCCACCACCATGTTTGACTGTAGGCAAGACACACTTGTCTTTGTACTCCTCACCTGGTTGCCGCCACACACGCTTGACACCATCTGAACCAAATAAGTTTATCTAGGTCTCATCAGACCACAGGACATGGTTCCAGTAATCCATGTCCTTAGTCTGCTTGTCTTCAGCAAACTGTTTGCAGGTTCTCTTGTGCATCATCTTTAGAAGAGGCTTCCTTCTGGGACGACAGCCATGCAGAGCAATTTGATGCAATGTGCGGCATATGGTCTGAGCACTGACAGGCTGACCCCCCATCCCTTCAACCTCTGCAGCAATGCTAGCAGCACTCATATGTCTTTTTCTCAAAGACAATCTTTGGATATGATGCTGAACACGTACACTCAACTTCTTTGGTTGACCATGGCGAGGCCTGTTCTGAGGGGAACCCATCCTGTTAAATCACTGTATGGTCTTGGCCACTGTGCTGCAGCTCAGTTTCAGGGTCTTGGCAATCTTCTCATAGCCTAGGCCATCTTTATGTAGAGCAACAATTTTTTTTTCAGATCCTCAGAGAGTTCTTTGCCATGAGGTGCCATGTTGAATTTCCAGTGACCAGTATGAGAGAGTGAGAGCAATAACACCAAATTTAACACACCTGCTCCCTATTCACACCTGAGACCTTGTAACACTAACGAGTCACATGACACCGGGAAGAGGAAAATGGCTAATTGGGCCCAATTTGGACCTTTTTACTTAGGGGTGTACTCACTTTTGTTGCCAGCGGTTTAGACATTAATGACTGTGTGTTGAGTTATTTTGAGGGGACAGAAAATTTACACAAGCTGTACACTCACTACTTTGCATTGGAGCAAAGTGTAATTTCTTCACATAAAAAGATATAATAAAATGATTACAAAAATGTGAGGGGTGTACTCATTTTTGTGAGATACTGTAGATTTATATCATCCGTTCACTGATATCACTAGTGATTAGGGATGAGCTTCGTGTTCGAGTCGAACCCATGTTCGACTCGAACATTGGCTGTTCAGTCGTTCGCCAAATTCCGAACGTTATGGGCCATTCGCGCCAAATTCGTGTGGCGCATCACGGCCCATAATTCACTGCGGCATCGCAGTGCATTGCTGGCTGATGATTGGCCAAGCATGCACTATGACCCGCATGTTTGGCCAATCACAGCGTCGTCGGTAGAGAGAGCTGTAATTGGCCAAAGCCAGGGTGGCTTTGGCCAATTATGGCTCAGGGGGTTTAGAACACGCCCCACACTTTATAAGGCCGCCTGCACGGCGGCCCTGTGTAGTGTGTGTTCCGGCGTTGAGATACATAGATAGACAGAGAGACAGTGTCATTTTATTTGAGTTAGCTAGATTAGGCAGGAAAATCAGTGAGTTATCTGCACTTACAGTGTATTGTGTATATATATATGCATCCCAGGTGTTGCATATATATATATATATATATATATATATATATATATATATATATATATATACACTGTATTCAGTTTAGCTAGATCCGTTCCTGTTATCTTTCTACTGACAGGCAGGCTTGTCTTGTTACAGTATTTACAGCTACCTGAAGAAAATTGCTGGTGTTCTTTTGATCCTATTAGTACCACAGTCAGGCAGCTAGACTATTTACAGTTAGTGTAGTGCGTCCTGCTCACAGTGTTCAGCTAAAACTACAAGTTAGTGTAGTGAGACCTCTGCACAGTGTTCATCTAAAGCTACAAGTTAGTGTAGTGCGTCCTGCTCACAGTGTTCAGCTAAAACTACAAGTTAGTGTGGTGCGTCCTCCTCACAGTGTTCAGCTAAACCTACAAGTTATTTTTTTGCGAGCTCTGCACAGTGTTCATCTAAAGCTACAAGTTAATGTAGTGCGTCCTGCTCACAGTGTTCAGCTAAAACTACAAGTTAGTGTAGTGAGATCTCTGCACAGTGTTTATCTAAAACTACAAGTTAGTGTAGTGAGACCTCTGCACAGTGTTCATCTAAAGCTACAAGTTAGTGTAGTGCATCCTGCTCACAGTGTTCATCTAAAACTACAAGTTAGTGTAGTGAGACCTCTGCACAGTGTTCATCTAAAGCTACAAGTTAGTGTAGTGCGTCCTGCTCACAGTGTTCAGCTAAAACTACAAGTTAGTGTAGTGAGACCTCTGCACAGTGTTCATCTAAAGCTACAAGTTAGTGTAGTGCGTCCTGCTCACAGTGTTCAGCTAAAACTACAAGTTAGTGTGGTGCGTCCTGCTCACAGTGTTCAGCTAAAACTACAAGTTAGTGTAGTGAGACCTCTGCACAGTGTTCATCTAAAGCTACAAGTTAGTGTAGTGCATCCTGCTCACAGTGTTCAGCTAAAACTACAAGTTAGTGTGGTGCGTCCTCCTCACAGTGTTCAGCTAAACCTACAAGTTATTTTTTGCGAGCTCTGCACAGTGTTCATCTAAAGCTACAAGTTAGTGTAGTGCGTCCTGCTCACAGTGTTCAGCTAAAACTACAAGTTAGTGTAGTGAGACCTCTGCACAGTGTTCATCTAAAACTACAAGTTAGTGTAGTGCGTCCTGCTCACAGTGTGCAGCTAAAACTACAAGTTAGTGTAGTGAGACCTCTGCACAGAGTTCATCTAAAGCTACAAGTTAGTGTAGTGCGTCCTGCTCACAGTGTTCAGATAAAACTACAAGTTAGTGTAGTGAGACCTGCTCACAGTGTTCAGCTAAAACTACAAGTTAGTGTGGTGCGTCCTCCTCATAGTGTTCAGCTAAACCTACAAGTTATTTTTTGCGAGCTCTGCACAGTGTTCATCTAAAGCTACAAGTTAGTGTAGTGTGTCCTGCTCACAGTGTTCAGCTAAAACTACAAGTTAGTGTGGTGCGTCCTCCTCATAGTGTTCAGCTAAACCTACAAGTTATTTTTTGCGAGCTCTGCACAGTGTTCATCTAAAGCTACAAGTTAGTGTAGTGTGTCCTGCTCATAGAGTTCAGCTAAAACTACAAGTTAGTGTAGTGAGACCTCTGCACAGTGTTCATCTAAAACTACAAGTTAGTGTAGTGCATCCTGCTCACAGTGTTCAGCTAAAACTACAAGTTAGTGTAGTGAGACCTCTGCACAGTGTTCATCTAAAACTACAAGTTAGTGTAGTGCATCCTGCTCACAGTGTTCAGCTAAAACTACAAGTTAGTGTAGTGAGACCTCTGCACAGTGTTCATCCAAAGCTACAAGTTAGTGTAATGCATCCTGCTCACAGTGTTCAGATAAAACTACAAGTTAGTGTAGTGAGACCTCTGCACAGTGTTCATCTAAAACTACAGGTTAGTGTAGTGCATCCTGCTCACAGTGTTCAGCTAAAACTACAAGTTAGTGTAGTGAGACCTCTGCACAGTGTTCATCTAAAGCTACAAGTTAGTGTAGTGCGTCCTGCTCACAGTGTTCAGCTAAAACTACAAGTTAGTGTGGTGCGTCCTCCTCACAGTGTTCAGCTAAACCTACAAGTTATTTTTTTGCAAGCTCTGCACAGTTTTCAGCTAAAGCTACCTGTAGAAGGTTGGTGGTGTTCTCATACTACAGGCAGGCAGTTGATTTTGCTAGCTGCAGTATCAGTACATATATATATATATATATATATATATATATATATATATATATATATCCCAGCTTAGTGCAGCTACAGGCCATTAGTGTGTCTGGAAGGCCAAGAAGGAGAGGCAGACAGTCACAAGCCAATAAAAGAGGGCAAGCAGGCTCCGTGTCTAGTGCTGGTCGTGGAGACGGTGCATCCTCATCAGCACATGGCCGTGGGACACGCTTGGCCTTTTTTTCGGCAGCTGGCCTTGTTGAGCCGCAACATGCGGAAGACTTGGTCGAGTGGATGACCAAGCCGTCCTCATCCTCCTCATCCTCTCTCACCCATGCTCAGGGTACTTTGTCTGGCAAAGCAGCGGCCTCTTCCCTCGGCTCAATGTCATCAGTGACTCCTTCCCTAGCCCCACCATGTCCTCCTGAGGAGTCCCTCAAACTGTTTGACCACAGTGTTGGGTACATGCTCCAGGAGGATGCCCACCGTTTGGAAGGCTCTGATGATGATACTGAGCTCGATGAAGGCAGTAACGTGAGCACGGACAGAGGGGGTGCCCAAGAAGGACAGCAATCTGGCAGTCATGCTCCCCCTGCTGCAGCATACTGCCAGGTTTGCTCCAGTGATGAGGAGGGAGGGAATGATGAGGTCACTGACTCAACGTGGGTGCCTGATAGGGGAGAGGAGGAGGAGTAGGCGGCACTTCACCAACGAAGCAGGATGCCCTCCGGGGGCCAGCCTAAGGGCAGCACACTGACTGCATCACACCCCAAAGCTCCTCATGTGCAGGGCGCTGCAGTCTCTGCGCGTTATTCAAAAAGTTCTTTGGTGTGGGCCTTTTTTGAGACGAGTGCATCAGATCGCACCTCTGCTATTTGCAACATATGTCTCAAGCGTATCTCGTGTGGCCAAAACATCTCCCGCTTGGGTACCACATGCTTGACCAGACATATGTTGACCTGCCATGCAGTTCGTTGGCAAGCGTATCTAAAAGACCCACACCAAAGAACAAAGAGGACCTCTCCTTGCTCCTCATCAGCTGAGATCTCCAACCCCACTATACCTTCAGTCCTCTCTGAGACCTGCACTGAGAGGAATGAAGGTGTAGAATTAGGTGTGTCACAGCCAAGTACTTGTGGGCAATCTGCTTTCGGTACACCTACGTCAGATTGTACCAGGCAAATTTCCCTTCCCCAGCTGCTGCACCGCCGAAAGAAGTTTGCTCCCAGCCATCCACATGCCCAGCGGTTGAATGCTAGCTTGGAAAAATTGCTAGCACTTCAACTGCTGCCTTTTCAGTTGGTAGACTCTGCCCCCTTCCGTGAGTTTGTGGAATGTGCAGTTCCTCAGTGGCAGGTACCCAAATGCCACTTTTTCTCACAGAAGGCGATTCCGGCTCTCTACCGGCATGTGGAAGGCAATGTCCATGCCTCGCTGGACAGGGCGGTCAGTGGTAAGGTGCATATTACCGCTGATTCATGATCCAGCAGGCATGGACAGGGACGTTACCTAAGTTTCACGGCGCATTGGGTGACTCTGCTGGCAGCTGGGAAGGATGCAGGACAAGGTGCAGTAGTGTTGGAGGTTGTTCCGCCACCACGCCTCCAAAATGCCACTACTAATGATTGTGACACCCCTCTCTCCTTCACCCCCTCCTCTTCTTCTTCCTCCATGGCCTCTTCCTGTGCTTTGTCCTCGGAACCAGCGGTGCTCCGTAGCCGTTCAAGGGGCTACGCAAGTACGCAGGCCAAAAGATGCCATGCGGTGCTTGAGCTGGTGTGCTTGGGGGACAGGAGCCACACTGGGGCAGAGGTTCTGTCAGCTCTGCAGGGGCAGGTTCAGAGGTGGTTGACGCCATGCCAACTTAAGGCAGGAATGGTGGTTTGTGACAATGGCACCAACTGTGTGGATTTCCGCCAGTCATATAATGCCAGTGCTCGGCTGGTGGACCTCCAAAAGGAGTTTAACCTGCCCAAGAACCGCCTAATCTGTGACATGCCCACCAGGTGGAACTCAACATTGGCCATGCTGCAGGGGCTGCACACGCAGCAGAGGGCCATCAATGAGTACCTGTGTGACTATGGCACCAGGACAGGGTCAGGGGAGCTTGTTTTTTTTTCCCACGCCAGTGGGCCATGATCAGGGATGCATGCACTGTCCTGTCACCATTTGAAGAGGCCACGAGGATGGTGAGCAGTGACAGTGCATGCATCAGTGACACTGTCCCCCTTGTCCACCTGTTGGAGCACACGCTGCGTGGAATAATGGACAGGGCACTTGAGGCAGAACAGAGGCAGGAAGAGGAGGACTTCCTTAGCTCTTAAGGCCCCCTTTATCCAGACAGTGTTCCTGCGTGCCCGCCGTTCACACAAGAAGAGGAGGAAGAGGAGGAGGAGGAGGAGGAAGATTGTGTCAGTATGGAGGTGGAGCCTGGCACTCAGCATCAGCAGCAGTCTTTAAGGGATCAGTCCCAAGAAACACATGGACTTGTATGTGGCTGGGAGGAGGTGGCTGCGGACCATGTCATCCTTAGTGACCCAGAGGACTCCGGACCGAATGCCTCAGCAAACCTACACTGCATGGCCTCCCTCATCCTGCAAAGCCTGCGTAAGGATCCTCATATTCGTGGTATCAAGGAGAAGGACCAATACTGGCTGGCAACCCTCCTTGATCCGCGTTACAAGGGTAAGGTTGTGGACCTTATCTTGCCATTGCAGAGGGAGCAGAGGATGAAACATCTTCGGGAGGCCTTGCAGAAAGGTCTGTGCAACGCGTTCCCAGAGACTGGGAGGTTACAAACTTCTGTTTCTGGACAACATGTTGCTGAGGCTTCGGTCAGTCAAAGAAGGAGCGGTGGAGAAGGTGGCCGTCTGACCGATGCGTTCAGACAATTTTTTGGTCCGCAGTCCCAAGGTATGATCGGTTCCAGCAACCATCGCCAGCTTCTGTTTTACATGGTGCAGGAATATCTAGGGGCAAGATCTGACTTGGACACCTTTCTCACCGAAAATCCTTTGGGTTACTGGGTCTTTAGGATGGATCACTGGCCAGAGCTTGCACAGTATGCAATTGAGCTACTGGCCTGTCCTGCATCCAACGTTCTTTCGGAACGCACATTCAGTGCTGCTGGAGGCTTTGTAACCGATCACAGGGTGCGTCTGTCCACTGACTCGGTCGATCGACTAACCTTCATAAAAATGAATCAGTCTTGGATCACCACCAGCTACCAAGCACCTGATGCTGATGTAACCGAATAATTTTTTTTGAAATCTCAGATCCCTTCAAAGTCTGTCTATGCTGATGCTGAGTGACTATCCTGAGTAATTATCCTCTTCCTCCTCAATGATCACGCTGATAGCTTGTAAGAACATTTTTGGTTCTGGGCGCCACCACCAGTGCCTAAGGCCCAATTTTTCAGCCCCTGTTTAACAGGGGCGTGTTAATACAATTTTTGATGCAATGCTTTGCAGCAGGGCTCGTTCCTGCGTTCCAACTAGAGTATCTGTGAGGGGTTGCAGTGTTGTGGCACCAGCACCAGTGCCTAAGGCCTAATTTTTCAGCCCCTGTTTAACAGGGGCATGTAATTACAATTTTTGATGCAATACTTTGCAGCAGGGCTTGTTCCTGCGTTCCAACTAGAGTACCTGTGAGGGGTTGCAGTGTTGTGGCACCAGCACCAGTGCCTAAGGCCTAATTTTTCAGCCCCCTGTTTAACAGGGGCATGTAATTACAATTTTTGATGCAATACTTTGCAGCAGGGCTCGTTCCTGCGTTCCAACTAGAGTATCTGTGAGGGGTTGCAGTGTTGTGGCACCAGCACCAGTGCCTAAGGCCTAATTTTTCAGCCCCTGTTTAACAGGGGCATGTGATTACAATTTTTGATGCAATATAAAATTTATATAAGTTTAATAATACAAATTTCTAAAAAGATATAGATACATGGAGAGTTTGTATCACAGATTTACAAGTTCAATATAGTATAACCACATGAAATAATAAAAAACACTTAGTTTACATCACTATTGTGCAAATGTACAGAGTGAAACGCTAGGCGTTTCAAGATTATGCGTCATTCCTCTTCATCAGGAGAAAATGGTATAAGGGTTTATGATATCGCACTTTCGAATAATTGATGTGCTGGACTTGAAGTATTCAGATTGAAGGGCGGAGAGGAAAAAGGAGAGAAGGGCACCCAAACAGGGGCCCTAGGCTAATGAAACATGGTGTGATGACTGATTTGATAATTTATTAATTAATGTTGCAAAAATGCGACATCCAATGGGATAAACACCAAAGAATGGGGGTCACCCAAATGGATAAATGTATCGACCTTAAGATGAAGGCATAAACCAAGTGTCTTGCTTGGAAGAATGACAGTCATCAGTGTAGAGCCGATATCCCCACTGAGGCCCAAACATCATTCCAGATGGATTGGACAATATGTTGTTAATCTTGCATTCAATCAAGAGCCTCCATAAATTGGCTACAGAGGCCCAGCACTGTGGCTCTTCTTTTGTGTCCTCGTTGCCCTTATCCTGCTCACTGGACAGTAGAGCAGGCTATGATTTCCCAAAGAAAACATATTTAACCAAATAAAAATTACATATATAATAAAAAATATATAAAATAAAGTCCAAGTGAATTAATCCTCCATGCTGAACAAATGGTGACTTCCAAAACAATTGTGCTGTGATTGACCACCACCCTCCAATCAATATGCTTACCAAAAATCAGTAACAAATAAGCCTGTATGTAGCCTCTTTTTAGTCTTCCATGTGAGTAAATAGATATGTCTCCACCAAGCTCTCAGACCACTCTCTCAATCCTCCAGTTAATATATTTCTCAAAAGACAAAAATGGACATCATTACGCAAAATTCATGCTTTAATAGTTTAAAAGATCATATAAAAGATTTGCACTCACATGTATGTGTGCCTTAGACCGGCACCGAGTCTCTCCAGCTTTCCAGTATTAGCCAGTAATAGCTGTGTGCTACTAAGAGCATGCATTCAAGCCTCGTTTTAGTGCGGTACATTTGGCAGGAAATGGCGTAAGCATTGCACAACCAGCCTCAACATGTTTCGCTTCCTGATGATGCATTATTTATGTGAAACACATTGAGAAATATATTAACTGGAGGATTGAGAGAGTGGTCTGAGAGCTTGGTGGAGACATATCTATTACTGCTTTTTGGTAAGCAAATTGATTGGATGGTGGTGCTCAATCACAGCACAATCGTTTTGGAAGTCACCATTTGTTCAGCACGGAGGATTAATTCACTTCAACTTTATTTTACATATTTTTTATTATATGTAATTTTTATTTGGTTAAATATGTTTTGTATCGAAATCATTAGTATAATAACACACCATTTGATTTAAAGGGCCAGAGCAGCTACACAAACAATAGGTTTTTTTTTCACACGTCCTAAGGAATGTCATGCAACCATTGCTGAAGTGTATTTATATAGACATTAAATAGCTGCAAAGAGGCTGCAAGAGATCAACAACATCAAAAGGTGAAAAAAAGGTGAGAAAACTATAAACAAAAGATGTTCATTATTCACAGTGATTTAGCAAACTAAATGCTGCTCTGTTGGGATTTACATTAATGCCCTGTTACCTGCTCCAGGTCATATTTTCAAGTGGCATTGTAGTACTATGAAACTAAATTAATACTTTATGCATACATTTAAAGCTAGTAGTTTTTTTCTGCAAATGAGACAAATGCTCCTAAATCTATACTGAATATATATCTACAAAGAAAGGAAAAATGCAAGGTCACTGAGGAAAATCTGTTATGTGGCCTTTATTATGCAAATTAAATCAAAATTAGATAATTATTCAAAAAAGAAACAAACAAAAAGGAAGCAGATATAATATAAAACATGACATCAAACATTTGTATTCCCAATGGGAATAAACAGGAGAAATGTAATCCCTTTAGGCCTTGCATTAGGGAAAAATTTTAAACAGCAGACTGTTTTGTTCTCATTGAGCCAAAGGCAACACAAATAAGAATGAAAGCAAACGTAATTTATCTTCTCTTACAGATACCTAAATAGCACATTTAAAAGAGTTTAAACCATGAGTTAGGATAATTTTCAATTTAGTGGGAATTTTGTTGATTTGAATATATTTATACAAAACCTAACTAAGTTAATAGCCCCCCCCACACACACACACACACCCTGTTTGCCCTCTCTCTGCCCCTATAGGTGCACCCCCACCTTAAAAAAAGCTCTATACATACCTTTTTTAAATTGGTCTTTGCCCTGGTCATATGTCATCACAGTCTTCTTCACCCTCTTCTTCCTCTGGCTGTCACATATCAAGTGGAGACCAAGACTAAAGGACCTTTCTTGCACTGCCTGTCCCAACATATTTGGAAGTGGCAGCAGGGAACTCCCAGGCAGTACAAGATCTGTTGAGGCTGGCAAGTGCACGGACCAAATGACCGTAGACCCCTGCACAGGAAACAGATGCAGGAATACTGGGGTACCAGTGCAGTTGCCAGGAAAGTAGACAAACTGCAAGCTGAGGTCAATTACAGCTGCGCAGAGTAACCATTCAGGAGTAGGGATGAGTTTCAGGTATAGCTGGAATAGCAGAATGATACCATTGACCAGATATGGTTATGAGGATATTAAGTTAATTATGTCACCCAAAAATACCTGTCCATTTAATTTCAAACAAATACTAGGAATATGACAGGTATTTAGTGGCAGTAGTGTGGTCCAGCAATATCTTCAGGGGGGGTCATCCTAGCAATGAGCAAACAACGCAAAGGAGTGGGAAAATATTGTTGAGCAGTGGGTTGTCATAATTTTTGCTGGATCTACAGTACATCACTGGTTGATGATATTGACAATGGATTTATATCAGGAGTCATCTTTTACCTTTTTATGAAATCTCTATTATAGCGCTTTTTCATGGTGTGTGTATGTGTTTGTTTACATTTTATTTTTTGGGTAAGAGTTTTAGGGGGTACCAATGTATCCTACATTCATTTCTCATGAGTGTCAGGATATCCGAGGGCACCCTTATTCTAAAGGAGGTTTCCATGACCCCCCAAGTCCTTACCCCCAACAAACCTCAACCTTTCTATTGATGTCTGGATGTGTGGAAAAGGCCCTTGTTCCCAAATATCGGAACAAAGTGCATTGCAACGTGGGGAGACTTGGATGCCCCTCTTGTAAGGTATAACTCCCAATAATGAAAGGCATGTGGCATGGATTGGTGCAGGAAGAGGGCTACATGCTCAATGCCCTCCATTCCTGACCACCCAGGCTGCATGTCTGGATAAAGGTCTGTTTTGAAATGTAAAGCCCTTTTAACAGTCTGTTAATAAAATGTAACTTTTAAAGGACTACTTTGTAATGATCTGTAACGTCATATGCAGTTTTAAGGATTTTCCCAAACATGTTATTTAAAGGATTTGTGTATAATTATTGTTGTCCTCAAAGTGACATGAAAAAGACTCCCTCACCACTGAACAGCATTTTTTTCCCCATTAGTGCATGTCTCCTATGGCAATGGCTAGCTATCCATGGTCTTTTTGACAATAGCTTGCAAATAAGCCTTGAAAATGAAAAAAAAACAAGCAAGATTTGGCTCCCATAGACTTGGGATTCAGAACTATGTTCAGGGTTCACAGATTTCATACCAGGTTTTTCCAAACCACCTGTGAACCATTCACTCATCCCTTTTTAGGAGAACTTATCCATATTCAAAAATGTTCACCCAGGCAAGCTTTTGGATGCCACACCCAAATAATTTGGATGCACCCACCATTTTTATATATATGTGTGTGTGTATATATATATATATATATATATATATATATACACACACACACTCTATAGTAGGGTTCAATACAGCTATAACCACTGCAACTCTTCTAGGAAGGCTGTCCACAAGGTTTAAGCGTGCGTCTATGGGAATATTTGACCATTCTTCCAGTTGTGCATTTGTACAGGCCAGTCAAGTACCCCAAACTCACTCATCCATGTCTTGATGGACCTTGTTTTATGCACTGGTGTGCAGTCATATTGTAACAGGAAGGTGCCACCCTAAAAACTCTTTCCACAAAGTTGGGAGCATGAAACTGTTCAAAATGTATTGGTATGCTGATGCCTTAAGAGTTCCCTTCGGTGGAATACAGGGGCCAAGCACAACCCCTGAAGCTGTAAGGGTTGGGCCAACTCAATATTGAACCCTACAAAGACTGGGATGCCATTAAAGTTAATTTGTGTGTAAAGGCCGGAGTCCAAATACTTTTGACAATATATAGTGTATATATTGGCATGCCGAGGCCATGCTACTGTGTGATAAGGCAGTCTGGGCCAGGTTTTGGAGAAAACAGGCCCACTAATGGCCCAGCTGTGTGCTGTTCTTTTAGTAGTATCAGGATTGGAGGTCAGTGCCCCACCCTCCTGAAGAGGCCAGTTATTGTAAGGGAGACAAAAAGGTGCACATCTGCACTGTGCTGTCCAGGATGGGACAGTCCAAGAAGCTGACAAACAGGGTCTCCTCTGGGGGTCAAAGGTGCCCCAAGCCAGAAGCCTGAGTCTGAGAGAAGAAGCTGAGAGACAGGGTCTCACCCGGGGTTCAGAGGTGCCCCAAGCCAGAAGCCTGAGTAAATAAGACAAGAGACAGGGCCTCACCCGGGGGTCACAGATGCCCCCAGCCAGAGGCCCGAGTCAGAGAGAGAGAGTTTATGAGAGACAAAACAACTAGGAGCTGTAAAGGAAAGACACAGAGCTGAAAGAGGCACAGTGTTTGTGTACTAGCATTGGGGATGGGTGCTAGATGGTATGGAGGACTAAGGCATGAGGCCTGAGTAGTAGAGCTGCAAAGAACTTTTTGCTTTCTTTAAATAAAAGTGGGCAAGAAAAGCCCTGAAACGTGCTTCTGGCATGGAGTAAACTCACTACTTTTGCACTACCAATGAGCTACAAAATGAGCTTGTCACATATACACACACACTATTTTTTTTTGTATGCCTTTTTCAACCCCACCACTATAGACAAAGTTGCTAAACTACTTGCTAATGTCCACCTTACCACCTGCCCTCTGGATTCTGTTCCCTCACAAATGCTACGTTCACCCTCTGGCTCTATGCTACACTCTTTAACACACATCTTCAATCTCTCCC
Organism: Aquarana catesbeiana; assembly: GCF_042186555.1. Classification (NCBI taxonomy): domain Eukaryota; kingdom Metazoa; phylum Chordata; class Amphibia; order Anura; family Ranidae; genus Aquarana; species Aquarana catesbeiana. The sequence goes on from NC_133332.1 coordinate 185,438,190, forward strand.
TCTCTTCTGGCATCTTCCCCAACTCTCTAAAACATGCACTTGCCAGACCCATACTTAAAAAGCCCTCACTGGACCCATCCAATCTTAGCATCCTATGCCCCATCTCCTTGCTCCCCTTTTTATCCAAACTCCTCGAACGTCTGGTCTAAAACCGACTGAGCGTCCACCTCACTGATAATAGCCTTCTTGATCCCCTTCAGTCTGGATTTCATCCTCAACATTCCACAGAAACTGCCCTCCTAAAACTAACAAAAGATCTACTAACGGCCAAAACCAATCAACACTATTCTGTACTCCTACTCCTGGACCTCTCTGCTGCCTTTGATACGGTTGACCACCCCCTCCTCATCAAAAAACTCCATGCCTTTGGTCTTCGTGACTGTACTCTTCGCTGGTTCTCTTCCTACTTATCCAACCGCACCTTTAGCGTTTTACAACTCTACTTCCTTCTCTCCTCTTCCTTTATCTGTTGGGGTCCCCCAGGGTTCTGTTCGTGGACTTCTCCTATTTTCAATCTACACTACCTCCCTGGGTAAACTGATAGCCTCCCATGGCCTCTACCACCTCTACGCTGACGACACCCAAATCTATTTCTCTACCCTCAGCTCACTCCCTCTGTCTCCTCACGTATCACTAATTTACTATCAGATATATCAGTCTGGATGTCACACCACTTCCTCAAACTCAATCTATCCAAAACTGAACTTATAATTTTTCCTCCCCCATATGCCCCTTCCCCTGATCTCTCTGTCATAAATCGATGGCACAACTATAAGCCCATCCCCACATGCCAAGGTTCTAGGTGTAGTCCCAGACTCTGAACTCTCCTTCAAGCAACACATCATATTACTGTCCAAATCCTGCCACCTCAACCTCCGCAACATCTCCAAAATACGCTCCTTTCTAACCAATGACACAACAAAGCTCTTAATTCACTCGCTGGTTATCTCTCGCCTCAACTACTGCAACTCCCTTCTCATTGGCTTACCTCTACATAGTCTATCACCTCTTAAATCCATCATGAATGCTGCTGCCAGACTCATCCACCTTACCAATCGCTCTGTGTCTGCCACTCCTCTCTGTCAATCCCTTCACTGGCTTCCGCTCGGCCAAAGAATTTAATTCAAAATACTAACAACTATGTACAAAGCCATCCACAATTTTGCCCCCAGCTACATCACTAGCTTAGTCTCTAAATACCAACCTACTAGTTCTCTTCGTTCCTCTCAAGACCTCCTGCTCTTTAGCTCCCTCGTCACTTCCTCCTATGCTTGCCTCCAGGACTTTTCCAAAGCCACTCCAATCTTATGGAATGCCCTACCCCAATCTGTCCGCTTATCTCCTACTTTATTAGCTTTTAGACGATCCCTGAAAACCCTTCTCTTCAGAGAAGCCTACCCTACCCACACCTAACAACTGTATTTTCATTTTTTCCATCAGCTCATCCCCCACAGTTATTATCTTTTGTTTCCACTTGACCCTCCCTTTGATTGTAAGCTCTAATGAGCAGGGCCCTCTGATCCCTCCTGTATTGATTTGTATTGTAAGTATACTGTCTGCCCTCATGTTGTAAAGCGCTGCGCAAACTGTTGGCGCTATATAAATCCTGAATAATAATATTATTATTATTATTATTATTAAGCTTGTCATATATACACACACTATTTTTTTTCTGTTCCCTGTCGGTACATGTGCAACAGATTCTGATTGGCTGCTAGTGCTGTTTCTTCCTCTCCAAGTCTGAGTGCTGCTGTTTAAAGAATAACTAATAAAGACAGATTCAGGCACATATGGTAGTTGCATATACAGGCATACCCCACTTTTAAGTACACAATGGGGTTTATTTACTAACGCTAGAAACCAGGCTCACTTCTGCATAGAAACCAATGAGCTTCTAACCCCAGCTTGTTCAATTAAGCTTTGGTAATAAAACCTGGAAGCTCATTGGTTTCTATGCAGAAGTGAGTCTGATTTTGCACTTTCTAGCTTTAGTAAATAAACCCCATTGCGTACTTAAAAGTGTGGTATGCCTGTAAAATATTTAAGTATTTTTTAAAGGAATATACAACTACAAGAGAGTTCAGGTATAAATCCAAGGTTATAATTTGAAAATTACATCAAGCACAAATGTTCGGAAAACTTTCATGCCCTAGAACAAGATTTAAGTGAACTAGCTGATGAATCAAAAAGGAATAGCAATCCTAATTTGACGTGAGAGAAATGTGAGGAGTTGGATTAATTATCTATGTTGTATGTTGAATTCAGGCTAGTTTACACAATTGCATTTAAAAATCATTGCACATATCTCAAAGCCCAGTTTTCAACATTTTAAAGTGTATTTGTACAAAATTCACACAAAATACAGTAAACTGCATGCTAAGGAGTAATGCCTAATAATGGCATAATGTCCATCTTAAAAAAAAAAAAAGTTTCAACAGAAAAGGGAGGGAAATCAGATATTTTACAGTAGATCACTAGCTAAAAATGAAGATGAGGTATTTAGACAGTCCTATAAGAGTGGAACATATAAAGAATATACTATAATATAGTGTATGCAGTGCCGGGACAAGGTCATCCAGTGCCCAGGGCAAAGATGGCAAACTGCGCCCCCCCCCCACCCCCCGGGTATAAAGAATGAGTTAGTGTCATTTCAAAACAATACAAATTACATTAGGTTTAATTCGATAGAAACAGAGCTCGCTCACACATTTTAAATATATGTATTTTATTATTACTTGAAGTGCTTTGAAATAAGAACGCAGCTTTCCTTCCCCACTGACAGGACAGAGCTCTGCCTTGTTTACATAGGCAGAGATCTGTCCTGTGTGTCTTCCCGACAGTCAGTGGGTGCCGGTAGTCACCCATTCGCCGGCACCCACAGATTGGCATCTGCTGTGTAGCAACACGGCACAGCCGGGTTGCTGGTGGCGCATGCATGTGCCCCCTACCTGGGAGTGCCGGATTATGTACCTAGTGCAGCAGAGTCACCGTACATGTCATATGGTTGGCAAGCAGATAATAATGACTACCAGCATCAGTCCCAGTTTCTACAATTATTTCCCCCAGTATATGTGCCAGTTTAGAAAATAACAACTCCCAGTATAAATGGCAGTCTCCATAATAATAACCACCGACATCAGTGCCAATTTACGAATGAGTTGATTAACTACTTGAGCTCTGGAAGATTTTACCCCTTTCATGATCAGCCCATTTTAGAACTGCTCTACTTTAACTGGTCATTGCGCGGTCAGGGAACACTGTACACAAACAAAATTTTTTTTTTTTTTTTCACATAAATAAAGTGTTTTTTAGGGGTATTTGCACACCACTGCATTTCTTATCGTTTATTATATAAAGGAAAGCAGACCAAATATTTTGAAAAAAAAATTTTTTTTTACTTTCTGCTATAAAACATATCCAATAAAAAAAAAAAAAAAAAAAACAATTTCTTCATAAATGTAGGTCAAAATGTATTCTACTACATGTCTTTGTTTTTTTTTAAAAAAGTGTATATTAAGTGGTTTGTGTGCAAGCTATAGTTTCTACTAAACAATGGAATATATATACTGGATTTTTTTTATATACTAGCAATGGGGGCGATCAGTAACTTATAGTGGGACTGTGATAGTGACACTGACACTTTGTGGGAACTGACTAAGTGCCACTGACATCACCAGTGACACTAATACAGTAAACAATGCTAATACTATACACTCTCAGGGGGTGATTAAGGGGTTAATTATGTGCCTAACAATGTGCAATGTGTGCTGCATTACAGATTGATTTGTTTATTTCCCTGCTTTGTAGAGAGAAGAAACAAAGCAATCACTCTCTCTGTACAGAGCCCTCTCTGGGCTGTGATTGGATACAGCCGATCAGCAGGTCCCGGGTGTGAATCATTGGCTGGGATCTGCTGACAGTTTCTCGCTGTGTCTAATCACAGCCAGGGGAGTTGATGGGTAAGGGCATGCCCCACTGAAACAGGCAGCCATGTAAGGGTACGCTGTGCTGCCTGTAGCGGCAGCCCTATTTGCAGTATATATACTGCGGCGGGTCGGCACATGGTTAATTAGTATTTGTAATATGCAGCACAAAGGGGTGAATGTATTGTCAGTTAATTAACACCTTTGTGCTGCATTAGTGGCAGTGGGGTCAGTGTTTATAAACCCCTTCATGCTGCAGCATAGAGGGCTTAAACCCCTTCCCGCCGAGCATCTGCAGATATGCGGCCTCAGCTTTCGGGGGTTATACCGGGATGATGCCCGCAGCTGCAGGCATCATCCTGGTACCTTTTTTAGAGCCGGCGATCGGCTTTCCAGGAATAACAAACGATGCGGCTAAAAGCCGCTCGGCTGTTATACCGGAGGACGTACCCCCCTCCTGCCACCTCCCGCCACTTTTAACGGGCCTCCTGATCCACCAGGAGACCCGATCAACAATCCGCCACCTCCAGACTGACACAAAGCCAGAAATGGCTTCTTTCTAGTCTCCCGATTGTAAACACGGAAGCGACGTCATGACATCACTTCCCGTTTACTCGGCTGCAAATGGCACCGGTTTAAAAAAAAATATACAGTATTCAGAATCACCGAAAATGGCGATCTGAATACTTTGAAGTGCAAAGACCCCCCGATCCCTCCATAAAGAGTACCTGTCACCACCTATTACTGTCACAAGGGATGTTTACATTCCTTGTGACAGCAATAAAAGTTATCAAATTTTTTTTTTAAACACAATTTATTAATATAAAAATAAAATAAATAAGAAAAACAATTTTTTAAAGCGCCCCCATCTCCGCGAGCTCGCGCAGCAAAGAAAACGCATACGGAAGTTGTGCCCGAATATGTAAACATCGTTCAAATCAAACATGTGAGGTATCACCGCGATCATCAGAGCGAGAGCAATAATTCTAGCACTAGACTTCCTATGTAACTCTAACCTGGTAACCGTAAAAAAAATTGAAAGCTTCGCCTATGGAGATATTTAGGTACCGTAGTTCGTCACCATTCCATGAGTGCGTGCAATTATAAAGCGTGACATGTTTGGTATCTATTTACTCGGCGTAACATCATCTTTCACTTTATACATAAAAATTGGGCTAACTTTACTGTTTGTTTTTTTCTAAATTCATGAAAGTGTCCCTTTTCCCCAAAAGTTGCATTTAAAACACCGCTGCACAAATACCGTGTGACATAAAATATTGCAACAATCGCCATTTTATTCTCTAGATTCTCTGCTAAAATATATAATATATATATATATATATATATATATATATATATATATATAAAATGTTTGGGGGCTCTAAGGCTGGATTCACATCTATGCATTTTTAGTGCTTTTTGCATTTTGCAGATTTGCATTACAGAACGTGTTCCATAGGAAACCATGTTAAATGAACTGTAGTGCAAATCTGCAAATGCAAAAGCACTAAAAATGCATAGATGTGAATCCAGCCTAAGGCTCGATTCACACCTATGCATGTTGCTTTTGAGCGTTTTTGGAGGTTTTTTTTTCATGCTTGCCGCGTTTTTGAGCCGCGTTTTTGCCGCGTTGTTGAGCCGCGTTTTTGCCGCGTTTTTGCCGCGATTTGCGTTTTGCGTTTTTTTTTTTTTTTTCATTTTTTTTTACAGTCTTAAAAAAAAATTACAAAAAAAAAAAAAAAAAAAAACGGCAAAAACGCACCAAAAACGCACCAAAAACGCTGCAAAAACGCTGCAAAAACGGTGCACTTGCGTTTTTGATGCTTGTCCATTGAAAACCATTACATGCAAAACGCTGCTTTTTGCATGAAAAAAAGTCCCCGACCCTTTCCAAAAACGCAGAGATACAAAAAAGCATTGATGTGAACATGTTCCATAGGAACCCATGTTAAAAAATTCCCGTGCATTTCTGCAAAATGCAAAATGCATCAAAAAACGCGCTAGTGTGAATGGGGCCTAAGTAATTTTCTAGCAAAAATATGGATTCTAACTTGTAAACACTAAATGTCAAAAATAGGCTTAGTCATAAAAGGGATAATGAACACTGATACTGGTGCCACTAATGCAACACAAAGGGGTTAATTAACTGACATTGATCACTAATGTTGGAAAAAGAACTAAAAGAAAAAGTGCTAAGATATATAAATGCACCAAACAAAGTGCATCTAAACAGTAGGGGACTTCTATATGAAATAGCAGAAGCAGCAATTCTCCTGTGTAACACCAGTACAGTGACAAAATAATAAAAGAAAATATAGAATTGTGCTAAACATGTAAATATAAAGTGAATATGAATCACCCACCGATTGAGGAGCAATCCAAAATTCAGCATAAATCAAAAATGAATGTGCAAGTGCATGAGTATTAATTTCTAGAACCAAAAATCCCATAAGCACAAATACACATGAATGAAAACCTTCTAAACCACAAAATAATATATACTCCAATTCAATTCAATTCAATTATAGCAAATAGCTTAAATAAGTGACATTCATATAAGTGAATAGATATATAATGTTGTCCAACTATATATATATATATATATATATATATAAATAACTAAAATATATGCAACATCCACCCATGCAAAATACTGTAAGTGAAATAAAGTCCATCCACAAATAAGGTGAATCTTCAAATGTTGGTATAGAGAAGATTGTGCTCAATCCACCACCGCTATATAGAGAATCACTTCTTACCAGAAGCCCAGGATCCCCCATTACACAGGATCAAAAGAAGCCTGTAGTATTAATATATTCTCCAGGGCGTACCGAGCAGGACCCATGCACTTCAGATCGTCTGTGGTGTAGTGATTTAATAATATTGTGGTATAGTGGTATCGTGGGTATGATAATTAATTAGTAAGTACTCTTCCGCAGCAACCCAATTCTTCCAGAGAGATGCACTTTATTGACTTCCAACACAGAACAAAGTCCAAAGTCCACAGATGACAAAAAAATCCGACAGAGTATATAATTCAAAGTCCCATGTTCCTAGGTCTGTGTGTTCACACACAGATAAGCCTAACTTCAACTATAGACTGAACACCATGTTATATTCACTAGATATTGAATGGCTGAGCAATTTGATTGTCTGTCTCCATTCAGGCCTTTTATATACTTTAGTCTTTCAGACAGACAACAACTCCCAGCCGTGAACAGCTGCTGTCATAAACCGCCCCAATTTGCACTCCCGCATATCAACATCAACAAGTCCCCTTAGATATGTGTAATTAGATTAGATTAACAGATACCACCTGAACACCCTTTGAAATGTTCAAATAGACTTGCATAAGATTAACACATCAAAGAGTCTTCAGCTGTCCCCTTGCTATGTTAAAATTCAGTTGGACAAATCAACCATTGTCAATTGAATTCTGGCCTGGTCAATATTGACTGTATGTGTACATACATATACTATAATGTCCCACATAAATCGGTGAACATATTACAACATATACAACATATACCCCCACTTGGGTCGGTTCTAACTACTAGAACTGACCCATAAATCAAACAACAAAAAATATCATTTCGATTTAAGGTACTGGATGCTTTACAATGGCTCATATAAAATATGAAGTTGAAACTGGTTACATCTCTCTTCGCCAGCCTCTAAAATATCCCCATGAAACAGTTATTAGATAATATAAAACTTTAGACCATGACTGGAAAAGGATTTGGTAAACGTCAGTGGCCCATATAGCTGTTAGGCCTTATTATATCACATCAAGATCTTGAAAATTGCGCAAAGATGAGCTGATGTCACAGTGCATTCTTCGGTCTGACTTCCTCACATCTCTCACCATTTCACTGAAAGTAAACTTGGTATGCTCTGGGAGCTCCAATCCACATAAGTGCAGGATTTTTTCATCTCCAGGCTCAAGCTTTCCATTTTTAAAGATGCTTTTACGCAAACATTCTACTTTAATCTTTATGGTAAGAAGAACCATCAATGTACCAGCACTCACTTTCAAGGTCAAAAGGTTTGGTTACGGCAGTAAAAATTGTGCTGCAAACTATTTCCTTGCACTTGACATTCATGAGTCCATCTTTGTTGATTGCCAGTCACAATTTGCTTTGTAATTTGCTGTAGGCCGACCCCTCATTGCCTTCAATAAAGCAGTTACTTGGATCATTCAGTCCATAATTCCACCTGAATGGTATACCAACATATACATATACCCCCCACACGATGGTTCAGATAGAATCAGCTTGACATCAGTGTTTATCAGATCTTCTATCCAGACAAAGCGGCAGTGGAAATTCTTGCCAGTATCTTCACCATGAAAGGTAGAAAGGTCTTTTTCATCCATATATGTCATAGCCTTTAGCATATTATAAACAACTGAATCAACAAAGTTTCAAATCATGACTAGAGTGATGAATTCCACTCACCCCTCTTATAAATTTAGGAAAACCACCCAACATACTATAATTTATGCTATGCCATAGCCTTTAGCATATTATAAACAACTGAATCAACAAAGTTTCAAATCATGACTAGAGTGATGAATTCCACTCACCCCTCTTATAAATTTAGGAAAACCACCCAACATACTATAATTTATGCTATGCCAAGCCATTGTGCAGCATCTCACCTTAGATGTCAAATATATTGATCAATACGGATTATGTAATATGTACAGATGTTATGACTATTTTAGGTTTAAATGCTTCTCTTTTGTTTTAAGATAAAGTTCAAGAAATAAAACATAAAGAAAATAAAAAATGAAAAGCAAAATATATCAGGAAAAGGAAGAAAAATTAAAAATTAGGGCGTTGAAGAAAAAAAAGGTCCATTGCTTGATGAATTCCGAGAGAGTCCATGAATTCTTTATAATTCCTTGTTGCCTATTCAGCATTTCTTCCATAATTCTCCCCCACTAGCCAGCAATTTCAGACTGTGCTTCTGCTATTCACCGTCATTTAAATGTCAATATCTGAAAGACAAAAAAATTCTCCAACAAAACTAATTAGCAAGGTCCTTAAACGTTGTTTGAAGTTAAAACAAAACACTATTTACACGTTTACAGTTTGGAGCTAATTCACCCCTACTGCTAGAGAAGTGTCATCTGCATTCAAAAACAGATCTGGAGAATGTACATCTTGTACCCCCTTCAACTGCTCTAATAATTTATCACGTTCCCCTCTCATCTTGTCATACTCAATCTTCAGGTGATCATATTTCTGTTTTAACTGAGAAAATGGTATCCAAGTCTTGGACCTTTTATTATTATTATTTTGGTCAGCTCTGTTTTTCATATTAATAGCACCTATGTTTGACCCAGTGTGTCCTCTCTGGGTGTTATCATAGGATATTATCTTCTGATCTTTATGCTCAGTATTTGTCCTAAACAATGTGGCTAATTCAATTTTGACAGCCTGCTCATTTGACTTTCTCCATAAATGGTCTGCTCTCAACAATATGTTGTTCAAATCATGAGGATTTGGGGTAACTAATAAAATATTTTGTTTGATATCTTCATGCAATGCATCTAGAAACATACTCATATGTATCAAGCGCCCATGCTCAAATGCAAGATTATTACCAACCAATAATTCCATAATAGTTGATATCCTGTGTGACAATTCATATGGAGATTCATTTTGCATCTGTTGGATCCTCCCATGAATAGTAAAATCAGAACGTACACCATACAAAACACATAATAATTCCAGTAATATGTCCCTTGTCCTCAGAGGCTGAATACATATCTGTTTAATTCTCATCCAAAGACCACTTCCTAAAGAATGTTGTATGACTCTTTCTAAGTCAGATGGGTTGAGATTGTACATATCTCTGACCTGCTGCACGTCACAAAACCATTTTAAAAATCTGTTTAAATCATGGTATGGAACCATTCCTATTTCTTTAAGAATTGCGTCTAATTCTTTTGGTTTCAAAGGCTTCATTACAAGCTGAACTTCATCTGTATTATTATTATTGTTATAAACTGTGGTAGTCACAGTGGGGGCAGCTGGTAATGAATTATCAGATTTAATAGGAGGTTCTGTTTCATTTGAAAGAAAGTTTGTGTCTGTATTTTGCTGCAGACTGCGGAATCCAAGATTTGATGCATATCTGCATTCGTGAGATCTCTTCTCTAATTCCATAATTCTTAATTTTAATCTCTCATTTTCCTCTGATAATTCATCACAACGTTTAGATTTCTCAAGCAAAGCTTCCCCAATGGTAACTGCATGCAATTTTAAATTTACTATCTCAGTGTCTGTTTGGTTTTGTAACCTCTCACAAAGATTGTTGCTATAATCAACTGCATTCTGTAACTGGGTAATTTCCTCAACCTTACCTTTTAAAGAACTTTCCATTGTTAAACAGCAAGATAATAAGCCCTGTATAATACAACCTTTCCTTTTACTTTCTGAAATTTTGTTATCAAAAACATTTTTCTCTAAAAATTCCTTCATCATCGTCCACGTCTGCTTACATTTTTCTGGAATTTCATAAGGACCGCCATTGCGCTTAATACATTTTAATACCCATCTGTTAACTTTATCAGAACTGACATTAGCTTCACACTGAGTAAGCATTTTGACTATATTACTAATAATTAAAAAAAAAAAAAAAGGAAATATTTTACTCACCACATTATTTACTCTTCAGCTTCCAGTTCAGGTCTTCTGGTACACGACACAGTCCTTTTTTTGTTGTTGTTTCCAGTCTCCAGAGAATAATTCTGGGGTTCCCAACTTGTTTAATTTTGTAGATCAGACTCTCTTATGTCACAACCAGACATTAGAGTCACAGCACAGCTTTTGGTTCTTCATCAGACTTCTGTCCACCTCACAGAATTGTTATTGTTGTCACCACCGACTTCTGTTACTAAGTCCGAAAATGCTCTTCTGGTCACTTGAAGTGTAGTAGTGATTTAGTACCTTCAAAGAACGGGTCACGGCCCCAATGTAGTGATTTAATAATGTTGTGTAGAAGTAGTATCGTGGGTATGATAATTAATTGGTAAGTACTCTTCCGCAGCAACCCAATTCTTCCAGAGAGATGCACTTTATTGACTTCCAAAACAGAACAAAGTCCAAAGTCCAAAGATGACAAAAATATCAGACAGAGGAAATATAATTCAGAATACCATGTTCCTAGATACTGTATGTGCCTTCATACACAGACAAGCCTAACTTAAAACTAAATGCCAGCTTGAATGTCCTCTCTGAAATACTAGTCCACTAGGAGGGAGTTTCTGCTAGGTCAACCCAAAATACTCTTTGATCTCATTGTTACCCCCTCAAGTCTAATTACCATCAATAAATACTTCTTCTATGGTCCTTTAAACAATGTACCCTTTGAAATGTTCAATTAGGTTTCCAGACCATACCTCACCTCACACACCTAGGTCGACTTGCCTAAGATCAACACATCAAAGAGTCTTCAGCTGTCCCCTTGATATGTTAAAATTCAGTTGACTTGGACAAATCAACCATTGTCAATTAAATTCTGGCCTGGTCAATATTGACTGTATGTGTACATACATACAATAATGTTCCACATAAATCGGTGAACATATTACAACATATACAACATGTGGTAGTAATACAATCTCCAATGTACACCAAACAGGACCGCTACTCTTTATTGGAGATTGTACTACTACCACCACAGACGATCTGAAGTGCATGGGTCCTGCTCGGTACGCCCTGGTGAATATATTAATACTACAGGCTTCCCATGATCCCCTGTAATGGGGGATCCTGGCCTTCTGGTAAGAAGTGATTCTCTATATAGAGGAAAGAAAAAAATCCTGGACAGCCGCAACCATAGAAGGCATCTTTATTGATATGAAGAAATAAAATCCAAATGCAGTCACCTCATGTACAGGGAGGAACAGGAAAGATAGCTAACATGTTTCACGCCCCATCATGGTGCTTATTCATAGCTGAATGATTATGAAGTTTGATCATGGGTATATATATAGGGACTTCAGGTTTTGATAGCTAATCCAGAGATGGTCTCAAATAGAGACCTGCCCACATAATCAAACTCTAACATAAACGACACAGAAGTGATAGGAGACACCTGGGATGTGAAGTTGAATTTCAAATCAAAAATTGAAGACAAGATAATGTGACAATGTAATAATGCCTATAAAGGTCCACCAAACTAAAAAAGTTTACTAAGTGAACCAATGCGCATATATATATATATATATATATATATATATATATATATATAGACACATGATTATTTTTAATGTTCGCATTATTCAACTTCTCCCATTGTGTACATCCATAATCTTGGGACGAAGACCATGATAAATACTAAAACAATATTAAACAATAGCAAAGTACAAAGTAACAACACTAATTTTCAAATCATAAATGATAAATAATCTCAAAGGAAAACTATCAATAATGTCTTGGTAACTGCATATATATATATATACACACACACACACACACACACACACACACACACATATCATCCTGAAATATATAAACCTAATTACATTTACATTTGAAAATTGTGTAAATAAAACCTTAATTTTCGTTTAAAAATGATTATGTATAAATCCTTATTCCCACATAAATCCATGCACTCAAGAAGAATGCAAGCTCCATTCGTCGAGATCTGGAATCCATTCATATTGGACTCAAACAAAAAATATATCTCAAATTTGCAACAAACGGCCAAGAAAAAAAGAGAAGAAAAAAACAGAAAATCGTCATCCGATGGGGAAGCATTTAAATGGTGCATGGAAAAGGTGGGAAAATAAAGAGGGACCCTAAAGGAGTTACGTGAACATCTTTTTAATTGACTAGCTATATGTGCTAAATAACGTAAACTTCAGATGGTGGTCCAAAATTTATAGAGATCTATAAATATTACCTGGATGGCTATGCAAGGAACAGTAAACAAAGAGCTATGATCTTGTTGTACCTGTAATTGCTATGGGAAAGGTGGTCACGCTACTGATTTTCTCAGTTGAATCTCAAAGAACCCTAGAAAATCAACAGATATTGTGTGGATAGATGTGTAGGAGACATAGTCTCTCTATACTTGGTGCAATAACATGATTAAGATGATAATTTTGTTACAAAAGCGATAATTTAAACTTCCAGGCTTTAAGTAGATCACAAACAGCAATGGATCACCAAATATATATAAAAATCACCAAAAAAAATCACAAAAAACACACAAATCGCAAAAAAGTCACGAAATCACAAAATATCGCAAAAAATAAAAAAACATAAAAAAAAAAAAAATCTAAAAAAACATGGAAAAATACAAAATTGATAGCAAATTGGAAGAACAAAGAACAAAAAACAAAAAATCGAAGTGAGAGATGGCCACTGACAAATATAAACCAGGGAGCATTACGTCATATACTGAATAAGTTTAGGCTAAGGTATCAAGATAGACACACATGTATGTGAAATATTGTAGGAGTCAATGTGACCATCCAGGAGTCGGCGGAGATCCTCATCTAAAAACGGGTGAGCTTTTCAGACACCGAGGGAGAACCAGCCTATGATACTATGGCACTGACAGGATCGGATTCATCCCCAGATACCAGTTCAGTTACTGGTAATACACACACAGATAAAACATTGTCTTTAAACTCGGGCGTAAACGGGACAAAACAAGAGATCCAGAAGAAAAAAGGAAAACGAGGAGGGGAGGTCAAAGACAAAGAAAAAATAAGCGAGAGTCGCTATCAGCTGCGAGGATGGAAATAACCCAGAGTTTCAATGTGGTAAATTTATCTGAAAGACCGTTATCGGCCACAGACATTACATTGCATTCAAGGGGTTTAAACTTCTGCCCCTCTAAACATTTCAATTTATTTGGAACAATTCTGGATGTGAATAAACTGGCTCGGACATTAACACTATAGAAACACTATTTTTCTGAAACAGAATATTCAGATATTCCCCATGCCAGCAGTCCAGTCATCAATCGGTGAGTCTACCTCTTCTCCTCAGTCTTTCAAAGATGTGTGCGCCTTAACCTCCCTGGCGGTATGATTATTTCTGATTTTAGGTGCTGAAAGCGGTACAATTATTTTGCACAGAAATTTGGCGTTTTATATTGTAGGCCTGTAATTCTTAGGAATAGTTCACTTAAATCTGTCCAAACAAGAGTCTAGTAGACATCCCGGGTATGATAAAGTTTGAAAAACGAAATAAAAAATTATAATATAATAAATAACTATAAATAATTATAACAAATAATAATATAATAATAATAAAAATTATATAATAATGTAATCAAATCAAAAACACTGAAATTTGCTCAGTTGCAGAATTTTAGCTTTCGTTACTTTTAGTGTTTGATGATGGATCTCCCCACAAATCACTATCGCTCAATTCTGCGAGTGATTCTAATTTATTATCGCTTTTTTCTAGCTGCTCTAAAACCACTTTTGATGTAAAGAGACAGTTTTGGTTGCTATGGACAATCTCCAGTTTCCTGGCAGAAAGAACAGTTTTATATATATAAAACTGCATGCAGGACACTGGGCAGACCACTAGGGACAAAGGGGATGTGTCATTATTTGATACAGTACTGTAATCTGTAAGATTACAGTATGCTGTATCTATACTGTGTGTTTCACTTTTGAATTTACCGCCGAACTCCGTCCCCGTGCGTCGCAACGCTCGCAGGGAACGGAGCTCGGCACTGTGAATCGAGCGAGACACAGCGGCTCGCCGATCACAGCGGGGAGACATCGCAGGAACCAGGGGACAAGGTAAGTATGCTCTTCCTGGATCCTGCGATGCAAGCCCGAGTCTGGCTCAGGGATACCGCTTTTGGTATGAAAAATCCAACCCGAGCCAGACTCAGGAATACCGCCAGGGAGGTTAAAGGACCTCACTGACTTGGTTATTGAATCAGATATTAATATGGATGACAATGATGTTTGTTGCAGTTCAGTATCATTTAAGATGAAATCTGATTTTTATCCTGTGAGTTCTAGAGGCAAAGACATGGACACATATCGGACTCTGATTGAAAGGGATTTGACCTTGTTGGCATGGAATATCTAAAAAAAAAAATCAGTTGATAATTTATCTGTTGATGAGAAAATGTCTATTGAAAATTTACACAAAGATGATAGTATAGTTATCAAAAGTGCAGACAAGGGGGGTTCGGTGGTCGTCATGAATGCGGCCACATACAGAGATGAGGCCATGAGACAACTATCAAACACCGCTACCTATTGCAAATTAAGGGGTGACCCTACTGAGTCATTTAGGGCAGAGCTCCTCATTGTTGGATCGAGCCGTCCGAATGGGTCTATTCACACAAAAAGAGAAGGAGATGTTTATACCTATGTTTCCTGTTATGCCAATTTTCCACCACCTCCCTAAACTACACAAAGGGTTAACTCCCCTCACAGGGAGACCGATCGTGGCAGGCATAGACTCACTAAATGAGAGATTGGGTCATTGGGTGGACCAGCAACTGCAACCATTGGTAGTGGAGCTGCCAGGTCACCTCCGTGACACCAAACAACTTTTATCTAAATTTAATGGTTTAACGTGGAGAGAAAATTACAGTTGGATAACATGTGATGTTTCCAACCTGTACTCTTCAATTCCACATGCCCTGGGTCTACAGGCAGTATCCTTCTTCTTAAAGAGATCAGGAAACTTCTCTCTGGCTTCACAGGAGTTCATTATCATGTGCCTGGAATATCTCCTTACACATAACTTTTTTATGTTCGACGGGGACTTTTACCTCCAAAAATGCAGAGTCTCTATGGGAGCTAAGTTCTCACCATCCCTGGCCAATTTGTATATGGGATGGTGGGAGAGGTCCCACATTTTTGGACCTGAAAGTCCCAGTCGAAAAGACACTGCATTCTTTTGTCGATATATAGACGATCTCCTGTTCATTGTCTCTGAGCCACACATCTGTTTAGATCAATGGTTGGAGTATATGAATGATAATGCTTTAAATTTAAAATTTACAGGACAACATGAACCAAAGTCTATAGAGTTTCTAGATGTTAAGCTCACAGGAGACAACAATGAAATCATTTCAAATCTCTATAGAAAGCCCACTGCGGGTAATACTCTTCTGCGTGCAGACTCTAGCCATCCGACCCATACCATCAAAAGTATTCCAGTGGGCCAATTTCTAAGGCTGAAAAGACAATGCACCAGACAAATAGATTTTGAATAGGAGGCCATACATATGTCAGCTAGATTTGAAGCTAGGGGTTACCCCAGGTCAGCTATCAATAGAGCGTTGTCCATTGCAAATAAAACACCTTGGGCCAATTTGCTAATGGACAAACCCAGTAACCACAGTAGACGGAATAGATCAAAAAAATCCCATTTTGTTCCAACATTTTCCACTCCGTACAGTGCTGAATTTCATAAAATTAAGAAAATAGTTACCAAATATCTGCCGGTGTTGTCTAACGATCATATCTATTCTCAAATTTTAAATAAAGGCATACGTACGGTATCAAGGAAAGCACCTTCTTTAGGTGGACTTTTGTCCCCTAGCCTTTACATTAGCAAAAAACAAACTGCTCATTGGCTGCAGTTTAAGGGAACATACAGATGCGGTGGTCAGTCTTGCACATATTGTCCCTTCATAAAAGGGGGTGACACTGTCACATCTACTTCAACAGGCAAATCATATAAAATACAGTCCTTCATCAATTGTAACACGCGTTACATAGTTTATGTCATCACATGTGCCATTTGCTCTATTCAATATGTTGGCAGGAACACGCGCAGACTGAGGGATCATCTTTATGATCACCTCTATGACATAGAGAAGGAACATGCCACTAACATTGCTCCCCATTGGGTTGATATTCATTTCAAGGATACTTCCAGCTTGACCATCCAAGGCATTGAAAAAAATTGTTAAACCTCCTAGAGGTGGGGACAAATTTGGCATATTGTACAAACAAGAGGTTCGGTGGATTTTTAATCTAAAATATTAGACGTCTCACCGGCCTCAATTTTGAATGGGACATGTCCCACTTTTATCAATAGATACATACCGTGTTATGCCCATGTATATCCCCAATTTATTCCAAATAACATATTGATTGATTTAGGTCACATTGACTCCCACAGTATTTCACATACATGTGTGTCTATCTTGATACCTTAGCCTAAAGTTATTCAGTATATGACGTAATGCTCCCTAGTTTATATTTGTCAGTGGCCATCTCTCACTTCAATTTTTTGTTCTCTGTTCTTCTTATTTGCTATCAATTTTGTATTTTTCCATGTTTTTTTCGATTTTTTTGAGGTTTTTGGATTTTTTGAGATTTTTTGCGATATTTTGTGATTTTGCGACTTGTGCATTTTTTGTGATGTTTTTGTGATTTTTTTTGCAATTTTATATATATTTGGGGATCCATTGCTGTTTGTGATCTACTTAGAGCCTGGAAGTTTAAATTATCGCTTTTGTAACAAAATTATCATCTTAATCATGTTATTGCACCAAGTATAGAGAGACTATGTCTCCTACACATCTATCCACACAATATCTGTTGATTTTCTAGGGTTCTTTGAGATTCAACTGAGAAAATCAGTAGCATGACCACCTTTCCCATAGCAATTACAGGTACAACGAGATCATTGCTCTTTGATAACTGTTCCTTGCATAGCCATCCAGGTAATATTTATAGATTTCTATAAATTTTGGACCACCGTCTGAAGTTTACGTTATTTAGCACATATAGCTATTCTATTAAAAAGATGTTCACGTAACTCCTTTAGGGTCCCTCTTTATTTTCCCACCTTTTCCATGCACCATTTAAATGCTTCCCCATCGGATGACGATTTTCTGCCTTTTTCTTCTCTTTTTTTCTTGGCCGTTTGTTGCAAATTTGAGATATATTTTTTGTTTATGAGTCCAATATGAATGGATTCCAGATGTCGTCAAATGGGGCTTGCGTTCATCTTGAGTGCATGGATTTATGTGGGAATAATGATTTATACATAATAATTTTTAAACGAAAATGAAGGTTTTATTTACACAATTTTCAAATGTAATTAGGTTTATATATTTCAGGATAATGTGTGTATATATATATATATATATATATATATATATATATATATATATATATATATAAATATATATACACAGTTACCAGGACATTATTGATAGTGCTGGGAATAGGATTATTGGTATTTTCACATCAATTTCTTGTATGTTATTTTGCAATTTTGTATGGTTTCAGCATGTTTTACATTTTTACGAATTTTGTTTATCATCATTTATACACAAGTTTTCCTTTGAGATTATTTATCATTTATGATTTGAAAATTAGTGTTGTTACTTTGTACTTTGCTATTGTTTAATATTGTTTTAGTATTTATCATGGTCTTCATCCCAAGGTTATGGATGTACACAATGGGAGAAGTTGAATAATGCAAACATTAAAAATAATCATGTGTCTAGCACATGTATATACATATGTATATGCGCATTGGTTCACTTAGTAAATTTTTTTAGTTTGGTGGACCTTTTAGGCATTATTACATTGTCATATTATTTTGTCTTCAATTTTTGATTTAAAATTCAACTTGACATCCCAGGTGTCTCCTATCTCTTGGGTGTCGTTCTAGAGTTTGATTATGTGGGCAGGTCTCTATTTGAGACCATCTCTGGATTAGCTATCAAAACCTGAAGTCCCTATATATACCCATGATCAAACTTTATCATTCAGCTATGAATAAGTGCCATGATGGGGCGTGAAACATGTTAGCTATTTTTCCTGTTCCTCCCTGTACTTGGATGACTGCATTTGGATTTTATTTCTTCATATCAATAAAGATGCCTTCTATGGTGTGCGGCCATCCAGGATTTTTTTCTTTCCTCAAGCTTGTGCAGAGCCAGCACCTGTGAGTTCCATTAGGACGGGTGTCTTGATATGGATTTGAGAGATTGGAGCTGCAATCTTTTGCTTATGATTCTCTATATAGCGGTGGTGTATTCAGCACAATCTACCAACATTTGAAGATTCACCTTATTTGTGGATGGACTTTATTTCCCTTTTTTTTCACAGGTGGATGTTGCATATATTTTAGTTTTTTATATATATATATATTTGGACATTATATATCTATTCACTTATATGAATGTCACTTATTTTAGCTATTTGCTATAATGAATTTGGAGTATTTATTATTTTATGGTTTAGAAGGTTTTCATTCATGTGTATTTGTGCTTATGAAAAAAAGGAAAAATAAGTGTAGCGCTGATGAATGAATGTCCAATATGAAAAAAACATACAGAAAAAATAGTTCAAATGTAAACCATAAAAAGTCATCCGTATGTATACAGATATGGAGTCTCCAATGGACTGAACACTTCAAGGAGATATACACGGCATCTGAGGTTGAAACAAACACACCACCACCTAGAGATGAAGAGGCTTACCGGATGGGATGGACCCAAGGGGCATACGCCGAATTGGGTCGGATAGGCTTGGGTGGTGAGTGGTTTAGAACGACCGGGAGACGGTGCTTGTGGATTGATCCGCTTGATGCTGTATCCCTCTAAACGGTGGGTGCCGGAACCAGGGGAAGCAATATGGATGAAACAACCAAGCGTTGTCGTATCCCTCGGAATGTAGTTAAAAAGCCAAACGATGGTGTGGACAAATGGAAAAAAGAAGGAATGGCCACATAGTGTGAATCCGTAAAAAATAAGTGATTTATTGAAATAAAAAGATATACACTCACATGTAAATCCAAGTAAAACAGCGCTGAGAAAAAGTGGCGACAGTGGGGTCCTACCCGACGCGTTTCAACTTCATAGACGTCGTCTGGGGGGTTCCCCCCACTGTAGCCACCAAAGTATATATAGGGGATCCAACTAGAATAATGGGAATCAGCTCCACGACTGTAAAAACATCACTTCCGGTATCGGGCCCAAAATGGCCACCGACGTGCGTTCCACGCCTCACCATGGGCACCGGAAGTAGATGAGACAGTATATGAGGTTAACTACACCAAAAGGTGTAGTGGCCAAGGTGTTTTCAATTTGAGTGCCAAGCCACTAACTACGGAGGAACTTTCTGTTCTTGACAAGGGACTGAAATTTGCCCCGCCCAAGAAGTTGGATAGGTTTGGCACCTTTATTGATATCCACAAATACATACGCAAGTTACATATTCAGCGCTACCTCGTTTCTAACCCTGTGAGAAACGACAGTAGCTCCACATTTGGGACCGTTCATTCCGGCCTGTCCAACCCTTCACTGTTTACCATACCTGTCCCCATGGTGCCCGCTATTGGTATTTTTAGAGATTAGGTCCTTAAAGACCTATCCGAACTTCCAGATAAATCTTTACACCACCACCCTTTGTCCAATAGGGGCTTGAGGTCTTTGTGTTTACAAAAGGACCTCGTCATCCATCCGGCTGACAAGGGTGGCGGCATCATTGTTTTGGATAAAAAGGACTACATAACCGAGATGCATAGGATTCTCAATGAACCTGATACATATAAGATAATACCGAATAATCCCACTACTGTATTTAAGAGAGAGCTAACTGCCATCATAAAGAAGGGCTATGACCATAAGATTGTAAATAAAAAGGAGAGAGACTTTTTGGTTCCTTTGGCACCTAGGGTTCCAACCATCTACTATCTGCCCAAGGTGCATAAAAATCCAGTACAACCTCCTGGCCGGCCTATCGTGAGTGGGATAGATTCTGTCACCTCACGTATAGGCCGGTATATTGATTTTTATCTACAGCCTCTGGTGAGGCGTATGCCTTCCTACTTGAAGGACACGGGGGCTACCATACGTCTACTGGAAAGCTTAGAATTACAGGATGACCACATCATTGGACCTAGAAATTGAGATTTGTAATGGTAATTTTCAGTTCCAGACCCACTTCAAAGCTACTGACTGGAACAGCTTCATACCACCTGACAGCTGTCATCATCAGTCGTGGCTTGATTCTGTGCCACGGAGTCAATTCTTTAGATTACGAAGAAACTGTTCAAACATTGACACCTTCAAGGTGCAATCTGCACTCTTGAGGGCTAAGTTCCTTGATAAGGATTATGACCCCTGGCTTGTGGATCGCGAGCTTCAACATGCTCTTGAAACCAATAGGGAATCACTTCTGGAGGAAAGGCCCAAAAAAGAGTGAGATCTTCAGGTGGTCTTTGTTGACCTCTTTTTCTCACCAACATAGGCAAGTCAAAGCCATTCTTTCCAAGCATTGGGACATTCTTAGGAACAAGAGTCTTAGGCACAGTTTTGCCCGATAAGGCGAGGGTCATCTTTAAAGGAGCCCCTACGCTACAGAGCAAAATTGCTCCTAACATCATTAATCCTCCTATACGACAGCCACTTTTCCATGAGATGGAAGGATTCTACTCATGTAGGAAATGTATTGGCATCGGAAGAAAAACTGTGTCATTTGCATCATCAGTTACCCATAAAAGATATTCCATCAAACAGTTTTGTACGTGTTCCACCATTTACATCGTATACCTAATTACATGTCACTGTGGGAAACAATATGTGGGCCGCACCATCCGCTCTTTTGAGATAAGAGTGGCGGAACACATTGCCCTCATAAAAAGTGGGGACACTAAACACACTGTCCCCCGACATTATAAAACACAACATAATCGTGTTATGGAGGGGACCCAGTTTGTCGTGATAGATCGATATGTGCCCCCCTGGAGGGGCGGTGCTATGACTAGGGGTGTCTCCCGTCTGGAGACCTTCTGGATACATGAACTCCGCACTCTTTTCCCACTAGGTATGAACGTTGAATTAGACGTTAATGCTTTTATTAACAAAGCTTAAAGTTTATTTGGCTTCTGCTCTCTCTCCTTTATATACACATACTTTGCATATACTGTTTAGGTTTACTGTACAAGTACAAATAATTTTTCAGGCCAAATCTTTTAGGCCGTTTTTTTCAGCTTCTGTTTTTTATATTTATTTTTTACTGTATACTGTCATAATTGTGTTTACTGTATGGGTGCATTTTTGTCATTTTCTGATGCATCCTAACATGGGATTCTACTCCACCATTGCATATTTATACATGGCTTTATACATGGCTTCATATGAGGATTTTTATATTTTCCCTTTTCATACATGTTTTACATACATGGCACTTCATTGTTATCAGTGTATGCCCTTTTTTTCACTGATCACAGTTTTTTATACACATTTTCTTTAACAGAACATGCACTAATTCAAATTTCTTCGCTTTGAGGCCATCACATGCACTTCCCGTTTGCTCCTTGCATTTCCGGGTTATGTGCAGGATGTTGTCAGGCAGAGATGCCTACACCGCCTCAACTCACGTCTGTCTCTATATCACCGTACGAACGTTTTTTAACACGCATGAGCACTTCATGCCTCCTCAGCTTCACACCGTCATTGTGGTTTATTCCCACATTGGCGTCTTTTTTGCCATCGTACACGCCCATCACGCACTGCACGCTGTTGCCGTCACCCCTTCATCTGAGGTCAGCCCTCACTTCGACGGCACTCATCTCTCTTACTGCGCACGTGCATCATGCGCATCACGCACATACGCAGTATACCACCGCACTCTGTGTATATCCCCACCGTTCCTATTGAACGGTTTCATCCATCACGGTTGGCATCTTTTTATATTTACATGGATTGCACACTGTATATAATCTTTATAGATTGCACATTGCACTTTTTGCTAGTTATGACTATTATTGACCTTTTGGTGTAGTTAACCTCATATTCTGTCTCATCTACTTCCGGTGCCCATGGTGAGGCGTGGAACGCACGCCGGGCGGCCATTTTGGGCCCGATACCGGAAGTGATGTTTTTACAGTCGTGGAGCTGATTCCCATTATTCTAGTTGGATCCCCTATATATACTTTGGTGGCTACAGTGGGGGGGGGAACCCCCCAGATGATGTCTATGAAGACGAAACGCGACGGGTAGGACCCCACTGTAGCCACTTTTTCTCAGCACTGTTTTACTTGGATTTACATGTGAGTGTATATCTTTTTATTTCAATAAATCACTTATTTTTTATGGATTCACACTATGTGGCCATTCCTTCTTTTTTCCATTTGACCACACCATCGTTTGGCTTTTTAACTACATTCCGAGGGATACGACAATGCTTGGTTTGTTTCATCCATATTGCTTCCCCTGGTTCCGGCACCCACCGTTTAGAGGGATACAGCATCAAGCGGGTCAATCCACAAGCATCGTCTCCCGGTCGTTCTAAACCACTCACCACCCAAGTCTATCCGACCCAATTCGGCGTATGCTCCTTGGGTCCATCCCATCCGGTAAGCCTCTTCATCTCTAGGTGGTGGTGTGTTTGTTTCAACCTCAGATGCTGTGTATATCTTCTTGAAGTGTTCAGTCCGTTGGAGACTCCATATCTGTATACATACGGATGACTTTTTATGGTTTACATTTGAACTATTTTTTCTATATGTTTTTTTCATATTGGACATTCATTCATCAGCGCTACACTTATTTTTCCTTTTTTTCTTTTGTTATACCTTGTTGGTTGTGTTAGCTGCTTGTTCTTTCTTTCTTTTTTCAGGGCAGCGCTGAATTGTTTTGTATATATTTCCTTTGTTGTTTTGAGATTATATTCTGCTGCAGCCCATCCCCGTCCGTAGCAATATGGATGTCTTTGACTACAGGGCCTCCCGAACTGTTAATACCGAGGGAGTCTTTGTGGTCACAGGCAATGACACCGAACTAAGTGGTTTGTTCTTGAGGCTTAAGAACATCATGTCCTCTGAACTTCACTTACAGTGGGATGTGGCGTTCTTGGAACAATACGTTTCTGATCGTATTGTGCCTAGAAGCCTTAGGTGGGACGTACACCCACCACAAGGAGAACCAGATATTGACTCTTGGTATAAATACTTTAATGAGGCAGGGATTAACCTCCTTGGCATCCTCATTACCAAGAAGCACAATAAACTCTCCACGCTAGATAGCGAGATTAAAGGAACTAAAGACAAACTTTTAACTCATAAGAACTCCCCTGAATATACTGTTCTTTCTTCCAATCTCCAGAAATATCTCGAAAAGGAAGATAAAGAACAGCGAAATAAAAAACAAAAAAAGTATTCTAGGGATATGAGGGACTATAGAACACGCAATGTGTTTGGCTGGCAAAAACTTCTTGCCACCAATACTGCTGTTACCACCACTGTACCTTCTATGGTGGGTCCTCCCAGTACCTCCGTGTCAAGAACAATTGGCACTGAGTCGCAATCTATGGATGCCTCTGTTGATATGGTTAGGAGGGAAGATTTCAGATATGAATCTCCTCCACGCACCAGAAGGAGAGAAGGTTCTAGATATGAATCTCCTCCATGCACCACTAGTAACCACCACAACCCCAATACCTCTCATGGCAACCAGAGGGGTAGGGTTTACAATAGAGGTAAAAGGGGTGGTAGAGGTCAACGAGGCCGAGGTATGCATCCCTCTGAATCATATTCAGGACCACGCAATGCTTCCTTATCCCGACAGGGAGCCTATGCCGATACCCAATATACCAATCCCTACCATTATGAACAACCTCCCCTTGCCACACAGAATTGGTTTTTACCCCTCAGAGACACATGGGATGACGAATATAGAGATTACTATAGACATGATTCTGGATCTAGACATGAACAGGCACCCCATGTGTACTATCCACCCAATACCAACTCACGCAGTGGACAGGTTTTTCATGAGGACCTAAGACCAAGAAAAAGGGGTTCCGACTCAAGAGAGGTACAAGGGGAGGGTGGAGAATTCAAAGGAGGAAAAAGAAGGAAAACTTAAGGGGCCAAGGTGTTTTCAATTTGAGTGCCAAGCCACTAACTACGGAGGAACTTTCTGTTCTTGACAAGGGACTGAAATTTGCCCCGCCCATGAAGTTGGATAGGTTTGGCACCTTTATTGATATCCACAAATACATACGCAAGTTACATATTCAGCGCTACCTCGTTTCTAACCCTGTGAGAAACGAGAGTAGCTCTACATTTGGGACCATTCATTCCGGCCTGTCCAACCCTTCACTGTGTACCCCACCTGTCCCCATGGCGCCCGCTATTGGTATTTTTAGAGATTTGGTCCTTAAAGACCTATCCGAACTTCCAGATAAATCTTTACGCCACCACCCTTTGTCCAATACGGGCTTGAGGTCTTTGTGTTTACAAAAGGACCTCGTCATCCGTCCGGCTGACAAGGGTGGCGGCATCGTTGTTTTGGATAAAAAGGACTACATAACCGAGATGCATAGGATTCTCAATGAACCTGATACATATAAGATAATACCGAACAATCCCACTACTGTATTTAAGAGAGAGCTAACTGCCATCATAAAGAAGGGCTATGACCATAAGATTGTAAATAAAAAGGAGAGAGACTTTTTGGTTCCTTTGGCACCTAGGGTTCCAACCATCTACTATCTGCCCAAGGTGCATAAAAATCCAGTACAACCTCCTGGCCGGCCTGTCGTGAGTGGAATAGATTCTGTCACCTCATGTATAGGCCGGTATATTGATTTTTATCTACAGGCTCTGGTGAGGCGTATGCCTTCCTACTTGAAGGACACGGGGGCTACCATACGTCTACTGGAAAGCTTAGAATTACAGGATGACCACATCATTGCCACCGCTGATGTGGCTTCCCTGTATTCATGTATACCCCAAGATAAAGGCTTGGAAGCTGTCCGGTACTTTTTAGAAAAAGAGTCGAGAATTGCTCCCTTCTAGTGTTCCTTCATTATGGAACTATTAGAGTTCGCCACTAAACGTAGTTACTTCTGGTTTGACCAGCAATATTACCTTCAACTACGCGGCGTGGCTATGGGCGCTAAATTCGCCCCCAGCCTCGCCAATCTATTTATGGCGAAGTGGGAGGAGGATGTCGTCTATACCAACAGGGACCCTTCCCTCATTATGTGGGCACGGTACATTGACGACATCCTCCTCCTATGGAAGGGGAGCGCTGAATCACTCGATTCATTCTTCGAGCATCTGAATGATAATGATCGGGGCATCTCCCTATCTTACACAGCTAGTAAACATAGGATACTTTTTTGGACCTAGAAATTGAGATTTGTAATGGTAATTTTCAGTTCCAGACCCACTTCAAAGCTACTGACCGTAACAGCTTCATACCACCTGACAGCTGTCATCACCGGTCGTGGCTTGATTCTGTGCCACAGAGTCAATTCCTTAGATTAAGAAGAAACTGTTCAAACATTGACACCTTCAAGGTGCAATCTGCACTCTTGAGGGCTAAGTTCGTTGATAAAGATTATGACCCCTGGCTTGTGGATCGCGAGCTTCAACATGCTCTTGAAACCAGTAGGGGATCACTTCTGGAGGAAAGGCCCAAAAAAGAACAGAGTGAGATCTTCAGGTGGTCTTTGTTGACCTCTTTTTTTAACCAACATAGGCAAGTCAAAGCCATTCTTTTCAAGCATTGGGACATTCTTAGGAATGATAGAGTCTTAGGCACAGTTTTGCCCGATAAGGCGAGGGTCATCTTTAAAGGAGCCCCTACGCTACAGAGCAAAATTGCTCCTAACATCATTAATCCTCCTATACGACAGCCACTTTTCCATGAGATGGAAGGATTCTACTCATGTAGGAAATGTATTGTGTGTCAACACAATTCGGGCATCGGAAGAAAAACTGTGTCATTTGCATCATCAGTTACCCATAAAAGATATTCCATCAAACAGTTTTGTACGTGTTCCACCAGATACATCGTATACCTAATTACATGTCACTGTGGGAAACAATATGTGGGCCGCACCATCCGCTCTTTTGCGATAAGAGTGGCGGAACACATTGCCCTCATAAAAAGTGGGGACACTAAACACACTGTCCCCCGACATTATAAAACACAACATAATCGTGTTATGGAGGGGACCCAGTTTGTCGTGATAGATCGATATGTGCCCCCCTGGAGGGGCGGTGCTATGACTAGGGGTGTCTCCCGTCTGGAGACCTTCTGGATACATGAACTCCGCACTCTTTTCCCACTAGGTATGAACGTCGAATTAGACGTTAATGCTTTTATTAACAAAGCTTAAAGTTTATTTGGCTTCTGCTCTCTCTCCTTTATATACACATACTTTGCATATACTGTTTAGGTTTACTGTATAAGTACAAATAATTTTTCAGGCCAAATCTTTTAGGCCGGTTTTTTCAGCTTCTGTTTTTTATATTTATTTTTTACTGTATACTGTCATAATTGTGTTTACTGTATGGGTGCATTTTTGTCATTTTCTGATGCATCCTAACATGGGATTCTACTCCACCATTGCATATTTATACATGGCTTCATATGAGGATTTTTATATTTTCCCTTTTCCTTTTTATACATGTTTTACATACATGGCACTTCATTGTTATCAGTGTTTGCCCTTTTTTTCACTGATCACAGTTTTTTATACACATTTTCTTTAACAGAACATGCACTAATTCAAATTTCTTCGCTTTGGGGCCATCACATGCACTTCCCGTTTGCTCTTTGCATTTCCGGGTTATGTGCAGGATGTTGTCAGGCAGAGATGCCTACACCGCCTCAACTCACGTCTGTCTCTATATCACCGTACGGATGTTTTTTAACACGCATGCGCACTTCATGCCTCCTCAGCTTCACGCCGTCATTGTGGTTTATTCCCACATTGGCGTCTTTTTTGCCATCGTACACGCCCATCACGCACTGCACGCTGTTGCCGTCACCCCTTCATCTGAGGTCAGCCCTCACTTCGACGGCACTCGTCTCTCTTACTGCGCACGCGCATCATGCGCATCACGCACATGCGCAGTATACCACCGCGCTCTGTGTATATCCCCACCGTTCCTATTGAACGGTTTCATCCATCACGGTTGGCATCTTTTTATATTTACATGGATTGCACACTGTATATAATCTTTATAGATTGCACATTGCACTTTTTGCTAGTTATGACTATTATTGACCTTTTGGTGTAGTTAACCTCATATACTGTCTCATCTACTTCCGGTGCCCATGGTGAGGCGGCCATTTTGGGCCCGATACCGGAAGTGATGTTTTTACAGTTGTGGAGCTGATTTCCATTATTCTAGTTGGATCCCCTATATATACTTTGGTGGCTACAGTGGGTGGAACCCCCCAGACGACGTCTATGAAGACGAAACACGTCGGGTAGGACCCCACTGTTGCCACTTTTTCTCAGCGCTGTTTTACTTAGATTTACATGTGAGTGTATATCTTTTTATTTCAATAAATCACTTATTTTTTACGGATTCACACTATGTGGCCATTCCTTCTTTTTTCCATTTGTCCACACCATCGTTTGGCTTTTTAACTACATTCCGAGGGATACGACAACGCTTGGTTTGTTTCATCCATATTGCTTCCCCTGGTTCCGGCACCCGCCGTTTATAGGGATACAGCATCAAGCGGGTCAATCCACAAGCATCGTCTCCCGGTCGTTCTAAACCACTCACCACCCAAGCCTATCCGACCCAATTCTGGTAAGCCTCTTCATCTCTAGGTGGTGGTGTGTTTGTTTCAACCTCAGATGCCGTGTATATCTCCTTGAAGTGTTCAGTCCGTTGGAGACTCCATATCTGTATACATACGGATGACTTTTTATGGTTTACATTTGAACTATTTTTTCTATATGTTTTTTTCATATTGGACATTCATTCATCAGCGCTACACTTATTTTTCCTTTTTTTCTTTTGTTATACCTTGTTGGTTGTGTTAGCTGCTTGTTCTTTCTTTCTTTTTTCAGGGCAGCGCTGAATTGTTTTGTATATATTGTATTTGTGCTTATGGAATTTTTGGTTCTAGAAATTAATACTCATGCACTTGTAGATTCATTTTTGATTTATGCTGAATTTTGGATTGCTCCTCAATCGGTGGGTGATTCATATTCACTTTATTTTTACAGGTTTAGCGCGATTCTATATTTTCTTTTACTGATCACTAATGCATTAGTGACCAGTGGCAATACATTAACCCCTTTGTGCTGCATATTACAAATACCATTGGTAATTAACCACTTCAATACCAGGTACTTAGACACCTTCCCGCCCAGGCCAATTTTCAGGGCTGTCGCAATTTGAATGACAATTGCGCGGTCCTGCTACACTGTACTCAAACAATTTTTGTATCATTTTGTTCCCACAAATAGAGCTTTCTTTTGGTGGTATTTGATCAGCTCTGCGGTTTTTATTTTTTGCGCAACAAATAAAAAAAAATTTGAAAAAAAAACAAGTTTTTCTTTGTTTCTGTTAAAAATTTTTGTAAATAAGTACGTTTTCTTCTTCAATGATGGGCACTAATATGGCTGCACTGATGGGCACTGATGAGATGGCACCAATGAGGTGGCACTGACGGGCACTGATGATGGGCACTGATAGGTGGCACTGATGGACACTCGTAGGTGGCATTGATGGGTACTTATGGATGGCACTGATGGGTACTTATGGGTGGCACTGATGGGTGACACTGATGCCCCTAAGGGTGGCATTGCTGGGCATCACTGCAATATAATGGTGCCAATCAGTGCCTATTTGTGGGCACAGATTGGGCACTGACTGGGCACATGTGGATGGCCATGGGGTACATACCTGGCCATCCACATGTTGCCCCCTTCCCTGGTGGTCCTAGTGGCAATCCCTGGTGGTCCAGTGTGGTCATCTGAAGGGGCTGCGCTGATAAACAATCAGCGCAGACCCCTCCTATCAGGGGAGCTGCCGAACGGCTCTACTCGCGTCTGTCAGACGCGAGTGAGGAAAAGATGATCAACAGCTCTTCCTAATGACATCATGATCAGCCATGATTGGACACGGCTGATCACATGGTAAAGAGTCTCCCCAGGATGCTCTTTACCAAGATCGGTGGAGCGGTGTGTCAGACTGACACACCGCTCCACCAATCGCCGTGATGCATGCCCCCGCGGGCACGTGGCAGCATGTTATCCTGCTGGACGTCATATGACGCCCAGTCAGGATAACTGAACCACCGCCCGGCCGTCATCTGCTATGGGCCGGGCGGGAAGTGGCTAAATTATCTCCCCCCTCCAAAGTTAGGCAAATATGTAGATGCCCATCTGCTTACTGTTTTGATGCACTGCCTGGTTGGTTCCTCTAGGTCGCACTCACTGCGCTGCTCTCTATGGTACTCTCCCATCCCGCCTCCTGGCCGGCCTCTCGGTGACGTCATGCCTCACCGGGACTCATAAGAACCTGTCAGGCGGAGATTACTCTGTGGCTCTGCCTGACAGGGAAGTGAAGGCTGGGTCCTAGGCTTGTGCTTGGTGCAGGAGCGCACTCGGCACATCATTGCAGGCAGCTCTGAGTCTGCACTATTGAAGCGCGGCCGGCGGTAGTCACAGTCATACTTGCTGCCCAGAAGGATTTTAGCAGCAAACTGCCGGCACCTCATCTGTACCCCCCTTCCTACAGTAAATTGCACCACCCAGGGCATCCAGGGCTTTAGCAAGGTAAATTTTATTAGCCACATGCCAACCGGCTGCACATGCACTGTGGTAGATCGTCTCAATTACGCAAAATGATGTACCTGTACGTCATTTCATGCAATAGCCAGTGGGGAACCCGCTGATTGGCCAGAAGGGGAGCCAATCAATGGGTCCGGCGGATGCAATGTCCACCGGCCACCCGCGGTCGCTCCCTTAGAGAGACAGGACTGGCCTGTCAGGTATGAACAGAGAGATCTTGTGTTCCTGCTAAGTATTCCCTAGGGAAACACTTAACCCTTTGATTGCCCCTGGTGTTAACCCCTTCCCTGCCAGTGTCATTAGTACAGTAACAGTGCATATTTTTAGCCCTGATCACTGTAATAATGTCACTGGTTCCCAAAAAAGTGTCAAAAGTGTTAGGTGTCTGATTTGTCTGCTGCAGTGTCACAGTCCCGCAATAATAAATAAAGCCACCATGAAAATATCCCATAGTTTGTAGACGTTATAAATTTTGCGAAAACCAATCAATATACGCTTATTGTGATTTTTTTTTTTTTAAACCAAAAATATTGGCCAAAATTGATGAAGACACTTGTTTTTTTTTACATATTTTAATTGGGTATGTTTCATAGTAGAAAGTAAAATATATTTTTTTTGTTTATAGCGCAAAAAATTAAAACTGCAGAGGTGATAATATACCACCAAAACAAAGCTCTCTTTGTGAGAAAAAAAAAGGGCATCAGTTTTATTTGGGTACAGTGTCGTACGACTGCGCAATTGTCAGTTAAAATAACGCAGTGCCCTATCACAAAAAATGGCCTGGTCATGAAGGGAGTAAAACCTTCCGGGACAGAAGTGGTTAATTTAGGTATTCCTTTGAGAGATGAGTAAACAATGTATTGGGTAAGAATGAAATCAATTTTTACAAATGTCTACAATTCTATAAATTACTCCAGCAATTTTTGTGATGTAGTAACACTGCCTTAGCGGATATGTTTTGATGGGATAGGTGGCTTGTCCTAGAGGCTGCTCAACAGAAACCGTGGGGTCTTGCTGGACACCAAGAGTAGTTTGTTGAAGTTTTCAAAGGATGGGGGAGCTACACCAGCTTGTACAGACTTTTAAAAGATTTTTATTTTGGAACAGCCAACGCGTGTTTCAGGGGCTCAGCACCCCCCAATCAGGGCTAATTATATATACACATATATATATATATATATATATATATATATATATATATATATATATATATACACACACACACACACACACACATGCATAATAATATTAATAGTAGTAAAGTACATTTAAAAAAAATATATATATATAAATAAAATTAATAAACAAAATAAGTGATAATAAAAGTAGCAATAATATTGATAAATAAATACCAATGAGTACAAAAACCAGCTTGAACAATCCATAAACAATAGATATTATTGCAAAGTTACTCCTAACTGTATGGAACCAACATGTGAGTGAGCTGCAGCTTGAATGAAGGAACATTGGAGCAGAGACACAAAAAAAAAACAAAAAAAAAAACGGAGTAATGAGAACCAAGTTTGTATGGCAGGGACAGAATGGAGGGAGAAAAGGAAGCAGAGACAGGCTAAAAGAAGCTGCAGTTGGGAATAGAAAATGTTTCTATTTCCAACTAAATCTAACTAACACAAAATGTTTGTTAGATCCCAGCTGGAAGAGGGAGGTGAGTGGGACTAAACCAGGAGATACAATTGAAAAAATTGAAAGCTGACTCACCAGGATGATGCAGGCAGAACAAATAAAAAAAGAGATGCATATATATATATATATATATATATATATATATATATATACATACACACATATAAACAGAGACCGTGCTATGTCAGTGAGACTGTGGGAAGGCAAGTGGTAGGTATGGAGAAGACCATAATGAGGTTAGATAGATTAGAAGGCAAAAAGTCAGGAAAAAAGGTTTTGAATTAATGCATGTGAGCAAGAACTATGCCATCATCGCTGCAGGGGGGGTGTAAGGGAGAACTTGTTGGGGCTATAAGAGTCAGAGGGTTGGGGCAGGGCAAAGAGAGAAAATGTATGAACAGGGAAAAAGATATGCCTGTATCACTGTGGGAAGGGAAGTGGTAGCTTTGTGAAAGACCATAATGAGGTTAGATAGATTAGAAGGTTGGGGGTGGGGCACAAAAAAAAAGAAACTGAAATTAAATTAAACACATATGAGTGGAAACTATGCTGTGTCGGCAGTACTGTAGGGAGGGAAATGGTAGGTGTGAGGAAGACCCTATCTGGGCTAAGAAAAGTTGCAGGATATGGGGTGGGGCAAGAAGAATAAATAAATACAATCAGATCATTGGGATGGGAGGAGGATTCAGTGGATAGCTGCAACTGAATCTGATCATTGAGATGAATATGTGCATGGGCTTCTGGAAGCTCTGGGACTGTAGACTCATCACAATCATGGATCGTCAGCTTAGTTTCTGGTATTGCTTCATTCTGGCTTGAGATCTCCTGCGATAACTTGGATGGTAGATTTGTCAAGAGGTAACTCAAGAGTTTCTTCTTCCTGGAAATTTGTGTTGGGTAGTTTGGACACTTCCTGTTTGAATTTAGACATATTACTGTCTAAATTCTGTAAAGTACTGTACTGTAAAGTGAGGCCCGGAATGGAAAAGAACAAAGAAATAAGTAGTGGAGGGGAGGGCATGTGTCAGGAGAATTAGTAGACCAGACTGTATGGACTGCACAGAGATAACCCAAAACGCATGTAAAGTGAATAATGATATTTATTAAGATAGATGATAAATAAGAGAATACAAACAGTGCACAACCAACCCAACAAACCCACCAACAACAACAACATATACAGCAAGGGGCAGTACCAGAATCACAGAGGTCAGCCAGGCCAGGGTCATACACAGCAGGACAAGGGATATTCCAGAACCATAAACATTAGCCAAGCCAAGGTCATACAGAGGAAGATCAGTAAATGAGGGACAGGGAGCCAACAGGACAGAGAGGGGATGGATCGGGCTGAAGGGTACAGGAACACAGAAGGGACTGGGTCAGGATAAGCTCAGGAACAAGGTCAGATGCAGGCTCAGGACCGGTTAACAGGCGAATAAGGTCAGGGCTCAAGGAGAGAGATACCAAGGCAAGTATGTGAGGGCTTGCCGGGTATTTATGGGACTGACAATAATTGTCTTCATGTAACACCTGAGCGCAGGGAGTGTTGTCTGCTCCATACTGCCAGGATCCATCCCCTGGTGGACATCAGTACTGCGGCCAAAAGATGAAATAACACCAGCAGGGACCCTGACAGTTCCAAACTGCCAGGAGACACCTGCTGGTGGACAGCAGTACTGCATGCTAAAAGATATATCTTAACAGCGGACGGACCCTTTCCTGACAGTACCCCCCCCTCAAGGAGTGTCCCCCTGATGCTCCAACCAGTCTTAATTGTCCATAGTCTATGGCATCAGGCAGAACGGTGGAAGAGAGTATTTCAGGCTGGTCGTCAGGCACATCCGGGCAGACAGCTGGCACATCCGGGTCATTGAGCTAGGCAGCGGGCATCAAGACATTCAATTGGAAAGTGGACACATCAGACTGGGAAGCTGGCACATCAGACTGGGAAGCTGGCACAGAGACATCAGGCGGAAATGCAGACCCAGAGACAGGCTGAAAGGCAGGCTTCGAGACAACAGACTGGGAAGCTGGCACATCAGGCTGGGAAGCTGGCACATCAGGCGGAAATGCAGACACCGAGACATCAGGCTGAAAGGCAAGCTGCGAGACATCAGGCTGGAAGGCAGGCACTGAGACATCAGGCTGGAAGGCAGGCACTGAGACATCAGGCTGGGAAGCTGGCACATCAGGCTGGGAAGCTGGCACATCAGGCTGGGAGGCAGGCATTGAGACATCAGGCTGAAAGGCAAGCTTCGAGACATCAGGCTGAAAGGCAGGCACTGAGACAACAGACTGGGAAGCTGGCACATCAGGCTGGGAAGCTGGCACCGAGACATCAGGCTGAAAGGCAAGCTTCGAGACATTAGGCTGGAAGGCAGGCATGAAGACAGACTGGGAAGTGGGCACATCAGACTGAAAAGTGGGCACCAAGACTTCAGACTGGAAGGCAGGCATCAGGACATCAGACTGGAAAGCAGGCACATTAGACTGGGAAGCGGGCACATCAGACTGGAAGGCAGAGACATCAAGCTGGAAGGCAGGCACCGAGACATCGGTCTGGAAGGCAGACACAGAGACATCAGGCTGGAAGTTAGGCATCAGAACATCAGACTGGGAGGCAGGCACATCAGACTGGATAGCAGGCACATCAGACTGGAAAGCGGGAACCGAGACTTCGGGCTGGAAGGCAGGCATCAGGACAGACTGGACAGCGGGCACATCAGACTGGACAGCGGGCACATCAGACTGGGAGGCAGAGACATCAAGCTGGGAGGCAGGCGCCGAGACATCCGGCTGGAAGGCAGGCATAAAGACATCAGACTGAGAAGCGGGCACATCAGAATGAAAAGCGGGTACAGAGACTTCAGGCTGGAAGGCAGGCATCAGGACATCAGACTGGAAAGCAGGCACATTAGACTAGAAAGTGGGCACATTAGACTGTAAGGCAGAGACATCAAGCTGGAAGGCAGGCACCGAGACATCCGGCTGGAAGGCAAGCATCGAGACATCTGGCTGGAAAGCAGGCACCGAGACATCTGGCTGGAAGGCGGGCACCGAGACATCAGACTGGGAGGCAGGCACATCAGACTGGGAAGCAGGCACCGAGACTTCGGGCTGGAAGGCAGGCATCAGGACAGACTGGAGAGCGGGCACATCAGACTGGAGAACGGGCACATCAAGCTTGGAGGCAGGCGCCGAGACATCCAGCTGGAAGGCAGGCATCAAACATCAGACTGGGAAGCGAGCACATCAGACTGAAAAGTGGGCACTGAGACTTCGGGCTGGATAGCAGGCAGAGGTTTAGCTGGCACGCAAACAGACTGGAGTGAGTTGGTTGGTGTGGAAGCAAGTTGGGTTACTGGCAGGATCGTGTGGGTAGGAAAGAACTTTCGTTTCTTTTTTGGTTTAGCCAGCACAGCCTTGTAGGTAATTGCAGGGCTGTAAGGAAGGGATGTAACTGAGCAAAAGGAAGACCAGGGAACAGTGGCTGGAGGAGGGGTCTGTGGGATTGTTACAGGTGGAAGAGAAGAGGCAGGTGGATTGAAAGCAGGATAGGTGCAGTGAGTAGAGACTGGGTAATAGTACTTAGTGGGAAGCTGTGTATACTGGACTGTAGCTGAGGTTGCCATGGGCGGCTGAAAGAAAGATTCTTGGGAGGGAAGTTGACTAATGGCGGGGCTGGATTGCTGTGGCTTAGCTAAATGCAGGAGATCTGACCATGCTTGTAACACAGGTTGAACAAAAGTTGGTTCACATACAGCCTGTCTAATCAGAGA
The DNA here is from genome assembly GCF_042186555.1 of Aquarana catesbeiana. Taxonomy (NCBI): domain Eukaryota; kingdom Metazoa; phylum Chordata; class Amphibia; order Anura; family Ranidae; genus Aquarana; species Aquarana catesbeiana. Next base: position 185,474,075 of record NC_133332.1, read on the forward strand.
TTGTACTGAACAAATGCAATCAGATAACACCTGCTGGGAACAAGAGGAATAATGTTCATCAAAAAAAGCCGGATCATCCTCTAACAACCATACCAGGGATTCAACCTGGTCACAACTGAAAGGAGAGGAGAAATCGTCACTTCCTTCGGGAAAGCATGACAAGGCTGGCTTTGCACATAATTGGATCAAAGGCTAAACATCCTCAAAAATCATATGACCCTGATCTACTAGAAAATGGGCTGATCAGATCGTTTCCAGCAGTTGGTCACTGGTCCAATCTTTAAGAGTCTGGCGGCAATATTCATTATCCTCTGCCGCCAGCAGAGAATAATAGACAATTTCATCTTTTGCGCGCCCACCGTACCAAGATGGTTTCTCAGTGCAGCCACGTCTGGTCAGGGATGCCTTGGTATACTGTCAGGAGAATAAGTGGACCAGACTGTATGGGCTGCACAGAGATAACCCAAAACGCATGTAAAGTGAATAATGATATTTATTAAGATAGATGATAAATAAGAAAATACAAACAGTGCACAACCAACCCAACAAACCCACCAACAACAACAACATATACAGCAAGGGGCAGTACCAGAATCACAGAGGTCAGCCAGGCCAGGGTCATACACGGCAGGTCAGCAGGACAAGGGATATTCCAGAAGCATAAACGTTAGCCAAGTCAAGGTCATACACAAGAAGATCAGTAAATGAGGGACAGGGAGCCAACAAGACAGAGAGGGGATGGATCGGGCTGAAGGGTACAGGAACACAGAAGGGACCGGGTCAGGATAAGCTCAGGAACAAGGTCGGATGCAGGCTCAGGACCGGTTAACAGGCAAACAAGGTCAGGGCTCAAGGAGAGAGATACCAAGGCAAGTATGTGAGGGCTTGCCGAGTATTTATGGGACTGACAATAATTGTATCCATGTAACACCTGAGCGCAGGTAATGTTGTCTGCTCCATACTGCCAGGATCCATCCGCTGGTGGACATCAGTACTGCGGCCAAAAGATGAAATAACACGAGCAGGGAAAGATTCCCCTGACAGTTCCAAACTGCCAGGAGACACCTGCTGGTGGACGCCAGTACTGCATGCCAAAAGATATATCTTACCAGCGGACGGACCCTTTCCTGACAGCATGACAAGGTGGAAAGTGAGGCAACAAGGGGTTAAGGTAGATGAGTAGTAAATGGGAAGTTGCAGAATGTAGAAATGTTGTGAGGGGGAGGAGCTATATAAAAGGGGAAGCGGGGACTTCTGGGAGCAGTTCAGTTGGTGTGAGACAGAGGGAGGCAGTTTTTCTCCACATTACTCCTCGGTCATGGCGGACGTTGACCTCATCCTGGAATGCCTGAGGGGGGTGGCAGCAACGTGGGGGTCAGAATGGCTACAAAGCCAAGTGGCCACTTTAATCTAGGACCAGGCTGAGGGGTCGTCCACTGGAGGTGAGGCTTCCCCACGCGCATGGAGGTCTTGGCCTCCGGAGCGCTTCTCGCTCGGCCCCTCCGGCCCCTCCAGGAGTGCTCAGCGCCATCCCAGGAGCCCACTAGTGGACCCATTGGCCGCGTCAGCGACGCAAACACAGGCTTCAGCTGGGTGGGAGATCGGACAGAATCCTTGTCGCTGTTGGAGCTGGGGGGCGGGGCTATGGGCTGTAATGGCGCCTGTTCCTCGCCTGCATGACGGGAGACTGTAGAGGGCACAATCCCCCCCACATCACCTGTCCTATCAAGGGGGAGATCCAGCGGGGGGGCGGGGGGAGGAGTGGCGGTATGACTGTCGGGCTGTCCACAGATGCGGCTGGTGGTTTGGGGGCGCAGCGGAGAGGCAGTGGGACATGTGAAGGCGGAAGACAGATGGCGCGGACTACCAGGGGATCCATGCGGGCTGGAGGGCGCAGCACCGCAGATGTGGCTGGGACAGGCTCGGGGCGGCGCTTTGCAGAGCAGCAAGAATCCCCAGGCCTCCAAGCCTGTTTTGCCTGGGGGGCTGCTGACACCGATGCTGCCAGCCCCTGAGTTTCGGTCGGAGGGAAAAGTCTCAGGATCTGAAGAGGAAGAACAGTGGGATCACACGCCAGCAGGAGATGCAGGTGCAGCGGCTGTGGGGGACTTGCCCAGTCAGCCTGGTAAGTCTGCCTCCTTATCAAATGTAGATTTATCTGATGCTCTGTGTTGGTTATTAGACATGAGGGGACCACGGTGATGGGGTGACTGGGCAGAGGGCTATTGCTGGGGGGTTACTGGCCTGCGGGTGTTGGGTGGTCTGCTTGCTGCCTCTGGGTCAGCTGGGCAGCTGCAGGAGTTACTGAGGGGGTTACAGGACCTGGTACAACGCTTTGTGGGCAGGCAAGGGGTGCCATCACAGGTAGCGCCATGGGTTGGTAGGAGCACAGAGAAGACTGGGGAAAAGGGGATCCCTGTGGCTCTGGCGGACATCCCGGCAGATACACCAGGAGTGGTGAGGGTGAGTAAGGCGGGGGGAGACAGGAGTGGGGAACCGGCAGCTTCTGCCAGAACGGACGTGGTAAGAATTGTGGATGCCACAAAATGCGAAGTGTACATTTGTTTTGAGGGGACATTGGGGGCTTATTTGAAACAGGAGGTATGGGACAAGATGTGCAATTCTCTTGTCCACTTTGCAGCACATTACAGGTAGGTTCAGCGTTCCGTTGGCAGCGGACAAGACTGAGGGCCGACTACGGAAATTCGTTTTCTGGGCATTGTAACTCCAGTGCCATGGAGTGTCGGCTGCCGACTGACAAGGTAGAGAATCTCAGGATTGAGATTAGGGGGATGATGGGGCAGAGTAAGGTCCAACTCTGGATGTTATATTCGTTATTAGTTAAGTTTAATTTTGCCTGTTTCATTATTCCAATGGGTAGGGTGTTCTGTCGGCAGCTACCACTGGGGTGCGTGCCCCAACCCATTTCATTAGACTTAGCAGAGAGCTAAAGGAAAATCTGAAAGTTTGGCACACGTTTTTGGAGACATATAATGGATGATCGCTTTGGATGGAGGGACTGGTAAGTAACTTTAATTTAGATTTGGTCACAGATGCAGCTGGGTCGATGGGCTATGGGGCTTTCTTTCAAGGCAATGGAGTGCAGAATCTTGGCCTAGATCCTGGGTGGAGGCGGGTTTCCTTAAAAACCAGGTACTGTTGGAATTATTTCCAGTGGTCCTGGCAATGGAGCTGTGGGAAGAAGCGTGTAGGAATTTGAAGATAAGGTTGAACTGTGACAACATGGGGGTGGTTCAAGTCATCAACCGGATTTCCGCATTGTCACAGCCAATAATACGGTTGTTGCGTCACTTAGTGCTGCATGTTTACAGTTGGACATTTTTCTGTATGCTGTACATATCCCGGGCATTGATAATACGCTAGCTGACGTACTGCCTCGGTTTTAGTGGGACAGGTTCAGGGAGCTAGCTCCGTCCGCAGAGAAGGAAGGGGTTTCTTGCCCGGGCTGGCTTTGGGAGATTGCCCTGGAGTCGCTGTGGGTTGGATCAGGAGGTCGGTGAGCGGGTTGACTTGGGCTGCTTACTACTAGGTATGGGGTAAGTGGTTTGAATTATTACGGCTGGCGGGAGCTGAGCTGGGTGAGTCCGAGACAAGGTGTTGGTGATGTTTCAGAGGGTAAAAGGGGTGAGGGTTGAGCTGTTTCCCCTGCCTGGTTCGAGTCCCAACTTTCCCATTTTTAGTCTCGAATTTAGGGATGGAGGCACACCACATATGTGCCTCATCTAAAGTCCCAAATCCCCCCCTTCTTCTTGTTGCTTCAGGGATGGAGGTTTATGGACTGGGCAGGCAGTGTCCCCCTGCCACCCATGTGGGAAATTCTACAGTTACCGGGAGGGTGATGTGCCATGCCCCGGTCCTGTTTTTTCTGGATGTAGGTTTTTGCTGTTTGTGTTCACACAGCACAGCGGCGCGGTGTCACCATTTTGGGAGCATGATGCGGGTCCCTGTAAGTCCCGGGCCACTTATGTCTGACACCCGGGAGCTGCGATGCACTCTGGATGTCTCCCCTCCTCCCCCCCTCCCCCGGTTCGCCCTGTATGGGGTGGGGGGAGTGCACTGTCAGGTGGGGTGGGTGGGCACCCACGGCGCATCGGCGCGACACCCTCTGCCTCACGTCTGACGTCCTGGTTGGTGTCATGACGTTGAGGCATGAGTCTTTCCATCTCGGCTGGCTAGGTGGGGAATATGGGTGTTCCCAACAGACGGCGTCAGCCGTCTGTGTCGGAGTCCCGCCCTACCCCTTGCCGTGCTTGTTGTGATGCTGGTTGGGGGCCGGCGTGCACGTGTGCGGGTTGCTATATATATTGACCCCCCTGCCATAGTTTGGGTTGCCATGGATCAGACACGTCACACTTCATCACAGCGGTTCACTCCTTTTACTTTTGGGGCACTTGTAAGTCATGATCAGGTTATCCCTTCTTTTGAGAGTCAGTTTTTTCTTTTTATTGTTTTACCTTCATGCAAACGGAACTGTCTCTGCAGTTTTTTATATACCATATACCTTCACACCTGACCTTACCATGTTTTGAGTGTGATTACATTGTTACTCCCATTTTGGTTATCTGCACAGACGTCTGATTTGCAACACCTTTATTAGCCAGAGATTAACTTTTTTCCTCTTGTTTTTTCTTTACTATTTATTTTTTATTATTTTTTATTGTTCATTTATTTATCATTTTTCATTTTTTTTTTTTTTTCCATCTATCAGGACTGACATAGTGATCATGCATTTTTTCATTCTAGGTAGTACTCACTGGTGCATCATTTTTCTTATCACTAATACCAGCTACCTGGTTTCCTGTGTCCAGGGGTGGCTTTTATGTGTGCCCCGCCTGCACACGACCCCAGAATACCTCAGCTCCCGGGTCGGACATTTTTCCTGGACCCTGGTACCATACCCGCCATACTCTTACGCACTGTTTTACATGTAAGTACTCAGGGTGGGCTCTCCTGCCCTCCCCCCAGTATGACCATCCATACTTAGACTAATTGCATTTTACCATTTTTTTTAGACGTCCCTAGGCTATCGCCCCTGGTGAATGTCTTTCACACGAAACGCGTCGGTCATTGTGGGATGCAGATATATGTCTATTATATATTTTTACCTCCAAACAATCTTATCTGTATCATGATTTTACTGTTTACACCTTTATTCCCGGTGAAAGTGCTGCTGTAACATCACATGTATACATATGTAATTTTTTCGTTTTTGTCTGTATGAATTATCAATTGTGACCACCACTTGGCACCAAGTGGGTATATACTTGATGTACTCTTGATGTCTGTATTACGTTCGCACATACATATGTGCTTGTAAATACTTTATAAAATGATATTCACTACAATGTCTTTTATAGATGTGGTTTATGATATTGATATGACTGTGCATCTCATTACGATCAATAAATATGTATTTTCATCCAGTCATTTCCACGGTGTCCATAACCTCATTTTAAAGTCCCAACTTTCCCATTTTTAGTCTGCCTGGTTCGAGAGTTTGCCCAGTAACTGGGGTGAGGGCTTTCCTGGGAGTTCGTCCAATTAGGGCTGGGTAGTTCTTGTTGCATGGGGATGGGTCCTACTTATCCAGGTTCCAATTCGTGGCAGTTTTTCGGAAGTGCCTTCGAGTGGCAGGGTTTGATTGCCTGCAATTTGCCTCACACTCCTTCCGGATCGAGGCGGCCACAGAAGCTGCCCCGTGTGGATTGGATGAGGCAGCAGTTAAGAAGATCGGGCATTGAGAATCCAGGAGATCTCATTCTTATGTGCATCCACAACTGTTAACAGATTAAATTTAGGGGGGATGAGGGCGTGGTAGACTTGTTAGTTTTACTGCCTTCATGATTTATGTGATATGTTTGGTGTTGGTGTTACCCCTTGTTTGTCATTCTGTCATTTCAGATAGAGGTTACATACGCTTCGTCTGGATCTTGGGGCATTCTTGTCACAGATTAGCTGCAGTACTGATCTGTGTCTTACCTTTTACTGCTGTAGGTCGGCTGGTTCCTGTGGTTCCACACAGCTCTTGCTGCAGTCAGCAGTTATGGGTGCCTCCGGCTTCACCTGTTGCCTTTTATATACTTCCTTCCTGCTACTTCCTGTCCAGCCTCCCATGTGCTTCTCTATTTAAATTCCACTCAGACCAGTTTCTGGTTGCTTGAGCAACACTTGTTCCTGAGCCCCCTTCATGTAACCTGCTCACGTGACCTCTCGTGAACCGATCTCTTGTGTACCGACTCGGCTAGTTCTCCTGATTACGTTGTCTGCTGCCCACCCTGACCTTGGCTCGCTATCCGGCTCTCCTTTGCTTCATCCATCCATCCGTGCCTGACTGTGTCTTCTGGTGCTCTCTTTGCGAGCGGGGTGAACCCGGGGGTCGTGACCTGGGGTCAGCACGCAGCTAAGCCCAAACCCTCGTGAGGGGGTCCCTGGCAGAATACCGGCTGGCCCTTAGATTCCATGCCCTGGGGGATCCCGTGTCACCTGCTCGCCTGTGGGCTCACATCAGTAGCATCGTGACAATTCTTATGTCTTTTGGGGGTGAGGAGATCAGATGTTAGACTGCATGGCAGACAGCTGGGCAGATCGCGGAGGGAGGTATGTATTCGTGGTTGGGAATTCCGAGGATGGTGTGGAGTAGGGTTGTTTCCCGGAGGTGCAGCGCTACGCTTGGCTCGATCGGCCACCAGACGTTTTGGTTCTCCATGTGGGAGGGAACAATTTGGGGGTCAGGTTGAGCAGGGAACTGATTTCGGAAATTAAGTCGGATTTTCCTGCTCTGTTCAGCCTTCCCCGACATGTTGCTGGTGTGGTCCGACATAGTTGCGTGGACTACTTGGCTCATGGCGAGAATAGTTATGAGGATTAACAAAACTTGGATTAAAAGTGAATATAGTGGTGGGTAGATTTGGTGCACGTAATGGGGGTTTGCTTATCAGACACATGGAGTTGGAGCTTAATGTGGGCTTATACCTGCGGGGTGATGGAGTTAATCTTTCAGCTGTGGGAATTGATCTTTGGGTGCTGGGTCTTCAGGATGGGATTCAGTGGGCCCTGTGGGTGTGGAGGAGCCTTTAAGGGTAAGGTGTTATCCTTGCGGGCTGTAGCGGTGTACTTGGTCTTTGATGGTGACAGATAACATATGTGATGGAAGTGGTGGGGGGCTCATCGGTGGTATAGGCCCCTTTGGGGTATTCCAGTGGAACGGTATGCTGGAATATGGTTATGGTTGCACTGCAGGAAAAGGGGTTGTCTCCAAGCTGTGATACGGCTGGAGGCCTGGTATAGTATAAAGGTCCCGCAGTGTATTGGTGGAAAAATGTTAAGGTGGGGGTGCTGTCAAAGACCAACAAGCTGTGTGTTTAAAAGTTGTCATTACAAATGTTATTTGGAAATTATTTAAGTTTTTATTAATAAAAGGCTGCTATGGCCATTTAAACTCCAAAACTGGTCTTATCATTGGTGGGGTAGGGGAATGTGGTATGGGGAATTTAAGGTCAAAAATGGGGTTAGGAGAAGTTGGGGATATCTTTTTTTTTTTCAACGTTTTTATTGGATTTTATCATAGAATACAAAACAGAGAAAAACAGTATCTGTCGTACTTCAGTACATAGTACAGGTACATAGTCATTTGTTTACTGCTGACAGAATCAAAGGATAAGCAAAGTTGAATGTCGGAAATGCTTTAGAAAAATAAGAGGCAAAGTGCATTGTCATCCCCCCCCCGACACCCCAACTGGGAACATACTGTGTCGTCAGGGAGAGACAACACAGCCAACTTCTATGTTGCAACACTTTGCAATACAAAAGGTTGTCAAGAAGTGGCAATACAGAAAAGCTAGGGAATTTATCATATAGGTAGCAGTTTAATATTACAACAGTGTATACAGGTATGGTCAGCTGAAATGCAATAACTATCCTTCTATAACTGAGAATGAATAACAATATAACAATGGTGTGTGGCCTATAACAGCAAGAGCCATGTATCAACGATCATAGTGATAGAGCAGGTGATCTCTTTGGGTGTAAATATTTTAGGGTTGTGTTGTAAGCGTAAGAGATTAAGATAGGGGTATACATTTAGGGTGTACTAACCAGGGCTTCCATCAGTTTAGGAATGCGGGGACTAGCAGGTGGGCCCTGGCATACATGAATTCCATGAGACATTGGTTGTTTAGCAACTGAATCACTTCTGTGAGTGAGGGGGGCTCAGTAGATTTCCATTTTCTGGCAATTGTCAGCCTGGTAGCAATAAGGACGTGAGTTAGAATGGGATGAGTGGCTGAAGGCCAGGAGTCAAAGCCTAAACCCAAAAGGATCAATTGCGAGGAGAGTGAGATAGGAGTAGATAGGATGGAGGAAAGGAGTTTTGTAAGGGCAGCCCAGAAGGATTTCAGTTTGGGGCAAGACCACCATATATGTGTTGTTGTGCCTGAGTGGCCACAAGTTCTCCAGGACTTGGATGTGTTTGGGTATATCTTTGCCAGTTTAGACGGTGTAAGGTACCAGTTATGTAGGATTTTTTGTACCATTTACCAGTGTGTGATACATCGGGAGAATTTTAGTGGTCTGCTGAGGGCGATGTGCCATTGCTGGTGGGTGAAGGTACATTTGAGTAGGTTCTCCCATTTCAGCATAGCAGTTGTCTTGGTGTCCGGTACTGGGTCAGTGAGGAGCTTGTAGATATATGAGATGCCCTTTAGACGGGGAAGTCCTGTGTCGTAAAATTTTAGTAGGAGGCAGAAGGAAGGATTTTTAGACCAGGTCACTTGTGAGAGCGCTGAGCGGATTCTGAGATACACAAAGAAGTCCCTAGGTGGAATGTGGTAGGTCTTTTATGGTTGCTGAAAGGGAGTCGCGGTAGAGATCTCCAATGGTAGTAACTCCTTTATGTATTCAGTTTGAAATTGGGAGATCAGGTAGGATTGATCGTAGAGCCTAAAGAGGTATGACATGAAGTAGCCGCTGGGGTATGCCACTTAGTTGTTGAAAGAGTGCTCGCCATGTTTTAAGAGTTCCATTGACTGTGGAAAGATAGCTTTGCTGTTTGTGGTGTTGCAGGAGTAGTGCACTAGGGGTCAGTTTAGGTTGAGTTTCCATGACTGTTGCTTCGATTTGTATCCAGGGATGTTGTTTGTCTGCTTTCCACCAGTATTTGGTTTGATCAAGGATGGTGGCTTTGAAGTTTGCTGAGATATTGGGAGCTCCCATCCCACTAGTAGATGTTGATGAACAAAGGGTAGATCTTTTAATTCTGGGGTGTTTCCCATTCCATATGAAAGAGGTTAGGAAGGCAATAGGTAAGGTTCGGAATAGGTAGAGTATATAAGGCAAAAGGTACATCTTGGTAAGCGCAATGCGTCCGAGCCAATGATGCTTGCACGTTTCTTAAGTTTTGTACAGTATTTTGTAAATTGGTAATTAGATGTGAAAAATTAAGGAAGAGTAGGGCGAGAATTAGGAATAGTCAAGCGGATACCTGGATAGGAGAGAGTAGAGTCTGGGGCCCATGAAAAAGAGGTGTGTTGAGCAATGCTACGCTTGGTGATAGGATCGATATTGGATCCAATCATACATGATTTGGAGTAATTGATTTTATATAAAGATACTATGTTGAAAAGGTCCAGGGTAAGATGAAGTTGGGGGAGAGATTGTGTGGGGTTGGTAATAAAGACGATCACATTGTCTGCATAAAGACCAATTTTATGGTTGCGCGCCCCAATTTCATTGCCGGAAATGGCAGGGTTCGTACGTATGGAGTGTGCTAGTGGTTCCATGATAAGAGTAAAAATTAATGGGGATAGGGGGCAACCTTGGTGAGTTCCATTGGTTATATGGAAGGGATCTGAAAAAATACTCGAGTTGATAACTCTGGCACTAGGAGAAGAGTATAGCGCCATTATGGCATTCAGTATAGGGCCAGAGAAGCCAAATTTCACTAGGACTGCGTTTAGGTAATTCCAGTCTACTCTATCAAACGCCTTCTCCACATCTAAAGAGATGAACAGAGAAGGTGTTGATGATGTTCGACCCATTGCAGCAAGTCAATATAGGGGCGGGTGCCATCAGATGCCTGCTGTCCGGTAACAAATCCCACCTGGTCTGGATGGACCAGGTGAGGAATGATATTAGAAATATGTGAGGCTAGGAGCTTAGCATAAAGTTTCGTATCAGTATTTAGCAATGAAATGGGTCGATAGCTAGCTGGATCGTCAGTAGGTTTGCCTGGTTTGCCGCTGTCATCAGTGAGTGAACAGCGGAGAGCGAGAGGCAGCACAGCTCAGGGCGGGGGGAGGAGCTGACCAAATTAACTTTTCTAGTTAACCCGCAGGTGATTGGTTGCTAGGTTTTAAGCAACCAATCACCAGCTTATTAATATGAAAAGTCACTTGTCTAGCTTCTGCTCCCACCCCCTGTCCAGAACTCTGCTGCCTCTCGGTCTCATGTGTTCACAGGTAGGATGCTATGTGAGGGGGGACACTACTTTCTGTGTGTGGTGTGATGGGACAGTGGACACTGTTATGGGTAGGGCCACCCCATAGTGTCCTATACCACCCTTCACATCACCCCCCCATCCTTGCATTCTGAGTGCAACACACTCCTTATCCCTGCAGCCTGAGCATAATACACTCCCAATCTCTGCATTCTGAGCAAAACACACTTCTGATCCCTGCATTCTGAGTGTAACGCACTCCTGATTACTGCATTCCGAGCTAACCGCCTCTTGATCCCTAAATTCCAAGCATACCATCTCCTGATCCCTGCATTTTGAGTGTAATGCACTCCTGATCCCTGCATTCTGAGTGTAATGCACTCCTGATCCCTGCATTCTGAGCAAAACGCACTCTTGATCCCTGCATTCTAAGCATAAGGCACTCCTTAACCCTGCATTCTGAGGGTAATGCACTCCTGAACCCTGCATTCTGAGCATGACACACTCCTGAACCCTGCATTCTGAGCGTGACACACTCCCGAACCCTGCATTCTGAGCGTGACACACTCCTGAACCCTGCATTCTGAGCACGACACACTCCTGAACCCTGCATTCTGAGCACGACACACTCATAAACCCTGCATTCTGAGCAAAACTAACTCCCAAACAATGCATTTGCAATCTACATTTGAGGTTAATGTATCATCACCCACAGTAGATCACAAAGGCAGTGCGTTTTAAAGACGGTGCAGTAAGCACACATGGAACATGCCCTTCTGAAACTGCGTTCTGGTGTGAACCGGCCCTAGTGACAGGACATTGTGCCCAGTGATCTTTGACTTCATTAGTGTTGTTCAAGTAGATCGCCATCTCTTAAGCCCGGGTTCACACCTATGCAAATTAGATGTGTGTTTCCTCGCATCTAATTCGCATAGTAGGAGAATGTGACTGGCTCCCTATGGAGCCGGTTCACATATGTCCGGGGCGGCTGCGGAGCGCACTGCACAAAAAGGTTGTTCATCTTTGGCTCAGTTTCATGGCCGAATTCAGGCAAAGAATCGGCCCTGATTCGTCCCTGAAACGGGCAACAGGGACGCACAGCGCTCCTGTGCGATCCGCAGCCCGGTATAGTGTGAACCCGGGCTTAAGGTTGCCTATCCCTGATTTAGAGACTGAAAAAAGTAAAATACCTGTATAAGTTTTGTGTGCATGAGGCCTTACATAGTGCAGTCAGAAATTTCAACAAAACCATTTTAATTACAGAAGCAACATTTGATGTGCTGTCTCTAATCATTTAAGCTAATCCGTAATGCTCTGGGAATCTTTTGTCATTTTTTTAATATTAAAAGAAAAAACAAACAGTTATACAATATTTCCAAATTTCAGCAAAGTCAGGTCAATAGGGTGCCTGTGATGTGTGATAGGGCTCTGTAAATATCAAAGCTGTATGGACAAATATAGAAATTAGAGTTCAGCTTTAACCACTTCAGCACTCGTACCAGTATGTTCTTTATCAGTGGTGGCTGGAGGTATTTTTTTGGGGGAGGACGGCAAACAATGCACCCACAGTCCCCCCCACCCCCCCGGTCGGTTACCAGCCCTGCATTTACCCCATCTATGGCAAGGCAGCTCTTCCCGCCGGGCTCCTAGGCCAATAAGATCACTTTTCCTTTTGGCCAATCGGGAAACAGGTTTCAGGACCCACTTCCCGATTTGGCCGGGAGGAGAATCCACATGATTCGCTATTGTCACACAACTGGGTGGGCTCGGGGCGCAGTGCTCTGTGCCCTGAGCCTATCCTTTTTTGAAGCCTATTAGAGCCTTGCCTCTGGCTCTAATCCAGTGCTTAAAAAAAACATTAAAATCAATGCGTCCGGTGCCCCGCATTTGGATTACGGGTCTGGATGCATGGGTGGGGGGCAGTGCTCCTGTGCCCTGCATTACGGGCCACCACTGCTCCTTATGGACAAGAATAGGCCTGATCTAGACTTTCATTTGGCAATATTGTCTTGCAAACCAGCCGCCACCATTATACTGCGGCAGAATGGCTCCCCTGGGCAAGCCATCGCAGCTATACATTGGCCCTTTAAGATTCTGTAGGAGGCGCACGCTCACACCCACAGCATGTGCTCAGAGCCGATGTGAGTGCCCGGTGGGCGCGATGACCGCTGCGCACCCACTATTGCTCATGACAGAGCGAGAACCAGGATCTGTGTGTATAAACACACAAATCCTGATTCTCTCAGGGGAGAGGAGAGAGATCGTGTGTTCATACTAAGTATGAACACCGATCTCTCTCCTCCCCTAGTCAGTCCCAACCCCCCCACAGTTAGAATACACCTAGGGAACACAGTTAACCCCTTGATCGCCCCCTAGTGTTAACCCCTTCCCTGCCAGTGACATTTATACCGTAATCAATGCATTTTTATAGCACTGATCACTGTATAACTGTCACTGGTCCAAAAAATGTGTCAAAAGTGTCCAATTTGTCCGCCGCAATATCGCAGTCCCAATAAAAATCTCAGATCACCGCCATTACTAGTAAAAATAAATAGTAATAAAAATGCCATAAATCTATCCCCTATTTTGTAGACGCTATAACTTTTGTGCAAACCAATCAATATACGCTTATTGCAAATTTTTTTTTTTTTACCAAAAATATGTAGAAGAATACATATTGACCTAAATTGAGGACATTTTTTTTTTTTTTAATTGGGATATTTATTATTGCAAAAAGTAAAAGATATTGGGGGTGATTTACTAAGACAAATGCGCTGCGCCGGTTCACACCTTGATTGGTGCACCAAAAAAGTTATTAACCGAACGTGCAAACCAGCACACTTTGAATCGCAAAATGTTAATAAATATGTAAACTGCAACTGGTGCTAGGGTAATAGCGCACACCCAATACAATTGGTTAATTTCATGTAATTCGATGTGTCTTGTTAGGCAATTAGTAGGTGTTCTCAGTTAATTAACTCTTTTGATTTGGGATGAACCGAACACCCCCCAGCTCAATTCACAGCAGAACATGCAAACAGGCCAAAAAATTGTCTGAAGAAGCGAACACCGTTAAAGTCTATGGGACAGGAACGTGAAAAATCAAAAGTGCTAATTTTAAGGGTTAATACTAGGGCTGTTACTGATTAAAATTCTCGTGTTCGATTAATCGTTTTTTTTTTTTAAATCGATTAATCAACTAATTTCGATTACTTATAACGCACATACAGATCCAACTGCTTTTAGCTGATTTAGCACCGTTGTTATGGCAACGGCCGAAGCCGGACATAGCGGGGCATGGCTAGGACATCATACGTCATAAACTCAGTCTTACCGTGTCCATAATCGCAGCCTCACTGTGCCCATAATCGCAGCCTTACCGTGCCCATAATCGCAGCCTCACTGTTCCCAAAATGCAGTGTCACCGTGCCCATAATCGCAGCCTCACCGTGCCCGTAATGCTGTCTCACCGTGCCCATGATCGCAGCCTCGCCGTGTCTATAATCGCAGCCTCGCCGTGCTCATAATGCTGTGTCACCATGCCCATAATGCAGTCTCACCGTGCCCATAATCGCAGCCTCGCCGTGCCCATAATCGCAGCCTCACCGTGCCCATAATCGCAGTCTCACCGTGCCCATAATGCAGTCTCACCGTGCCCATAATGGCAGCCTCGCCGTGCCTATAATGGCAGCCTCACCATGCCCATAATGCAGTCTCACCGTGTCCATAATGCAGTCTCACCATGCCCATAATTGCAGCCTCACTGTAGTCAGTGCCTGTGGCTGGATTACACAGTCTGCGGGCATCTCCCGCTGTGTGTCTCAGAGCTGAGTGTGAAAACTTTGACCGCGCTGTGAGAAAAGTCCCGCCCTCCTCTTAGATCAGCTTGTGTGATAGACAGAACACTGCGTCTATCACACGAGCTGATCTAGGAGGAGGGCAGGACTTTTCTCACAGTGCTGCCAAAGTTTTCACACTCAGCTCGGAGACACACAGCGGGAGATGCCCGCAAACTGTGTATGAGGAGGAGGAGAAGGGAGCGGAGCGCTGCGCTGTGCTGCAGCCACAGCTTGGCCCAAAGCGACCCCAGGGCAGGCGGCCTACCAATCAAAAAAATTTTGATCAATCAAAAAAATTAACGATTAATCAAGGAATTAATCGTTAATTTCCACAGCCCTAGTTAATATGCAAGTTACTGTCATAAAAAGTGTTTGGGAACCCAGGTCCTGCCCCAGGGGACATGTATCAATGCAAAAAAAGTTTTGAAAGTGGAGGTTTTTACGGGAGCAGTGATTTTAATAATGCTTAAAGTGAAACAATAAAAGTGAAATATTCCTTTAAATTTGTTACCTAGGGGGTGTCTTTAGTATGCCTGTTAAGTGACGCATTTTTCCCGTGTTTAGAACAAAATGACATTTCTAAAGGAAAAAAAGTAATTTAAATCTATTCGCGGCTATAATGAATTGACTATGGGAGAAAACAAAAGTGCTAATTTTAAAGGCTTATATGCATGGTATTGTCATAAAAAGTGTTTGGGGACCTGAGTCCTGCCCCAGGGGATATGTATCAATGCAAAAAAAAGTTTTAAAAACGGCAGTTTTTTTTGGGAGCAGTGATTTTAACCACTTCAGCCACGAAAGGATTTACCCCCTTCCTGACCAGAGCACTTTTTACAATTTGGCACTGCATCGCTTTAACTGCTAATTGCGCGGTCATGCAATGCTGTACCCAAACTTGATTTGCGTCCTTTTCTTCCCACAAATAGAGCTTTCTTTTGATGGTATTTGATCATCTCTGTGGTTTTTTTATTTTGCGCTATAAACGGAAAAGGACTGCTAATTTGGAAAAAAATGATATTTTCTACTTTTTGTTATAAAAAAAAACAATAAACTTAATTTTAGTCATACATTTAGGCCAAAATGTATTCGGCCATATGTCTTTGGTAGAAAAAATGTCAATAAGTGTATATTTATTTGTTTGCGCAAAACTTATAGTGTCTACAAACTAGGGTACATTTTCTGGAATTTACACAGCTTTTAGTTTATGACTGCCTATGTCATTTCTTGAGGTGCTAAAATGGCAGGGCAGTACAACCCCCCCCCAAATGACCCCATTTTGGAAAGTAGACACCCCAAGAAAATTGCTGAGAGGCATGTTGAGCCCATTGAATATTATTTTTTGTCCCAAGTGATTGAATAATGACAAAAAAATAAAAAAAAATTTACAAAAAGTTGTCACTAAATGATATATTGCTCACACAGGCCATGGGCATATGTGGAATTGCACCCCAAAATACATTTAGCTGCTTCTCCTGAGTATGGGGATACCACATGTGTGGGACTTTTTGGGAGCCTAGCCACGTACGGGACCCCGAAAACAAAGCACAGCCTTCAGGATTCCTAAGGGCGTAAATTTTTGATTTCACTCCTCACTACCTATCACAGTTTTGAAGGCCATAAAATGCCAAGATGGCACAAAACGACCCCATTTTGGAAAGTAGACACCCCAAGCTATTTGCTGAGAGGCATGTTGAGTCCATGTAATATTTTATATTTTGACACAAGTTGCGGGAAAATTACAAACTTTTTTTTTTTTTGCACAAAGTTGTCACTAAATGATATATTGCTCAAACATGCCATGGGCATATGTGGAATTACACCACAAAATACATTCTGCTGCTTCTCTTGAGTACAGGGATATCACATGTGTGGGACTTTTTGAGAGCCTAGCCACGTACGGGGCCCCGAAACCAAGCACCGCCTTCAGGATTTCTAAGGGCATAATTTTTTGATTTCACTCCTCACTACCTATCACAGTTTTGAAGGCCATAAAATGCCAAGATGGCACAAATCCCCCCAAATGACCCCATTTTGGAAAGTAGATGCCCCAAGCTATTTGCTGAGAGGCATGTTGAGTGCATGGAATATTTTATATTTTGCCACAAGTTGAGGGAATGTGACAATTTTTTTTTTTTTTGCACAAAGTTGTCACTAAATGATTAATTGCTCAAACATGCCATGGGCATATGTGGAATTACACCTCAAAATACATTCTGCTGCTTCTCCTGAGTACCGGGATACCACATGTGTGGGACTTTTTGGGAGCCTAGCTGCATACGGGGCCCCGAAAACCAATCACCGCCTTCAGGATTTCTAAGGGCGTACATTTTTGATTCACTCCTCGCTACCTATCACAGTTTTGAAGGCCATAAAATGCCAAGATACCACACCCCCCCAAATGACCCCATTTTGGAAAGTGGACACCCCAAGCTATTTGCTGAGAGGCATGGTGAGTATTTTGCAGCTCTCATTTGTTTTCGAAAATTAAGAAAGACAAGAAAAATTTTTTTTTTTCTTTTTTCAATTTTCAAAACTTTGTGACAAAAAGTGAGGTCTGCAAAATACTCACTATACCTCTCAGCAAATAGCTTGGGGTGTCTACTTTCCAAAATAGGGTTATTTGGGGGGGTTTGTGCCACTCCATTCCATTCCATGGCCTCCAAAAACGTGATAGGCAGTGAAGAGTGAAATCAAAAATTTACGCCCTTAGAAAGCCTGAAGGCGGTGCTTGGTTTTAGGGGTCCCGTACGCAGCTAGGCTCCCTAAAAAGTCTCACACATGTGGTATCCCCGTACTCAGGAGAAGCAACAGAATATATTTTGGGGTGTAATTTCACATATTCCCATGGCATGTTTGAGCAATATATCATTTAGTGACAACTTTGTGCAAAAAATAAAAAAAAGTTGTCTTTTTCCCGCAACTTGTGTCACAATATAAAATATTCCATGGACTCCACATGCCTCTCAGCAAATAGCTTGGGGTATCTACTTTCCAAAATGGGGTCATTTAAGGGGGTTTGAACTGTCCTGGCATTTTATGCACAACATTTTGAAGCTTATGTCACACATCACCCACTCTTCTAACCACTTGAAGACAAAGCCCTTTCTGACACTTTTTGTTTACATGAAAAAATTATTTTTTTTGCAAGAAAATTACTTTGAACCCCCAAACATTATATATTTTTTTAAAGCAAATGCCCTACAGATTAAAATGGTGGGTGTTTCATTTTTTTTTCACACAGTATTTGCTCAGAGATTTTTCAAACGCATTTTTTTGGGAAAAAACACACTTTTTTAAATTTTAATGCACTAAAACACACTATAATGCCCAAATGTTTGATGAAATAAAAAAGATGATCTTAGGCCGAGTACATGGATACCAAACATGACATGCTTTAAAATTGCACACAAACGTGCAGTGGCGAAAAAAACTAAATACAAATTTAAAAGCCTTTAAAAGCCTTTACAGGTTACCACTTTAGATTTACAGAGGAGGTCTACTGCTAAAATTACTGCCCTCGATCTGATCTTCGTGGTGATACCTCACATGCACGGTGAAATTGCTGTTTACATTTGATGCCAGACCGACGCTTGCGTTCGCCTTTGCGCAAGAGCTGGGGGGACAGGGGGTGCTTTTTTTTTTCTTTATTATTTTTTTGCTTTTTTATCTTATTTTTAAACTGTTCCTTTCATTTATTTTTTAATCATTTTTATTGTAACTCAGGGAATGTAAATATCCCCTATGATAGCAATAGGTAGTGACAGGTACTCTTTTTTTGAAAAAAATAGGGTCTATTAGACCCTAGATCTCTTCTCTGCCCTCAAAGCATCTGACCACACCAAGATTGGTGTGATAAAATGCTTTCCCAATTTCCCAATGGCGCTGTTTACATCCAGCGAAATCTATTTCATGAAATGCTCGTAGCTTCAGGTTTCTTAGGCCATAGAGATGTTTGGAGCCATTCTGGTCTCTGATCAGCTCTATGGTCAGCTGGCTGAATCACTGACTGCATTCTCAGGTTCCCTGTTGGGACAGGAGAGCCAGAGAAAAACATGGAAGATGGTGTGGGGGGCATTCCCTCCCACTGCTTGTAAAAGCAGTCTAGAGGCTAATTAGCAGCTAGGATTGCTTTTACATGAAAGCCGACCACTGGCTGAAAAGAATGATACCAAGATGATAACTAAACCTGCAGGCATCATTCTGGAATAACCACTCAAAGTCCAGCAACATACCAGTACATCGCTGGTCCTTGTTGGGCATATAACTTTTTTTTCATGCAGACTGTGGACTGAACGAAAAAAATATATTGATCAGTGGGTATGCCCACCATTAGAATACCTCCCTTCATCCACCCACTTCTAATGATGGGCATACATGCACTGTTTATATATGCCGGAGCATGGGGGCATCCTCCCGCAAAAGGTAGGAGCAAATCGCTCCTCCAACCACTGCTGCCCCCACGCATCGGCATATATGCTGAAGTATGTAACTGTGGTGGTGAAATCACCTCCGACAGCGCAGGAGTCACGGCTTTATGTATCGTGGGAGCAAACGCTGTTGCTGTCAAGATAAATAAATCAGCTCTGCTTCTGAATGGCGTACCTGAAAACAAAAAAATGGTTAACAATAAAACACAGTAAACGGTAAAGTATAAAAAAATTGCATACCTATAAAGCAAACATGATAAAAACATAATAACAATAAAACATTGCAGAATAGAATACAGTAAAAAAGAGCAGAACAATAGAGAGAGAATAGAGAGAGGACAATAAAACAACTATTTTTGTTTTTTTTATTTTATATTTTTTTTGTGTTTTTTTTTTTTTACTTTTTTTTTTTACACTTTTTTTGTAACTTTAACTTTTGTAACTGGTACCAGGTTTGGACATCTTGGGAGACCCTGTGAAAGTGTGCCCTAGTCTGTGCAGTGCTGTACCCTACGCTAATACTCAACTAGTGTATGGTAGCATTCAAAACATTCACCAATGCAAAGACCAGGATTGTCAGGACAGGAGGGACAATGATAGCGGGTGTCACGCCTATATCCACGCTTGCTGCAGACACAACATCTTTTTTGGGGGGCTCGTTGGGTAGGGGTACTCCGGAGGACATAAAGAAAATGCCTCTCATGCAGCCGGCTTACTGCATTTGGTTGGGGAAGGTGAGGTGGAGCACCGTCTAGAAACAAAAGGGCTCTGACGATCTCTTCCTGGAATTTAAGGAAGGATCCAGTCCATCCTGAAGCTCTGTATAGCACATAAGCGTTCAGCAAAGCCAATTCAAATAAATAAACAGACACTTTTTTGTACCAGCGTCTGGCCTTACGGGCAACTAGGTACGGCTCCAACTGGTCATTGAGGTCCACCCCTCCCATGTTAAGGTTAAATTCATGGACACAGAGGGGTTTCTCTACAACACCAGTTGCCGTAGTAATTTGGACCGTCGCGTCTGCATGAAGGGAGGTAAGAATGAAAACATTCTTATTATCCCTCCACTTCATAGCGAGCAAATTATTACACTGCAAGCAGGCTCTCTCCCCCAGCCTAAGACGGGAATCTACAAGCCGCTGGGGAAAGCCCCAGCAATTAGGTCGCACGGTGCCACATGCTCCAATCTGATGATCAAAAAGGTGAATAAAAAGTGGCACGCTCGTGTAATAATTGTCCACGTACAAGTGGTACCCCTTTCCGAATAAGGGGGACACCAAGTCCCACACAATCTTGCCAGCGCTTCCTATGTAATCAGGGCAGTTTGTCGGCTCTACGTGACTATCTTTTCCCTCACAAACCATAAAAATACACGTATAGCTTGTGGCCCTGTCACAGAGCTTATACATCTTGACCCTGTATCTGGCATGCTTGCTGGGAAGGTACTGTTTGAATGACAAGCGGCCAGAAAACTTAATCAGGGACTCATCAACACAGACAACTTGATGGGGAGTAAACAAGTCTGCAAAACGTTGGTTGAAGGGGCCAAATTTTGTAGAGCTGATCATATTCAGGGTCTCCACGAGGATGACAGAGTTCATTGTTGTTGAAGTGCATGAACTGAAAAATCTGCTTGTATCATGCCCTGACCATGGAAGCAGAGAACACGGGCATATGGTGAATTGGGTCAGTGGACTAATATGACCGCAACTCACTCTTTTTGGTTATGCCCATGAGGAGGGAAAGGCCCAGAAAGATCTTAAATTCAGAAACCGTAATTGGTTTCCAATCTCTGGCAAGGGAGGACTGGGGAATAGTGGCGATTTGTTACCCAGCGTACAAATTGCTTTGGTCCACAATAGATCTGTAGAGATCTTCAGTGAAAAACAGTGAATAAAAATCCAGTGACGTAAAATCAACTGGTTCCACCTGAATGCCGGGTTGGCCAGTGAATGGGGAAAGTACAGGTGCTGCAGAAGTGGTGGGTTCCCAATTAGTCTTCTTGGTGGCAGCGGGACACTACTTGTGCTTGCCACCTCCCCAGCTTGAACTGCACTTATGGGACTCGCCACGTCACCAAGTGTTACTGCAGTGCTGGATGTACGACCAGGGTGTACTAGGCCACTGGTGCTTGCCAGTTCACCAGAAGGAATAGCGGCGCTAGTACTTCTCTGCTCCATACGAGGGACCTGCAGTTCTTGCACATCAAGGACAGAAGAAGTTCGGGGTCTGGTATGCCTGACCTTGGCAGGGACCACAACTCCGTCGTCAGAGTTATCTGTCATGGAGCCGCTGTCATCTACAGGATCGTATTCTGAGCCTGAATCTGACAGATGAGTGACTTCCTCTTCACTATCTGTCATGCTCAGAAACGTGTAGGCCTCTTCACTAGTGTACCTTTTGATTTGCCATTTTGGGCTCTAAATTTAGTGGTACACTAGTGAGACTCACAGGCAAAAAAGCTAATGATTGTTAGCGACTGTATCAAAACGCTACCAACAAAAACTGTTAGCGATCGCAGGGATCAGGCCTGACTCTGAACGCTACAGTTATGTGTGTTTAGTGTTTTGTAAGTGACAGTGATCGATCGATACTGCACTTGGGTGGGCAGGGCAGGGCTGGGCCGAGGGGCAAAACGCAGGTGCTAGCAGGTATCTGGGCTGATCCCACTAACACTGCATTTTTGGGAACCCTAAACTGCTGGGGACGCTAGTATAGATCTGATCGGATCAGATATTGATCCGTTCAGATACTATACCACTAAGGGAGGTGTATGGTGCGTGCGTGAGTGTTAGCAGTACTGGCGCTAACCTGACACTGCCTGGGGCAACGCAGACCTTATCTGACCCTTAAACTTAACTTATATAACCGCCAGGCGATTAGGGGGTTAAACCTTTATAAGTTAATAAACGGTGGGTGCCCTGAAACTATAATAAACAAACTAACTAACCAGCGTCACCCGTAACAGTCATACAGTGATCACTGGTGAAAGGGTTAACTAGGGGGCAATCAGGGGGTTAAAACCTTTATTAGGTAGTATATGGGAGTCCCTGTCGCTATAAAACACTGACGGCGAACCTATATACTTACCTCCCTAACTAGCGTCACCTGTGACACTAATACATCGATCAGAAAAATGATCGCTTAGTGACACTGGCGATGGGGGGTGATCAAGGGGTTAAAACTTTATTATGGGGGATTAGGGAGTACCCTAGACCTAAAGGGGGCTAACCCTAACTGCCCTACCACTTATAACTGTCACAAACTGACACCAATGCAAAAAAAAACTGCTATTGGTGTCACTGTGACAGGGGATACAGGGGGGTGATCGGGGGGTGATCGGGGGGTGAAAAGTGTGTCTAGTGTGTTCTACTGTTAGTGTAGTGTTGGTGCAACTCACATTGATGTCTTCTCTCCTCGGCGCTGGAATAAAAAGACCGACTTGAGGAGAGATGACATCACTTCCTCTGCCGCTGTTTACATTACAGCAGCAGAGGAAGATTTTCATTCGTTGGGAGCGATCGCGAGGGGGTGGCCTCCCCCTCAGCCTGGATCACTCCCCTAACGAAGCCGACCGCCTCGGGTACCGGGGGAAGTGGTGCGCCCCCCCCGCGGGAGGCAGTTCACGTACCAGGTACGTGATTTTGCCTGCCCATGCCATTCTGCCACAGTATATCTGCGTTAGGCGGTCGGCAAGTGGTTAATGATGCTTAAAGTGAAACAATAAAAGTGAAATATTCCTTTTAATTTTGTACCTGAGCAGTGGCTATAGTATGTCTGTAAATTGGTGCATTTTCCTTGTGTTTAGAACAGTCCCTGCACAAAATGACATTTCTAAAGGAAAAAAAGTCATTTAAAACTACTCGCGACTATAATAAATTGTCGGGTCCTGGCAATACAGATAAAAGTCATTGTAAAACCACCGGGCAAGGGTTGTGGTGATGAGGTCCTTGTCCCCATTAACATGAGGACAAGGTGCTTTGAGGGCTACCCCAAAGCACTCTCCCCATGTTGAGGGCATGTGGCCTGGTATGGTTCAGGAGGGGGGATGCTCTCTCGTCCCCCTTCTTTTCCTGTAGCCTGCCAGGTTGCGTGCTCGGATAAGGGTCTGGTATGGATTTTTGGGGGGACCCCCACACCATTTTTTTTATTTTGGCGCGGGGTTCCCCTTAAAATCCATACCAGACCTGAAGGGTCTGGTATGGAATTTGAGGGGGACCCCTATGCCATTAAAAAAAAAAATTGGAGCAGGGTTCCCCTTAATATCAATACCAGACCTGAAGGGCCTGGTATGGATTTTGGGGGACCACCACACAATTTTTTTTTTCAATTTTGGTTTGGAGTTCCCCTTAATATTCATACCAGACCCAAAGGGCCTGGTAATGGACTGGGGGGATCCCATGCCGTTTTTTTCAATGACTTTTATCTGTATTGCCAGGACCGGACAATTCATTATAGCCGCGAGTAGTTTTACATGACTTCTTTTCCTTTAAACATGAGGAAAATGCGCCACTTTACAGGCATACTATAGACACCCCCAGGTATAAAATGTAAAGGAATATTTAACTTTTATTGTTTTACTTTAAGCATTATTAAAATCACTGCTCCCGAAAAAAAACGGCAGTTTTTAAACCTTTTTTTTGCATTGATACATGTCCCCTGGGGCAGGACCCAGGTCCCCAAACACTTTTTATGACAATACCATGCTTATAAGCCTTTAAAATTAGCACTTTTGACTTCTCCCATAGACTTTTAAAGGGAGTTACGCGGCATTCGAATTTGAAGCGAACACCCCAAATTGTTCGCTATTTGGCGAACAGGAGAACAACCGATGTTCGAGTCGAATTTACGTTCGACTCGAACATCGGGCTCATCCCTACTTTTGATGCTAATCTCATTCCTATTACTTGTAATATATCTTTGAAATGTGTTTTTTTCTTTTTTTACCCAAATCTTTCAATACATTACAAAGAACAGAGAAGTGTTTCTTAACCCAATAAATTAATATTTTCTGATCTTTAAAGGTGACCATACACTGCAATCAGTTAGATTTTTAAAAAAATAGATTTAGTGCAGGAGCCTGTTTGATTTCCTATAATTTTTATTAATTGTTCAAGTGCGTTTTCCTATTACTTATTTTGCCAAAATATCGAGTTGTACAGAATTGATTGAATGCCAGTCAGATTGCATAGTGCATGACCCACTTGTATTTTCCTAACGATATTTCTTAGGCATTATACAAGGCACATGAGAAATCACCTTTTTTCAAGACATTCTAGAGTGATCATGAATCTTCAAACTACGCCTCTCCAGCTGTTGTGGAACTACACATCCCATGAGGCATGATGGGAATTGAAGTTCCTGAGCAAATGGAGGGCCATAGTTTGAAGACCCCTGTGCTAGACCATTATTATGCCTCCAGAATTGGGAGTGTGGCATCTACCCAACTTCTCTCTGTTGGTGGACACAAGAACCTACATCTATAGATATATATTTGGGCAGCACGGTGATGTAGTGGTTAGCACTAGGGATGAGCCGAACACCCCCCTGTTCGGTTCGCACCAGAACATGCGAACAGGAAAAAAGTTTGTTTGAACACGCGAACACCGTTAAAGTCTATGGGACACGAACATGAATAATCAAAAGTGCTAATTTTAAAGGCTTATATGCAAGTTATTGTCATAAAAAGTGTTTGGGAACCTGGGTCCTGCCCCGGGGGACATGGATCAATGCAAAAAAAAGTTTTAAAAACTGATGTTTTTTCAGGAGCAGTGATTTTAATAATGCTTAAAGTCAAACAATAAAAGTGTAATATCCCTTTAAATTTCGTAGCTGGGGGGTGTCTATAGTATGCCTGTAAAGGGGTGCATGTTTCCCGTGTTTAGAACAGTCTGACAGCAAAATGACATTTCAAAGAAAAAAAGTAATTTAAAACTACTCGCGGCTATTGCATTGCCGGTCCGACAATACACATAAAAGTTCACTGATAAAAATGGCATGGGAATTCCCCACAGGGGAACCGCGAACCAAAATTAGAAAAAAAAATGACGTGGGGGTCCCCCTGAATTCCATACCAGGCCCTTCAGGTCTGGTATGGATATTAAGGGGAACCCAGGCCAAAATTTAAAAAAAAAATGATGTGGGGGATCCTCCTAAATTCCACACCAGACCCTTCAGGTCTGGTATGGATTTTAAGGGGAACCCCGTGCCAAAATTTAAAAAAAAAAGGCGTGGGGTCCCCCCAAAAATCCATACCAGACCCTTATCCGAGCACGCAACCTGGCAGGCTGCAAGAAAAGAGGGGGGAACAAGAGAGCGCCCCCCTCCTGAACCGTACCAGGCCACATGCCCTCAACATTGGGAGGGTGCTTTGGGGTAGCTCCCCAAAACACCTTGTCCCCATGTTGATGAGGACAAGGGCCTCATCCCCACAACCCTGGCCGGTGGTTGTGGCTGTCTGCGGGGGGTGCTTATCGGAATCTGGAAGCCCCCTTTAACAAGGGGACCCCCAGATCCCAGCCCCCCCTGTGTGAAATGGTAAGGGGGTACAAAAGTACCCCTACCATTTCGCTAAAAAACTGTCAAAAATGTTAAAAATGACAAGAGACAGTTTTTGACAATTCCTTTATTTAAATGCTTCTTCTTTCTTCTATCTTCCTTCTTCTTCTGGTTCATCTGGCTCTTCTGGTTCTTCCTCCGGTGTTCTCATCCAGCATCTCCTCCGTGGCGTCTTCTATCTTCTTCTCCTCGGGCCGCTCCGCACCCATGGCATGGGGGGAGGCTCCCGTTCTTCTTTTCATCTTCTTCTCTTCTTCATCTTCTTCTCTTCTTCTCTTCTTCTCCGGGCCACTCCGCACCCATGGTGGCATGGAGGGAGGCTCCCGCTGTGTGACGCATCTCCTCTTCTGACGGTTCTTAAATAACGGGGGGCGGGGCCACCCGGTGACCCTGCCCCCCTCTGACACACGGTGATTTGACGGGACTTCCCTGTGACATCACGGGGAATGCCACAGGGAAGTCCTGTCATGTCCCGTGTGCCAGAGGGGGCGGGGTCACTGGGTGGCCCCGCCCCCGTTATTTAAGAACCATCAGAAGAGGAGACGCGTCACACAGCGGGAGCCTCCCACCATGCCAGCATGGATGCGGAGCGGCCCGGAGAAGAAGATGAAGAAGAGAAGAAGAGAAGAAGAGAAGAAGATGAAGAGAAGAGCGGGAGCCTCCCCCCATGCCATGGGTGCGGAGCGGCCCGAGGAGAAGAATATAGAAGATGCAGCGGAGGAGATGCTGGACGAGAACACCGGAGGAAGAACCAGAAGAGCCAGAAGAACCAGAAGAAGAAGATGAAGGAAGATAGAAGAAAGAAGAAGCATTTAAATAAAGGAATTGTCAAAAACTGTCTCTTGTCATTTTTAACATTTTTGACAGTTTTTTAGTGAAATGGTAGGGGTACTTTTGTACCCCCTTACCATTTCACACAGGGGGGGCGGGATCTGGGGGTCCCCTTGTTAAAGGGGGCTTCCAGATTCCGATAAGCCCCCCCGCAGACCCCCACAATCACCGGCCAGGGTTGTGGGGATGAGGCCCTTGTCCTCATCAACATGGGGGCAAGGTCTTTTGGGGGGCTACCCCAAAGCACCCTCCCAATGTTGAGGGCATGTAGCCTGGTATGGTTCAGGAGGGGGGGCGTTCTCTCGTCCCCCTCTTTTCCTGCAGACTGCCAGGTTGCGTGCTCGGATAAGGGTCTGGTACGGATTTTTGGGGGGACCCCACGCCATTTTTTTTTTTTAATTTTGGCGCGGGGTTCTCCTTAAAATCCATACCAGACCTGAAGGGTCTGGTATGAAATTTAGGGGGGTCCCTATGTAATTTTTTTTTTTTAAATTTGGCCGGGGTTCCCCTTAATATCCATACCAGACTTGAAGGGCCTGGTATGGAATTTAGGGGGACCTCCACGTCATTTTTTTTTCAAATTTTGGTTCGGGGTTTCCCAGTGGGGAATTCCCATGCTGTTTTTATCAATGAACTTTTATGTGTATTGTTGGACCGGCAATGCAATAGCCGCGAGTAGTTTTAAATTACTTTTTTTCCTTTGAAATGTCATTTTGCTGTCAGACTGTTCTAAACATGGGAAACATGCACCCTTTTACAGGCATACTATAGACACCCCCCAGCTACGAAATTTAAAGGGATATTACACTTTTATTTGACTTTAAGCATTATTAAAATCACTGCTCTTGAAAAAACGTCAGTTTTTAAAACTTTTTTTTGCATTGATCCATGTCCCCCGGGGCAGGACCCAGGTCTCCAAACACTTTTTTAGGACAATAACTTGCATATAAGCCTTTAAAATTAGCACTTTTGATTTCTCCCATAGACTTTTAAAGGGTGTTCCGCGGCTTTCAAATTTGCCGCGAACACCCCAAATTGTTCGCTGTTCGGCGAACTTGCGAACAGCCGATGTTTGAGTCGAACTCAAAGCTCATCCCTAGTTAGCACTTTCACCTAGCAGCAAAAAGGGTCGCTGGTTCGAATCCAGCCGGCATCACCATCTGCCTGGAGTTTATATGTTCTCCCTGTGCCTGCGTGGGTTTCCTCCAGGTACTCCAGTTTCCTCCCAAACTCTAAAAACATTCTGGTAGGTAAATTGGCCCTAATATGTATGAATGTGTGTTAGGGATCCACACAAACACCACCCCGTGTTAAAAAAAAATAATTTGCAAATAAGGATCATTTCTTCCTCAGAGAACAGTGAGCAGGGCATGGTGGTGGGAAGAAATTAGCAGCAGTACAAGCAACTTCCTGTAGGGGCATGATGTCATTCCTGTGTGCTGGCCGCCGCTTTCAGGAACCAGATATGCGCCACAGGTACATACCTCCGTGCACACAGCAGTTGCGCATCTCACATACACATCAGTCATGTGTCTAACTGCAGGAACCCAATTTTTAGGAAAATTAATAGTAAAGCGGATGCAGATTTCCAGGACTGGACTAACAAATGTTTATAGTGAAAGGCAACTGGTGTTTTATATTAGACAAGGTTTAAATGGGCCATTGACATGCATCACAATTGAAATTAGGAATGTGTCCTTGCAAAGTTAATCTAAATGAAATCCTTTCTTATTTTTGCTTGGGGATAGAGTGCAGAGGGATTAGAAGTCTTGTCAGTTTTTGGGGATCTCTGCACCCCTGATAGGGTGAAGACACCTCCCAAATTTTGCCACTTTCTCCATCAAATTTATTCACTTCCTGTCACATAGCCAAACAGAAAGTAAGGGTAAAACCCTACCAATGTCTTTCCTTGGGGGCACACAGGTCATTCTAAATAGTTTCCCCATTAGGAAAATTGCTCTCTAGCATTTTGCAGTGTACACCTCAAATTATTAGGTATCTTGGACTCTGGGGTTTATTTACTAAAGGCAAATCCACTTTGCACTACAAGTGCACTTGGAAATGCAGTTGCTGGAAATCCAAGGGGGACATGCAAGGAAAAAAAAAACAGCATCTTTGCTTCTACATGATTGGATGATAAAATCACCAGATTTACAGCGATTACACTTGTATTGCAGAGTGGATTTGCCTTTAATAAACCCCAAAATACCTAATAATGTGTGGTGTACACAACAAAGTGCTAGAGTGCAATTTGCCTAATGGGGACACTAGTTAGATTGACTTGTGTGTCCCCAAGGAGAGACATTGGCAGGGTTTTACCTTCACTTCCTGTTTGGCTATGTGACAGGAAGTGAGGCCAATTTTCAGAAAAGGGACACAAAGCCCAACCTAAATAGACAGGCAGGGGTTATAACACTCACTTGGTTTCCCTCAAATGCCCACAATTAGAATAGGATTGTCTTGAGCTCGATTTTAGCTCAGTGGTTCTCAACCCTGTCCTCAAGTACCCACAACAGGCCACGTTTGCAGGTTTTCCATCATCTTGCCCAGGTGCTTTAAATCACAGTCAATGGCTTGATATTTTGGACAACTACCGTATTTATCGGCGTATAACACGCACCCCAATTTAGGAGGGAATTTTAAGGAAAAAAAACTTTTAGGAGGGAAGTTGAAGGGAAAAAAACTTACATTTAAATGCCCATCATTGCAGCCTTCTCAGTGCAGCCTTGCCCCAGTGCAGCCTTGTCAGTGCAGCCTTGTCAGTGCAGCCTTGTCAGTGCAGCCTTCCCCAGTGCAGCCTTGTCAGTGCAGCCTTCCCCAGTGCAGCCTTGTCAGTGCAGCCATGTCAGTGCAGCCTTGTCAGTGCAGCCTTGTCAGTGCAGCCATGTCAGTGCAGCCTTCCCCAGTGCAGCCTTCCCCAGTGCAGCCTTGTCAGTGCAGCCTTGTCAGTGCAGCCTTGTCAGTGCAGCCTTCCCCAGTGCAGCCTTGTCAGTGCAGCCTTCCCCAGTGCAGCCTTGTCAGTGCAGCCATGTCAGTGCAGCCTTGTCAGTGCAGCCTTGTCAGTGCAGCCATGTCAGTGCAGCCTTCCCCAGTGCAGCCTTCCCCAGTGCAGCCTTGTCAGTGCAGCCATGTCAGTGCAGCTTTGTCAGTGCAGCCATGTCAGTGCAGCCTTCCCCAGTGCAGCCTTCCCCAGTGCAGCCTTCCCCAGTGCAGCCTTGCCCAGTGCAGCCTTCCCCAGTGCAGCCTTCGATCCCCTGTCTTCAAAATCGCCGACCGCGATTTGAAAATGGCGCCGCCGGCGCCGAAATACACAGAGCCGGTCCTCGGCTCTTTCCGGCGTCTCTCGTTCACTTTCGGCTCCACTCGTAGTCCCGAGTAGGTTCGGATAGCTCCGCTCGGGACTACGAGTGGAGCCGAAAGTGAACGAGAGCCGCCGGAAAGAGCCGAGGACCGGCTCTGTGTATTTCGGCGCCGGCGGCGCCATTTTCAAATCGCGGTCGGCGATTTTGAAGTTGTGCAGCTCGGTATCGGCGTATAACAAGCACCTGCGACATTCCCCTGATTTTAAGGGGAAAAAAGTGCGTGTTATACGCCGATAAATACGGTATTTTAGCTAAGTTAAATTCCCAAAACAAATCCTGTCAGGGGTACTTGAGGACTGAGGCTGCAAACCACTGTGTTAAAATGGAAAATTGAATACTGACCGCTCTGTTATTTTCCTTTCTTGGTGACTATCCACGGCAGAATAAGCACAATCCATGCATATGCTACCATGAAGGCACCAGGAAAGTAAATTTTAGACAAATTACAGTTTTTTGGTTTTGCCATGCCAATCAGACTAGTTAAGCTGAAGCTGGGAAATCTGTTGCATGAAAATTAACAAAACACATAAAACATAAAAATTTGCTACAAATTTTATTGGTCAACAAAACAGGACTTGGAAAAGAGCAAGAAAAGCAAAAAACACATGTATGTTAATTTGAGACGCTAACAGAATATGGTTTTGAGATCTGACCATTGTGCAGAGGAAATTAACAGGAGTGCGCCCACAAACGGACATCTATTAAGGATTTAAATATTAATTAGTCACAACATCTTGGAGGAAGATTTTGCAAAATAATGCAGCACAGACAATTAAATTAAAATGAAACAATCCACAAACACACATTGACAACATCAAAAATATTTCAGGGGAAAATATCCCCCCCACCCAAAAAAAATACAATAAACCAAAGTAAAAAAAAATGCTCTAAAACACATCCATTTTGCAAAGACATAACAAACAAAATACAAAGAGAAAATACATGCGTTAGAAACCAAAAACCTCAACTTCTTGGCTATCTTTTCTCCCACTTCATTCCAACACGCTTCCCCTTTCATTCCATAGTCAAACACAATACCCAAAATCCTCACTCCATCCTCAACCTTCCCAATCTGATCATCCACACATTCCCCTTGTCTCCCATACACACCCAAACTACACTTATTTCAATTCACACTCATTCCTGCACATACACAAAAAATAGACAAAAGTAAGTTCACCCTTCTTACGCCCACCACCGACTGACACACTGCCACCACGTCATCCATATAACCTAAACATTTCACAATTTTCCCCCAAATTCCCAGGCACCAAAAAAACCCTCACCACCTTATCCCTCTGTATCATCCTTAACAGTGGACCAATAAAACAAATAAAGAAAATAGGGGACAGGGGACACCCCTGTCTCACCCCAGATTTAACCAAAAAAGCCCACCGCAAACTCCCATTAACCAGAACCCGACTACTGACCCCCAATACAACCCTTTTATTACATTAATGAGCTGCTGTGGTATACTCATCCACTTCAAAACCTCCCACAAAAACCCATGATTCGCTTTATCATATGCCTTCTCTAGGTCAAATGATGTCAGGATAATCAAACTATTCATACCTTTATAAAAATTAATTATATCCCTAACTAAAATTAAATTCTCCGAGATCATTCGACCCAGCACTGCACAGGTCTGCGTCTTACTAATCAACCTACTAATGACCTTAGATAATCTCCTCGCCACCATTTTTGCAAATACCTTGTAGTCTGAATTTAATAAGGAGATAGGCCTCCAATTTCGAATATCCCTCCTATCCCCTTTCTTATAAATTAATACCACTATCCCTCCCTTCTCTCATAGATTAGGATATAGTACCTTCCCTCATCATGTAACTAAATACCTCAACCACTTCCCCTTTAATAATATCCCAAAACAATTTTAAAAACTCACTTGGTAAGCCATCCCCTGCCGGGGTTTTATTAGCCTCATGCTTGTCACAGTTTCCCACACCTCCTCCTTGTTCACTGCTTTCTGCAAAAAAACCTTATCCTCATCTAAATTATCCTCTACCATATCAATCATTCTAGTATCTGACTCATCAACACACATTCCCTCATACAACCGTTCATAAAATTTAGTCACGCATTCCAGCAAATTCTCTCCCTTACATTCCCTCCCTTCTTCATCATACACACCCTCAAACACTCCTTTTTCCTTACAAACCCTCTTGAAAAAAAATCTAGAGCATTTTTCATCCTGCTTCAGATGTTTTACTCTCGCTTATAAAAAAATGTGTTTTCCTCTTTCAGTTAACACCTCTTTAATCCTCTTCCTAACATGGTCTATTTCATAGGCCAAGTCAAAGCCCATATTCCTAAATTAAAATAATGTAGCCAACCTGACTTGTAACCTAGAATATCTCCTTTTCTCACTGCTACTTTTATCCCTACTCTTTTTTTTTTTTAAAATAATTTAATTTTCCTTTTGACCCAGTCCTACCACCCCAAAATATTACTAAAATCTTTTTTCCTATTGACCCATCTACTATACACATTACTAAAATGGGCTTTGGTATACCCGTCCTGCAACAATAAACTATTTAACCTCCATACCTCTAAACCAAACATAATACTATCCCCCATACTCAAATCAACATACACTGCCACATGGTCTGAAAAAATTACCGGCCTGTGCTTAACATTAGCACATTTGAATGAATCAGAAAACAAACCTAAATCAATTCTGGATTTGGTGCACTCTCTGAAAAAAAAGTGAAATACGCATCCACCAAACCCAGAATAATATGAGCATCATTGAGATGTAAGTCCTGAATTACCCCATTCAGCATGGTGCTACCTACTTCTAACTTAGTCTCTGCTACTCCTATCCAATCTTTCACAAAATGGATCGTATTAAAATCACTCATGATCACACTAGATCTCCTTCCCACTGCATGTAACTTCAAAACTTCAAAAAACTCAAGACGTTCCTGCCTATTCACAGGAGCATATAAATGAAAAAGCCTAAACTTCTGGTTAAACTAAATCTGCCATAATTAATCTTCCTGGCACTAACACAACATGTGACATAATGCAAATATTTCTGTTTGTAATGATAATGCCTACCCCAGCATTCCTATTGTCCCCAACTGCCGACTATATGTAATCCACCATCCACTCCAGAGGCTTGGGCGGTCGATTAAAAAAACATTTCTGTAGACAGTTGATGTCTCCTCCATTGACCCCCAAGTCCTCAAAAACGTCACTCTGTCTAGCAGGAGACCGAAAATCCCTCACATTTAGGAACACCAGCTTGATGCTCATTCACATGAAGATGTGCATCATTCACCCCCAGTCCTATCACTTAAGCCAGAAAACTGACATAAATTCCTCAGGGCCACAACACTTTCATCATCCAGAAACTTATGACTAGACGACATGGTGCCGACATCCCCCAGGACCTCAAAGGGGTTACTTGTTTCAATTCCGGCTGCCTCTACTATCAATTTCTTAGCCCTTCTCTTCTTAGGGCTCTCTAAAGCATCCACCTTGGTCTTAGCACCCAGTGTCTCCATCTGTTCCACCTCCTCTTCTTGGGCTTCCTGCACCTCCGGCTCCCACTGTAAGACTGCTGCCAACTCCTCCATAGCCTCCTCCACTGCCCTCTCCACCTCTGCTCCACTCTCCACTGTTAATGGCTCCACACTAGTGGGTGGCACTTCTACTCTCTCCTCCACACCCTGGTGTCCACTTTCTTCCTCTTCCACCTCCACCTCCCCCTCCCCCTCCTCTCCCTTTCAGGAGAGTCAGACAGCACCTGTGTGGACACTGGTTGTCCACTCTCAGCAGTGCGCCTGACAGCTTCAGCATAAGAGACATAGGCCCTTCTTACTTTTGGACAATTCTTCACTGTGTGATTACACTGTCCACATATATCACAGGCCCACTTAACCAAGCAAGCCCCAGCCTTATGTCCCTCCTCCCCACAGTTCCGATAGGGCATCTCCACATTAAATTCATCTCTGGTATGCCCAAACTTATGACATCTCCTGCAGTATGTTGGTTGACCAGGGTAGTAGAGAAGCCCTATATTTCCTGCTATTGAAAAATTAGCTGGTGGATAGTAATATGCTTCACCATTGACGAAAACAACACTATCTATTTGGGACAGAATGAATAGTACAGGAAAGTTTGCCCCCCCCAATATCCCCTATGACGCCACTGGAAGGATTCCCCTGGTTTTCCCCAGGGGAAGAGAAAGGGAGTTTAGACTGTTGGGGGATGGATGGGAAGGTTAATTGTGCTAGCGTGGCCCCAAAGGTAAATTGCTACCATTGGCAGAATTCGTTTTGACACTGGGGGAAATACCAATGGCTGTATGGAAATATCATCAATTGATGGATCTGTTTGATAAGTGGAAGCATCAGGTTAGGCCAGCGAACCCGCTTACCATTTTTGAGGAAGGGTGTGTCAACTTATCAGAGCCGGACCATATGTTGTCACAAATGCATAAACTGGTTCTGAGTGCCCAAAACATAACAAATCCCTATTTTATCCGAGAATGAAAAAGGGAGCTGGGTTATAATTTTACATCCAAACTAATTTAAAAGGGTGATCATACCTCAATAAGTTCCCATATACAGGAGATGTTGTATAAGTTCTTGACAAGATGGTATCATACACCAGTTCGATTGGCTCAGATATACCCATTGGCGGATGTTAACTGCTGAAGAGGATGTAATCAAAGGGGTTAATCTCTTCATTTATGGTAGCATTGCCCAAAGATTAAAGTATTCTGGGTCATTGGAGGAAATGTGAATTTCACATGATTTAAGCTGGCCATAGATGGATTGTGTTTTTTGGTCAGCCCTCCGGCTGGACAAACAAAAATGAATCGATTCCCCCATTCACACATTTAAGATTGATGAGGAAATTCTCCCTGCTGCGCTATTGCGTTCTGACAGCAAGGACTCCCACGCTGTTTTAATACACTGATCAGTTTGGCTGCAACACTGATTGCAGAAATTTTTTCCAACAAGCCAGTTCAAGATCAGTTGGTCCTTAGATTGACTGCTCTAGAATGAGTATGACCATAGATGGATCAAAATTCAGCCGGTCCCTGCTGAATCAGCCGGATTTTGATTTCACCTCTATTGTCTTCTTCCCTTTTGCACATATACTCTGGTTACTATCATCAGTATCAGACAATGATACCGTATTTCCCTCAGATGTAAACTAAAGCGTGTTGACTTTACTAACAAGTTTCAAGCAATTTAGACATATACTTTAAACCTCATGTAATAGCTATTCACATTACTCAAGATCCTAACTAGGAGCAGCCATTAACCACTCCCACCATTTACCCCAGCTCACAACACATGAATTGGCAGATTGTGCCTATGCATTTTATTTCCAACAAATTGGCTACTGGGACTGTTTCAGAGGGATGCTATGAATAATGCAAGCAAATTTAACCATAAGTGTACATGTTGCAGGAAAGCTGTTACAAAAATTTTGCTTGGAGACATTCATTTTCCATGAGCATTCATCTGAAGCAATTATATCTGAGAAAAATATCCTTTCAATGTCTGAGATGTTTTACTTTTACTTATGGATTTTATTTCTTATTTATTTTTGTAACATTTTCAAGTGCAACTGTGCAGTATAGTATTGAAGTCATGTGACTGTGAAAAGGGTGACATGATTGTTTCTTTATACATTACAGTACAGTGGGATCTCTCCATAATACCAAATGAACTACACAGTTGTTACAAAACCTGTTGCAGTTTTGCAGCTTTCTAAAATGTTTGGTCTCCTATGTGCAGTTTTAATTTAGAATAAAATGAACAGCTGCACACATTATGTCACAATATTAATAACTTTATTCCACAAACAACCAAACCAATAGTTCCTTTCTAGAAAATGCTCACGCTGACATGTTTCGCCCAATCAGGATTCATTATAGAGATGGGGGAGCCAGGAAGAGGACTCCTTATATACGTAATGGGCTAATGTAATTAGGCCTTGTCCACATGGGACATGCTATAGCAATAAACCTGTGCGAGGACCACGTTTACCCACATGGAGTTCCCCACAAGTATTCTGTGCACCCCTGTGCAGACATTCCCATTGATATCAACTGGAATACAGTGGCCGCACAGATATAGCAACTGCTCCAAATTTAGCATATGTGCGGATGCATGGCCCAGAATTCACACTGTTTGCATGGATGTCAGATTGGAAGCAGTGGCTATGTCTGTGCAGTTGCTGTGCATTTCCGGCACAGTTACTGGCAGCTAACGGAAAGCTCCCGATAAATTCTTGCAATCTAGAGCTTTCTGATCATGTGACTGGCAGTCATGCCAGTCACATGACCAATAACCCCAACCCAGGCTGGGAGACCCAGACTCAAAGGGGTTAATAGCTATAAAGGAATATACGGTATACAGGATAAACCAGTATTCAAGTATACATACATCAAACATATTGATAAAGCTTCCAAATAAACAAGTGAAACATATTCAACATATTCAAATATTCCAGATGCTCTATAAAGTGCCAAAGTAATAAATCTGAAATATATACTGTATCCAAATTGCATACCCTGCATATATGCAGAAAGTATATAAAAAAAATCTATCAATAATGCATTAATTCTATTATTCTATTCAAAGGATATAAAAAAAACAACCATGAAAAATAAGATAAAATTGTAAAATATGCATTTTACCATCTACCATCTACCAAAGACTGTGGACAAGGACTTTAGAACAAGACATGCAAATATGTGCCTCATGCATTAAGATAAGAAAATGTTGGGGTCTCTAGCACTGAGTGAGACCCTCATGGGATAGTGCAAAATGGTGCTATTGCTTCTCTTCTCCCTCCTTTCTCTTTCCCAGGTTGCTACTAGTTCCTGCAGGATAATTTTATGCATAGCAACAGCTGGGATTGGTCTATTTTGGGGAACACTAAGGATGGGCTGAACACCCCCATTTCTGTTCACACCAGTACATGCGGACAGGAAAAACGTTTGTGCAAACATGCAAACCCTATTAAAGTCTATGGGACACGAACATGAAAAATTAAAAATGCTCTTTTTAAAGACTTATATGCAAGTTATTGCCCTAAAAAGTGTATGGGGACCCGGGTACTGCCCCAGGGGACATGTATCAATATTCACTTAAATATTATGCCTGGGAGTCCCCTTAATCTGCCTGTAAAGATGTGTTTTACAGTCCCGCAGCAAAATGACATTTCTAAAGGAAAAAAATTTATTTAAAATTGCTTGCTGGCTGTACTGTATTGCCAGATCCAGGCAATATAAATAAGAATTAATTTTGAATTTTAAGGGGAACTCCACGCCAAAATGTTAAAAAAAATGGCGTGGGGTCCCCCCAAAATTCTTACCAGAACCTTATCCGAGCAAGCAGCCTGGCAGGCCAGGAAAGGGGGGATGAGCCAGTGCTCCCCCGAACCATACCAGGTCCCGTCGCCCAAAGTACCTTGTCCCCATATTGATGGGGACAAGGGCCTCATCTCTACAACCCTTGACCAGTGGTTGTGGGGGTCTGCAGGCGGGGGGCTTATCAGAATCTGGAAGCCCCCTTTAATAAGGGGCCCCCAGGTCCTGACCCCATTTGAATGGGTAGGGGTACATTGTACCCCTACCTATTCACCAAAAAAAGTGTCAAAAAGTAAAAACCACAAAAGACAGTTTTTGACAATTCCTTTATTAACCACTTAAGGACCAGAAGGATTTGCCCCCTTCCTGACCAGGCTATTTTTTGCGATACAGAACTGTGTCGCGTTAACTGACAATTGCACGGTCATGCGACGCTGTACCAAATAAAATTTATGTCCTTTTTTTCCCACAAATAGAGATTTCTTTTGGTGGTATTTGATCACCTCTGTGGTTTTTATTTTTTGCGCTATAAACAAAAAAAGAGTGACAATTTTGAAAAAAAAGCAATATTTTTTACTTTTTGCTATAATAAATATCCTACCAAAAAATATAAAAATACAAATTTCTTCCTCAGTTTAGGCTGATATATATTCTTCTACATATTTTAAAATTATAAAAAAAAATTGCAATAAGCGTATATTGACTGGTTTGCACAAAAGTTATAGCGTCTACAAAATAGTGAATTGATTTATAGCATTTTTGTTATTATTATTATTTTTTTTACTAGTAATGGCAGTGATCTTTGATTTTTATCGGGACTGCGACATTGCAGAGGACAGATCAGACACTTTTGACACTTTTTTGGGACCATTGACACTTATACAGCGATCAGAGCTAAACATAGCCACAGATTACTGTATAAATGTCATTGGCAAGGAAAGGGTTAACACTAGGGAGCGATCAAGGGGTTAAATGTGTTACCTAGGGAGTGTTTCTGTGTTTCTAACTGTATAGGGGCAGGGCTGACTAGAAGAGGAGACCGATTGCTGTTCCTAATCAGTAGGAACAGGAGATCTTTCTTTCCTTCCCTGACAGAACAGACATCTGTCTATTTACATTGACAGATTTCCATTCTGTCTGTGTCAGGAGCAATCGCGGACGCGATTGCAGGTTCTGGCATCGCGGTGTGGGCACGCACCCCCAACAGCTCTTATAGCGGCCGAAATACAGGAACGGAGATTCTCCCAGGGAGCCATCCTGCCACAGTATAACTGTGGCGCTGGTCCTAAAGTGATTAAAAAAGGAAAAAAGTGTCCCACGATGTACATCCATCATTAATCACGCCTCCCGATGCACCCGAAAAATAGAAAAAGAAACCTGAATATA